>NC_090437.1:1096516536-1097235088 GCF_031143425.1 Pleurodeles waltl
AACTATGGCATAACCTTTGGTACTGGGATTTTAGTAATAGATTGGGCATGGTAATTATGCCAAGTAAACATAATAATTAAGACAAAATTCCTTAATGTAGTTTTTGTGGTTGAATTTCAGACTACTATCACAGTTGTGTAGTTGCCATAAATGTTTAAATGTTTTACTAAAGTTCACCAAATGTTTAATGTGGTCCTGTGATGCACACATGCTTGTGTGTGTGAAGAGTATTGAGAACTTCCCACGTACTCACAGTTCTAAAGATATGTTTTTGAAAACAATATTTAAGCACTATTGCAACTCTAGTTTGTAATTGTTACTGATTGTTAGTTAGGCATGGTTGGGTACAGTGAAATCTTTTTCTACACTGGTTGGCCCCTTTAAAGTGGCAATTTTTT
The DNA here is from genome assembly GCF_031143425.1 of Pleurodeles waltl. NCBI lineage: Eukaryota > Metazoa > Chordata > Amphibia > Caudata > Salamandridae > Pleurodeles > Pleurodeles waltl. The sequence continues at coordinate 1,096,516,935 of NC_090437.1, forward strand.
TTAAACGACGTTTTCCACATTTACCATGACTATATGTAAACTTTAAAGACAACATGCATAGTAAAAATGGTTTTAGTGCTTGCAATCCATTAACCCAGGTCCTCAAGCGATATTCCATTTTCACCACCTCTTGTCTAGACTGACACACTCAAGTATTTCAAATTGTGCATAGTGTGCGCCTCACTTTGGGTCAGATGGGCAGCCTTTGTGTTGTTCTCCTCCTCTGTCATGTCACAGGAAGCCTTTGGCAATGAGGATTTCTGCTGACAGAAATCCCATTTGTCCCAAATAGTTCTAGATATTTGCTCTTTGGGATGCATAATGTGTTTTTGCTAGGAATTACAACAATTTTAGATGTGGCTTCAAATTATGGCTCTGGGTCAATCAGGCAGCTAGTTCTATCCATGGGCTCCAAGAAACCTCTTCTCAATGTATTTCAGCAGTCAAAACGTCCTGAGATCTCCACCTCTTATCTTGTCTCAGACTGTATCGCTAAAGTCTTACCATGGATGCTGCATGTAGCAATTTCCGTTGTTACACCAGTCTGTGGAATGCAGGAACCCAGTCATGCTGGTAAACTGAAGTGACTCTGGGTACGTTGGCCTGAAACCAGCTATATCCGTTCAGGTCTGTAATTGGGTCGAGAAGCTTTACCAACCTCCACTAGACTGACAACACAGTTGGGTACCCCACTAGGGTGCTGCTGATTACTGTATTCACATCCTTTGCACTATCTTTATTGCTCTTCAGTGGGCTGGCACCCATTTACTCCCAAGTTCTGGCCCTGGTCGGAAGAATCAGTTCATAATCACTTATTTACTCATACTAACCTTTTCCTGCAATCAGGCCCAACCTCTGACATATAATCTAAGGGCCGCTTCTGTCCTGTTTGGTCCCAAAGTTCAAGCATCATGGGAGACTCTGGAACACAACCACTGCTCTCTCTGACATACTAATTGAGATTCAGTTTAACTAATGTACAATTGTACCAGCAAAGTGCATTTAATCCACTGCAGCAAAGAATGCACATTTTGACCAATTAAGGTATATTTAGAGATACAATTGTATATTTGTAGTGTGCATGCACTACATTACATCAACAGGAATGAACCAAACATGTTCAAAGCGACCATATATTAAAAAGCCATATTCATACAGAAAAAAATGCAATAATCCATGCACAATCACTCTGCTAAAACATAGAAAGGACACATATTCAGTAGCTCAACTTGGCCACTATTACTGACAGATTTCGAAGTATTTATGTCTGTGATTCTTCCTCCATTACCACCTGCTCCAACCCACCTGCCAGAAACAGGGCCAAAAGTGTTGCTCCCACGTGCAATATTGCAAACAGTAAAGCTTTGTTTAATAATTCGAATTTGCATGGGTCCCTCAGGAAGTGTTAAAAAAAAAAAATTACAACCATGGTGAAATATGGGAGAGAAAGAACAAAACGTAAAACAGCGCAAATTATCAGTTGAATCATTTGAAAACAAATCACTTACATACTTATTTAATACAATTGATCTCATTAAATTGTAAATAATTCTCGTCTTGTCGCAACAAAGAGTGGAAAGTACAATCTTCCTGAACCTTTTGGTGAAGTAGTTTCCCTCAGTAGCCTACTAACTTCTTGGCAGCTGCACAGTGCTCGCCGACTCTAACACTCGGCTGATTTTGCAACGTTGTCGAAGACATTATTGGTTGCAATTTTAGGTGGGGTTGTGATTGGAAGTTATCAATAACCGTTTTCCAATTAATTGTAATATTCGAAAGTGTTTAAGTCCCTTACATCCCACAAACGAACTGCTTGAGTTTTACATGATTCGTAGCTCAGTGAGCTTGACTTATGGCTTTTGACCCACATATTGCAACAAGTCATCATTTAGTTTAAGGAGTGTCTTCCTAGATCGTTCCAGTCATTTTATGCATGGCGTCACATAATTATAATTTCTGCACAAAACTAGGGAACGTGCGAATGTTGGGAACATGAATTGTGCTTCAATTAGAGTAAGGTGGAACACTCGTTAAATTGAGAAAACAATGCAAAGACAGAGAATTCATTACAAGGTCATCATCGAAAGGCTAGTTGCGTTGACATATTCAACCCAACCCACCTCTGTAATGTACTAAAAATAGCAAATCTCAAAAACTGAGCACAAAACACCTCTGTATCCATCTTATGCAGTATCCATCCCTTGATGCTGATCCTTTATGGGTCTGCATCAAGAATCACCAGAACCAAGGGGCAGATTTATGGAAAGTGGCACTGCACCAAGAGCAGCGCCACTTTTCCTGCAACCCCTTAGTACCCCACTACCGCCACCATGTGTGCGCTGTATTTAAAATAGGGGGCATTTGTCATGACGCTATTGATGTACTCTGCAGGAGTTGACACTACTCCTGCAGAGTACTTAGGGCCCCATTCTAAAGAATGAAAGCATAGCAGGCGTTAAAAGTGCTGTAAAAATGGCACAAGGAAATCTTATAGATTTCCTTGCACCATTTTTCTGGCTCCCCTAATGGGAGAACACCCCCTTTGCATACATTATGCCTGGCGCAGGCATAATGTAGCACAAAGGGTTCCAGAGTGGGACAATGCATGCATTGCGCCACCCTGTAAATACAGCACAGGAATTTCAGCCTCCTTGGGCCACATTAACATAAATAATAATGAGATTAATGTGGCACAAGGTGGCGCTAGGACATTATGAATATGCCCCAAGTGCTTCCCCCAGACTAGAATACCAGGCAGGTCTCTTTTGGGCTGTAAAATCTTGGTTATCGACACATGCCGCCAATGCTTGACAAGAATGAATGCCAGTAGTTAGCGGAGCCATCATGTTTACTGAATCAACAAGCTGTCATGTCACTGCGACAAACCCACCTCAGTGAAAGACAACAATAGCTATAGAGGTGCACAACTAAGATATAAATTACTCACCAGACGCAGAACACTGAAAGACAAATCCAAAAGATCTAGCTTTGGCTGCCAGCCTTTTGGCTTTGCTAATGACTGTTTTGGTGTACATGCGTTTTTTTTTTAAACTTTACTGTTGGTGGAACTTTTGGACCCTTGCAAATATAAACAAGCATTTGCAATGCAATAGGTCTTGTGTTTGCTTGAGTTAGAGCAATTAGCATCTTGCCACATAAATTGAAAATGAAAATAAAACAGTTTCACATAACTAACTGGACCTATGCCATATAGACTGAAAAGTAAAAGTTTTACATAAGCGAGCTGACGGCCGCCATCAGTGCAAAGCAGACACACAAACGGAAATAAAAGTTCACTCGTAGTGAAACCTATCGCAAAAAGTGCAATTATCTACGTAACCGGCAAAAGTGCAACTAACTATGTAACAGGATCGATGTCATGCAAAGCGCTTGACTTCTGCCCAGTGAGATCACGCTGGCAAAAAGAGAAAAAGTAGTCCAGAAACCAGACGGAAAACGTGGAGCCTTGTATGCTTTCAGTACTTGGTCTCTGCACTCGAGGAGGGCTAAACACCAGAAAAGGCATGACTTATGCATGCCTTTCACTAATGAAAGCAAGCAGATTTTAAAAGGCAAGCCCACAAACCAATGAAAGAGCCTGATGTGACATAGGCATGGTTTGAAGCCCAAAGAGAGATTATAACATGGGATGGAGAACTTTGCGCTCACCCCTAAAAAGGAGAGACTGTTGTCATAGCCAAGTAGACTGAGCAACAATGACATCATTAGAGGTCCATCTCTCGGCCTCCTTCCATCTCGTTTACATATCGACCCCACCCCTTAGACACTAACTTGATAGAAAAGTCTCAGACGTCATCAAACGTTTCCTCATTCAGAACTACGATCATAATCCAGAGGGGTTTCAACCTACTATCACAATGAAGGAATCCCTCTATATACTCCCCAACACTCTGGAAATCAAGGCACACATCCTTGAGCAGTATCACATCAAAAGAAACAATAGACGTCATCCAGTCAGCCTCTCCCACTAACCCCTTCAAAACCCAATACACCTGACAGCTCATTATGCAAACCCCTTCCAACACAATATCCGTACACCAAGACCAAAATAAAATCCAACATTTAGTTTCTTCAAAGGTATCATTATCAATGTCTTCTACAATGAACTCAACCTGTCAAAGGCATTCCAACCATATGAGTCAACACTGTCAGTCACACCTACAGCACAACTCTGTAATGTCTCGTGGGACTTTAAATGAAATTCTATAAAACAAACGCTCAGCAGTGGGGCACAAACCACTAACTTCTAGACAAGGTTGCCATACGTAGACAAGAAAAGAAACGGTTATGACCAACCTCTGAAACAAACTTACCCAACTCAAAGCACTCCCCTCCACATGCCGCTATCTAAGGGGCAAAATAAAGGCCACCTACGTCAACAATACTGTCAAAGTGATTTAAAAAAGCTACTGACTTTAATGGTATCAAGCATTTAAATCTCTACTCAGTTAACCCCTCTACCAATTGATGAATGCTTTATAATGAATATCTTCACCTAGAAGATCAACAAAAAATGTGATCCTGTATTGACAAATATTGCACAAATATTGTTGATACCAACTATTCACCCATTGCTACCAGGTTGACTATCAACCTTTTCTCACTCATGGAACTATCCAAAATCCCCAACTCTCCGCAAGTCACTTTCTATGTAGACTACATTCTGTAATCATTCCTCATCAAACCTCTTAGAGGAGATACCACCACACCACCCAACATACTCAACCCTTCCATCAGTCAGTAATCCATACTGGGCACTCTCAAAACATGTCAGATACTATTCCTTGAGAAACTAGCCCCCCGGTCCATATGATCTTTCTGACTTCATCCCATCACCCATCTACCCTCCATAATAAAACATTAGCGAAAAAGTAGTGTCCACCCAGCCACAAGAGAAGAACAGCAAAAATCATTGTTCGCAATATTACTAATTAAGATCCAGAGTATGGCGCAGCACACAGACAGCTACTCTTAATGTGGTCCAAGACTACTTCTTTATCCTTGATGGGAAAATGCTGCACAATGTCTCTGCAGCCATGCACAGTCTAATAAAGAACACTGACCTACAGACCTGCAAGTGTTCCAGACTAAAGAAGCTTAAAACCTTTAATCCTGAAGCCGATTTCAGATGTGTGCAAGCTTTTTTTGGTCCTTTCCCACCTTGGAAGCAACACTCTACTCAGACACCAATGTGTCACTCCTGAAAGCCATCCTACGTCCCAAATCACATCCCATAGTCTTAGACCATAGTACACACAGGCTGAAGGAAATTACATGGAAGGATATTACACTGGATCCATCTACTGAACAGTATTTTTGAAGGTCAGCTGCATCACCTATAAGCCTATTCGAAAGAACATGTGGTTCATGTAATGAAGAAATTATTCACTTGTGGCAGATGTCACCTAACCAGGAGCCAGGACATCATTGTACTGAAGATAAAAAGGTGCAAGAAGGTGGCAATAAGAAAACAGGCATTTTCATCCACGTACTCTGGATCTAGAATGATATCCCCCATTAAAATCAGTCCTGCCCTGGCCCACCTGTAATTCGCAAACAAATTATTGAGTATTACACTGCCCTCACCTAAAAAGACAAACAAATGAATAGAAACACTCACTAGACCTATATGTTGGCTGCCTGTTGTAAATGTTTTGATCGCTCCTCATGCTCTTTTTCTTGGTCGGTGCCTGTGCTACACAATTAGTGCTGCCTACCCATGTGTAAAAACCACCTCATTTTCCTCAGAGCATTCTAGTCACCCAATAATGTTTTAGTATAACAAAAGCTCATATTTCCAATAACTCGTCATCCACCAATGTCAACGTCTGCAGACAGAGCAGTTATTTCTAAATCTGAAACCCATGGTTTATGAGAGTGCTGCCTCCAAAACAAATTTTGGAATCAGTTCTCGTCAGACAGGCTCAAGGAAAATTTCAAGCTATTTTTGTTACATACCACATGGAAATTATCCCAGCACTGCACTACAAATCTAGATTAAATCTCAAAACACCCACTGGGGATGTTCAATCTACAGATATAATCTGATTCTCTAGTGATTCCTTTACATCAATGGCATATGCTTATATAGTAGTGAGAGACAGCTGGGACATGAGACACTTTATATAGCAGAAATATAATGGAGTTTGCTTTCTCGCCGGCCACCTCACCCCACCCAACTTACTGTCACCAATGGGCTGTGTGTAGAAAGTAAAAATGGCTTGTCCTGTCCCAATTGGTTTGATGCTGGTGGTATACCTCCAGTAATTCTGTATAACGGTGGTAGCGCCGTGCAGAGCTCAGCGACTGCCCGTAGACCAATGCAACCCACTTACATGGAAAGTGGTGAGGGAAAATCAGTAATTCTTCAGGAAAAGCAAAACACCACTCACCTTTGAAATCCGCTATAAACTAATCACCGACTAGGGAAAGTGATAGGCAGGATGTATATTCTTCTTCGGGGTTTCCATCCAGTTAGTTTTTATGCAAATCCTCATTCATACATTTCCGACATAGTTAAGCAGCTAGTTTTAGGCCAAGATAGTCTCTCTCGCTGACTTCCTGCAGGTCTTGCAAGTGATGCACTGAGGTGCAAGTACTACTGAGGCAAATGACGTTCAAAGTATACTCTGGTACGGACACACAGAATTCAGAGAAGCACACAAAAAGACTAGCTTGCAACACAGATTTATCACCATGGTAAGTGCAGAGAAGCAAACGAGTTAAGGGCGGTAGATATCTAATACAGGCAGTTTTTTGTTTTTTTTAAGATTACTTAACTTGAATCTGAAGGCGCTTTGCTTTTCGTATGTTGTATTTTGCTTCGAAATAAAAAAGTTATGCTGCTTAAAAATTGAAAAGAGGAAGGGCAAAGTGTAAAGTCCTCGCAGAATTAATGATTTGCCAGAGTGGCTCTAATCTCAGGTGGTGACAACTGAGAGGAGACAAGCGAAATCGTGCAGCGAACAAAGATAAAAAGTAGTCCACAAACTGGACAGAAAACAGCGAACCTCGTATGTTTTCAGTACTTCGTCGCTGTGCTCGAGGAGGGCTAACCACCGGAAAAGGCATGACGTATGCACGCCTTCCACTAATGAAAGCAAGCAGATTTTAACAGGCAGGCCCACGAACCAATGAAAGACACTGATGTGACATGGGCAGGGCTCTGAGTCCTTTTCTGTCTCCTAAAGCAGCTCGCAAGCCAAACGCATGTGCAAGCGCATGCAACGCAGGCTCGACTCTAAAAACTAACATTGGCTAAAAGCAAAAATATTTTTTGATCTAAACAATCATACATTACCACAGTAGTTGCTGCCACTGAAGGGAACAACATTTGTGTGGATGTGCTGCCTGTGAAAGAACAGATTGCTGCCACTCACAGAGAAATTTGGCAATAGCTGACGTGGTCTGACTCAATGGTCCATGCAGTATGCTGTAGTGGGTAGAAGAAAAATGTGAATTATAAAACAACAGGCCACTGGATTAAGATGGCTGGCTAAAAGGTCCTAAAAGTAAGTATCATATGAATATAATTTTAGTAAAATCAGAAGCTCTTGACTAATGTTACACCTAAAAAGGATAAAGATGTATTCACAATCCTTTGACACTGAGTGACTAGCACTGGTTGTAGTATTGAGGCTCTAACATTGACAGTGTCAGCATATTTTTGTTGAGTAAATAGGCAAAATTCCTTTAGCACACATTCTCCCACATGAAATGTAGGTGTGGGGCTGTAATTGTTTTATCAATGTGTCACAACAGGAACAATTAACACAGACATATGCTGGCGCACTCCTGGTGATCTTCTTCCCACCAAGGGTTCAGAAACCGTAAACGTGCTGGTGAGAAACCATCACTATTCTCACTAATAGAGGTCAACTAAACCTTTGGACTTGACAAAGAGTTTAGTAGTTAACATCATTCAATCCCAAATCAATAACATAATCCCATAAACAATTTTAAACACCTCAGACAATTTAACACCAAATCAAACTCCAAACTGAATAAGTTTCAAAGCTTTATTATTATCCCAAAATTAATGTCACATGTATGGTGCACAAAATTAAATTATAAACATATGAAAACCATTGGCTGACCAAAACATCTGAAAAGATTTAACATACTAAACATCAATACTATTAAGCATTCCAAAAGAATAACATAGATCAGCAAACTACAATATGCACATTAGTTTCAGATTTCGAAGCAGATGTTGGTGCCATCTCTATATCATCAACATACAGTTTCACAATCAATTTCAGATCTGGCCATCCTTATTTCTAACACACATCAGGACCTACATGTATGGGAGCAGGATAGCACATGCGGGCAAAAGCAAAAGAGGGTCAAAAATAATTTACAAAAATATCTAACTAAGGCAACTAACTTTAAAATGTATGCTGGTGTAAGTCCCTAATATGAAAAGAAAACAATAAACCACATTTAGTTATATATCCCTTCATGGGACAGCAGACAGCAGTATTTCATTCGCAAGAGTGATCATTTTTTCTCAACATCAGTTGACAGCAGCATCAGGACATTGCAGAACACGAGCAGCACATAGGACAAGTCAGCAGTTCAGAATTAATTGGGCATATTAGTACTGAACAGCATAAACAAGGTGGACAATTAAGACTAAGAGGAAACTCATGAGAAGCTTCAAAAGGGACAAAAGGTGACAGCAACAGACTTCAAGCAGGACCAGACAGATTCTGGCAGGGTTCTGGACAGCTTTGAGGCAGGAGTGAACTCTCCCAAACTAACTCCAAGTTTCCAAGTTCCTCGCTAATTAAAATAACCACAATTCTCTTGATTGGTCCTTCAGGTGGGTTTATTTCAGGCACCAGATTCGGTGTCCAATGGTTGTTGATGGCACCACCAAGTTTGCAACTTGTAAAGATGAATCACACCCGAATTGAGTTCTTCACGGTTATTTAATAAATCATTCCTGGTAAACTCGACACACATGTATAGGAGATGGGAGGTCTCCTGGCTCTCTCCTCATCCTTCTCCCAACCGCCCACACCAACGTTCTCCCTCGAGCTCACTGTCCTCGTGCAGCGCGATGGGCTGAAAGCGCACATTGCGCTGCACAAGTGAGTTCCATCACAACACAACTATTCTGGATTTTCTGAGAAAAAGTGTGTTGTCATTTAAATGATTTCATACAGTTCCGCCAAAATATTACATTTTCTAATTATTTGTTACTTGAAGGTTTTCTCTCACAAATCTAAACCTGTTTCACATTGGAATCATGAGTTTACTGTCTTGTTCGACAGCTAGAACAAATATTGTTGCATAGTTTATTCTGAAACATATTCTTTGCCTTCAATACAGTAGAACATTAAACATCACATCAGCAACCTAGGAAAAAGGAATTGAGGTTAGAGGGAACAGAATAAACAAATGATGTTCCACTACATCTACAAAATGAATCTTTCAGACCTAGTCAAGCTAAGACAGCCTAAATGCACATTTAGACATTAATATACCAATTGCACACCTTACTATTATATTCAAATATGCAAAGAAAAATATTTAATTGCAAACAATATTTATGACATGATAGGACAATGTTAAATGTGCATTTATTTTTCGGCACACATGTAACTTGCAGTAATAAAATCCATTTAATTAAACACTCTTTCGGTTAGCTCATTTTAGTGTTTCATTTAATGTGAAAGCAAAACATCTTCCACGTTCAAACATAGGTGGTCATTACAACCCTGGCGGACGGTGTTAAAGATGCAGTAATACCGCAAACAGTCAGACGGACAAAAAAAGGGAATTATGACCCTGGCGGAAACCGCCAACAAAGACAGCCACTTTAACACACCGCCCGCCACAGCGGTACAGACAAGCAGCGCGACGGTCACCGCCAACAGACAGGCGGGAGACAATGTACCGCCCACAGTATCACAACAGGCCAATCCGCCACCTTTTCCGGGGCGGATTCACCGTGGACAAAAACACTGCGGAAACAGCTTTTGCTATGGGAAAATGCTCACCTTCTACACATCCCACGAGGAACGACGACTCCATGGAGCCGGAACTCCAAATACTACCTGCCCTTGTCTTTCTGCTCCTTCACGACCAACAGCGACGTAGGCGCAGAAGATACCGGTGAGTACTGCACCTAGGACACGGGGAGGCAAAAGTTAGGGGGACACCCACCAAACATCCCCACCCTCGCATAGTACAACAAACACACCAATGCAGTCACAAAAATCACAGTAACAACCCACAATCCCCCCGGAAGAATGCAAAGACAATGCGAATTTCGGGCAAACATTATAATGTGCCAATATACATTTCATACAAAAATATACAAATATATGTATTCCAAAATCACTCATATTTACATAAATAATCCGAGAAGTATTGCAGATATGTACACAACAATGTCCGTGCACAAACTGTCCAAAAATGCATTGGCGAGGCCCACAATAGATACCTGACCAAAATCCGAGAGAACACTGCCGGGGCATCAGATAGAAACACTGCAGGCATCTCAGGAGGAAGGGAAGGGAAGGCACCTCAGCCAGATGAATGCAAAGCCAGATCCACGACGGGGCTCCATGCCCATTGATGTATCCTGGGGAGTGCAAAGCCACAGTCTCTCAAGTCTCTACAGTGGGTGGCTTGCCCACTGTTCAATCCTGGGGAGTGCAAAGCCACAGTCTCTCAAGTCTCTACAGTGGGTGGCTTGCCCACTGTCCAATCCTGGGGAGTGCAAAACGCCACAGTCTCTCAAGTCTATACAGTGGGTGGCTTGCCCACTGTACCATCCTGGGGAGTGCAAAGCTACAGTCTCTCAAGTCGATGCAGGTCCATACTGGTACTGGGGGGTGACTGGTGCCCAGACTGGATGAGTCTCCCCGTGAAAGGTAGTGTCCTGTCACTATCCCAGCTGCACATGGGATAAGGATGCCTGATGTGGTGGGCCATTCATTCCTACCTGGTGCATTGCCCTGTTCAGCGGTACTTTGCCATGGCGGTTCTGGACTGTTCAGCGGTGCATTGCCATGGCGGTCTTTGCCCTGTTCAGCGGTGCTTTGCCATGGCGGTCTTTGCCCTGTTCAGCGGTGCTTTGCCATGGCGGTTCTGGACTGTTCAGTGGTGCATTGCCATGGCGGTCTTTGCCCTGTTCAGCGGTGCTTTGCCATGGCGGTCTTTGCCGTGTTCAGCGGTGCTTTGCCATGGCGGTTCTGGACTGTTCAGCAGTGCTTTGACATGGCGGTCTTTGCCCTGTTCAGTGGTGCTTTGCCATGGCGGTTCTGGACTGTTCAGCGGTGCTTTGACATGGCGGTCTTTGCCCTGTTCAGCGGTGCTTTGCCATGGCGGTCCTTGCCCTGTTCAGCGGTGCATTGCCATGGCGGTCTTTGCCCTGTTCAGCGGTGCTTTGTCATGGCCGTTCTGGACTGTTCAGCAGTGCTTTGCCATGGCGGTCTTTGCCCTGTTCAGCGGTGCTTTGCCATGGCGGTTCTGGACTGTTCAGCAGTGCTTTGACATGGCGGTTCTGATACGGACATTGGTGTGTGGCATGACGATCTCCACACTGGACATTGGTGTGTGGCATGACGATCTCAATACTGGACATTGGTGTGTGGCATGACGATCTCCACACTGGACATTGGTGTGTGGCATGACGATCACCATACTGGACATTGGTGTGTGGCATGACGTGCCATCATTGCCCAGCGGGGCTGTGGCATCCTGGCCCCACCTGGGCTGTGTCTTGTGCGGTGGTCTCTGGACCAGTGACGATACTTGGGCCCTCCTGGGCTGTGTCTTGTGCGCTGGTCTCTGGACCAGTGACGATACTTGGGCCCTCATGGGCTGTGTCTTGTGCGGTGATCTCTGGACCAGTGACGATACTTGGGCCCTCCTGGGCTGTGTCTTGTGCGCTGGTCTCTGGACCAGTGACGATACTTGGGCCCTCCTGGGTGTGTCTTGTGCGGTGGTCTCTGGACCAGTGACGATACTTGGGCCCTCCTGGGCTGTGTCTCGTGCGGGGGGCTCTGGACGAGTGACGATACTTGGGCCCTCCTGGGCACTGACTCTGGCGGTGGTCTCTGGACCCGTTACGATACTTGGGCCCTCCTGGGCACTGACTCTGGCGGTGGTCTCTGGACCCGTTACAATACTTGGGCCCTCCTGGGCACTGACTCTGGCGGTGTGCTCTGGACCCATTACGATACTTGGGCCCTCCTGGGCACTGACTCTGGCGGTGGGCTCTGGACCAGTGACGACGGTGCTGGCGGTTGTGTCTGGACCGCCGGAACTGATGGCGCACTTCTCTGCCGTGACACTCACAACAGGCTGGGCAGACTTCCTCAGGACCTTCCCCACCTTTTTTGGAGTTACAGCTGACTCACCAATCGCCTTCGATCCCATTTCACTTGTTGTCCCACCAGGAGTCTTGACACGGTCCTGTCGTCCACTCTCCAATTTCGGAGCCTTTACAGGGGGTGGGCTGCCAGTGCCTTGGCTCCGGGTCCTACTGCCTGCCCTGGTGGACGGTGCACTCCAAAAACCTGGAACACGCACCACTGGTACTGGTGGCTTTTTGGCTGAGGTGCTACGACGGGACTGATGAATTGGAGGGGGGGCAAAAAGGTCAATTTGACAGAGGGACAGTTTATGACGAATACTGGGATGGGTAGCTGGAGGGGGTCTGAGAGTGGAGGAAGAGGAGGTGGTTGTAGGAGGTGTCACTTTAGCTGTTTTGGGTGCAGGTGCAGGTACTGGAGGCTGTTGTGAGGTGGATGGATGTTGGGTGAGTGATTGCGGGCGTTTGGGTACTTTGGGAGGGGGCGTCACAGACACACTGGGAGAGGACACAGGGGACGTGTAAATGGCAGTGGAGGTGGTGAGTGCAGGTGAGCGGCGTGTGGTGCTGGGTGTCCTGGTGCGAGTCCTAGTGCCTGTAGATGTGGTGCATGCAGGTGTGTGTGTAGACCAGACTGGGAGGGAGGAGGGAGAAGAGGAGGAGTGGGACACAGTGGAGACAGTGGATGTTGCTGTGTCTGCATGGGTGTGATGCTTGTGTGAGTGCCTGTGGGATGTGTGGTGCCTATGTTTGCCTGAGCTACTTTTGGGTGTTGACTTGTGTGCATGCTGGTCTGTAGGTGTGCTTGGGATGGGCTGGGGTACAGGGGATTGGGTCTGGGTGGAGGAAGTTGGAGGGGGGAGGCTGGACACAGGGACAATTGCTGCCATCAATGCTGAGGCCAGAGATTGCAGGGTTCGCTGAAGGACAGCCTGACCAGAATGAATGCCCTCCAGGAAAGCATTACCGTGTTGCAACGCCCTTTCTACACCCTGGATGGCATTCACAATGGTAGACTGCCCAACAGTGAGTGACCTGAGGAGGTCAATGGCCTCCTCACTGAGGGTAGCAGGGGTGACTGGGGCAGGGCCTGAGGTGCCTGGGGCGAAGGGGATGCCCACCCTCCTGGGTGAGCGGGCACGGGGAGAACGCTGAGGGGCTGCTGGGAGGGCGGTGCTGGTAGGGGGGGTGGCAGCTGTACCTGTAGAAGTGGGCACACAGATGGTGCTGCCACCCCAGGGATGCTCACATCGGCGGACGAGTCTGTGTCGCTGCTTGGTGATCCGGTGGCCGACGTGAAGCTCCCCTCGCCCTCCGTCCCACTGGTGTATTCAGAGTCTGTGGTGTGGCCCTCCATGGCCATGTGGGATGCAGCTCCCTCGTGCTCCGGTGCCACTGTACCTCCGCCTGTTGATGATGATGTACAAAAGGACAGGGAGAGCAGGAAAAGGGGGGAGACAGAACAAAGAGAGTTTTAGTGCATGGCATACCGCTACCGTTGGCGGACTAGACAGACGCAGCAGCCCCATGCACAACGCGGCGCTCCTGCCCTCTGCACATGCAATTTCTGGGATATGGCCTGCATGCCATTGGTGGAAATCTGCGCACATGGATGCCACAGGGGCAACTATACCTCACCTTGATAATTTACTGAGGTGGGGTAGAGTGCCACATGGCCTACATTACGGAGGGGCCTTGCCAACCTAACTCGCCCTGGCCTAGGGACACCCAGAGCCCACCTCCCCCACCCAGACACCTCCACTGCACGCAAGGTCCGCAGAATGAGAGTGTACTCACCCCCTTGTGTCTGCTGTGATGTCCTTAAGTGCCCATCCAACTCCGGGTAGGCCACCGCCAGCATCCGGAACATCAGGGGGGTCATGGTACGACGGGCAGCCCTCCCACGTTGGGAGGCCATCCCCAGCTGAGCCTCCGCCGTCTTCTTGCTGCAGCAGCGAATGTCCTCCGATCTCTTACGGCAGTGGGTGCCCCGTCTCTGGTGGGCCCCCAGGGTCTGGACCTCCTTGGCGATGGCACGCTAAATGTACCTCTTCTGGTGGGTGCTGACCTACATGACATGCACAAGGAAAGAGGAACAGTCATCACCAACTGCACCATCAATGTGAGTGGCCCCCTCCCTACTCTGACCATGTGGCCCATTTATTCCCATGCTTTACTGTAGTATGACTTCTGCCCCCTTCCCCCTTCCACTCAGCCCTGTACACCCAGGCCTAGCCCCTACAAAGTGCTCCCTGTATACTAACCTGTTGGTCTGGAGGGCCGTAGAGTAGCATGTACTGGGGGAGGACCCCATCCACAAGTTTCTCCAACTCTTGTGCAGTGAAGGCAGGGGCCCTTTCCCCAGACGCAGCAGCCATCGTCGCTTCCAGACAGAGGTCACAGCAGCACTAGCAGTGTAGGTCCTCTCCTGTCGAAGGTCAGGTATCTAGTGATTGAACAGATAGAAAATGGTGGTGACGTCCACGGCGGGGCGCATCATCACCGCCGGCACACCTGTTCATTGGCTCCTGGGACCCATAGGGTCCAATGTTAACCAATGCAGCATTGCGCCACGGTCTATGACCGCCTACCGCGACGGTGTGCAACGCCAGCGCTGTTACCCCACAATCCCATTGTCCCAGTTTAGAGGTCAGGCAGCCGCCATTTCAGGGGCCCACATGGATTCATTTTCAACTGCGTCACACATACTGAAGCCTGCACTCAACACACATACAGGAAGGGTTTTGTGTCTGCTGTAGTTTTGTGTGTAACTGTGGGTACATACCTGGAGGAATAGTGACTGGTTCTTCTCTGTTGTCCTTCTTAGGCACCGTCAGCTGGGACATATGAGAAGATGGCGGAATCCTCCGGTGTACCAACCGCTGGTGGACCTGTTGACAATGGAAGAGAGACATTTAATCGTGACCTACCGGTTTAACCGTGCTACAATCCAGGAACTATGTACCCAGTTGGAGCCAGACCTGATATCACCAATCCGCCATCCGACTGGAATCCCCCCTGACGTGCAGGTGCTGTCAGTGCTCCATTTCCTTGCAAGTGGGTCATTTCAAACAACAGTGGCCATGGCATCAGGGATGTCCCAGCCTATGTTTTCCAACGTCTTGTCCAGAGTGTTGTCTGCCCTGTTGAAACACGTAAGGAGATACATCATATTCCCTCAGGTGGAGGATTTGCCAACAGTGAAAGGTGACTTCTATGCCCTTGGACATATCCCCAACGTCATAGGTGCCATTGATGGGACCCATGTAGCTCTGGTCCCCCCCCGCAGGACTGAACAGGTGTACAGGAACAGGAAGAGTTATCATTCAATGAATGTCTAGATGGTCTGTTTGGCAGACCAGTACATCTCGCAGGTAAATGCTATGTTCCCTGGCTCAGTGCATGACGCCTACATCCTGCGGAATAGCAGCATCCCCGATATGATGGGTGAACTCCAGAGGCACCGTGTATGGCTATTGGGGGACTCTGGTTACCCCAACCTTTCCTGGCTATTGACCCCAGTGAGGAATCCCAGTACCAGGGCAGAGGAACGCTACAATGAGGTCCATGGGCGGACTAGGAGGGTTATCGAACGCACCTTCGGCCTCCTTAAGACCAGGTTCCGGTGCCTCCATATGACAGGTGGGTCCCTATTCTACTCACCGAAGAGGGTGTGCGACATCATCATCGTCTGCTCCATGCTCCAAAACTTGGTATTGCGACGCCAGGTGCCTTTTCTGCAGGAGGATGATCCAGATGATCGTGTTGTGGCAGCTGTGGAGTCTGTGGAGCCTGTGGACAGTGATGAGGATGAAGCGGAGGAAGACGAAAACGACAACAGGGAGTCAGTCATACAGCAATATTTCCAGTGACACACAGGTGAGAACATTTTCATTTTTACCATTACATTAACTTTCACACATCTACCTCTATCCTGTACCTACATTTCACTCACTATTTGTTAATTGAGTTGTCCCCTTCCATTTCAGTTTCACAAGTGTGGTAACCTACGTGTCAGCTGTTTGCATCCTTGAAGGGCTTGTGATGTGTGACATTGGTATGTTAGCCTTCCAATGGATAACCCATTATGAAACTGTAATTTATAATACAGATTTACAAATCATAGTCTGACTCCATTTGCTTTTAGTGTTTCAAGGGTGTTTATTTAAGTGCTCAAAAAATGAAGGGGGGTTGTAAAATGGGGATGGGTGATGGTGGAGGAATGTCCATGGCAGAGTCCAGTCTATTAGTCTCACATGTACATTGCACATCCGGGCACTGGAAGTGGAGCTAGGTCAGTTCCGATTTGGACAGGGTAACAAAAGTGGGACAGTGGGGGGACAATCAGGGTGGTCTTATTTCCTGGTGGGGGTCTTGCCATCTTGCTCTGTCAGGGGCCCCTTGGAGTGCCACGGTGTCCCTCAAGGTCTTTTGAATGTCCGTCAGCACCCCTACGATGGTGCCCAGGGCGGAGCCGATGGTCCTGAGCTCCTCCCTGAACCCCAGATATTGTTCCTCCTGCAGACGCAGGGTCTCCTGCAACTTGTCCAGGACCGTGGCCATCGTCTCCTGGGAGTGGTGGTATGCTCCCATGAGGGAGGAGAGGGCCTCGTTGAGAGTTGGTTCCCTTGGCCTGTCCTCCCTCTGTCGCACAGCAGCCCTCCCAGTTCCCCTGTGTTCCTGTGCCTCCGTCCCCTGGACTGGGTGCCCACTACCACTGCCCCCAGGTCCCTGTTGTTGTTGGGGTGGTAGGTTCACCTAGGTGCCCAGTAGTGGTGGACACACCGCTGATTGACCTGTCCTGGGTAGGGAGGTTTGGGCCCGCTGGGTGGGTGCTGTGCTGGTGTTACCAGAGGGTGTAAGCTCGGTGTTGGGCTGTGGCTGGGCAAGGGGAACCGATTGTCCTGAGGCCCACGATGGTCTGGCCTGGTCATCAAGATCCAGTGGGGCAGAGCTGCTGTCATCACTGTGGGCCTCTTCTGGGAGTGGAGTGGTGTTGTCTGGACCCTCTGGTGTGGTGACGTTCCTTCAGGTTCCTGCGGGGGTATAAGTACATGATTATTGCATGTGTGTGTTTCATGGAGTGCAATGGTTGGGTGTTCGTGAACCCCATTGCAGGCATTCCTGTGTGGGGGCTTGTGTGCTGATGGTTGGGGGGTGCTGTGGGTCTGTGCAGTGGGCATGCTTTGGTGATGGGTGTCCATGCTTAGTTATGTCATATGCTTAGTTATGTCATGCAGGTCTTGGGGTTGGGATGGGTGGTTGGTGTCATGGGTAGATAGGTGAGGATTTGGGGTTATAGGGGAGGGTGTGATGGTGGGGGTGTGTGATATCATGCAGGTAGGGTGGGGGGTATGATGGTTAAGATTAGACTTACCAGTGTCCGTTCCTCCAACGACTCCTCCGAGGCCCTCAGGATGCAAGATGGACAAGACTTACTCCTCCCATGTTGTTAGTTGTGGGGGAGGAGGTGGGGGTCCGCCACCAGTCCGCTGTACCGCGATGTGGTGCCTGGATACCGTGGAACGCACCTTCCCCCGTAGGTCGTTCCACCTCTTCCTGATGTCCTCCCTATTTCTTGGGTGCTGTCCCACAGCGTTGACCCTGTCCACCATTCTTTGCCATAGCTCCATCTTCCTGGCTATGGATGTGTGCTGTACCTGTGAGCCAAATAGCTGTGGCTCTACCCGGATGATTTCCTCCACCATGACCCTGAGCTCCTCCTCGGAGAAGCGGGGGTGTCTTTGGCGTGACATGGGGTGGTGTAGGTGATGTGTGGGGTGGTGTATGTGTTGATGAGTGTGGTGAGTGTAGTGGTATGTAGTGTTTTGTGCTTGGATGTTGCGTGGATGATGCTGTTGTGTGCCTCTGTGTGATGGGGTTGTCTGTTCTGTGCTGTCTCTCTGGCATTCTCTCAGTATTTTTGGTAGTAGGGGTTTGTGGGTGATGTGGGTGTGTGTTTTATATAGTATTGGGTGTGTGGGAGTGGTGTGTGTATGTGTGTCAGGTGTGTGTAATTAAAATTGTCCAATGTGGCGGTGTTTTGGAGATGTGCGTGTATTTTGAACGCGGCGGTGTTTACCGCCAATGGAATACCGTGGTTGAGAGACCGCCGCGTGGATTCGTGGGTCGTAACGGCATGGGCGTGTTTCTGTTGGCGTGGAGGTGGAGGATGTGTTTTCACCAGTTTTTCGCTGACCTTTGGTGTGGCGGTATTGTGTGGGTGTCTGAATTTCGGCGGATTCCGTGATGTGTGTCATAATAGCTGTGGCGGTCTACCGCGGCCGCGGCGGTGTATTTGCGGTCTTCTGCACGACGGTAAGCGCCTTATACCGCCAATGTTGTAACCCACAGACCAATCAGTTGGCTCCAATCCAACATTTTATATCCATATTCCAGAGCATCCTACCAGCCTAGTGTCCACAGTGAAGGGTGGGCAGAAATAATGTTGTCTATTGTTTATGCATGCTGTTGTGGCTGGGAACAACCTTGGATCAGAACTCAAGTTTGTATTAACCATCCACAACACGGGTCTCACCAACTGAATCCCCTCATTGAGTTCCAAATCACATCCACATTGACATCACACTTAAATGGCAAATACCCGCAACTCAATCGAATCCCATGTGGCAGCAGACACCAGTACAGCAACTCCTACCCATGTTCAGCAACCATATAGCAGTTTCCCACTCCATTACATCACAATATCATGACATAGCACAAGCTGATTACAGTCATCTTCTTGCACACATGGCTTAACTCGTATCCACACAAACCTTAGATTGCTTTATCCTCTTTATCCTAAAGCATCCAACACACCGGCAGACAGTGAGTAGACACTCCATCTTCCGCAGGTCTAACTGGCCTTGCATCCTCAGCAAACCAAAAAAGTTCCAGCCATTCAAGCTCTTCATCCACAACTTTCCCTCTCAGCACAACAGTCAGCTGCATTCAACTTGATTTACAGCCCCTCTCCCCTCAGGCACAACAAGGACTTAATTCACTTAACAACTCTGAGGCCTCATCAACTCTATTTTTGGTTAATGCATACATCCCTCCTCCCTTAGAGAACTGAAGATTCAAGCACCAAGAAAATTAGGTGGTTTAAAGAACCTAGGAAATGTATGCAGTTATTTCAGTTTGAGCCTTCTTATAAGAAAAGAGATGGGGAAAGATAACAGAGTCAGTTAATCCAGATAGAGGTAATTGCATGATGTCATAGGGAAAACCATTTCTGCACCTGGCACCATATCTTGTTATGCCTTGCAGTCTTGAAGTACTATCTTGTTCAATGAGATCCTCACTTTTCTGACACTCTTTTTGTTTTTGGCTTATGGAATGAAATCTGTAAAGTTACAAGAACTGAACAAATCAAAACCTCACCCAGTCATCCCCAACTAATGAGCTAGCAGTCTAAGTAGGCACGACTTTACCACAGAAAATGCTAGTGCAAGTCATCTTCTCCAGTGAGCAGTTCCCCCATTATGTCAGACATGGCATGCAATATGACCAAGGTGGCCAAGACTGGGAATTGGAATCCACAAGATATCCCAAGATGCCCTCAAGGATGACAAGATCAGTGACCAAAACTGTGTGAGACTAAGGCAGGGCCGTAGGATATAATGGATGTCACAATCTGTTTCCCACACCTCTAGCACTTTGAAAAATGACTTTGGCACAATTTGTGCAGAGATTGGTGCCACTCACTTAGTATCTTAAATTAATAATATCTAAACTTGCAATCTTTGAGACTCTTGTCATGCAGCAATAGGATCTCAGACCATTCCTCATCAGAGAACTGGGTAGAGAGCTTTCCTTATCTCCTTGTCCTAACTGCCTCTGCGGTCACTGTGGAGAAAAGTAGATCCATCATAGCCCTAATTGTCCCTGTCATTCCTGTGAAGAAGAGTATATCAATAATGCTGCTATATAGTCCAGAGTTCCCCCCTTTCAATTTACCCAGATTTTAAAATAAGATCGTATAGGGAACAGGGACAGGAAGTAAAGTGGATTTTCTATTTTCATTCTTTATATAGTGAATGAGTTGGTTTTATCTCTATATCAGGGATGGGGGTGATCTGTATTGCTCCCAGAGCCTCTGGAAAGAGTTCCAGTGTTGATGGTCTAGCAGGTTGTATGCTGGATAGATACCAGACCCTGAACATTCCTTCCAGTCTATTTCTTGGCCACTGATCTTAGTTCCCATATTGCTCTGTAAAGGAGCGGCAGTATGAATATGGCATTCATTCAGGATCAGATTTTGGACATTGCTTTTAGACAATGCAGCAGGTTTTTCTTCATAATACATACATGTTACATACAAGCCAGGCCTAACTGTATGCCAACATAAAAGCACTAATGCTTTAGAGTGTGTATATGTGGCAGGCCTAAGGCCTGGTACAATAATATTCTCAATGGTAAAGCTAACAGTGTGTGCAAGATTGACATATTGTCTTCAGATAATATTTTCAGAGCTATACGTTGATATTAGGTGGACTACCATAACAGAGAACTAGGATTTTTCTGCTCTCTCACTGCAGCAGTGCTAAGCACAATGATTAGAGCCACTAGACCCATTCCGCCTCACACAAATCCAACATGAAAGGAAAACAGAAATAGCTACACATGTCTTCTGTCTACTTCTGCAACAGAGGCATTGCTGGTGTTCTGGAGAATGATACACAATCCTCTGCAGGAGTTCCACCTCCCCTCTCCAGAGAGAATAATTGGAGGAGAAAGAATAGAGTTGTGAGGATTTGAGAGGGGCATACTCAAGGTCATATTACTAATGGGAAATGCTGAAGTGTCTATATGCGACTGGAGACCTGATGACTTTATGCGGTGTGCAAGGTCATTTACATGGGTTGGCATTGAAATAATTAGGGAGTTCTAATAACCATTCAGCCAATACAACAGTCATGATGATGAGAACACTTATGTAGATATCAGGGAGGGACTAGATTAACCAACTAGGGAATGTTGGAATGTTTAACAAAACATGTTTCAAGGTTTTATTTTGCATTATAACTGCTCAGAGTACCATAATAGTTACAATCATTCTGACGTGCAAGACTTATGAGCGAATAGAATATATTCAATATAAGTGTGTTGAAAAAAATATACAACTATGTGTGTTTCCACTGTCTCTAGGAGCCAAAGTGGGAATTTATATCCATATGCCAATTAGAGTTGCCCTTTAAGGGCTATCTGACTCCTTATCTGAGTGAG
Organism: Pleurodeles waltl; assembly: GCF_031143425.1. NCBI lineage: Eukaryota > Metazoa > Chordata > Amphibia > Caudata > Salamandridae > Pleurodeles > Pleurodeles waltl. The sequence continues at coordinate 1,096,538,515 of NC_090437.1, forward strand.
CATAACCAGTTTTACAGAGGAATTAATCTGCCAAAAAAGCATAAACTATAAAATATGTTTTATGGGGCTAAGGAGATCTAGCCAGTTGTGCTCTTCCCCAGGATGAGGGGTTCACAACAACATGTGTATTTGTATTTGTGTATGGATATCACAACGCTTGCCAAAGTCCTTGCCATTAGATAAAATCCTCTGATTCCTGCCCTTATACAACTGACACACACAGGCTGTATACCTAGAAGAGCCTTAGGTTCCTCTACTTACCATTTAAGGACACTACTACATTTCTTGTGCCAGACTTGGGCTGACCGGGATGGAAGTACACACACAGTTTTGGTATGTTCTGCTTTTCCATCCCTTTCACTTACAAACTGATACCTCCAAAATCAGTCTAGAAACCATTCTCTCTCAAATAGTTGCCAAAAATAGTACATTAGCAGGAAGCTAATTTCCAGGGACTAAGTAGGGTGTACATTTGTTAAGCTGTGCCTGTTAGGCCATGCTTTTGCCATGTCTTATTATGGCTTTCTAAAAACAAGGATTCCAACATCGGCGTCCTGAGGTAGCTCCTATTCCTTGAGCTATTTTGCTTCAAGCTAGTTCGTCCACGTGGGTAGATGTGGGTGACTGTTGACATCTAACAAAGGCCTCAGAGTGTTCTGCGTCCGAGCAACTTCTGCTGGGGGGGCAATTGGTTGATTCCACTCTCATAAATCCATCAGAGAGTCTGGTTTATCTATCATAATATAATAATCTTCATTATTCCATAGTACATGGGTAAAGAAAAATACCAGGCAAAGGGAGGAAATACCAACCCTGGAAATCAGGCACCAGCAGAGCGACATCATAAAAGAATGAGGGTGCAAAAAATCAAATGTGCTGGAAAGAGCAAGGCTGAGGCAATGAGAATGGCCGTAAGAAAGGAAAGAGAAAGTAGGGTAAAGTAGAGGATGAAGAACATGTCTTCATAAGTGACCAGGACTGAAGACCATTCACTGGAAACAAAGAAGAGTGACTTTTTTAAGGAAGAGACCAACATGAAGCCCCACCGGTGCCTTTTCACCAGTAGACAACTTTAGGAATTTGAATGTGCAAGAATTGGTTTCATAAGCCCTCTGAGTGCTTCTGCCCTGGTTTGAAGGGGAGCTGGCTTTGTAAAAGGTCTAAAGCTTTCTTCAAATAATCCACACTGAGGGGGAACTTGTAGATCCAAGCAGAGGGTTTTATTCATGTAGAGAAGAAACTCCAGCTACTTCCAAGCAGCAATCTTTATAACTAAACCATCATAGTTTCCTCAAACATATATATTCTATTACAGAACTTCAAAATAGAACATTCCATAAGCCTATCAGGGAGGGATACAACAAGGATGGAATAAACAAATATACATACATACACAATAAAAGTATAGGATCAATATACCACAGTCCAAAACCATGAATCTATATCAGTGACTTTGGAGTAAATGTTTTACAGTTACCTATGTGTGATTGTGACACTGAGCTAGAGCTTCAGCTCTTGATTCTGGCTGGTGTCAAAGTGTAATTGTGCTGGCAGGGCAAGAATCTTTCTTCCTACCCAGGACACCCACAGCATTAGCAGCACTGGGGACTGTGGATGGAGGTCCATGGTGGGAGCCAGGTTCACTAGTTTGCTCCTCCCCGCATGGGAGAAGCTTTTCTTTGTGGGAGCACTGTCCCAGATAATGGACTCCATGGAACATTGTTCTACATTGGGTCCTGGTGAATGGGGTCCCCAGAGGCATTTTATGGCCATTCTATGGTTACCTCTCATACACAGTGTTGTCATCAATGATGTAGTTTTAGATGTCAGCAGTGATGTTATCAATGATTTCATAAAAGTGCGAAATTAGGGTCTGAGTTATAGTTACTTTAGGACTCGAGTTATAGTTACTTCAGTTAACTTTAAGTGGTGAATTTCAGTTTTTTTTTTAGATTAAAGTGTTTAACTGACATTTTCACCTATCCATAATGTCACTTTATCCTTTGCTTTTGTCAGTAAATACCTAAGGTATTTTTTTAAAAGAACTAACTATAAATGTCACTTTAACCTCGTTTTTTTCCAGTGAATCTCTATTTTTTCTTATTTTTTTTTTATTTAAGTCACTGTCAATAAATAAAACAGTTTTGTCACAGGGTGATTACAATGTCTGTCAACAAACTTTAAATAAAGCATTTGTAGTCAAAACAATACTAAACAAGTGTGAGACTCTTTCTTTACTACCCTGCACCTCCCACAACTTATAACAAAATACTGGTGGTCCCCTACCTAGATTAGGAACCCACCATGCATGAAAATATATTTCAATTAGCCCACAAAGGCCATTATGGAACAATTCTTTGCAGATCAGTGGAAAATAAAAGAGTGTCCTTGGAAGATTATTTATTATTCTTTCTTCTATATATATTATTTTTTAGTAGGAATTTTGAGGAAGATTTCGTCCTACCCAGAACACTCCCAACTTTTTTTTTTGGTTCGGCCTACCCCTGCCAGCACCCATTGTCAGTGCCTGCTGGCAGAAGCTGGCTACTTTTTGTGGTGGGTGTCCTGATGCCTACCTAGGTGGCCATATTTATCAAATATGTTGGAGGCCAGGGAGGGAGCTCCACACCCAGAACCAATAGTGGGTGCTAGCAGGAGAGGCTACTTTTTTTCATGGGTGCTGTGGGGGGAGCCCTAAGGTCCCTACGACCCCTGCTGGCTCACCCACCAGCACTCATTGTGTGCGCTGGTGGCAGCCAGCTACTTTTATTGTGGGCACCCACTTGGGGCACCTACATTTAGCAAATAAGTAGAAACCTGTGTGTGAAGCACCAGAGCTCCTGCAGCCCCTGTCGGCTCCCCGGCCAGCAACCATGCTGAGTGCTGGCAGGAGCCACCAACAAGGATTTTTAATCTGCTCCCACAGCATGAGCAAACAGGGAAGAAATCAAAATGTTTACTCTGCTCTGCAGTTGCAAGAGCTATACTCGCAACCGCAGGGGATTGAGCCCCTAGGGCTGTACTTCAGCCCAGGGAGGGGGAGCACATGCCCATCCTTCCCCCCAAAAAAGAAACCAGTCTTGGAGGATAGCACCTCCAAGGGTCCCCGAGGCTTTCTAAGGGACAGGGACGTGGTGTACATGTTCTCCTCCCAAAAGAAATAAAAACACCTCGGGATGGGGTCCCCATGGCCTTTCTGAGACTCTGGGAGGGGGGCAACATGTCCCCATCACCAAACACATAAAAGCTTCCCTGGATAATAGGGTCCCTGAAGGTCTCCCAAAAGCTTAGGGATAGAGACCACACACCCGTCTCCCCAAACATTAAAAATTACTCCTAACCCTGGCTCATTGGGGAGAGGTATAATGATGAGATCAGTACTTTGGGAGCCCCCACCAAGTTTACATATTGGAGGGCAGGGTAGTTATACCCCATCCCCACCAGGCTTCTGGGAGCAGGTTATCCCTACCCTGACCCTATATGTTTTTTTCTTCTTTTTTTGAGAACACACAGACTGTTTGAGCTCTAAAATGGCAACTACCACAACTTTGCTAATGTGGCAGCAGTCAATCAGATCTTATTTTTTGATCTTTTGCACTGTGGATCCTCCATAGAAAAAATATACATACATATTGAATCTTAATTTCTCAAAAACTCCTGCACAGATTTACACAAAATCATACGAATCACTCTTTCTGGACCAAGATCTACCTTTCTGCCAAATTTGACATCATTCCTTTCAGCCGTTTTTGATGAATCGCTGATGAATGTTTCTTTGGAAAACTGCTACTGGGGAAAGCTATTAGGGACCCTCCCTACCCCCTTTTTCTTGCCCCTGCTTGGCTATCACTCTGAAATTTTCCCGGAAGAAGCTCAGTGAATGAGACAAAAGCAAACCAAAAGAAATCCAAAAAAATCAATTTCCTATAGATACTTGGTCCTAACTCCACTAATTTATTAGATCGAATGGATATTTAAAAATATAGAACGCAATTTTCGTTAAAAAAGTCACATATTCATAATCCTAGAGTCACCCCTACATTTCAGTAAGGTGGTGTTTTTTTCGTAAAGCATGCAGGTACAAAACCTGTTGATTAAACGCGATTTTATGAATACAGTATATTAACTACAGTTAGAAAAACCACAAAAAGTAGCAGATAAGTTGTCTGTCAAGGCAAAATTGCAGAGTATGTGTGTTTTTTTGGTTACAACTTTATTTTTCGATGTTATGCATAAAAATCAGTATGTACTCCAATGAGAAATATCTGCAATAAGCAAGACTGTATGTACTGTTTAGCTGACTAGCGTGCTAAGCCACAGCGTGTTCTTTATTCTGCCTTCAAAAGGTTTGTAAGGCACACCTTGGCAGCCCGCGGCAGAAATAATTCAAATGATGCATATATTTTACTATACCTTTTTATATGTACTTCATTCAGAGAGTTAACATTTAAGTGTGTCCTATATTTTGTGAAAATGCAGCTACGGCATAAACCTACAACGGGGTGCACTGTGCTGAACTGTACACAGTATGATTAAATTACAAACAACCATCTACCAGTGCTAAGTTTAGGAGGAAGCCACCCAAGAAGATAGTGAAATTACCTTGTCTCTGGGGAACGGGTGCAAATAAAATTGTTTCAAAAATTCTAGAATGGGGGTCTTTTTTTTCCTTAGAGGTCTCCATTTTTTAATATCTGAGTCACACGGATCCTGCATCATGATTAGTAATAAATCAGGACTTTCTGCGACACTTTGTGAATAGCAGTTTTCTGCTGCAACTGACATATATAGCTGCTGTTCTGAAAACCAATTGCTTTGCAGTTTGATCTTTGTAGATCTGGCCCATTATTATCTTGTTTATAATGTGCTTTTTCTGTCTTTGCAAATGTGTGTGGAAAGAATATAACAAATTCCTTCAAGCACTCAATCACTCACCTTCTATGCACTCAGCCACTGATCATTGTACTCATGCACAAAATAATCCACCCGTTCACTCAATTTTGTGTTCTCACCCACTCACCAATACTGCACACACAAATTCACCCATCAATAAAGATGCAGTTTCAGTTATCATCTAGAGCTACTGGTGTGTTGTTAGATTGTGAGAGGTGTCAGCATGCTTCTGGTAGTGTGTTACTGTTCGTGCGAGGTGTGAGTGTTTTGGTGGTAATTTATGACTACTAGTCTGTGCTGTGAAAGTTGTGAGAGTGCTGTTGGTGATGTGAGGGTGCTCATCTGTGAAGAGTGCGAGAGTTTGTGTTAGGAGTCTGTGAGGATATGAGATAGCTGTCAGTAGTGTGAAACTGCTAATGTGGAAGTTGTCAGTAGTCTCAGAGTGCAACAGCAAAGGGTGTAAGTGCTGTCACTAGTGACTACTGGTCTGTTTGTGTTTTTTGTTTATAGAATGTGGCATATATTCTGATGGACGTAGAAGTGTTGTCAGTAGTGTGAGGTAGCTAGTTTGGGAATGATGTAAGAATGTATAGTATATCACTGTTTCTCTATGAGGGGTGCAGAAGTGCTTCTTTTAACATGTGCCTGCTGGTCTGTAAAAGGTGTGAGAGTGCTGTCAATTTTTATGGTGTTTTGGTTTTTCTTATTGAGGTCCTTAACAGTTCCCACTGTGTATTAAGACACTGTGCCCAACACTGCAGCAAACATTCCTAAGTGAAGTCCTCTTCCTCTGCTTCCGTGCGTTGGTAATCTGTTTTACCTAATGAGGCTACCCACATTCTGAGTGGGCCATTCATGATCCAGATTATATAATTCATTTTTAAAAGTGTTTTAGAAGTTTGATTACTACAGTTTGCATTGTCCACCAGCCCACTCCAAATGCCACACTGTCATTATGTTAAGATGTACCAGCCATCTTAGAAGCGGGGAATTAACAGCACATCAAGCTGGGTTGTTCCAGCCCTGAGGCTACATGACACACTATTGATGTGTCTTCATCCTCAATCAGCATTGCATCTGTTGGAGTATGCAGTTCCATGACAGGGGATCGAGGGTTAGATGGACAGTAGCAAGTTTGTTTTATTCTGGGTCAAGTGGACAATACCAATGCACCTCCGTTGCAGTTAATTTGTGAAAAGATTGGAGTATTAGTTGAGGGAGGTAAGGACCCACCTCAAATAATAATCATGCTCCTTGTCAGGGTTGTTACCGCATCAGACCTTATTAAGTGTACTGATAAGGGGACGCGTGTAGGCCGATGAACCTTTTGACTGCGCTTCGAGTAGTTCCCACCATGTAACCCCGTACCAATACAAATCAATAGCAATCAGTGACATCAATAATCAATAGAAATTTCTAATTTCCTTGCAGCCATAAATAACCACTCCTTTATGCAAAAGTTAGAATTTTACAATGTTAAAATATTAATTTCCCTATATTAACAATGCTAATGTCACATAACTTAGTCTCAAAACAAAATGATAAACATACAGAAACAATACTGGCTGCTCGAAATGCATAAAGAATCACAATCTAATCAAAGCTTGGGCCACTACACATTCTAAGGTTACAGTACAAATTAATAGCAAGAATAGCTGTGCAAACAAAATGATATACATTTAGATTCAGCACAGAAAAGACAACAACTGTTATTACATGTAGCAAACATCATCAGTGAATACCCCAAATAACATCTAACTATGGCTCTATCAAAAGTAGCAGTTGGTACCTAGGGACAAAAGCAAATAGACATGACAATTAGTAACATCGTATGATACCTGGCCTCAGTATGGTTCAGCAAGCTGTACCAGTCTTTGTCAATTGGACATCAGCTCGGTCAGCAAGCTATTAGGATTCAGAATTGAAGTTAAAAAAAAGCAAACTCTCTTCATGCAGTTCAAAAAAGAATAATCTGAAAAAGTGGGCTCTGTCCTCTAAGCGAGATTTCCTGAAACTACTTTCCACGTCCTTATTGGTCAAAGAATCGTAGGTTTGCTTTCTAGTTCAATAAAAATAAAATCCCAAATCTATTCATTTTACTAGTACGCGGTTCACATGTCGATTATTGGCTCCTCTTCTCCTGTTCCCATTGTTTGGCTTATCAGGTATCAATAATGTTGCAGCTTATACTCCAATCAGTGCATCCATTGTCTTCTCCTGGAAAGGTCATTCTTACACATACTACATTATACATTGTATCCCTAGGTACAACATATTCTAGCAGCAGTTATCATGAGAAAGAATTTCAACTGCAAGCACTTGGTCAGCACAGTGGAAAATCACAATTTAATTATCTAAGCAGCCATTTTATAAGTCCCCTAAGAAATGTAGCTTGACATGAGGCCATGCAACTAGGCCCAAGACCTTGCTAAGTTAAGGCCTATGGATAATAAAGCTAATACATAATACATAACCCTTAATATGACATATGAATACATTAATAAAACATAAGCTCAACATTTTACATTAATAAGCTATTAAAAAGTACACTTTGTGAACATTGGCGGCCACTCAGGTGCATTTCTTCTCTATGTTAATTAATTTTCAATGCAAATTCAACACTCAGAATACAGGAATATTCATTAGTAAAATTCAGCGTTAACAATCCCTCCTCTGATGACTATGGGGGTCATTCTGAATTTGACGGGCGGCGGAGGCCGCCCGCCAAAGTCCCGCCGGCAGAATACCGCTGCGTGGTCAAAAGACTGCCGCAGTAATTCTGAGTTTCCCGCTGGGCTGGCGGGCGACCGCCAGAAGGCCGCCCGCCAGCCCAGCGGGAAACCCCCTTCCATGAGGATGCCGGCTCCGAATGGAGCCGGCGGAGTGGAAGGGGTGCGACGGGTGCAGTTGCACCCGTCGCGATTTTCAGTGTCTGCTTGGCAGACACTGAAAATCTTGGTGGGGCCCTGTTAGGGGACCCCTGCAGTGCCCATGCTTTGGCATGGGCACTGCAGGGGCCCCCAGGGGCCCCACGACACCTGTTACCGCCAGCCAGGTTCTGGCGGTCAAAACCGCCAGAACCAGGCTGGCGGTAAGGGGGTCGGAATCACCATGGCGGCGCTGCTTGCAGCGCCGCCATGGAGGATTCCCTTGGGCAGCGGGAAACTGGCGGGACACCCCCGGTTTCCCGTTTCTGACCGCGGCTGTACCGCCGCGGTCAGAATGCCCATGGGAGCACCGCCAGCCTGTTGGCGGTGCTCCCGCGGTCGTTGGCCCTGGCGGTCCATGACCGCCAGGGTCAGAATGACCCCCTAAATGTGTTATCACACTTAAAGTATTTTTTGTGAACATTGACGGACACTCAGGAAGGCGCAACTTCAAATGCGTACATTTATTCTCTATGTTAATTCATTGTCTATGCAAATTCAACACTCAGAATACATGAATATTTATTAGTAAAATTAAGTGTTTTTAGAAATGGGGTCTTTGGTTGGCAGTCAGGTTACCCCCTGTCCAAGCAAGGACCCTCACTCTAGTCAGGGTAAGTCACACACAATCCTAATTATCCTGTGCCCACCCTCTGGTAGCTTGGCACTGAGCAGTCAGGCTTAACTTAGAAGGCAATGTGGAAAGTATTTGTGCAATAAATCATACAATAAACAATATAGCACCACAAAAATACACCACACAGTGTTTGGAAAAATATATAATATTTATCTGGATATTTGCAGGTCAAAACGATAAAAGATGCAATAAGAAATTGTAGAGATATCACTGAAAAGTGATATGAAGTGTCTTAGGTCTTTCAAAAGCAAACAAAGTTTCTTTCAAGCACAAAGCACCTGGTTTGGAGTGAAAAATCTCTGCAGAGGGCCGCAGAGGAGGAAATGCGTGGAAAATGGTGTGTGCGTCGGTTTCGCCCCTTCACACACGGACTTGCGTCGTTATTTTTCACGCGGGGAGGACATTGCGTCGATTTCCGCTGCGTGGACAGTCTCCTCTGTGGGTCGAGGGGATTTCAGATGCCCCGGGCTCTGTGCGTATAATCCTGTGCTTGTTGTCCGGCTGCGCGTCGTTACGGTGGGCTGTGCGTGGAATTTTCTCCCTCACGGCAGGCGCCGCATCGATTTCCTCTCTGGGAGTCGGGCGGCGTTGTCCAGGCGGGCCGTGCATCGAAGTTACGGACACACCGCAGGCGCCGCGTCGATCTTTTCCTTGCGAAGTCGAGCGGCGGCATCCCGGGTCGGCGTGCGGTGAATTTTTCACTGCGGAACAAGCTGTGCGTTGAATTTGTCGCCGCACAAGGAGTCCAGTTGAAAGAAATAAGTATTTTTGGTCCTGAGACTTCAGGGAACAGGAGGCAAGCTCTAGCCAAGCCCTTGGAGAGCACTTCTGCAACAAGGACAGAGTTCAGCAAGGCAACAAGGCAACAGCAAGGCAGCAGTCCTCTGTAGAAAGCAGTCAGGTGAGTCCTTTGGGCAGCCAGGCAGTTCTTCTTGGCAGGATGCAGGTTCTGGTTGAGGTTTCTTCTCCAGCAAGTGTCTGTGGTGGTAGGGCAGAGGCCCTGTTTTATACTCAAATGTGCCTTTGAAGTGGGGGAGACTTCAAAAAGTAGCTTAGAAGTGCACCAGGTCCCCTTTCAGTTCAATACTGTCTGCCAGGGTCCCAGTAGGGGGTGTGGCAGTCCTTTGTATGAGAGCAGGCCCTCCACCCTCCCAGCCCAGGAAGACCCATTCAAAATGCAGATGTGTGCAAGTAAGGCTGAGTACCCTGTGTTTGGGGAGTATCTGAGTGAATGCACAAGGAGCTGTCAACTAAACCCAGCCAGACATGGATTGCAAGGCACAGAAAGATTTAAATGCAAAGAAATGCTCACTTTCTACAAGTGGCATTTATAGAATAGTAATATTAAATCCAACTTCACCAGTCAGCAGGATTTTGTATTACCATTCTGGTCATACTAAATATGACCTTCCTACTCCTTTCAGATCAACAGCTATCACTTCAACAATGTATGAGGGCAGCCCCAATGTTAGCCTATGAAGGGAGTAGGCCTCACAGTAGTGTAAAAACGAATTTAGGAGTTTTACACTACCAGGACATATAAACTACACAGGTGCATGTCCTGCCTTTTACCCACACAGCACCCTGCTCTAGAGGTTACCTAGGGCACACATTAGGGGTGACTTATATGTAGAAAAAGGGGAGTTTTAGGGTTGGCAAGTACTTTTAAATGCCAAGTCGAAGTGACAGTGAAATTGCACACAGGCCTTGCAATGGCAGGCCTGAGACAAGGTAAAGGGGCTACTAAAGTGGGTGACATAACCAGTGCTGCAGGCCCACTAGTAGCATTTAATTTACATGCCATGGGCACATATAGTGCACTCTACTAGGGACTTATAGGTAAATCAAATAGTCCAATTGGGTATGATCCAATGTTACCATGTTTAAAGGGAGAGAGCATATGCACTTTAGCACTGGTTAGCAGTGGTAAAGTGCACAGAGTCTAAAAACCAGAAAAAATGAGGTCAGAAAAAGAGAAGGGTGAAGGCAAAAAGTCTGGGGATAACCCTGCAGAAGGGCCATTTCTAACAAGCGTTAACAGGGTAAACCACAAAAGTAACTAATGAAAACTGTGCTTAATCCTCTGGTAGCATGGCACAAAGCATTCAGGCTTAACTTTGAGGCAATGTATAAAATATTCATACAGTACTTTTAAAGTAAGACAGTAAAACATAACACAAGAAAAATGGTAAACACACTTAGAAAAACAGATAAAATCTTAATAAATAAAATAAAATGAAAAACATGGAGCCAAAAAGCACCAAGCTCCAAATGTGGGTATCTGGTCGCACAAGACCAAGTCAAAATCAAAAGATAAGGCTGACCATAATGGAGGGCCAGTTGGATACAGGAACCAGGTTTCTCCTGGGGAAAGTTTACCTTCTGACTTACACATCTTTATGGAGAAAAAGTGGTTGTCATCAGTCATCGGTGGGCAAGCTGCAAGCTGGATTCAAAGCAGAGCTTGACGATGGTGAGATGCTGAAGAATGGAGTACCGGTGTGGTCATCACGGGAGGTGGTAAAGCTCAGAGCAGGCGAAGTCCGTGCCAACAAAAGCCTCAATGTTCCAAACTGCTCCCAAACAGAAATTAAGCCTTACAGATTGTTATAGCGTAACCCATTGTTTTCTCATGGAAGAGCCAAACTTGCTAAAGGGAAAAATGACTGTGGACAGCATTACATATAAATGCCATATTTTTCAAATACCTTGCACCCAGCCCTATAGGCATCTAGGGCCTATGTTAGGGCTAGTTGATAAGTACTAAAAAGAAAGGTTTAGGACTGGCAAGAAAAGTATTTTACCAGCTTAGAAATTGCAGTTTAAAACTGTTCACCTAGGTTGCAGGGGCAGGACTAGATACACAGTGGTTGGCACAATGAGTGCTGCAGGCCATGAGTAGCTTTTAATTTACAGGCCCTAGATAAAAAAGGGGGGATATACTTGGGACTTACAGTCAGATTTGCCATTTAGGTGAATGCAAATTCTGTCATGTTTAGAGAGGAGATCACATGCACTTTACCTCACTTTAGCAGGAGTAATGTCTGCAGAGTCCTATGGCCTTCAGCAACATCACCACCCCTTGGAACAACTCCTGGTGGCCTTTGGAACTAGGACCATCACCGAAACCAACCGACAACACCAGAAACCTTGGCATAATCCTGGACAGTAAACTGATTGGTCATCTGTTCTAACAATGGAAGTTCAACAATATTACCATAATTGTTCATATGTGCACCGTTCACAGGATGCATAGATCTTAGGGATGTTCTATATTTGCTCCTTTACCATGGTTTGGTTGTAGCCTACCCCTTCCCACATAAGTTGTATCCCACAGTACTTCAGTAATATAAGTATCAATCATTACATCCTGGAGATTTTAAATGTCAACAATGTATATGATCTTATTTACTCTTTGAGCACTTGAGTTAGAATCTACCCTCATGATCCTACTTTCTTGGCCTGAACTAGCTCAGTAAGTTTATTGATATTCTTTTCAATTGTCTATTTTTCCATGCTCTACCTTTCATAGAGCTTCACAAATGAGCAAGGACCAAGAGCAGTGCTCCAGGGGTCATATGTGCTAATAATGCGTAGGTACGCTCTCTTGATCCCCTACATTATTCTACAATTAACATCCACAAGCCAACTGACTCAGTTAAAAGTTAGCATCCATCTCTTCAGCAGCAATAGATCAATTACTTAGGAAACTGACAATTTACATCATAATTCTCAGTATGATCATTGGCACTATAATTATCACCAATTATGTTACCCACTATAGCGTGTGAAACTGTTGTAACTCTTCCACCAGCAGAGAGTTGTTTGTAAAAGTGGAGATAAAGTTTGGGCACATTGAGCATTTGGTGAAAAATTTATGGACCCATATTTATTCTTAATAGTGTGACCAAAGCAATGCATTAAGTGCATTGTGTTGTTGACTGGGCGTGGCGCCAGTCAGTGCTTTTCATACTAGCCATGCAAGTTTGTGGGAATCACCAGACACTAATTGGACTTATAGGCGGTCTTTTCCAAAGACCTCCAAAGCCATGGTTGCTGAAGTACCGCCAGTGCTGGCAGTCTTAAAACCACCTTAATACGACTGATCTCTGACTTCCATTCAAAATGGCTGGAATTCTGAGACCAGTCGTGATGACGCTTGACGGTGCAGAGGCGGTACAGCCACTGGTACCGCCACACCAAAAAGAGACTGTATACCGTATTACAACCCATAATACGGTGTGGCGGTGTCCAGATTGTGAGGCGCAACTGGCGGTGGAAGCCCCAGGGCCCATTCCCTCCCAGACGACCTCCTCGATAAACAAGGTAAGTGGATCATGCAACAGGGGAGTGTGTGTGAGTGTGTGAGTTCATGTGTGAATGTCGTGAATGCAGGGGGAGCGTTTCTTTGTAGGTGAGTGTCTTCATGTGTAAGTGATTGTGTCTGGACGGGGAGGGGGATCTGTGTTTGTGTGAGTGGATGAGGAGAGCGGATGAGTGCGTGTATGCAGTGCATGAGGAGTGTGTATGAATGTATGTATGCGCATGGGGAAGAGGTGAAGAAGGAGTGAATGAGTGCGTGAGTGCAGCGTTTGTGTTTGTCAGTGTGAATGGGTGTGTATGTCACGTTTGCATGGGTGAGTGGGGGTGTGTTTGTGTGAAGACGTGTGTGAGTGCTTGTATGAGGGTATGTGGATGTGTGTGCGAGTGTATCCTGGCAACAGGAATGCTTATATTTCTAGCCAGGGTGCAAGACCGCCAGCTTTTCCAGCACAGCGGAATGAGGTAATGTGGCCGGACAGGTGGAGGCTCAGTGGTTTGGCTCCAGCCAAACCACCAAACTCCTAATTTGGCAGCATTCACTGCCAGCCTGTTGACGGTGACATCGCCACAGCGGCTCTGGCGGTCTTCGTAGTGTTAGGGTCGTGATGAGGGCCATAGCCTTAATTTTGCCCTCATACATGAAAAATATAATGGCAGATTAAAAGCTTCATATTCATGACAGGATCAATGTTCTGGATTCCAAAGAAGAGTGGTGTAACGTCAGGCCACCTTTAACTAAAGGGGCCATTCTGCAAAGCAGATAGTAATGCAATGGCGTAATGAAACTGGAAAGGTCCCACCTGCAAAGACCATGAAGAGGCACCCCCTCCGCACTAACTCATGAGTTTTCAGGCCAGGGTGCTGTGGTGAGGGGGGCCCTAGAGCTCGTGCCCACCTCCCCCCACACCACAGGGGCTGCGGCTGCCTTTGTTACACCACTGTGGTAATGCTGTAGTGTGTAATTTAAGTGCAAATGAGATTGGTTTCCTGTTTACTCAGGACTGAGCATGTGTTTCTGATGTTTTCACCAGTACCTTAACTTTTTGTTGTGTGTATTGGTGTTGGCTTTGATCTCTTTCCACGACATATTGCTACTTCTAAGCAAGATATTCTCAAAAAGATTATGAAGTATTCTCATAAATTTATGTCTATTGGACAAAAAAAACTCTCGACTTGCTGTTCCAGTAAAACATGTGTTCTCACTTTTTCCACGCTCTTTTTGCGCTCTTTAAAGATCCTTATGCTGAATGTTAGGTACATCGCTCAGTATTTCTAGCTCCAAATATTCCTAGTTCAAGAGTGGAACAACAGGCCCCGCATTGTTTAAAAGCCTTTCTAAAGTAGTATTAAAAAATAAAAGTGATACAGTTTAATAGAGTAAAGAGAAAGTGATTGTTGAAAAGGTTCACAGTGAAAACAAATCAAATTTGACAGTCATCATCATTTCAGGGTATTTTTAAAAAATCTGCACATGTTGAAAGCAGGCAAAGGAGGACACAGAGCATTTCCAGGTGGCCTTCCACAGGCACCGCCGTTCCATCGTCACCTTGCAAGTGCAACGTGAACTAATGAATAGAATCTAATCTAAAAGTGCCCAGTAATAGAGAAAATTCAATATCAAGAAGGGCAAGATTGCAGAGTGCGATCAGGCAAGTTCTTATTTCAAAGGGTATCAGAAAGGAGTCAGAAAAATACACAGGCCCAGATTTGGCAAACTGTCATGTATAGGAGTGCAGCAGCAAAAATACTGCGCTGTATGAGAAGGAGAGAACAGGAGATCACCATTCTTAAACAATATGGCACTATCCTCCCCTCTCTCTACTACCGACCAAGAAATCTCCTGTTGTGTGCCATGTACACACCTTTGCACCATAGTGTAAGGGTGTCTGTGTGAGAGTAGCATAGGTTTTGTACTGGAAGGACAGCCTTCAGTACAATAATACTGGGCCGCATTTACTAAGTTTTGGCACAGGGCAATGGTGCAAGCCTTTTTGCTGCACAGTCTTGCGTCAAAACAAAATGGCCAGAATGCGACCTATCTATAAGATATGGCACATTCCTATACTTGTCTCATGCGCTGGCACCCAAATTGCTGCCTAGCACCAACGCAAGCACCCTTGCACCAGGGTATGTCACAGGGATGATTGTTTATGTGCAGGAACATAAACAATCACTGATGGCGTTTTCCTCATTCAGAATGCAGCACACACAGAAAGAGGAAAAAACAAGGAGAAATAAAGATATTTTTCCTCGTTGAGCCACTTTTACCCCACCCCTGGAAATTCATCAGCTTCCATGGTTTTTGTGTGGAAACAACCACAGCAACACCTATATTTACAAGGCAATGAAAAGCTACGGCAGACACACTGTGCTACCGAAGCGTCAAAAACAGTAATACTCCATTGGCACTAAGGGCTTGTAAATATGCCCCCTGTTTCCTCTTTTTAGTAAATAAGGTTTTGAGTCAGAACGCATGAGTGCACCGTCAATGGAGCACCCCCTTGCTGCTAGGTAATGCAAAATAGCACTTTGTTTTATTTCTAAGTGATTTTCCAGCACACAAATTGTTTTGAGCTGGAAAGTAAATACATAAAAAACAATTTTGTATTGATTTTGCATCACAAACACACAAAATCATAGTAAATATACCACACAAGGTACAAATTTCCAAGTAAAACCCTGGTGGAAACATGGTGAACGAAAAGCAGTGAACTGTGGTAGATGAATCACAAATTGGCCATAGGTGTCACACCTGGCTAAGCAGCCATTAAATCACATGTAGGTCAATACTCCAAGGAGTTCAAATGCTAAGCGATACAACCATAATCTGAACTGAGTTCTGCATTTTCATCTGCTGAAAACAGGAACTCCAGCTTGATGGGCCACCTGCACATTTACCCAACTTCTCAACTCCTTGAGAGAGCGCAGCAAGCATATTCACTCAGGGCAGGAGCCGGAGTATAGGGGAGGGCACAAGTATCAGAGAAGGACTAAGAGGGGTAGGATCAAATCTCCTGCTGAAACCACTGCTCAGTAAGCACTTCACATTGAGTCTAGTGGGGTCTTAATTAACGGCTTAAATGTGCCAGTAGTAGGCAAGCCATCTCTCCACACTATATCTAGAATTTTTATTACATTTATGGAAAAGGTTGCATGTTGTCCTGTACTTCCTTTGCAATTAAAGAATATACCAGAAGTATTTAAATAGAAATAAGTAATACATTTATGAACTTTGTACATTTATGTTCTAACAAATAGTCTAAGTTGGCGTGATCTTTTTTAGAATAACAGCATTTTTCTACTCATTACCATGAATTTGTTTGTTAAAGATTTCTCTTAAAAAGCGAGGCATACCCTGCAAAAGCTCTATTCAGCAGGACAACTCCATCATGGCAAATGTTAGAAATATGATAAAGGGGAATATACCATAGCAAATATCCATGACTACCAACCCATTCGGAAATAATGGCAAGAGAAGGACTCCACTCTCAACTGGGTCCTACAACTGTCATCACCCTTACCGAGACAGTTGGTCATGCTAAATGATACAGACAATCTTTCCTCTCTCACTGTCCGTGAGAGATCCTTACTGGTTACAGAGCTCACTGTAACAAAGATCTGCATTCTTCGACACTAGAGATCACCCACTCTCCCTATCCATGATGACTGGATTACTTACATGCATAATGTGGCCTGGTATAAGAGGCTCATCTACAGATTTGGTTGTCCTTTCTGGGCACTTTCACCAAGGGGTATCCTGTGGTAAGGTTGCTGCCTGGGCCCTAAGAACCAATAAAGGCGTTCATGCCCGGCCTCCATTCTACCTTTTATCGCCCCCCCCCAGGCCTCCTTTGCCACACCTGAAAGCACAAAATACTCACATATACTGAAACCCTCCCAGATCACCAGCTTCTGCTCCACTGTTGTGTCCAGCTGTCTGGAATACCCCACCAGGCTCTCTCTTTGAAAAGTGACCTTATCCCTGACACCCCTGCCTTTTGGGATTACAGTAGAGATGGCAACCCCTTTCTTGGTTTAACTGATATGGCTGCTGACATAGATGCACTTACTTTCCTTATATTGGTTCCTGATGAGTAGCCCCCTACTGCCCCTCAAACACTCTATTCCCGATCTTCAACAGGACGAAGGGCACATATTCTGAAATGAGGCTACTGTTCATGAACACCTTCTCTTTTCTTCCTATCATATCTCCCCCTTTTTCTTTTATTCTTCTTTTTATTGATTGCTAATGTTCCCTATGTTATTAGGCCTTCTTTCCTTCTCCCCGCTCTTCTCCCCAAATGCTGTATTTTCCGATAGTTTGTGTCTTTTGTTAGCGCGTCAGACATTAATAAGTAAACTTACAAGGAGACGCAAATAGGCTGAAGGACCTTTTGACTGCACTTCAAGCTTTTTCCACCATGAACCCTGTACCAATACAAGTCGATAGCAATAACAACCAATAACATAATTAATCAATAGGAGTCGGTAATTTCCACACACCATGAATAATCACAGCATGACTGAAAAATTGGGAATCCATTTGCAACAGTAGCCTACCATCCCTAAAAACATCCTGACATCTCTCTGTGTGGGTGGGGAACTCATCTGCAATATGGCTGTGACCCTTTCTCTGAATATTTTCCTGGATCCCTTCTCTGTCTGGTGACCCAAGTATTTCACTATCTTTCTGACAGTATTGTAATTTAGGCAGAGACACTTTATGACCATTCTTTCCCAATGCTTCAGTAAGGCAATCAAGTCATACTTACATTTTTCCCTCGTTTTGGATGTGATCAATAAGTCATCAATGTATTGTACCAAAGTTGATTGGAAAGGCAGTTCCAACAACTCTAAATTCTTTTTCAAGATCTGATTAAATATGGAAGGCGACTCTGAAAACCTGTGAGGAATTTGGCACCAACAGTAAACTCGGTCCAACAATTTTAAACAATAGAGAAATTGGCTATGCTCTTGAAGAGGCACAGAAAAGAAGGCTTGTGACAAGTCTATGACAGTGAACCATTCAGCATCACATGGAATCTTAAACATTATCACAGCTGGATTTGGCACCACAGGGCAACATTTGATCACAATGTAATTTATTTTTCTCAAGTCCTGAACAACTCCAACCTTCACAGAGGGCTTTTTCAATCCTATTATTAGTGAATTACATGGGTTGCTCTACACTTCTTTCAAGACTCCTTGGTTTACAAATTCTGCAATTATTTTAGCACACTTTATCAGGATATCCAGTGGCATGTGTTACTGGGGAATTTGAGGAAAAATTGCATTCAGCTTTACAGGAACTTTAACTGGCTCTACTTCCTTTATCAGACCAATCTCTTTCCCACACCTTTTCTTCAAATGTTCCCTGTAAATCAGGAGGAAGCTCCTTCACTGTGAACACTGGAAATAAATCAATCAGGGGGTAGTCTCATTTACTCTCTCTGGAGCTGGGTCATCCTCATCATCACTATTCGTCTGTATCTCGATTCCGTCAGTTGAACAAGTAATTGAGCACCTGGTTTTACACAGCTCTTCCCAGTAGGGATGCTGAACTTGAATCCCAGACTAAGCATTTGTGCAGTCCTTTAAAGTTGCCAATTTTAAACTGAACTGGTTCTGTAATTGAGTCGGTCAAATACTGATTCGCTACTCCTATAATCTGGACTGTTCTTCGTGAAAGGGGCAAATTCGTAACTTCTTCAGTTCTCACTGTAAAGCTTGTAGCTCCTGTGTCAACCAGAAATGAAACTCTGTAATCCATGACTTTTCCCTTTACATAGGGATCTTTCTGATCTACCTCTAAGGAAGCTGCAAACACACATTTATCTTCTTTAAAATGAACAAATTGGGGGTCAAGGTGAATTGATACCGCACCTTCTTCTTTTATTCTATACGTATGATTTATGGCACTTTTGGTGCACGGGTCGAGAGGGCCAACCCCCTAGACCTCAAAAAGCCAAAAGGCTCATAACATTGAAAGGAAGACCCAGCACATCCAAGTGTCCATTAAGGTCCACAGAACTATTGTCACATTTCTTCACAAATCATATAATTCAATAAAGTTCTTGTGAAAACTTTTTGTTCTTTATTCATCCACAATGACGATAACTAATCCATAGCCATAGCCAATGCGTTTCGTCCTCACGGACTTCTTCAGGGCTATTAAAATATATAAACGTATAAAATGTAGATCAATATAATACTCTACATACATCCTCCACCAATTTAAATATAAAATGCCGTGAATGAGTTAAAATCATTTATTGTCATCATCATAGTTATTTTTTAATGTTAAATGAACTAGTGATTTAATCATAGAAACAAACATAAAGGGAAAAAAGCTAAACAATTATTAATTATAACAATTTCCATCATAATCAATTTATATTTACTTCTTCGTTTCTTTCACTGTTTCAAAGCCACCTATTTCACCTTGTTGTACATTTATTTTTTATTTTATTTTTTATTTTTTAGAGACATCAAGTGTTGGAAACAAATGGTTTCTTAGCAAAATTATTGCAGATATGTAGCTTCTTGCAGTTAAAAAACGTTATACTCCTCATGTAACTTGGTTTTGTTTATCAATTATTTTGACATGTGATTACAACTAACTCTAAATTTTAGAGAATTATTTTACATTATTCTAATTCTCATCATCCAATGTTTCCAAACTACTACACTTTAATTCAGGATAAGGCTACATGTCAATCTATATTGTTGATTTATCGTCTACTAAGATAGAGTGAAAGGTACCTGCTACAGCATATAACAATAATGCAAACTATTGCAGCAGAAACATCAATCCATACCTCCCGGCTACAGCATGTAACGCGCTCCACGGCAGAACGCCATCTGGCCACCTGCCAATGAAACCGATTGTATTCTCACACATCGTTTTTATACTTGTACTAAACGTTTCCACCTGGAGCAAACGGAAAAACATCATTTTGAAGCATGTAACGGTGGCGGCCATTTTGAAATGGCACTTTTTACCACACATTTATATGAAATCTACGCAAATGATTAAATATATATTATTGTTTTATCGTCTACTAGAACAAAATAAAATGTACCTCCTACAGTATATAACAGTAATGCAAATTATTACAGCAGAAACATCGATCCATACCTCACGGTTATGGCATGTAACCCGCTCCACGGCCGAACGACATCTGGCAACATGCCAGTGAAACCGA
Organism: Pleurodeles waltl; assembly: GCF_031143425.1. NCBI lineage: Eukaryota > Metazoa > Chordata > Amphibia > Caudata > Salamandridae > Pleurodeles > Pleurodeles waltl. The sequence continues at coordinate 1,096,558,500 of NC_090437.1, forward strand.
TTGTATTCTTACACATCGTTTTTTTACCTGTGCTAAACGCTTCCACCTGGGGTAAACTGAAAAACCTTGTTTTGAAGCATATGACAGTGGCAGCCATTTTTAAATTACACTTTTTATCACACATTTATATGAACTCTATACAAACGATTTCAATATAGATTGTTGTTTTATCATCTACTGGCACAAAGAGTAAATGTACCTGCTACAGCATTTAACAGTAATGCAAATTATTACAGCAGAAACATCAATCCATACCTCACGGTTACGGCATGTAACGCGCTGCACGGCCGAACGCCATCTGGCAACATGCCAGTGAAACCGACTGTATTCTTACACATCGTTTTTATACTTGTACTAAGCGCTTCCACCTGGGGCAAACTAAAAAAAGAAACTCGTTTTGAAGCATGTAACAGTGGCGGCCATTTTGAAGTGGCACTTTTAACCACACATTTCTATGAACTCTACACAAACGATTTCCAACAATGTTTCACGATAATGCTCCTCGGTAAAATAACATCAAGAACCATTACCAGCGAAACTGTTTCTGTTCCCTAACATGGATCTTAAATTCTAAAAGGACACTTCACCTGGAAAACACATAATTTTTTTTCCATTTTAGACCATGTAACTACGGCGGCCATTTTAAAATGGCACTTTCAACCATACGTTTATGTATTTTTCACAAAATCGCTTTAAAATATTATTCTCATTGTTCATTATTTTCTCTCACATCATCTCTGAACCATAATAAACATTTCCACCTAATAATATTTTTAAAAAAATATTAAACCATATGTCTATGGCCAATTTTTTAAAATAACAAGTAGTATTTCCCATATTATATACCAGTCTGTGTCGTAAAGATGTTACCACTTAATTAGAAATACTCAATCCTAAAATAATTCTGATTGTACTGAACATCCAAAGGCCAAAACACCCAATTTATAGCTTTGAGTCACCTATAAAGTGCTCTCTTTTTTTTAAAAGAATTCACTGTTGACATTCCAACTTCTACATTACTGATCTTTATCATCATTAAGTCCCCAAAAAATAATGAAATTCACTATTAGTATTTAATCCTTCCTGCACTGTCGTAATCTACTTATGCATTTTGCCTCAGCTCTTCTTAATGACAATTCCCTGTTACCTCCCCTTTCATCATGAGGTACATATTCCAATCCATGAAACCAAATCTGAGTGTTGGTAGGATGAGAAAACTGTACATTTGTAGCCATAGGATATTTTATATCTCTGTTTTTTTATAACTCTTCTAAGTTCGATCACTCTTATCTTTAAACTCCGTATACTGCTGCCAATATGCAATTTGCCACATGAGCATCCCAAGACGTAAACCACAAATGTTGTATTACAATTAATGAACAAATTGATGGTATATTCCTTCGGAGTATTGTATTTAAACTTTTTTATTTTATTAACTCCTATTTCACATACGGAACAACCCCCACATGTATAGAAACCTCCCGGTTTCCCATCCAACCATGTTCAATGAACATTGGAAATTGTTTGTGTAGAGTTCATACAAATGTGTTCGTTAAAAGTGCCACTTCAAAATGGCCGCCGCTTTTACATGCTTCAAAACGAGTTTTTTTTTTTTAGTTTGCCCCAGGTGGAAGCGATTAGTACAAGTATAAAAACGATGTGTAAGAATACAATTGGTTTCACTGGCATGTTGCCAGATGGTTTTCGCCGTGGAACGCATTACATGCCGTAACCGTGAGGTATGGATTGATGTTTCTGCTGCAATAATTTTCATTACTGTTATATGCTGTAGCAGGTACATTTACTCTTTGTGCCAGTAGATGATAAAACAACAATATATATTGAAATCGTTTGTATAGAGTTCATATAAATGTGTGGTAAAAAGTGTAATTTAAAAATGGCTGCCACTGTCATATGCTTCAAAACAAGGTTTTTCAGTTTACCCCAGGTGGAAGCGTTTAGCACAAGTATAAAAACGATGTGTAAGAATACAATCGGTTTCACTGGCATGTTGCCAGGTGGCGTTCGGCCGTGGAGCGCGTTACGTGCCATAACCGTGAGGTATGGATCGATGTTTCTGCTGTAATAATTTGCATTACTGTTATATGCTGTAGCAGGTACATTTTATTTTGTTCTAGTAGACGATAAAACAATAATATATATTTAATCATTTGCGTAGATTTCATACAAATGTTTGGTAAAAAGTGCCATTTCAAAATGGCCACCACCGTTACATGCTTCAAAATGAGGTTTTTCAGTTTGCTCCAGGTGGAAACGTTTCGTACAAGTATAAAAACAATGCGTGAGAATACAATCGGTTTCATTGGCAGGTGGCCAGATGGCGTTCTGCTGTGGAGTGCGTTACATGCTGTAACCGTGAGATATGGATTGATGTTTCTGCTGCAATAGTTTGCATTATTGTTATATGCTGTAGCAGGTACCTTTTACTCTGTCTTAGTAGACGATAAATCAACAATATAGATTGACATGTAGCCTTATTCTGAATTGAAGTGTAGTAGTTTGGAAACATTGGATGATGAGAATTAGAATAATGTTAAATAATTCTCTAAAATTTAGAGTTAGTTGTAATCACATGTCAAAATAATTGATAAACAAAACCAAGTTACATGAGGAGGATAAAGTTGTTGAAACCGCAAGAAGCTACATATTTGCAAATATTTTGCTAAGAAACCATTTGTTTCCAACACTGGATGTCTCTAAAAAATAAAAAATAAAATAGAAAATAAATGTACAATAAGATGATATAGGTGGCTTTGAAACAGTGAAAGAAACAAAGCAATAAATAAAAACTGATAATGATGGAAATTGTTATAATTAATAATTGTTTAGCTTTTTTCCCTTTATGTTTGTTTCTATGATTAAATCACTAGTTCATTTAACATTAAGAAATAACTATGATGATGAGAATAGATGATTTTAACTCATTCACAGCATTTTATATCTATATTGGTGGAGGATGTATGTAGAGTATTATATTGATCTATATTTTATATGTGTATAGATTTTTATAGCCCTGAAGAAGTCCGTGAGGACGAAATGCGTTGGCTATGGCTATGGATTAGTTATTGTCATTGTGGATGAATAAAGAACAACAAGTTTTCACAAGAACTTTATTGAATGATTTAATTTGTGAAGAAATGTGACAATAGTTCTGTGGACATTAATGGACACATTTATCTTCATCCGCACTCTCGCTCACCCAATCATCGTTTATTCCATTCTCACGGTGTAACGGAAATTGGTGTACTGTGTTGTTACTTTGGTTAGACCTCTGACCCGTGACCTGTTGAAGAAGCATCACCTGCTGCTGTTACATTGGGGCTTGAGATATTTGGATTTGCTGTCAAGGTACCATATGAACCGGCTGTTACGTTGGCTGCAACTGTGTCATTTGTACATGTGGCATTTGCCACTGCTGAATGGGTTGAAAATTTTGCATCTGATTCACACTGTTATGAAAATTTGGATTATGACCTTCAATTCTCGGTCCTCTCATGTTTTGGAATGAATTGATGTCACTTGTTTGCTGAACAGCACCTTCCTGCACCATCATCGGACACTGCAGCTTCCAATGTCCGACCGCTTCGCAAGCGTGACAAGGCAACAATTTCTTCATTCCCTGCACATCATTCTGAACCACTACAGTACCCAAATCGGGATTAAGGTTTACAATTCCTCCATGACCTCTACCTATCATCTGATTCTGAAATACCACATTTCTCTGCTGCTGCTGTGGAAAATGTCCCTCCATGCCTGTTTGTGCTGCTTTAATCTGCATCACCATCGCCTTTTTTTTCAGCTTTCTCTGCTTCAACTCTGTCTCGTCACTACAGTACTTTGCATGCAGCAACCACTCATCAATCAGCTTTGCTTGCCAGGAAATCAAATGACTCTTAATCATCTGGCTAATTTCAGGTCTTAATCCTTGCACAAATCTGAACACAAAATGAATCATGTCCATCGGCTCAATTGTCTCTGTCCACTGTAATGCTTAAACGTCTGGAACAATCTCTCATAATCTGCATGTATTGACTCCTTTGCTTCCTGAGCTGTCCTGTCTATTCTCTGCCAGTCAATGTTTTTGGGGGAAATTCTCATCTTCAGGAATTCAATCACTTTGTAATAATATTTCATTACCTCAGGAGATGGTGCACCTGTAACCTGATCTCTCTCTGGTTCTTTTGTCAGCCAATCTAGTCTCCTCCTGCAATCCATCCAGCTGGAACTACTATCTCTAATAGAGAGTTCAAGTCCTAACACAGGCATTTTGCAAGTTTCATGAACCTGTCTGTCTGCTGGTACCATTCTACTGGCTTCTCTCTCAATCTGGGGTAGTCATTTGTAAAAGACAGGATGTTACTTCTGCTCCAAGGGTCATGAACACAATTCCCTCCTGGAATCTCACTCATTGGTAACATTTTCACTTAGTCCTTACTTTGCTGCACATTTGCAGCAAGCTCAGCAGAAAAACTTTTTTCTTTATCCATCTTCTTTACCCATCTGCCTTCCCATCTGTCTAATGTGCACGAGGTCTGGGCATTCTGGAGTAATTCCTAAGGTGTGCCTTCATTCCCGCAGATCTCATGTGTTCAATATCTTTTGTGTCAAAATCTAACCTGTAACTCCTTTCCAAATGTTTTGTTTTCTCTATTAATATGCTGTACTTCTCTGCCAGGTCTGCTAGCTGTTGATGCACATTTCTCAGTTCCCTCGTAATTTTCGGGCACAGATATCTCAGCTCTGCTTCTGTGTAGGACTCTAATCCGTTCACACCTATACTTCCTCCAATGAGCTCACCCGCTTCCATTCCTAGTTTTGTATAGTTCAAGTATTCCTCTCCCTCTAGGAGCACTCTGCAGTGTATTCAGCTTGTCAAACCATTCAGTGAATTGCTGGGCATTCAAACCCTGCAGCGAAATGTTGCTGGCCTGGGCATGTGGTATCTGTTGCAGAACTGTATTTAGAGTCTGCGGTGTCAATAATTTCAGACTGTGACTAACATTTGACCCTATGACAGTATCTGGATGATCTCCGAATGGACTAAGATATAGCAATGGTCTCGACCCATCTACAGTCTGTCCCATAGGAGAGACTACTCGAGTATTTTCATTAAGTCCTCCTGTCATTGACATCTGACTCAGGACTCCCTGTCCACTTGCACTGTCTTTCCCAAACGAAGGTACAATTGGACCAATGGTGACAGGTACAGATACAGCATCTGGGCTGAGTCTGACACTCAAGTTCTGTGGATGCATAATTCCCGTATTATGGCTCATCAATGCAGATGTCTTTGTCTGGGTCCCTGTTATCAGAGTGTACTTTGGCATGGCTTGTGACTGCACTTGGGGCAGTAAAAGTGAAGTTGGTTCTGTCTGAACCAATATCGGTTTCGGGAAAACGTGTCCTGTTGGCACTATGAGGTTTGTGGAAGTTTCCACTATGGGTACATCAGGGTAAAGTCTCGGGACATTCGACTGTGGCACCTGAGTTTGTGCTACTGGAGTAGTAGGTGCATTAAGACTGCTCTGCATTGGGCTCTGTGTCAGGCTAGGATTAACCTGCACTGGACTTATTGTCACATTAACTTGTGTCGGAGCTATAGGATTTACACTAGTGCTTGGACCACTCTCTTGTGCTGCATATGCTGTGGGACAATTTCTCAGTAACTGCAAAATAAACTCATCATTGTCTGACTCTTCCTTCAATGTCAAAAATCTTCTAGCCTCCCCACTCTCGGAAGGGCTTCTGTTAGTCTTTCTAGTAGCTTTCCTTCCTTCTCTCTCTGTGTCCTGTGTAATCGCAGGAAACAGATTAATCCTCTGTAAGGTCTCGGTTCTCTAAAATCTCTGATCACTTTCCCATCCAGCCTCTGCTAGTGTCTTCTCTGCCTTTCTCATCATCCACTCAAATTTCTGTTGCTGTTGCTGTCTGGCTACTAACCCCCAGATTGCTAATGCCTCTAACTGGGCTAGTCTCAGAGGGGCTTTCAGATCATACAGCACCCTCCTCAGATTCTCTAAACTCCTCAAATTAAATGTTCTGTGGGCAGGAAAAGCTAAATTTCCATCCTCTTCTGTCACTTTGCACCATTGCTTTAGCCAAAGACAAGGCGCAGCATCCTTTTCTTCGATTACAATGTAAGCTGGTGTACCTTCTTGCGGTGCAATATCCCCTATACTTGTTGTAATGTACGTATCTCCCCTTAAAGCACTATTTAAAGCTTTGAAAAATTTCATTTCTGTGACCCTTATTTTATTTTAAATCAAATCAGGAAGTGGCTTTTAATCCCAGAATTCTCTTCACCCACCTTCTCAACCAATTGTGCTTCACGAATGGCTGCCAATCCGTGTGCGACCCTTCTCACTAAACGACCTATCCCAGCGCAGCTCCAATGACATCACACTCACACATACTGTAGCTGAGAAAGTCTTGCAGCTTGTCCTCCCAAACTCAAATTCTCACCAAACTAATGCAAAATTATTGCAAGCACTTAACAAAATCAAAACCCAATTTGTCTGTTCACTGCAGGTAAGGTAACACAATCACTTCAGAAACTTTACGGATTTTTCACTGACGGGGTTTCGCTCTAGCAGCTACTCCTTTTTTCTCAGCTTCCCTCATTCGCAAGCAAAATTCGACCCGCAACTTTCACTCTCAACTGATCAGTGGGTCTGTCCTGGTGCACATATGACTCGTCAAAGTTCAGTCAAAACATTATTTCGCTCACTTTGACTCACACTCTGACTTGTCGACTCCGCCCGATCGACCTATTAAACCAGACAAATTACAACAAAAACCAAGTGTCTCATACACTTTTCAATATACTCCGGAGTTTTAGAGCACACTGAGTCCGTATACCAATTACAACGTGGGCAATTTTTTAGCACAAAGAGCCACACACATATGAAGTTCAACGGCTTCCCTACTCTCACACTTCGGAGTATGCACACTCTTTCTACAACTTCATTTGGAGTACACAAACTCCCTAAACCCTCAAAAACATCACAATTCACCTGTGGTTTGCATAAGCTGTGCAAGCACAAAACCTACTTCATTCACACCGTCACTAGAATGCCAAGAACATCATCAAACCATCATTGGCAAGCTCTTAGATTCTGGGAAAGTCATTTTAAGTACTTGGTGTTACATTTTCTCACCAATTTGTATCATTTAATTAGAAAAAATAAAACAATTCACCTATTTCACCTAATCTATGAATTACTTTGAAGGAAGCTAACATTTACCCCACTACCATCTCTGGGAACACCTGTTATTTCTTGCTTACAATCTCTAGGACCAAATACTCTACTACTTATCTCTGGATTGTACGATGGGCTCTTAGAGAGATAAACCATTAACCAGGATTTTATGATGGGCTCTTAAGTAGACAAACCATGTACCGGGCTTTTCTGATGGGCTCTTAAGGAGACAAACCATCAATCTCTGCTACCATCTCTGTTAGTGCATCAGACCTTAATAAGTAAACTTACAAGGAGACGCGAATAGGCTGATGGACCTTTTGACTGCGCTTTGAGTTTTTCCCACCATGAACTCCGTACCAATACAAGTCAATAGTAATAGCAATCAATGACATCAATAATAAATAGGAAACAGTAATTTCCACACACCATGACCTTGCGGCCATGAATAATCACACCTTTATGTAAAAGTTAGAATGTTTTTTTCCCTATATTAACAATGCTAATATCACGTAACAGTCTCAAAATCAAATGATAAACATATAGAAACAACACTGGGTGAACAAAGCGGCAAAAGAATTGCAGTCTAATCAAAGCTTGAGGCACTACACATTCTAAGGTTACAGTACAAATTAATAGCAAGAATAACTGAGCAAACAAAATAACATACATTTAGAATTCAGCAAAGCAAAGACATCAACTGTTATTGCATGTAGCACGCATAATCAGTGAGATCCCTATCTAACATCAGATTAGAAAAGCATGTTTGGACTTCATGCAAAAGAATTTAGTCACACAAATTTGGAAAACATTTAGCTATGGCTCTATCAAAATAGCGGTTGGTACCTAGAAACAAAAGCAAATTAACATCACAATCAGTAACATAGTCTTAATACCTGCCCTCAATATGGTTCAGCAAGCTGCGACAGTCTTTGCCAATAGGACATCAGTTTGGTCAGCAAAGCATTAGGTTCAGCATCAAAGTTCAGAAAAAGCAAAGTCTCTCTAAGCAATAAAGTTAAGCATGTCTCTTCTGGGGATGGTCAATAAAACAATGTTGGTATGTCAAATGAGAAAATGGGCAGATAGTGTCTTCCTCCCAGTGCAGTCTGGCTAAGTTAGATTTCCTAAGACTATTTCCCATGTCCCTATTGGTTAAAGAATCACATGTTTGCATTTAGTCCAATGAAATTAAAACCCTAAATCTACACTTCTACTACTACATGGTTCACATGTCACTGATTGGCTCCTCGTCTCCTGTTCCCATTGTTTGGCTTCTCATGTATCAATATTGTTGCAGCTTATACTTCAGTCAGTGCATCCATTGTCTTCTCCTGGGAAAGTCAGTCTAACACACATTACATCAAACATTGTTTCACTAACAGGTACATCATCTTCTAGCAAGCAGTTCTCATGAGAGAGACTTTTAGCAACGAGCACTTGGTCAGCACAGTGGAAAATCACAATTTAATTCTTTAGTCAGCCATTTTAATAAGTCGGTTAACAAATTCAGCTTGACATGAGACCGTGCAACTAGGCCAAGACCTCGTTAAGTTAAGGCCTACAATTGACAAAGCTAATACATAATACATAATCCTTAATATGACATATTACTACATTATTCAAACATAAGCTCATAATTTCATATTAATAAGCCATTAATAAGTACACTTCGCCAACATTGGAGGCCACTCTGGTGGGTGCACTTTCAAATGAGTGCATTATTTTTCTGTACATTAATACATTTTCTATGCAAATTCAACACTCAGAATACATCAATCAAACATTTGTAAAGCGTGCTACTAACCTGCTAGGGTCTCAAGGTGCTGGGGGGGGGGAGGAAGGACTGTTATGCTTGAATAACGAGTTCTTGAGGCGTTTCCTGAAGGTCAGGAGGTCCTGGCTCTGTCGTAGGTGGGCGGGGAGGGTGTTACAGGTCTTGGCGGCGAGGTGGGAGAAGGATCTGCCGCCGGCTGTAGTTCGATGGATGCGAGGGACAGCGGCGAGGGCAAGGTTGGTGGAGAGGAGTTGGCGGGTGGGAGTGTGGAAGGTGAGTCACTCGTTTAGGTAGGTCGGGACTGTGTTGTGAAGAGCTTTGTGAGCGTGGATGAAGAGTTTGAAGGTGATCCACTTGGTGACAGGAAGCCAGTGAAGGTCTCTGAGGTGGGCTGAGATGTGGTCGCGGCGAGGGATGTTAAGAATGAGGCGTGCAGAGGCGTTCTGTATACATTGTAGTGACCTCTGGAGCTTGGCTGTGGTTCCTGCGTAGAGTGCGTTGCCGTAGTCCAGTCTGCTGCTGACGAGGGCATGGGTGACGGTTCTTCTTGTTTCGGTGGGGATCCATCTGAAGATCTTGCGAAGCATGCGGAGAGTGTTGCAGCAGGAAGAAGAGACGGTGTTGACGTGCTGGGTCATGGTGAGTGATGAGTCTAGGATGAAGCCTAGGTTGCGTGTGTGGATGGCAGGTGTTGGTGCGGTTCCTAGGGTGGCTGGCCACCAGGAGTCGTCCCATGCGGAGTGGTTGGAGCCAAAAGGATGAGGATCTCTGTCTTGTCCGAGTTAAGCTTGAGGCCGCTCTTCTCCATCCAGTTGGCGATGGCATGCAGTCCGTTGTGGAGGTTGGTTTTGATGTCGTTGGTTGCGGCGATGAGTGCGGTCTCGGTGCTGTGGTTCCTACGGAATCCTGATTGGGAGATGTCCAGCGTGTTGTTGTCTTCCAGGAAGCGGGTCATTTGTCTGTTGACGATCTTCTCGATGACCTTGACTGGGAAAGGGAGGAGGGAGATGGGTCGGGAATTCTTGAGGTCTTTGGGGTCCGCTTTGGGTTTCTTCAGTAGGGCGTTGACATCGACGTGCTTGCAGCTCTCTGGGAAGGTGGCGGTCTCGAATAGCTATTGATGATCATACGGAGTTGGGGGGTGACGATGGGCCTCGCTTTGTTGAAGACACGGTGGGGGCAGGGGTCGGGGGGAAATCCTGAGTGGATAGTGCTCATGGTTTAGATGGTGTCCTTGTCTTTGATGTGGGTCCAGGAGAGCAAGAGGTTGGTGTGGCTGGGTGCGTCGGGGTTGGTAGTGGCCGTGGTGGTGGTGGGGGTTGAGGAGTTGAAGCTGTCGTGGATTTCCATTATCTTGCAATGGAAAAAGGTGGCGAGGTAGTCACAGAGGCCGTGGTGGTGGTGGGGGTTGAGGGATTGAAGCTGTCGTGGATTTCCATTATCTTGCAATGGAAAAAGGTGGCGAGGTAGTCACAGAGGCAGTGCGATGGAAGGGCGTTGCTGGAGCATGACCTGGGGTTGGTGAGTTCTTTGACGATGCTGAAGAGCTCTTTGCTGTCGCGGGCGTTGTTGTTGAAGCGGTCTTTGTAGAAGGATCTTTTGGTAGTCCAGATGAGCTGGTGGTGCTTGCGGATGGCTGTCTTGAGGGCGGCGTGGTTTCTCTCCATTGGTTCATGGCAAATAATGAATAATCATTATTAATTTCAACTTTAACACTTTCTAATTGGTAAAGTTGTTGGTTATGGCAGCAAAGAGATTGATATGTAGGAAACGGAAGCGGACCAGCTGACAAAAGAGCAATGATTTTTGATGTAGTACATATATATGGAAATATGAGAAAGTCATATTTGTCCGTAATGAATAAGACAAACTCTCTGAGGGGCCCTGGAAAGAGTTTAATAATTTGTAAATATGATGAGTCAATTAGCTGAATGTCCTCACTGTATATACTAGTTTGTCTTTCTTGGCCCATTCCCATTGTATCTTTCCGTGTTGTTTTCCCTTCGCCTTTAGCTTTTTGTATTGACTTTTGAATAATTAACTACATGTGCAGCTTCTTTCATATAATGTGATATTGGTCTCTGTAAACACTAATTCAATGTTCTATTGTTCTGCATTCGGTGAGCGTCATCATTTGAAGAATGTTCGATGAAAATAACTGAATCATTTTTAATAATAAATATCAGAAATCCCGGTCACAATGTGACTTTTTCATAATAATGTTCTTAATGTCAATGACCCTCAAGGAATTATCAAGTTTTACTCTCTTTCTATGCAAAAAAATCTGGTTCATTTTTGTGGTTGATTGTTTTCCCTCTCTGGAACATGTTTAGTGCTGTTCTAAGGGCCGCTTTCATTGTCTTGATCAGCTTTATTGTTAACAAAGAACGTAACTAAGAAAGGAAGATTGGCATAATTTCAATAACTTTAGATTCTCATGCGCGTTCCTTGATCTAATTGCAATGAATTAATTACATTTTAATAGATCAAAGACGATAACATAATCGGAGATATAGATACATTTTTTCTGGGGATTTTTTCTTTCTCTTCTTTTCCTCAAATATAATGTTTTAATACACGTAGTCTGCTTTCAATTGCTCTGCTCTATGCTAAAGCGCGAAGAGTTCAATATACATTTTTGAGGCATACATTTTTCTGATTCTCTGTGTTATGCCAATTGTTATAATTTTGTAAGACCTTTAAATGTCAAGCACCAAAGACACTGAAATACTTCTACGTTTATACTAACATTGCAGTGGTCAAATTAAGAAGGACTGTCTGTACAAACATGCATCTGGGCTACCAGTCACTTTACCAAGATTCATGAAAACGAATCCACACGTTTTTGGAGCAGAATATACGACTAGGAAATGCGAGGCAGCACTGCTTGCAGCCAGGTACCTTATGAGCAGTGCAAAATGTGGCCTGCAATGCAGACAGGAGACATTCCTGTCCGCTGCCTGCATTAAAACGTGCCCAGTGACATCACTCCATCTTCATAATACCGCTGTAAGGGAAAGGTAAGTACGTCAAGTACATAATTCAGCACGTTCCTTTATGAATAAGGATTGACCGACATCAACACACATTTTGAACAAACACCAGATAACTAGTGCAAGTGTAAATTCCATATTTAAAGCTGTTTTTGTGACCATGCAAATCAATTTTGCAAAATTGCATTTGTACAAAATAACCTTTGGATCGCTCCAATTTCACGTCAGCGGACCCATGATTATCACATGGCAGTTTCTATACTCACTCACTAGCTCACTTTCGATACTGTTCTATGTATACCATCTTGTGGTTACGAGTCCTTAGCTATATTACAGTGTTCTATGTAAAAGTGCCCATCCTCCTTGCATCTCTAACTGTGCTATATCTCATACCTTAATATTCTCTAAATTCTTCATTCTTCATATAGCTTAACACAGGCCTCTGTCCCAGGGTAAATATGGACATTTAGGCCCATATTTATACTTTTTTAGCACCACATTTGCGTTGTTTTTTTTAATCAAAAGCAGCACAAACTTCCAAAATACAATTGTATTTGTGAAGTTTGCACCGTTTTTGCGTCAAAAAACAACGCAATGTAGTGCTAAAAAAGCATAAATATGGGCCTTAAAGTCATGAGAGATATTACTCCCCCACCCAGACCAGCCAAAAGTAGCCCTTCTCTCATAAAGTGTTGAAAGCAGTTGAATGCAGAGCCAGGTTCCAAAATGGGATCAATGGAGAGCTGATAGGGACTTCAGAGACAGAATCCCCCACACAGAATGAAGTCCACCTCTCCAGAAAAGCCAAAACTGCCCTTCTTTCCCACAGCACAGGACGTGGCTCAACTGGGGAGCTAGCACAAGGCTGGAAAGGTTTGCCAGGGCACCTAGTCCAAAGGGCTCCTAGTGCAGACGAGTTAGAAATATTCCTCTTCTCTGAGGTATAGGACGTTGCACAAACAGGGGCCTGGGAACAAGCATACAATCCTGAAAGGACTGATTGGGGACTCAAAATGCCAGAAACCCATATAACGAAAATAAAACTTGTCATTGTCTCTCTGTTACTTCAAGTAATGGACAGTGAGAAGGTGTGTTGAATCCCCTTCTTGATTTCCCAAAGAAGGAAAGTGTAACTCCTCCTAGTAGTAACAGTGTTACCATACTACTATAATTGGCTATTCTGTAGCCCTTGCTTAAAAATGAGGATTAATAGAGAGCATATACATCCCAAAACACATATGCAAGTGTAAGCCAAGGGGGAGGTAAGTGCAGAACACCACAAGTGCAAACGTACTTTGTACGAGTGAGCTGGAAGGCACCACTCAAGTGACACAGGTAAAAAGGCCTGCTAGACTGCTGATTATTACTAAACACTAAATAGATATGATGCCATCATTGCACTTGTCCTACTCCTGGAAACAACAGTAACCCTCTACCACTATGATGGTAGTTCTTGGTGCACCTCTCCCAGTCTAATAAGGCTGCATTACCATGAAGCAGGCTTATGTGGTCATGGTGCACACTAATGATCAATGTCTTTCCTTGACCAAAAACAGTACCAGGAATCCAGACATCCATGCAGCTAGAGCACTCAGGCGCAGCTGCAGGTCACCACCATGCAGGGTACTTTTGTGTTCCAACAACATTTCTAATCTCTTCTTTTCTCATGTCACGGATGGTCATGCAAAAAGTCAACAGTATTGTCTGACCCATGTTTCATTTTTAAGATCTCTTAGTAGGACGAACTTTGACTATGGCCCTCATTATGACATTGGCGGTAAATCCCACTTACCACCATGCTGACTGCTGCCAACTTCCAGCCGCCGCCGCGGATATCCGTACACCATATTATGACACACATACACCTATCCATCACTATTCAGCCACATACATAAATCTGCCAGTCCAAAGGTCAGTGATAAAGTGGCGGTATCAAAACCCACACTGTCACGCCAATAGAACATCCCTCACCACATTATGACCCACGAATCACCACGGCGGACAACCAATAGCGGTAAACCATTGGCGGTACATACCATTGCGCTCAAAATACACATACAAAACAACACCACATTGGACAATTCAAACAACACACGCCTGAGAACCATACACACACCACACCCACACAACGACACCACTATAAAACACACACCCATATTACCCACAACCCGTTATGAATACACACCATTGGCATGAGACAGACACAAAGACCACAGACAAAACCAGAGCCACACACTACTTACACCCATACACCACTCATGCACCCCAACTCATCACCCTACACACCCTCACCTACACACCTCACACAAAACCCATGGCACCACAAAGACACCCCCGATTCACAGAGGAGGAGCTAATGGTCATGGTGGAGAAAATCATCAGAGTAGAGCCACAGCTATTTGGAGCACAGGTGCAGCAGATATTGGTAGCTAGGAAGATGGAGCTATGGCAGAGAATCGTGGACAGGGTCAACGCCGTGGGACAACACCCAAGAACTATGGGTGACATCAGGAAGAGGTGGAATGACCTACGGGGGAAGGTACATTCCATTGCAGCAAGACACCAACTCGCTGTACAGAGGACTGGCGGTCATGCATCCTGAGGGCCTGGCCAGAGTAGGAGGAGGACTGGACTCTGGTAAGTCAACTCTATACTACTACTACACTCCTACCTGCATGCAATCACATACCCCCACCCTCACTCCCATCACTCCACCACTTCCCACACACCCTACCATCACATCTCACTTATCCCAATGCCAAGCCCTGCATGCCATACCAATGCATGGACACCTCTCACAGACCTTCATGGACACCTGTCACTAAAGCATGCACACTAGAGAGAATCAGCTAACCCACCATATACAACTTACACAAGAGAAAGGAGCCAGGGCAAATACAACCAAAGAGGACAAGCCACGGTTGCATAATATGTCAGACACAGAAACAATAACACAGAATTTACATCCCCATAGGTACTCCAGCCAACGTCAGTGGAGAGGAGGTGCCAGCAATATCCAGTCTCCCAACAGAAGAGGCCCACAGTGATGACAGAAACTCTGGTCTTCTGAATCTGGACAATCAACCTGGCCCATCAGGGACCTCTGGACAGCCGGTTACCCAAGCCCAGTCACTCACCTCCACAGAGTCTCCCCCACCAGGAAACACCACCACAGCACCCACCCAGCGTACCCACACCGCTGTCCCCAGGACTCATCAATCAGCAGTGTGTCTACCGCTACAGGGACTCCAGGCCACACCTTATACCCAAGACGATCAGGGACCTGGGGTCAGTGGCAGTGGGCACACAGTTCAGGGGACAGAGAAACAGGCCAACAGGGAAAATGAAGAGGACTGCTGTGTGCCAGGGGGAGGACAGGCCCAGGGAACTGACTCTCCAGGAGGCACTTGCAGAGATCCTGGGAGCATATCAACATTCCCAGGACACAATGGGCCAGATCCTGGACAATGTGCAGGAGAACAGGCGGCTGCAGGAGGGACAGTACCAGGGGATCAGGGAGGAGTTGCAGGCCATTACCAACACCTTGATCTCTATTGCAGGGGTGCTGGCAGACATGGCCAACATTATGAGGGAGGCAGTCTCACACCAGCCGACCCCTGCGACTAGCCAGATATCTGAACAGCCTTCCACCTCTGCTGC
Organism: Pleurodeles waltl; assembly: GCF_031143425.1. NCBI lineage: Eukaryota > Metazoa > Chordata > Amphibia > Caudata > Salamandridae > Pleurodeles > Pleurodeles waltl. The sequence continues at coordinate 1,096,574,150 of NC_090437.1, forward strand.
AGCTAGTGGCCAGGCGGCCCTGCCACAGGACCAACAGGCCACCAGCACCCCTCCCCCTGCACAAGGTGAACCACCCGCAAACGTTCCCTGTGATCCAGGCAGGAGCCAGAGACACTTGCCAAGACCCCCGCCAGCAAATGAGACTCTCCTGATTATCACCCTTGTGTCCCTCTCTGTCACCCTGTCCACCTTAAACTGCCATTGCTCCCCTTCCTATGTCCCCTTGGACAATGCACCTGTGTTACAAATAGACTGGAACTATACCCTGGACTTTCCTCCATCATCACCCCATCCCACTGCACTTGCCCCTCCATATTTTAGCACTTCAATAAACACCCTTGGATTTTTCTTTTTTTTTTAAGTATGTCAAATTTTTTAAGTATGTATTAATTTCAACAGGTACAGACATTACAATTCAGCTATACAGAAAATGAACACAGGTGTATGGCCTGTAGTTGGCTGCAGTGATCACACAAGGAGCATATGTGAGGTCACCAACATCTGTAAACATGAATTGCCAAAGGGTACAGTAAGTTGGCATAGAAGTGGGAAATAACAGCATGTCAGTACCACAGAAATTCCCCCAAAAATAATTGAAATGTGAAGTAACACTGTCTTACCTGTGTGTCATTGGAAGTACTGTTCTGTTGTCCTCATCCTTATCCTCTGCCTCCTCATCCTCACTGTGCACAGGGTCCACTGCTGCCACACGGGCATCTCCAGCCTCCTCCTCCTGCAGAAAAGGCACATGGCGTCTCAGGGCAAGGTTCTGCTACATGCAGCTTGCCACTATTATCCGGCAGACCTTCTTGTGTGAGTAGCACAGGGATCCACCTGTTAGATGGAGGCACTGAAACCTGGCCTTCAGGAGGCCAAAGGTCCTTTCTAGTATCCTTCTGGTTTGCCCATGTGCCTCATTATAACGTTCTTCTGCCCTTGTCCTGGCATTCCTCACAGGTGTCAGCAGCCATGAGAGGTTAGGGTAACCAGAGTCACCTGCAATATTGAGGGACAACATTTAGCCACACACTGTCCTATATAGCCCACACCATACCCATACACCAACTGGGTGGTGACCAGGGCTCACCTATTAGCCACAACCTGTGCCTCTGTAGTTGGGCCATAACATTTGGGATGCTGCTATTCCTCAGGACAAAGACATCATGCACCGACGCAAGATACTTAGCATTGACATGGGAGATATACTGATCCGCCAAACACACCACCTGTACATTCATGGAGTGGAAACTCTTACGATTTCTGAACACCTGTTCATTTTGATGGGGGGACAAATGCAATATGTGTTCTATCAATCGCCCCTATTATGTTGGGGATATGTCCCATTGCATAGAACTCAGCCTTCACTGTGGCCAAATCTTCAACCTGGGGGAAAACAATGTAGCTGCACATGTGTTTAATGAGGGCAGACAACACTCTGGTCAGCACTATTGAGAACATTGACTGTGACATCTCTGCTGCCAAGCCCACTGCCACTTGGAAAGAACCAGCTGCCAGGAAATGGAGCACTGATAGAACTTGCACAAGAGGGGGGGTCCCAGTGGGGTGACAGATAGCAGATATCAGGTCAGGCTCCAATTGGGCACACAGCTCTGTGACTGTGGCCCTGTCAAGTCTATATGTGAGGATGATGTGCCTGTCCTCCATTGTTGCCAAGTCCATCAGGGGTCTGTACACGGGGGTATGTCTCCATCTCCTATTCATCCACAGTGGTAGCAATCTATGAGGCAAAAGAGTGAGAAGCCGGTCACAAACTGAACAATGGGGCTACAGCAGAACTTTGCATGCTGTTAACTTGCAATGGGTAAGTGTGACTTGTATAGTATGTCCAATTTTCAACAGTGACGCAGCAAATATCCAGGGCCTGCTCCCACCTCCCCTGAAATGGCATCCGCCTGTCCTGTGTGGAGGGACAGGTGGAAGTGAGGTAATTCCGCTGACGTTGTGCGCCTTTGCGGGAGGCCGTCAGAAACTGCTGTACAACTCCTTATTGGGTATTGCGCCCTGTGGGTACAGTGGCCAATGGGGATCTACGCTGGCAGTGACGGTATGCACCGCCTTGAACATCACCGCCATTTTCTATCATATTCCTCACTTGCTACCTGATCATGCACAGGAGAGGATCTACACTGCATGTGCTGCTGTGACCTGTGTCTGCAGCCTACCATGGCCCATATGACTGGGGGAAGGGCCTTTGCCTTCATTTCAGCAGAGTTGGAGAGACTGGTGGATGGGGTCCTACTCCAGTATGGACTGCTGTATGGGCCTCCAGACCAACAGGTGAGTACACATTGGACACAACACATTTGTCATGAATGCATGGAGTCATGTGTGAAGGCCTCAGGTAGGGGGGTGGGGGGATGTCCTCTGGGCGGCGTATTGGTTGTGTGCTGGGCCATGTGTGTGAAAATGGTGATATGAAGGAGTATGAATGGGCCATAAGTGTAACAGGCAGGACTGTCTAATACTATTTTCTAGTGAGTATTCAAAAGAAGGGTATATGGTGTGCCATCACCAAGGAGGTTCGGACCCTGGGGTATACGGCAGGCAGAGCACCCACTATCTGAAAGGTTGGGAGGACCTGAGATGCTGGGCACAGAAGATGGCGGAGGCCCAGCTGGGGATGGCCTCCCAATGAGGAAGGGGTGCCCGTCGAACCGTGGCACGCATACTGGCGGTGGCCTATCCTGAGCTCGATGGGCGCTTGAGGGCATCACAGCAGCCACAAGGGTATGAGTACAGTGGCCATCATTACAACTTACGCATGGTAGGGTGGTATCCGGGTGGGGGTTGTGTGTCAGTGGGTGCCCCTAGGCCAGGCCTGACATTTCAGCGTAGGTCCCCTAGCGGCTAGGGTTCTGAGGTGATAATCCTGCTACCTAGCTTGTAAGCATCCACTACTGGTCAGTGCTGCGTGGGTCCCAGGTGTGCTCCATTTGGCGGTGTGTGCCCCTCCCCATGCCTTGGAAGCTAACTTTTTCTCTGGTAGTGCTATGGCATATTGTGTAGGCCTGTTCCCTGTGTGTGAGGGTGCTGTGTACGCCAACGGTGGTGTTGGTGCAGCCACTGACCAAGTGTGTCTTTTGTCTCTCCCCCCCTTTATTGTTTTGTCATCCTGTCCTTATGTGCATTAGCATCATCTGGCGGAGGAGCAGAGGCACCGGCGACGGAGGGAGCTGCATCCCACAGGACCCAGGAGGCAGAGTGACAGTGAGGGCACCAGTGGGACGGAGGGCGAGGGGAGCACCACGGTGGAGACTGGAAGGGACAGTTCAGACACAGATACCTCCTCCGATGGAAGCTCCCTGGTGGTGACAGACACCTCTGTGACTACCCCAGCTACAGGTACAGCCACCAACCCCCGTACCAGCACTGCCATCCTAGCAGTCCCTCATTGAGTTTTCCGTGCCCGCTCACCCAGGAGGGTGGGCATCTCCTTCGCCCCAGTGAGCCCTGCTGACCTGAGTAAGGAGGCTATTGACCTCCTGAGATCGATCTCTGTAGGGCTGTCAACCATTGTGAATGCCATCCAGGGGCTGGCAGCCCAAAGGCAATAGACCAATGCATTTCTGGAGGGCATTCACACTGGCTTGGCAGGCCAACAGAGATCAATCCAGACTCTGGCCTCCTCTCAGATGGCAGATAATGTCCCTGTTTCCACCCTCCCACCTGCCCCCTCCAACTTCCACTTCCCAGTCCCATTCTCCTCATCCCCAACCCATCCCAAGCACACAGGCAGATGAGCATGCACACAAGACAACACCCAAGAGTGGTATAGGCAAACACAAGCAAGACACTTCATCCCACAGGCACTCACACAAACACCATTGAGATGCAGACATACCAACATCCACTATTTCCACTGCCTCCCCCTCCGCCTCCTCCTCCACCTCTCTCCCAATTCCATCCACACTCACACCTGCATGCACTAGGTCATCATCCACTGCCAGCATCACCACCACACCAAGCAGAACACACACCTCACTGGCAGACACCTCCACAACAGCTATGCACACTTCCCCTGTGTCTTCTCCCACTGTGTCTGTCCCCCCAAGGTACACAAATGCAAGCACTCAGACACCCAACAGCCATCCACCTCACAACAGCATTCAGCCCATGCACCTGCACCCAAAATCATCAGCAGACAGACACCTCCAACAACCACTCCCTCTTCCTCCACTCCCAAACCTTCTCCCTCTTTCCACCCCAGTTTTGCTAAAAAACTGTTCCTATCCACCATTACCTCTTCCCTACTCCTCCCCACCCCGTCCTGCATGTCTGGCCAGGGTGGGAAGAACCAAGCCAAGCACCTCAGCCACCCAGTACACGGGCCCAGTCGTCACCACACCCACTCTTGGTGGAAAAGGATCCAGGCCACATGCCCTGTGGGTAAAGGAGCCTGCCCAAGCTGCTGCTAAGAAGGGAAAGGAGCCTGCCCATACTGCTGCAAAGAAGGGAAAGGAGCCTGCCCTACCAGCTGCCAAGAAGGGAAAGGAGCCTACACCAGCAGGCAGGAAGAACAAGGGGCCTGGGGTAGGAACTGTGATGGAGCCCCCACAATCAACCATGGTTGTGCAGCCGTCCAAGTTTGCAGGTGATGGGTATTAGCCTGTCCCCACCAGCAGCACCACCACCACCATCTTTAGTTAGCAGCCGTCCGAGGTTGCAGGGGAAAGGCAGGAGTCTCCCCCCACCAGCAGCAGCACCACCACTGAGCAGCTGTCACCACCGGCAGACGTTATTTAATCCTGCCTCCATGGGCTGCTGTGCAGCCTGCCACCTGCAAATCCAGTGGCTATGACACCTACCTGAGAGAATGTGACCTTTCACTCCTCAGGATCAAGAGCACAGGGCACGATGCCCCCCCAGAACCAGCGGGTAAGACACCCACCTACCCCAGACTCACCAGGATCAAGAGCACAGGGCCGCAATGCCCCCTCCAGAACCAGTGGGTAAGACACCCACTTACCCCAGACTTGCCAGGATCAAGAGCACAAGGCACGATGCCCCCTCCAGAACCAGTGGGTAAGTCACCCACTCGAGAGACTGTGGCATTGCACTCTCCAGACCAACCACAGGGCAGGTTGCCCCCTCCAGAGAAAGTGGGCAAGTCACCCACTTGAGAGACTGTGGCCTTGCACTCCCAAGGGCCAAGCACAGGGCATGTTGCCCCCTTCAGAAGCAGTGGTGTTTTTCCATCTCTCGGCTGAGGTGCTCCCCGTTCCCCGTCCCCCTGAGGTGCCTGCCTATTTACCAACAGATGCCCCTGCAGTGTTCTCTCAGTGTTGAGGCAGGTGCCATGTTTGGCCTTGGACTTTGGCCTGTGGCCCTGTGGAATACGTACATTGTGTACTTGGCTGTGTCCCTTTTTGTGTACATATGTATATATCTCTTGTCTTGCCTCACCTATTTATCTTGATGTGTTGCTCTCATTACATTCACTTTCTCAAAATTGTTTTGTCCTTGCATTATTCATCCAAGGTACAGGATGCAAATGTTTTGGTAATGCAGCTGAATGTGTGTATGTTGTTGGGGTGTGTGTGTTGTGTGTGTGTGTCACTCTTTTTCTCCCTCCCTCCCTTGTGTGCTAGGTGGCTGTATTCACCGTTGTCGTCTTCGCCAGAGTTGATGTTCGTGGTGGAGCAGCACGTAGAAAATCATGGGGAAGACATGCAGCTCGGATGGTGGCGTGGTTGTTCCCTGTGTCTCCAATGGTGAGTCCGTTCCCTTCTGTGCAGTGTTTCTGCCAGGCTTTTGATGTCGTTGGTACTGCCCCAGAAAAGGTGGCGGTTTCCAGGGTCTTAATATGGTGAGCAGAACATTGACTTTCACCTGGCTGTAGGAGGCTACCACCGTGGTGGCCGTTGTTTCTGCCCTGGCGGTCGGTGTGGTACATTGGCTGACTATGGGAGATAATGCCGCCATGGTCATAATTTGGCGGTAATTACCAATGGTCTGTTGGCGGTATTACCGCCACTTTAACACCAAGCGCCAGGGTTGTAATGAGGGCCTATGTTTTGTTCTGATGAGACCCACAGACTGCTTAGCCACAAGGATCAAAACATTGGCAATATATCACCCACATGATTGACTATACATGGACATTCTCAGAACGGACATGAAGAAGCTTATTCCTTCAAATGCTCCCATTAGATTCAGCTTGGATGGTTGAGACATCATCACCACCTTCTTCCCTCACAATACTCACTATTTGTGCATTACGCCATCACTACTTTTTGTCTACTAGTATCAAAACTTTCTGTTAAAAGATAAAGATGCTTAAGAAAAATATGTTAATTGTAAAAATGGATTATTGCAACTATCTAGGGATTCTTGAGAGTGAATAAGAGTAACATATAATTAAAAGCAAAATAAATTTGGATTTGTCCATACTGTCACTCATCATTTTTCTATTCTTTTGAAACAATAGGATGATCTACTGAAAGGTCAGTAATATTTTTATTGCTCAGTATCATGAATATTTATTACCATCCACCACTAAATACCATATAATGTGGCACATTCCAGCCATATTCTTATTGTATTACCTGAATGCACAGGCTCCCTTTATGGAATAAAGGTTATCCTTGTTTTGGCTAAAGTTTTGATATAAACAAGTCGACATGTTGTGTTTCCTATGACTTGCCATATTTTTCCTAATGTTCTTAGTATGGGCATTTAAAAGGATCTTATGACGTGCATCATTGTAGTAATGTTTTTCGTGACTACTGCTTATGTTGCAGAATAATAAGTAACCTGTGTGTTATATGTGACTAATGCTGGTTTTTGCAGAGTAACAGTACTGTGTAATGTTCTGACAACTGATGGGTCGCAGGGTATTTCTGACATGTCATGCTTGGTCTAATGATGTTGTGTACAGTACAGTTTATTTTTATACAACTTGGTGTTGAGCTTCCTTTGTGGTGGGGATAGTGCATCATATGTGTGGTGTCTGTTGTGCAATCGCTTTACACATTGCCTCTGGGATAGGCCTGACTGCTCGTGCCAAGTTACCAAGGGGGTGAGCAGGGGTTTTCTTTTATAACTATTCATTAAAGCACACATCAGTAACGGATGGTTATTTTGGCAGGGAGGGGGCGGACATGCCACACAAGCACACATACATACTCACTTATTTTTTGGTTTCAGCCCACCCCTGTCAGAACCCATTGTTAGTACTGGCAGGAGCCAGCTACTTTTTGTGGTGGGTGTCCCGATGCCTACCCGGGCTACCCATATTTATCAAATATGTTGGGGACCATGGTGGGAGCTCAACACCCAGAACCAATAGTGGTTGCTGGCAGCAGTGGCTACTTTTGTGGCGGGTTCTGTGGGGGAGCCAAAGTCCCCTATGGCACCCGCTGGCTCACCGGCCAACGCTCATTGTGTGCTGGAGGCAGCCAGCTACTTTTTTTTGTGGGTGACCGGGTGCCTACTTAGGGCAACCACATATAGCAAGTAAGTAGAAGGCTGTGTGGGAAGCACCAGGGTTCCTGCACCCCCTGTTGGCTCCCCAGCCAGCACCCATGCTGGGTCCTGGCAGGTGCCAGCAACAAGTATGTTTCTACTCTGAATTTTTAACCTGCTCTCACACCATGGGCAAACGGGGGAGGAGGAACAAATGTTTGCAGAATGATACTCTGCTCCCACAGCCTGAGCAAACAGGAAATGTATCCAAATGTTAGCTCTGCCTGGCGGAGGCCAGAGCTATACTCACAACCCCAGGGATGTACTTCAGCTCTGGTAGGGGGGACCACGTATTCCCCTTTCACCCCAAAAAAGGAAACCAGCCTTGGAGGATAGCGTACCTAAGAGTCCCCGGGGCCAAAAGCTGCCCCAGGTAATAGGATCCCTGGCAGCTTTTTGAAAGCTCAGGGAAGGAGGCCACATACCCCACTCCCCAAACAATAAAAAAACAATCCTCCTAACCCTGGTTCATTGGGGAGGGGTACAGTGATAAGGCCAGTACCCTGAGAGCCCCAACCAAGTTTACATATAGGAAGGCAGGGTAGGGATACCCCACCCCCGTAGGCTCATGGGAGCAAGTTATCACTACACTGCTCTTAAATGTTTTTTTCTTCTTTTTTCAGGACTGATGGACTGAGTGGCTGAGCTCTAAAATGGCAACTGACACATCTTTCTTGATGTGGTAGCAGTCAATCAGATCTTATCTTTTGACTTATCACACTGTTGATCCTCCTCAGAAAAAAAATATACATACACTTTTAATCTTAATTTCTCAAAAACTACTGAACAGATTTACACAAAATCACACAAACACCCTTTCTGGGCCCAGCTCCAGCTTTCTGACAAATTTGGTGGAATTCCATTCAGATTTTTTTAACAGAATCACTGTTTAATCTTTCTTTAGAAAATTGCTCCTGGGAAAACTCTATTAGTGCTTCCCCTTGCTTTTTCTCAGTCCCTGCTTGAGGATCATTCTGAAATTTCCAGGAAGAAGCTCAGGTGGATGACACAAAACCAAACAAAAACAAACCCCCAAAAATTAATTTCCAATAGACTTGGTCCCAACTATAACTACACAGTGGAGACCTCCAATAATTTATTAGATTGAATGGTTATTTAAAAATATAGAGCATGTGATTTGCGTTAAAAAAACGTCACACATTCATAATCCTGGAGTCACCTCTGCATTTCTGTAAGGTGGTGGTTTTTGTAAGGCATGCAGGGACAATATCCGTTGATTAAACACCATTTTATGAATACAGTATGTTAACTGCAGTTATAAAAATCACAAAAAAGTAGCAGATAAGTTGTCTCTCAAGGCAAAATTGCAGAGTGTATGTATTTTAGGTTACAACTTTATTTGTCGATGTTATGCAAAAAAATCAGTATGCACTCCAATGAGAAATATCTGCAATAAGCAAGACTGTATGTAGTGTTTAGCTGATTAGTGTGCTATGCCACAGCGTGTTCCTGCTTTGTGGGGAGGCTTCCAATGTGTTCATTACTATGCAGATTGTTGTGTGCTCTGTGCCTTCTTATTGCGTAGTTCTTAACTGGAAATGTGGTAAAGTAAATAAAGTTATTCTGTGCGTGCTGTAGTGGTAGAGAATCAATTATTAACAGCCGTTCAACTCTCTGTATTCTCCCTTACAAAGGTTTGTAAGGCTTACCTTGGCAGCCCGCAGGAGAAATAATTTGAATAATGCATATATTTTATTACACCTTTGCATTGGTACTTCAGAGAGTTAAAATTTAAGTGTGTCCTTTATTTTGTGAAAATGCAGCTATAGCATAAACTGTACTAAATTGTACATAGTATGTTTAAATTACAAACAACCATCTACCAGTGCTAAATTTAGGAGGAAGTCACCCAAGAAGATAGTCAAATTACGTTGTCTCTGGGGACGGATGCAAATATAATTGTTTCCAAAATTCTAGATTACGGGTCTGCATTTCTTTAGAGGACTCATTCTTGAATACCTGGGTCACAAATAGATCCTGCACAATGATTACTAACGAGTAAGGACTTTTTGCAACACTTTGTGAATGGCGGTTTTCTGCTGCAACTGACATACATACATAGCAGCGTAAAACTGAGGTAAATAGAAGCTGTTCTGAAAACCAACTGCTTTGCAATTTGATCTTTGTAGATCTGGCCCATTATTATCTTCTTCATAATGTTATTGTTAGAAATGGGGTCTTTGGTTGATGGTCAGATTACCCCCGTTCAAGCAAGGATCCTCACTCTAGTCAGGGTAAAAGAGAATCACCCTGAGCTAACCCCTGCTTACCTCCGTGGTAGCTTGGCAGAGCAGTAGGCTTAACCTCAGAGTGCTAGGTGTAAAATATTTGTACCAACACACAGAGTAACTTAATGAAAACACTACAAATGACACAACACCAGTTTAGAAAAATAGGAAGAATTTATCTAAACAAAATAAGACCAATACGACAAAAATCCGACATACACAAGTCAAGTTATGAATTTTTAAAGATGAAACTAAAAAATAGCACTTAGAAACACAAAATGCTTCGATGAGGTGTTAACATGGCATCGTGACGAAGTCGTTCCCAACAAGCCGACACCAGCGGCACCGGACACGGAGTCGCATAGACCCCCTAGTACAGTACCTTTGGTGAAGAGTGAAAACAAGCCGATGCGCGAAGCTGAGGATCGCAGTGTCTGTGCAAAATGTTGAATCTACGCACTTTGAGCGGCGTCGGTCACGACGTGGTGCGGCAACTTCCACGGAGTCGCGGACTTTAGCGGGGCTGCAGCGGCATCGGGTATGCGAACGTCGCCGCGTTCCAGCAAAGATCACGGAGTCGGTTGCAGACGGCGTCACCGGATTCAGCAGTGGCGTTGGTCCGAAGTTGTCCGAAGTCGATTTCCTTGGATTTCCACCAGCTTTCCTTTTAAGGGCCCAAGGACTGGATAGGGCACCACTTGTCAGAGCAGGAGTCTCTCCAGAGACTCCAGGTGCTGGCAGAGAGAAGTCTTTGCTGTCCCGGAGACTTCAAACAAAAGTGTTAGGGCAGCACTTCTCCTCAGCTCTTCAGCTCTTCTCAGGCAGAGGTTCCTCTTGTTTCCAGAAGTGTTTTAAAGTCTGTGGTTTTGGGTGCCCTTCTTATACCCAATTTCTCCTTTGAAGTAGGCCTACTCCAAAGTAAAGTCTCTTTGAATGTGAAATCCTGCCTTGCCCAGGACAGGCCCCAGACACTCACCATGGGGTCGGAGACTGCATTGTGTGAGGACAGGCTCAACCCTTTCAGGTGTAAGTGACCACTCCTCCCCCCTAGCACAGATGGCTCATCAGGAAATGCAGACTACACCCCAGCTCCTTTCGTGTCACTGTCTAGTGTGAGGTGCAACCAGCCCAACTGTCAAACTGACCCAGACAGGGAATCCACAAACAGGCAGAGTCACAGAAATGGTATAAGCAAGAAAATGCTCACTTTCTAAAAGTGGCATTTTCAAACACGCAATCTTAAAATCAACTTTACTACAAGATGTATTTTTAAATTGTGAGCTCAGAGACCCCAAACTCCACATTTCCATCCACTCCCAAAGCAAATCTACACTTTAATCAGATTTAAATGTAGCCTCCATGTTAACCTATGAGAGGGACAGGCCTTGCAACAGTGAAAAACGAATTTAACAATATTTCACTGTCAGGACATATAAAACACATTACTATATGTCCTACCTTAACCATACACTGCACCCTGCCCTTGGGGCTACCTAGGGCCTGCCTTAGGGGTGTCTCACGTAAGAAAAGGGAAGGTTTAGGCCTGGCAAGTGGGTACACTTGCCAAGTCGACTTCACAGTTAAAACTGCACACACAGACACTGCAATGGCAGGTCTGAGACATGATTATAGGGCTACTTATGTGGGTGGCACAACCAGTGTGCAGGCCCACTAGTTGCATTTGATTTACAGGCCCTGGCAACTTCAGTGCACTTTACTAGGGACTTACTAGGAAATCGAATATGCCAATCATGGATAAGCCAATTACATATACATTTTGTAAAGAAGCACTTGCACTTTAGCACTGGTTAGCAGTGGTAAAGTGCCCAGAGTAACAAAAACAGCAAAATCAGAGAGCAGTACACATTAACAACCTGGGGAACAGAGGCAAAAAGTTAAGGGAGACCACGACAAGGATGAAAAGTCTAACAGTTATGCTTCTTCTGTGTTAGCAAATGTGTGTGGAAAGAATATAACAAATTCCTTCAGGTACTCAGTCACACACCATCTATGCACTCACCCACTCATCATTGCCCTCATGCACATATTAATCCACCCATTCACTCAATTTTGTGTTCTCACCCACTCACCAATCCACAGTACTGCACACTCAAATTCACCCATCAATGACCAAGGAAGAGGCACATTCAGTTATCATCTAGAGCTACTGGTGTGCTGCTAGATTGTGTGGGGTGTCTGCATGTTTCCGGTAGTGTGTTACTGCTTGTGTGAGTGTGTAGGTGGTAGTATACAACTGCTAGTCTGTGTTGTGAAAGTTGTGAGAGTGCTGTTGGTGATGTGAGGTTGCTATCTGTGAAGTGTGAGAGTTTCTGTCAGCAGTCTGTGACTGATAGTCTGTGAGGATATGGGATAACTGTCAGTAGTGGGAAACTGCTCATGTGGAAGTTGCCAGTAGTCTCAGAGTGCAACAGCAAAGGGTATAAATGTTGTCACTGGTGACTACTGGTCTGTTTGAGCTTTTTATAGAATATGGTATATACTCTAATGGATGTGGAAGTGTTGTCAACAGTGTAAGGTAGCTAGTTTGAGAAGGGTGTTAGAATGTTTTGGGTAGTATATCACTTTTCTCTGTGAGGGATGGAAAAGTGCTTCTTTTAACATGCGTGTGCTAGTCTGTAAAAGGTGTGAGGGTGTTGTCAATGTTTAGGCTGTTTTGGTTTCCCTTCAATGAGGGATTTAACAGTTCCCATTGTGTATTAAGACAATGTGCCCAACTCTGCAGTGATCATTCCTAAGTGAAGTCCTCTTCCTCTGCTTCTCCGCGTTGGTAGTCTGTTTTTCCTAATGACGTTGTCCACATTCTCAGTGGGCCATTCATTGTCCAGGGTGTCTATTTAATTAATTTTTAGAAGTGTTATAGAAGTGTGCTTGATTACTGCAGTATTCATTGTCCACCAGCCCACTTCAAATGCCACACTGTCATTATGTTTAGATGTACCAACCAATATAGAATTGGGGAATTAACACTACATCAAGCTGAGTTGTTCCAGCCTTGAGACTACATTACACACTATTACTGTGTTTTCATCCTTGATGAGCGTTGCTTCTGTTGGAGTATGCAGTTCCATGACAGGGATCCTGGGTAAGATGGACAGTAGCAAGGTTTTTTTTTTTTATTCTGGGTCAAGTGGACAACACCAATGCACCTCCATTGCAGTTAATATGTGAAAGAAATTGGAGTATTCGTTGAGGGCGATAAGGAACCACCTCAAATAATAAACACGCTCCTTGTCAGGGTAAACCACAAAAGTCATTAAAAAACCTGTGTTTGATCCTCTGGTAGCATGGCACAAAGCATTCAGGCATAACGTAGATGCAATTTGTAAAATATTCATACAATATGAATGAATGAATGAATCTTTATTGCCTGATTTATTAAAATCATTACAACATATTAAAAACATTAAAGCTAGAAAAAAAAACAGATACGTAAAATAAACAGCAAAGTTACCCTTCAGATGCCAAAGCGGATGCCTATTCGTAGAATCTTTTATCTAAACACATTAAAATACTCTAAAGCCCAGGAAATCGCCCCACCTTGAGGTCCCCAGATGTTAATCACCAGCTGTTACACAAGTAGGCACCCGTAGAACACCTTCTGCGGGTGCCAACTAATTGTTCACCTGTTGACCCAGACCCGTTTCCAACAAACACCAGCGCAACAAGATATGCACTAGCCAAGGGACTGCTGTGCATGAAGAGCCTCTCTCAGCTCGTCATACCGGGCCGTTCGGTGACATAGAGGGATGGCATGGGTGGCAGAAGCCATCTGGTCAAAGCCATTTCTTTAAGGGCCCCCCTCCCTCCATGGATACCCATTTTAGGGCCAGATGTAGGTAGGAAAAATTTAGCGAGTCGGAAATTGCGTCGCTAAATGGTATCCAAGAAGAAAACGCGACTTCAATTTGCGACTCGCAAATGAAGTCGCACCACAGATTGCGAGTCCGCTGTTTGCGAGGTCGCTTTTTGCGACTGCGCTAAAAACGAACACGCAATTTGCGAGTGGGTGTCGCAAATTGCGACTGTGCCGCAAATTGAATGCAGGTGCTGCAGAACACTCTGGAAAACACTTCCTGGCTCATGATGATGACATCACAGCCAGGAAGTTTACAAATACACCTGGGAGGAGGGAGGACCACACCCATTTTAACAGCAGAACTGCAAACAGAGAAAACAGCAGCTACCATGGCTGAGACACCAAGGAAGCGCAAACTTAAATTTGCTGAGAAAGAGCTGGAGGTGCTGACAGAGGAGTGCTGCCAGCACCATGACCAACTTTTTGGGAGGGCAGCCCTCACCGTGCCAGAGGTGGAGAAGAGAAGAATCTGGACGGACATCCAAGACAAAGTGAACTCCCTGGGTGTCAGCCACCGGAGCATCGAAGAACTCAAAAAAAGTGGTATGACCTGTGCTCCCGGACCAAGGAGAGGGTGGCAGAGCGGCTCCGGGAGATGAGGGGGACTGGAGGGGGACGGTCCACAATACCACCACCCACACCCCTGGAGGAAAGAGTTGAGGAGACTCTTGAGCCAGAGGCAGTGTGCGGGATGGGAGATCTGGATACATCAGAGCTTGGACCATCAACCGGTGAGTACCATGAGACATGCATGTACCCTCAATAATACCATACCTGCACCCACCTTGTACACAGTAGCATGCACAACCAAAATAGCTCCATTTCAGAGTAGCAACCACCAGAATGGTGCATTATGGGCAATGTAGTCAAGTAGGCAGTTGATAGGCAACAGTTTATTAGGAAGCATAGAACAGATAGTAGATACTGACAGTGTGTTCCCCATGTTCCACAGGTCTCCCACAAGACACCCCCACCAGCCAAAGCATCCAGGGGCCACTGGTCAGCCAGAAGCCAACAGATGAATCAGGACCAGCCACCACTGAGACCTGCACCACCAACACTCAGTCCCCTCATGATACACCAGTTGCCATACTGGTGTGTGATCCAGCACCTGGTCCCAGCCACAGTGCCACTGTAGAAGACAAGGAGCCTCCACTGCGTCGCAGGCGACGTGTAAATGTACCATCAGAGCGGCAGGCAGAGTCAGGGGACGCCGCCATGTCACGTGCTGAGGCCGCACTCCTACGGGGTCCGCGCCTGCAAACACAGGAGATTAGGAGAATTACAGGGGCATTGCGGCGAATAGAGCGAAACCAAGGCAGAAGCATGCAGCTTGTACACACGGAGTTGCAACAAATGAACACACATGTGGGCGACCTTGCACTCTCCATGAGACAACTTGTGGACGGACTCCTAACTGAGACAGAGGGTGCAAGGCGTCGTGACAGGCAGCTACTTAACCGGCTGGACCGCATGTCTGCCTCCATAGTCAGGCTGGCTGTGAACACTACTGGCCTTTCTAGGCGCACGGTCAGCCTCCAAGTTGACATGGGCCACTTTGCCAGTGATGTGGCACGTGGACTGGGCCGTCTCAGCCACACTGTTGATATTATGGAGACACGGCAGGTGGCCAGGGGCGCGGCTGACACGCCGCAAGACAGCACGGAGGGCTCCACCATCAACAGTGTCTCTGCCAGTGACACCAGGGTGGTGCGCAGTGGAAGTGCAAGGCAGGGCACTGCTGACACCCCTGGTGCCAGCCATGCTGGCCGAGGCCGGCGTAGGATATGAGCTCCACACTGTCCTGGGGTTGGGGCACATGAGGTCAATGTGTCCTCATGCCAGGAGGACTGTTACAGCCCCTGAACTGTTGTCAATGTATATAGTTTTTTTTGGTTGCACAAATTAAAACACTTGTTAGTTCCACTTCACACCTGGACTCTTTGTGTGTGACATTAGTGAGTGTGGTGACAGTTAGCACGTACCTTCCAGAGTATTGGTTTGCAATGTGTTCCCGTCTCAGTCTGCCTTGATTTGCGATGCTTCTATCCCCATGATGGCGATGTGGTAGCTCTTGCTCTTCATCCGCCAAATCTGGGTCTTCTGGGGTGAGAGGTAGCCCACGTCTGGTGGCAATGTTGTGCAGGATAGCGCATGCGACAACAATCTTGAAAGCTGTTATTGGGGTATACTGGAGGGCACCTCCACCTCTGTGGAGGCATCTGAATCTTGCTTTCAGCAGTCCAAAGGTCAGTTCTATGATATTTCTGGTCCTCTTATGTGCACTGTTGTATCGCCTCTCTGTCTCATTGCTGGGTGTTAAGTATGGGGTAAGTATCCATGGTCGAAGTGCATATGCACTGTCACCTGTGTGGCACAAAATGTTCAATGTTAGCTGGGCATAGATGGGTTCCACATTGACCTGTGTGTATGTCTGCAAGGTGAATTCAGCTATACCTAGGAGGTATCCGTCTCCAAACTCCCCATGTTCTAGGCGTTGGTGTATCCCACTGTGCCTGAAAATGTAAGAGTCATGTGTACTCCCTGGAAATTTGGCAACCATGTCAGTGATAACATAATGGGCGTCACATACCACCTGGATGTTCAGTGAGTGGGTACACTTACTATTGCGGAACAGATATTCCAGATTTGCAGGAGGGCGTATTTGTATATGTGTCCTGTCTACACACCCTATGACATGGGGGAAGTTGGCAATCCTGTAGAATTCCAACTTGGCGCTGTTGATTTCTGCCTCATTCCTGGGTAGGTAGATGTATCTGGACATGTGTGTGAGTAAGGCATCTAGGAATGCCCTGAAGAAGCGTGAGAGGGAACTTTGGGATACCCCACCTGCCACAACAATGACCCCCTGATAGCTACCCGAGGCCAAGAGGTGCAGTGAGCAAAGCACTTGCATATGCGTAGGGATGGTGCAGCCGCGCACAGTCTGGCGTTGTAGCTGTGGTTTGAGTAATTCTATTAAATCTAGTATAGCTGCACTGCTGAGTCTATATTTATCATAAATCTCCTCCTCAGTTTGTTGGAAAAGTGTCTGTCTGGTTCTGTATATCTTCTCCTGTCTCTGGCTCCTCCTCCTCCTCTGCTGAGCGGCGTGGGCTCTCCTCCTCATTCCTATCACATATATCTCCACCATCTTGAGTAACCCAGATGCCTTCTGGGTCTCCTTTTATATTTTGGTAATGGTTACCACCTGCTCTGAGTTATTGGTAAATTGGGAGTGCAAAATGGGCTTTTTGCGACTAGTCGCAATTTGAGAGTGGCCATTGCATTTGGGTTGCGACTCGCAAATTGCGACGTCCTATTTCGGGTCGCAAAATGGGGTCGCTATTTTTGCGAGTCGGTAATGGCTCGCGTCGCATTTTGCGAGTCGGAAATGGGATTTTTGCATCCCATTTCCAATTTTGCGGGGTCGCAAATTGCAATTCGGGCCATTTGCTACTCGCAAAAGTTTCCTACATCTGGCCCTTAGTTTGACTCCTTGCCTGGCGGAAGGTTAAACTCAGGTTATGAAAGAAGTTTCCAAAATGGGCTAGTTCCATGGGGACCACTGCAGTGAAAATGAGGCTTAGAGCTTCGTTACATGTTCTGAACCCATGTTTCAAGAACAGAGGTTTTAACACGAGGCGCCGTTCAGGCACCAATCAAGGGCAACAGCATACAAGATGTTTTATTGATTCAGTATGGTATTTACACAAAGTGCATTCATGCATGTGCCCTTGTACGACTTTCTACTTCCATCAGGATTCCCAGGCAGGTAAGGTTAAAAGGCGCATCTGCAGAATGTTCTGGAATGCTCGCTCTACTAGAGGTGCTTTTAGAAAGGGCTGGCCTTTGGTGGTTGCATACGATTCACACAGGCCATCAGCTCCACAGATATCCCTAACTATTAGAATATCTTTGGCTCTAGAAGCTTGCACCCCATGCTTCTTAAATTTTTTCTTCAATACCGCTTTCGTGATGGCAGGTTTTGTAGAATAAGAAGGGGACAGATTTAACTGTTCCTCAGCCTTTGTCAGATAGACAGCCCCACTACTTGTTTTATTTTTGAAAATTGGTTTCAAAGCCCCCCTGAGGCTGCATGCCTCTGCCCTGCTGACACTTTGATAAAACTTTATCATTTCCATTTTGCACATCAAGTCCATGCATATTATATCTAATTCCAAAAGTAACCCTGCATGCCTTGTTGATATAGGGATCTTGAGAATCCTTTTGTAGGCTCTCATCTGGGCATTCTCAAGAGTGGCTGTCAATTTACCCGGGAAAGCCAAAAGACCATAAGTGATTGAGGGAAGCAATATTTCTCTTGTCACCCTTCCTAAAGGCTCAAATGTGGGTGCCTTAAGCCGTTGATGGAGTTTTGCTAAATTGTGGGAGATTTTTACTGCTTTGGAAGTTAATGCTGCTGCCTGGTGTATTGTTCTCCCCGTATTTGATAGCCAGACCCCCAAGTAGTGACATTTATCTTCCAGCTCTATGCTTAGAGGTCCAAGTTTCCATCTTCTATACGAATGTTTTGATTGACGGCTGAAAACCAGGACTTTTGTTTTTCCTGCATTTGTTTTTACCACTTCTTTCATTGTAGTCATGCAGTATGTCCAGGCCCCTTATGAGCCCAATCCGAGTTTGGGCAAGCAAGACCATATTGTCTGCATATTGTAATATGGGGAGCACCAATTTCCCCAGCCTCGGAGGAAACGTATTTCCTCTGAGCAACTGAGCACCCAGGTCAGCTGTGTACAAATTAAAAAGAGTGCGGGCAATAACGCAGCCCTGTTTTAGGCCTTAGTTGATAAAAATCTTCCTGGTCACGCATAATTTTGTGATTTTTATTCTCACCCAGGTGTCCGGTATAGGGCCATTACTGCAGCTTGCAATTTCCTTAGAATCCCCCAGAATGCTAGTTTCTTCCACAGGATGTGCTGCACTGTAGTCAATAAAACATGCAAAGAGCGATGGAGATGTTGGTTTTAGTGCTTGTTGTCCAAGATATGAAAGTGCCAGGACATTGTCTAATGTGGAGGAGCTGGGTCTAAAACCTGTTTGATAAGGTGGAATTATGCCATTTGCTGAGATCCATTCTTCTAACTCTTGTAATAAGACCCTTGCATATGCTTTGCCATCTACGTCCAGTAAGGCTATCACCCTATACTTTTCAGGGCAGGTAGTGTCCCCTTTTTTATAAATGGGTTGAAGTATTGATCCCTTCCAAGCCACCGGAACCACCTAAAAGTATGAGCAATCATTGAATAGAGGAGTCAGGGGTGCGCCCCAGTAAGCTTGATCGTCTCTGAAGATACTCCCTGGTAGGCCATTAGGGCCGGGGGCCCCGTCCCACCTCATTTTGCCAAGGATAGTTTGCACACTTTTAATGGTGATGGGGCCAATTTTATCATCTAGCTTGTTAGAAATGGGGTTTTTGGTTGGCAGTTAGGTTTCCCTCTGTCCAAGCAAGAACCCTCACTCTAGTCAGGGTAAGTCACACACAATCCAAAATCAGCCTGTGCTCACCCTCCGGTAGCTTGGCACGAGCAGTCAGGCTTAACTTAGAAGGCAATGTGTAAAGCATTTGTGCAATAAATCATACAACACCATAGTATAACACCACAAAAATACACCACACAGTGTTTAGAAAAATATAGAATATTTATCTGGGTAATTGTAGGTCAAAACGATCAAAGTTGCAATACGAATTTGTAAAGATATCACTGAAAAGTGATATTAAGTGTCTTTAAGTCTTTAAAAAGCAATAAAGTGTCTTTCAAGCACAGGGTACCTGGTTTCTGGTGGGAAATCTCCTCAGAGGGCCACAGGAGAAGAGATGCGTGGAAAAAGGGGTGTGTGCGTCGATTTCCGCTCAGCACACACAGACTTGCGTCGTTCTTTTCTACGCGGGGAAGTCGGGCGTCGTTTTCTGGCGCGCAGACAGTCTCTTTTTGTGGATCGCGGGGATTACCAGATGTCCCGGGTCTGTGCGTGGATTCTCCTGCTTATTTTCCGGCTGCGCGTCGTTCTGCGGGGCTGCGCGTCGAAGTTTCGATCTCACGGTAGGCGTCGCGTCGATTTCTCCTTGGAAGTCGGGCGGCGTTGTCCTTGCGAGGCCGTGCGTCGAAATTTTGGTCTCACGGCAGGCGTCGCGTCGATTTCTCCTTGGAAGTCGGGCGGCGTTGTCCTTGCGAGGCCGTGCGTCAAAGTTTCGCACTCACGGTAGGCGTCGCGTCGATTTCTCCTGGAAAGTCGGGCGGCTTTGTCCTTGCGAGGTTGTGCGTCGAAGTCTCGATCGTCCCGAGGGCGTCGCGTCGATCAGCGTCGGTGTGCGGCGTTTTTCTCGCCGCGAAACAAGCTGTGCGTCGAAATTTTCGGCGCACGGAGCGTCCACATGAAAGGAAGAAGTCTTTTTGGTCCTGAGACTTCAAGGAACAGGAGGCAAGCTCTATCCAAGCCCTTGGAGAGCACTTTCACAGCCAGACAAGAGTTCAGCAAGGCAGCAGGGCAACAGCAAGACAGCAGTCCTTTGTAGAAAGCAGACAGGTGAGTCCTTTGAGCAGCCAGGCAGTTCTTCTTGGCAGGATGTAGTTTCTGGTTCAGGTTTCTTCTCCAGCAAGTGTCTGATGAGGTAGGGCAGAGGCCCTGTTTTATACTAAGTTGTGCCTTTGAAGTGGGGGTGACTTCAAAGAGTCTCTAAGAAATGCACCAAGCCCCCTTTCAGCTCAATCCTGTCTGCCAGAGTCCCAGTTGTGGGTGTGGCAGTCCTTTGTGTGAGGGCAGGCCCTCCACCCTCCCAGCCCAGGAAGACCCTTTCAAAATGCAGATGTATGCAAGTGAGGCTGAGTACCCTGTGTTTGGGGTGTGTCTGAGTGAATGCACAAGGAGCTGTCAACTAAACCTAGCCAGACGTGGATTGAAGGGCACAACAAGATTTTAGTGCAAAGAAATGCTCACTTTCTAAAAGTGGCATTTCTAGAATAGTAATATTAAATCCGACTTCACCAGTCAGCAGGATTTTGTATTACCATTCTGGCCATACTAAATATGACCTTCCTGCTCCTTTCAGATCAGCAGCTGCCACTTCAACAGTGTATGAGGGCAGCCCCAATGTTAGCCTATGAAAGGAGCAGGCCTCACAGTAGTGTAAAAACGAATTTAGGAGTTTTACACTACCAGGACATATAACTACACAGGTACATGTCCTGCCTTTTACCTACACAGCACCCTGCTCTAGGGGTTACCTAGGGCACACATTAGGGATGACTTATATGTAATAAAAGGGGAGTTCTAGGCTTGGCAAGTACTTTTAAATGCCAAGTCGAAGTGGCAGTGAAACTGCACACACAGGCCTTGCAATGGCAGGCCTGAGACAGGGTTAAGGGGCTACTGAGGTGGGTGGCACAACCAGTGCTGCCGGCCCACTGGTAGCATTTAATCTACCTGCCCTAGGCACATGTAGTGCACTCTGCCAGGGACTTACAAGTAAATTAAATAGTCAATCATGGATAAACCAATCAGTAGTACAATTTACACAGAGAGCATATGCACTTTAGCACTGGTTAGCAGTGGTAAAGTGCCCAGAGGTCAAAAGCCAACAACAACAGGTCAGAAAAAAATAGGAGGAAGGAGGCAAAAAGTTGGGGGATGTCCCCGTCAAAAAGCCAGGTCCAACATAGCTCATCCAATTCATTTCCCACATGCCTTTCCCAAACACTAGTAGAGATGTTGTTAGTGCTTGTTTCAGAGTTGTAGAGCAATGTACTGTTGAAATCCTAACATTCTCTGCTTTTGTGAGACGGAAGCAATGTTACTAGATGTTTTCAGCATTCTTCCGTTTCTTTAACCTTCATCATCCATAGTGTTCTTTTGTAACCTTTCCGTGCCGACTTCCTTAGTGCATCCGAGGCTAGGGTTTTAAGCCTCCTGTAACCCCTTTCTGCCTGCCGATATCTCTTTTTATGCTGTAACAATTCCTTGGGTACTAGCTGCTTAGCCACCCTATTCTGTTTACCCCCGGTTTGAGCGGGGTGCACTCTATTGCAGAGGTGAGCTTGAAGTTTTTGGAGCACCAGCCCCCATTGATCTATTATTTGACCAACCCCCTGGTGAAAATGTATTGGTCCGTTTGCCTGCTTCCATGCCTCATATTTTATTTTGCAAGCTGCAGACCATTTAATGCGTTTTATTACGGGGCCTTCTCCAAGTTGACGACCAAATGCTTTATACATGTCATGTCTCATAGCCTCTAGATCAACATTTATTACCACCGGGTTAGGATTGCTTTCAGTTCTGTAGATCACCTTATAGCTTAGGCACCAGCTCAGGAGTGCTGGACTTAGAAATATATAATCTATTGTAGAAATGTCTCTAAAAGTAGGAATACATGTGCCCTCTACAAGGTTGCTACGATACTTTGTTTTTAAATCATGTTCACTGAGAAAAGATTCTAAGGCCAGTCTTACGGGGTCTCGACAAAGACCCCCTTCCTGGCCAAGCTGGCGAATATTAAAATTCCCTGCCAGCACATACTCATGGCCTGGGTGATCATAGACAAACTCCTTCAGTGAGGCCAGTATAGATTTGGCCGTCATCAGTTTCTTTCCTTGATAGGGGTTAATGTACATGTTTAGCACTGTAACCAGGGTAGTTTTTTTTACCTAAGGCTAAGCCATGTATTGTTAGCAGTAACATGTTACTTGTAGATTTCTCCCACAGTGCTAATTTAATGGCCAAATTTAACTTGACATATATAGCAAGGCCTCCGATGCACCTACCAAACTATTTTTTTTTGTAGGCAGGGGACTGAAATGTTATAAAACCCTCTATAGCCAGAGGTTCTGCAGACCATGTTTCTTGGAAACACATAATATCTGCCTCATCTGCAAAGGTCTTAATGCCAGTGCCGGGTATTAGTGAAGCCAGACCAGCCACGTTCCAGCTAATTATTCTAATTGGATTAAATTCAGATTTTATGAGAGTGCATTCAGCGCTAAATACACTTCTTCCCTTTGGTAGACAGTGCTGCAAGGAGCCAATCCCAATGTTGCCCCCTCACAATATCATGACACTCATTTAGCCCATCTGTGTGAGCCCTACTTGTGTTTATAGGCCCATCGTGGTTGAATTCACCAGTTTCCCTTATCAGTTGTATGGTTAATTTTTCCCTTAGGAGTAGTGGATTCATGGCCGCGGTTCCTCTCAGTGCATTGGGATTTTCTCTCGCCACTGATGAGGCTTGGTTTCCAGGGGATAAGGCTCGTTGGTGCCATTCTCTGACTTCCTTGCTAATTCTTATACCCCAGTCTTCTAAAAGACCTTCATATTCGAAGATTCTGTCAATATTACTTTGTGCAGACCATGTGGTCACTGTTGATTCATTCTCACTAATTCATGTGAGGGTGCTAAAGTTTACCGCTAGTAGATCTTCCGACATTAAGGGGGTCATTCTGACCCTGGCGGTCACCGACCGCCAGGGCCAACGACCGCGGAAGCACCGCCAACAGGCTGGCGGTGCTTCCTGGGCCATTCTGACCGCAGCGGTAAAGCCGCGGTCAGAAAAGGGGAACCGGCGGTTTCCCGCCGGTTTTCCCCTGGCCCAGGGAATCCTCCATGGCGGCGCTGCTTGCATGGGGATTCCGACCCCCTTCCCGCCATCCCGTTCCAGGATGGCGGGAACGGGTGTCGTGGGGCCCCATAATGATTTTCCCCTAACAGGGCCCCATAATGATTTTCAGTGTCTGCTTTGCCACTGCACCCGTCGCACCCCAGCAACTCCGCCGGCTCCATTCGGAGCCGGCTTCATCGTTGCTGTGTCTTTCCCGCTGGGCCGGCGGGCGGCCTTTTGGCGGTCGCCCGCCGGCCCAGCGGGTAAGCCAGAATGGCCGCCGCGGTCTTTTGACCGCGGTGCGGTCATTCGGCGGTTCCCGCCAGGCGGGCGGCTACTGGAATGACCGCCTAAGTTTGCGAATGCCGATATGTGATGTAGTAAATGTAGGATATTCGATCTATTAAGAATGCCCCAAGACCCATGAGAAGCACATAATGGGGTGAAGATTATGGTTGACCGATCAGTGATTTCCTGATGGTTTAAGGGTTTTATCTTTAGCACCCTGTTGTATTCATAATCTGATTCTAGACAAGTTTGACATCTGTTCTCACTGGTCCAAGCCCCCACCTGGCCAGGTCTAGAACTTCCTGTTGATTGAGACCCTCTCCCAGCTGACCCCCTATCCCCATGGGGTACAGAATTGGTGACTGCAAAGTTCAAATGCTGGTCGATTACATTGTCACTATTACTTTTTTTATTCAAACCTGACATATGACATATTGTTGAGCTCTCTATCTGGATTTCATTCAGTGATGCTGCTCCCACCCTTCGTGCCCAGTGGGTAAGGCACAGGGGTGTAATTAGGCACTGGTGCTGTTTCCGTGTACCCTGCAAACTCTTTTTGCGTCACAGGCAGCTCCCCTCCATCTAGAGAAAGCCCCTTTGTTAACCCTGGTACTGAAATTCTAACCAACCTAGCACCTACTGTGGATGGTACTTGACTAAGTGCTGCATTGGGGACACCCAAGCCATCGTTGCTAAACATAGGGTTATAAGTTTCTTTGTTACCCAATACCATCTTACTGTCACTGATTTGGGGTGTAGGCTCAGTGTTAGATGGGAGATCTTCCCATACAGGGTGATCATTCGGTGCTGAGGTAACTGCTGGTCTCTGCAAAAAAATGGGATAGGGTGCCAATGTATCTGGGGGATTACTAGTTTCATTGAATGATTCCATCTAAGGTTTTTTTTGTGGACTTACGTGTTTTCTTCAGTCTCTTCTTCTGTCTTCTTGACAATGATGGCTGTTTAGCATACCCCTTGCTCAACTTGCGCAGCTGGTTTGACTCTGTCTTCACAGATTGCGCTTCTAGACTGCTTTTCCCCACAGTGGTTGTAGGGGATAGTGGCAGCACCATCCAGGGAGGCTAATTTTGGAACCCTTTTGGACCTATCCCCGAGGTTAACTCTTCTAAGCTATTGTTATCCACAGTAGTAATTGGGTGCACCATGAGAGGAGGAACTTTTGCAGCTGGTCTGCAGCTTTCTCCAGTTTAATAGCTCAGGACCCTTTACCTTCACAATAATTATGGAAGATAGTGGGGGCGCCGTAGAGGGGTGCTCAATTCTTATATCATACTCCTTGCTAGCCAACCCCTCAGGCTTGGATGCCCAGGGACTCTCTTTGCGGGTGTCCTGCTTCTTGCCACCAAGTGACATACAGCTAGGTATTTTCTTTTCTTCTGTTGCCCCCGTGAGTCTGCAAGATTGGATTAAGCTGGTTAACAGCTCTGGGAGTATTGAGAGTTTGTCCAAAATTGCTTCTGTGTGGCTGCCATCCTCTCCCTTCCCCGTAGGACCGCCCTGGTCATACCCTTCTAACCTCCCCATCAACACATTCAGTTTATTGTCTAACAGGAGCACATTCTGAGCCATCATATGGATTAGCTCTAATTGAATCTCCATCTCATACAGTACTTAAACAGTAATACAGTAAAACACAACACATGACAGATGGGAAATAATTTTAAAAAAACAGCAAATCTTAATAAATAAAATGGAATGAAAAAAAGGAGCCAAAAAGCACAAAGTTCCAACTGTGGGTATCTAGTCACACTAGACCACATCAAAATCAAAAGTTAAGACTGACCACAAAGTAGGGCCAGTAGGATACAGCTAACATGTTTCTCCCAGTGGAACATTTAACTTCTGACTTACACATCTTTATGGAGAAAAAGTGGTTGCCGACAAGTCATCAGTGGGCAAGCTGCAAGCTGGATTTGAAGCAGGGCTCCACGATGGTGAGCTCCTGAAGAGTAGAGTACCGGTGTGGTCATCACTGAAGGTGGTAAGGCTCAGAGCGGTCAAAGTCTGTGCCAAGAAAAGCCTCAATGTCCTACACTGCCCCCAAACAGAAATTAAGCATTATAGGTTATTATAGGGCAACCCAATGTTTTCTCATGGGAGAGCCAAACTTGCTACAGGGACAAATTACTCTGGAGGTTTGTCACTGCCAGGACATGCAAAACATTAAATATAAATGCCCTACTTTTCAAATACCATCTATCATGCCTTGTAGTCATTTAGGGCCTATGTCAGGGCTGGCTTATAAGTATTACAAATTAAGGTTTTGAACTGGCAAGAAATGTATTTTTCTAGCTTGAAATTGCAGTTTGAAATTGCTCATCCAGCCTGCAGTGGCAGTCCATGAGCAGCATTAAAAGTACAGGCTCTGGATAGAGGCGGGAGGATATACTTGGGACTTACAAGCAAATTTGCCAGTTAGGTGAATGCAAATGTTTAGTGAGGCGGCAACATTCACTTTACCTCAGGTTAGCAGGAGTAAAGTGTGCAGAATCCTATAGCCTTCAGCAACATCACCTCCACTTGGAACAATTTCTGGTGGCCTTTGGAACTAGGACCATCATCCAAACCAACCCACCACACCAGAAAACTTGGCATGATTCTGGACAATAAAATTGAACAAGAAGTCCCAGATCAATGCAGTTGCCTCTGCCTGATTTCACACACTTTGCATGTTACGAAAAGTCTTCAAATGGCTCTTCATGAACCTTCAACGAACTGTCACTCAAGCCTTAATCACCAGCTCACTATACTATGGCACACACACTTTGGTGGTCATTCCGACCTAGGCGGGCGGCGGTTGCCGCCCGCCCGTCGGAAGCCGCCTGAATACCGCCCCGCGGTCAATAGACCGCGAGGGGTATTCTGACTTTCCCGCTGGGCCGGCGGGCGATCTGATTCAGATCGCCCGCCGGCCCAGCGGGAAAGCGCCTTCCACAAGGAAGCCGGCTCGGAATCGAGCCGGCGGAGTGGAAGGCGTGCGACGGGTGCAGCAGCACCCGTCGCGCTTTTCAGTGTCTGCATCGCAGACACTGAAAAGCCTAGTTGGGCCCTGTTAGGGGGCCCCTGCCGTGCCCATGCCATGGGCATGGGCACGGCAGGGGCCCCCAGGGGCCCCGCGACCCCCCCTACCGCCATCCTGTTCATGGCGGCTTTCCCGCCATGAACAGGATGGCGGAAGGGGGGTCAGAATCCCCTCGGCGGCGCAGCGAGCTGCGCCGCCTTGGAGGATTCTAAGGGGCAGTGTAAAACCGGCGGGAGACCGCCGGTTTTCCCGTTCTGACCGCGGCCAAAGCGCCGCGGTCAGAATGACCAAGGGAGCACCGCCGGCCTGTCGGCGGTGCTCCCGCCCCAGTTGAGGACGCTCTTTCTCCTAACTTACAGCAAAATCCTGGCACAACCTCCTTCTACATCTCCAGACCTCCACCTCTCTACTTTAATTCAGGAGAGCACTCTAGACCTGGCTGTTCGACTGATTCACCTGAACCATCATGACCCTCAAGTGCCTGGATACCCTCTCAGGTGATTAGCCACACTATGTAAATCGACTTGATTGTGTGGCCAGCAAAAAATGGGTTTTGAAAAAGAAGGCAAAAGTCATGGGGAATACCATGCAAAAACAATAGTCATTTCTAACAATGTGGGAATGTGGAAACAGTTTACGGCACCCATGGAAATTCCAGATTACCTGGTTTCAATTGTGACAGTTAGATTATTTTAACTCCGGTCTCCTGTGTCCCTCAATTTCCCATTAAACTTAAACTAAGCACCAAGCACACCTCTTCACTTCTTAATCATCAGTGCAGTGAGGCAGAGCAGTCCACAGGTTACTTAGGGAAGAGGTGTGGATTAGAATGTCAAAACTCCTTAAAGTGCACAATAACAGCTAATACATAAATGTTCATCCACATTTGACCATATTAGGTAGAAAATAGACCACAAGTTCATCAAAAAAGACTGCCACAACATTTTAGTGCATTTGAAAAAATGAGGTTGTTCCCACCCTGATCTATACCTGTTTAATGATTTGGTAACCAATAAAACTCGGTGCATGCATAATTCTCCAACAAATATCATGAATTATCCAGATCTTTTGTAATAAAATACTATGAAAAAGTTTAAAAATATTAAGGTGCTAAGGTGTCTAAAGTATTATGTGTCTCTTAAAACCAGTACAGTCCAAGCCTTGCCTTTGCCTTGCCTTGTTATCTACTGCCTTGCAGTCTTGCCTTTTCTCTTTATTATTGACTGTCCTCATCTGACAGGCTTCAGGTTGTTTGTAGCTCCAAAACAATTCCACATCAAATGTTTAACTCCAATTGACCAAATAATATTAGAATTCATACGATTGGTCATCTGTTCTATCAACGGAGATTAAACTATTTCACCATAATTGTTCATGTGTGCCCCAGTCTCAGGATGCATAGATCTTGGTAGATGTTCTATATTAGCCCCTTTACCATGGCCTGGTTGTAGCCTTCCCTTTCCCACATGAGATGTATCCCACTGTACTTCAGTAACACAAGTATCAATCATTACAATCTGGAGATTTGAATTGCCAACATTGTATATCATCTTAGTTACTCTTTAAGCAATTGAGTTACAATCTGCCCTTATGATCCCACTGTCTTGGTCTGAAGTAGCTCAGTAAGGTTATCGATCTTCTTTTCAATTGCCTATTTTTTCCACGCTCTATCTTTCATAGAGCTTAACGAATGAGCAATAACCAAGAGCAGTGCTCCAGGGGTTATATGTGCTAATAATGTGTAGGCCCGCTCTCTTGATCCCCCACGTTCTTCTCCAGTTAACAACCATAAGCCAAATGACTCAGTTAGCATCCCTCTGTTCAGCAGCAATAGATCAATTACTTAGGAAACTGGATTTAACACTGTTGTTCTTCCAGTTTACATCATAATTCTTAGTATTATCCTTTGCACTATAATTATCACCATTTATGTTACCCACCATAGAATGTTAAACCGTTGTAACTCTTCCACCAGTAAAGAGTTGTCCTCAATAGTTATTTAATTGGGAAACTTCCAACTCAAAAGCGAGAAAGTACATTTTTAAATGTATGAACTCATATTTATCTTTAATAGTCTGCCCAAAGCAATGCATTAAGGTGCATATTTATACTTGGGTTGCACCATTTTAGTGCCATTTATTTTGACGCTAAAATGGCGCTGACCTAACTCCATATTTATATTTTGATGCTAAACCCATCTAGCGTCAAAATATTGGGGTTAGCCTCATGTTGTGGGTGGGGCAAACTACCTTGCGTTAATTAGATACAAGGTAGGCTTTCCTGTCTATCACATGGTGCTTAGCCCCTAGTGCCATATCGATCCTCTGGTGCAGAAATGATGCACAAAGAGGAGGTGGACCCAAATAATGGTGCTAACCCTGCTTAGCCCCATTATTTAGCACCTGGTTCAGACCGTTAGGGTACCTGTGGACCCATTTCCACTGCCAAATACCATGAAAAGGGCCCACAGATGCCCACTCCAAGCCCCAGCAACACCCCCACACACACCAGAGGGACACCACAGGATGGGGGACCCCATCCAGGGTAAGTATAGGTAAGTATTTTATTTTGGTGTGCCATTGGGAGCCCCCTCTGTCTGGCACTGGGTCTTATGGCCTTGCCCAGGGGAGACTGGCCCCCTGTGCTGGCCATTGAAGTGGTGGGCATGACTCCTGTCTTTAGTGAGACAGGAGTCATATTTGGGTGCTAGTGCATCACAAAATGATGCTAGGCTGATCAGTGCCATATTTATTTCTGCTAACCAGCCTAGCATAATTTCTAACCCACTAGCGCCTTTGTCTCTACCACCATCACCCCCCGGCTAGCATCTTTTTGTTTGATGCTAGCCATTCCTTTGCGCCAGCATGCATCAATCCATAGATATGGCGCATGGCTGCCGTTATGGAATGGCACTAGGGAATTTTACACAAAACTGAGTTATCGCAGTTTTGCAGCAAAAAGTATAAATATGCACCTAAGTATATTGTATTGTTGACTGGGCATGGTGGCAGTCAATGTTTGTCATACTGGCCATGCAAGTTTGCGGGAATCATTAGATACTAGCTAGACATACAGTATAGCCTTAATTCTGCCCTATACATGAAAAATTTAATGGCGGATTAAAAGCTTCATATTCACAACAGGATCGATGTTCTGGATTCCAAAGAAGCTTGTGTAACATCAGGCCACCTTTAACTAAAGGGGCCATTCTACAAAGCAGATGGTAATGCAGTGGCGTAACGAAACTGGAGGGGTACCCCCTGAAAAAAACATCAAAGGGCCCCTTCCGCACTGACTCATGAACGCTGTGCTAAGGGGGCCCCATGGAGCACAAGCCCACCCCCTTTGTTACCCCACTGTGGTAATGCTGAAGTGTGTAATTTAGGTGCAGATGAGATTGGTTTTCTGTTTACTCAGGACTGAGCATGTGTTTCTGATGTTTTCACCAGTACCTAAACATTTTGTTTTGGGTATTGGTGTTGGCTTTGATCTCTTTCCAGAACATGTAGATACTTCTAACCAAGATATAAAACAAGTTTGTGCCTAAACGTAAATACGTACAAAACGATTTTGCATTGATTTTCATTACTTTTGCAATGCGTAGTAAAACCCACAGGGTACACATTGCCAAGTGAAACCCTGGAGAAAATATGATGAACAAAAAGCAGTGAACTGGCCAGTGTCACACTTGCATAAGCAGCCATTTAAATCACATGTAAATCCACACTCAAAGGAGTTCAATTGCTGAGCGATACAACCACAATCTGAACAGAGTTCTGCCTTCTCAACTGCTGAAAACAAGAACCCCAGCTTGACGGGACCTTTGCACATTTACTCCACCTCTCAGCTCCTTGGCAGAGTGCAGCAAGTATATTCACTCAGGTAAAGGGTGGGAGCCGGAGTATAGGGGAAGGCACAAGTATGGTCAGTCACATCCTTGGCATCAGAGAAGGACTAGGAGAGGGGAGGATCAAATCTTCTGCTGAAACCACTGCTCACTAAGCATTTCACTTTGTGTCTAGTGTTGCATCAGTGGATATAAGACAAATCACTCTTTAGAGGCATTAGCTTATAGACCATCATATCAAAGCATAGTTATTTATAGGAGGTCTTAATTAAGGTCTTAAACATGCTGGCAGTAGGCAAGCAATCTCTTCCCACTATGTCTATAATTTTTATTATATTTATGGGAAAGATTGCACCTTGCCCTGTACTTCTTTTGCAATAAGGAATGTGCCAGAATCATTTAAATAGAAATAAGCAATACATTTATGAACTTTACACACTTATGTTCTAACAGGTAGTGTAAGTTGGCGGGATCTTTTATAGAATAACAGTCTTTTTTAACTCATTCCCATTCATTTTTTTGTTAAAGATTTTTGTTGAAAAGAGAGGCATACCCTGCAAAAGCTCTTTTCAGCAGGAGAACTATTTCATTCCAGATGTTAGAGATGTAATAAAGGGGAATATACCATAGTCCATATCCTCTATGACTGCCCACACATTTGGAAGTAATGGCAAGAGATGGACTCCACTCTTAACTGGTTCCTACGACTGTCATCACCCTTACTGATACAATTGGTCATGTAAATGATACCGGCAATCTCCCCTTTCACACTCTCCGGGAGAGGGGCTTACTGGTTACAGCGCTCACTGTAGCAAAGATCTGCATTCTTCGACACTGGATATAACCCCATCTCCCTACCCATGATGACTGGATAACTGACATGTATAAGAGGGCCTCGTATGAGAGTCTCCTGTACAGAGTGCAGGATGAGTCTGAAACATACCTACAGGTTTGGTTGCGCTGTCTGGGCACTGAAACCAAGGGGTATCCTGCGGTAAGTTTGCTGGCTGGGTCCTAAGACCCAATAAAGGCGTTCATGCCCCGCCTCCACTCTCCCTTTTATCGCGCCCCCCCCTCCAACGCCTCCTCTGACCCACCTAAAAGCCCAAAATACTCACATATACTGAAACACTCTCGGATCACCAGCCTCTGCTCCACTGTTGTGTCCGGCCGTCTGGACTACCCCACCAGCCTCTCTCTTTGAAAAGTGACCTTATCCCTGCCCCCCCCCCCCCCCTTACTTCTGGGATTATAGTAGAGATCGCAACCTCTTCTTGGTTTAACTGATATGGCTGCTGACATAGATGCGCTTTCTTCCCTTATATTGTTTCCTGATAAGTACCACCTACTGCCCCTCAAACGCTCTAATCCCGATCTTCAACGGGACGAAGGGCACACATTCTTACATTAGGCTACTGTTCATGAACTCTTTCTCTTTTCTTCCTTTCATATCTCCCCCCTCTTCCTTTTCTTCTTCTTTTTATTGATTGCTAATGTTCCCTATGTTATTATGCTTGCTTTTCTTTTCCCCTCTCTTCTCCCTAAGTGCTGTATTTTCCGATTGTTTGTGGCTATCTAATGGGTAATGTCGTTGGTTATGGCAGCGAAGACATTGATATGTAGGAAACGGAAGCGGTGCAGCTGACAAAAGAGCAATGATTTTTGATGTAGTACATATATATGGAAGTATGAGAAAGTCATATTTGTCCGTAATGAATAAAACAGACTTTCTGAGGGGCCCTGGAAAGAGTTTAATCATTTGTAAATAGGATGAGTCAGTTAGCTGAATGTCCTCACTGTATATACTTGTTTGTCTTTCTTGGCCCATTCCCATTGTATCTTTCCGTGTTGTCTTCCCTTCGCCTTTAGCTTTTTGTATTGACTTTTGAATAATTAACTACATGTGCAGCTTCTTTCATATAATGTGATATTGGTCTCTGTAAACACTAATTCAATGTTCTATTGTTCTGCATTCGGTGAGCGTCATCATTTGAAGAATGTTCAATTAAAATAACTGAAACATTTTCAACAATAAATATCAGAAATCCCGTTCACAACGTGATTTTTTCATAATAATGCTCATAATGTCAGTAAACCTCACGCAGTTATCAGGTCGAACACACTTTTTGTGCAAAAAAATCTGGTTCGTTTTTGTGGTTGATTGTTTTCCCTCTCTGGAACGTTTGGTGCTGTTCTAAGGGCCGCTTTCATTTTCTTGATCAGATTTATTGATAAAAAAACTGTAAACAAGAAAGGAATATTGTCGTCATTTCAAAAGCTTTAGATTCTCATGCGCATTCCTTGATCTGATTACAATGAATTAATTAGATTTTAATAGATCAAAGACGATAACATAATCGGAAAGTTGAATGTATTAAATACATTTTCTTCATTGGGATTTTTTTCTTTCTCATCTTTTCATCAAATATAATGTTTTAATACATGTAGTCTGCTTTCAATTTCTCTTCTCTATGCTAAAGCGCAAAGAGTTAAGTATACATTTTTGTGGCATACATTTTCTGATTTCTTGTGTTGTGCCAACTGCTATATTTTTGTAGAGCCCTTCAAATGTCAAGCACCAGAGGAACTGAAATACCTCACGTGTGTATTAACATTGCAGTGGTCAAATTAAGAAGGAGGGTCTGTACAACCATGCATCTAAACGACCAGGTACCTCGCTCAGATTGCTAAAAACGAATCCACACGTTTTTGGAGCAGAATACAGGAATAGGAAATGAGAGACTGCGTTTATTGCAGCCATGTACCTTATGAGCAGTGCAAAATGTGGCCTGCAATGCAGACAGGAGACATTCCTGGCCACTGCCTGCATTAAAACGTGCCCAGTGACATCACTCCATCTTAATAATACCGCTGTAAGGGAAAGTTAAATACGTCAAGTACATAATTCAGCACGTTCCTCTACGAATAAGGATTGACCGACATCGACACACATTTTACACAAACGCGAGATAACTAGTGCAAGTGTAAATTCCATATGTGGAGCTCTTTTTTTGTTTCATACTCAGATCATAAAACAGAATGAAGGCCATCTCTCTAGAAGAGCCAACACGACCCTTCTCTCCCACTACTGGGAAGCTAGCACAAGACGGAAAAGGTCCGACAGGGGCCGAGTCCAAAGGGCTGCTGGTGCAGATAGGTTCGAAATATTCCTCCTCTCTGCAGTATAAAACGTTGCACACACAGGGACCTGGGACCTGGGATCCAACAAGGACTGATTGGGGACTCAAAATACAAGAAACCCATATAAAGCAAATAAAACTGGTCATTGTTTCCCTGTTACTTCAAGTAGTGGACAGAAAGAAGGTGTTCTCAGCCCCCTTCTTGATTTCCCAAGGAAAGAGTAACTCCTTCTAGTAGCCACAGTGCTACATTACTGCTATGATTGGCAATTGTGTAGCCCTTGATTAAAAATGAAGATTAATAGAGAACACATACACCCTAACACACTTATGCAAGCTATTGGCAATACATCGCCCACATCATTAAAAAAACATAGACATTCTCAGATCGGACATGAGACGCTTATCCCTTAAAATGCTCCCATTATATTCAGCTTGGATGTTTGAAGACCATCACCACCTTCTTCTCCCACAATGCTCTCTATTTGTGCACTATGCCATCAGCACTAGTATCAAAACTGTATGTTAAAAGAAAAAGTTGCCTAAGATAAATATGCTCTTTGTAATAATGGATTATTGCAACTATCTAGATCGTATGTTTCTTGGGAGTGAATAAGAGTAACATATATTTAAAAGCAAACAAATTTGGCTTTGTCAATGTTGTCACTCAACATTTTTCTATGCTTTTGAAACAATAAGGTGATTTATTGAAAGGTCAATAATATTTTCTCTTACTCAGTCATATGAATATTTTGATCCATCTACCACTATATATCATTTAATGTGACAAATTCCAGCCATTGTCTTCTTTTATTACCTGAATGCAAAGGCTCCCTTAATGGAATAAAGGTTAGTCCACATGTTCTTGATTTCCCCCAGAGATTTTGAAACCACTTAAGTATCATTCAAAGTGAGCAATACAGACTGATTAAGGTAATCACAAAATATGGAATCTATTGAGCTCTGAAAAATAATAGGAACATTGAAATCCAAATAGCATTGTATGTTATTCAATATGTCTCAATAGGATGCATAAAACGTATTTCCACTCGTCTCCTTCCTTTATATTACACAGTTGAGAAGCACCTGGTAAATCGTGTTTAGAATTGATTCGTGCTTCAAGTGCTGACTCCAAGATGTCCTGTATAAGAGGTAAATGACATACATCTATTCTTGAATGTGATCTAATTTAAAACATCTAAAATCAGTAAAAGGGCAAAGAACTTGATCTATCTGTGGTAGATGTGGGGTGCTAAAGCCTACAAAATTTCTAAAGCTTCTACCCACAGAATTTCCACATACATGTACTTGCAAAACTTGTGCTACAAAAAGATGTGCCTGTCGATATGCTTTTCTCAAATATTTATCACACTGCAAATGTACCACACGTGATTGCTGAAACAAGTTAATGAAGTGAACTATAAAAATGTGTCTAAAAAAGGAGTGAACACATTTTTTGTTTCATATTCAGATCATAAACATTGTTTGTTGTATACATAAAAGGATTTAAAACCATTATTATTAGTTTAATTTCTAAAAATGTCTCTTCTTCTATTATAGCTGTCATTTTGGAAAATGGTGGAAGGGTTGTTCTGAGGAGTTATTTTCTGTCTCTATAAGATTACTTGACCCCCAGAACCTATGTTTTGACACCAAAATTAAGTATATAGGACTCATGGTTCCTTAAATATTACATCATTACTCCAACACATCCGCCATTTATAAAATCATTCCAAATTAGCAATGTCTACCCAAGCTAAACTACTTCTCTGATGATACAAAAACATAAATCAAACATGAAAATCTCTGACAGCAATTCTTTTATGGTGGTATATCAAGGGGACAGGACTATTAGTCCAATGTCCTGAAAAATTGAAATAAAGGAACAGAGCAGTGTGACAGAAATACCCTGCGCTCCTATGCCCCATGGGGGGTACCCAGAGGGACCCCCAGGGCAAAAATACAATCATTTTTGCAGCAATCCCTCATTACTCTTGCTTGATTAAAAAAAAATAGCAAACTAGCAGCCTGGGATGCATTGTGCAATTAAGGGGAGGGGTCATGGGAAGCCTACACCTGGGGCTGAATACTGCACAAAAGGTGAGGAAGTCTCCCTCTCTGAGCCTTCAAAGGCTCTGTGATACCTAACCCCTGGAGCTGATTTCATTAATTAAGGGGTGGGGGGCTGTGGGGTGCCCCTCCCCAAGCCATAGCAGGTCCCGGGGAGCCCACCCCTAGGGATGAAAAGTGCACTAAAGGGGAGGCTGCCCCCTCTCTGAGGCTCCAAAGGCCCTAGTGAACCCATCCTTTGGTGTCAATTGCATTTACTAAGGGAGGGCTGAGGTAACTACGCCCTGAGCTTTGAAGGTCCCAGGAACTCTATCCCCAGGAGCAGATTCACTTTTTCAATGGAAAGAGGGCCACGCATCCCCCTCCTTGAGTCTTCTATGGCCCTGGGGACCCCATTCCCTGGGACTGGGTCACTTGCTGTGTCCCAGAGAGCTCCGCCCCCAAGAACACAACAGTTTTCCTGTCTGCACAGAGGTGGGCAGGGAAACGTGTGTTTGCTTCCGCTTGGTAGGAGCGTTTTTGAAATTCCCACCAAACTGGAGCAAACACAAAGCCTGCCAGCTGGGAACAGACTTTTGACCTGTTTCTCCACCTGCATTGATGTGGGCAGAGAAACCGATCAAGAAATTGTTCCCACCCGGATGGGCAGCATAAGTAGTTGCTTCCTGTGGGCAGGAGAAATGCTGGCTTCCACAGCATGTGGGGAGGTGGCTGGGGCATCAGAGGCCATGGGGCCCCCCCTGCAGCCCCTAACATTGTGTACGGTGGGTTTCCTGAGTGAGCACCAGAGAATTCACACATAATAAGTGTAAGCCCTAGGGGTAGAGTCCCCAGGGCCAGAATACACTTGGAGAAGGGTGCCTTGTGGCCCTCCTCCTCGTAAACAGAATAAATAGGCCCAGGGAATGGCTCAGCAAAGGGGGCCATGTGTCTTCCTCCCCTTTAAAAAAAAAAGGACCTTAGGGAAGGTGTCCCCGAGGCCTAATGAGACTCATGGAAGGGGCCACATGTCCCCCTTTCCCTTTAAAACAAATGGCCCATAGGCTCAGGAAGGGAGGCCATGTGGCCCCAATCCTTTAAAATACATAAAGCCTGGGGGATGGGGTCCATAGGGTATAATGATGCTTGGGAAGGGGAGGCACATGGCCCCCTCCCATTTTTTATTTGTATGGCTGGGGGATGTGGACCCTGGGGTCTAATAAGGCTCAGGGTTGGGGTAACATTGCCCCCTCCCATGTATTATATTTGGCCCCAGGGGGATGGATTCCCCAGGCCCACAGGTCAACCCAATGGTGAGCAAGGCAAAGTCTGTGTGCAGCATGGGGTTGGCTGTCTGTAGGAAGTTTAAAGCATGGCCTGGGTGCAGCACAGGCCATGTGGCTAAACTCACACCATGCACCATCAAAGGCCATGGGCGACATGGGATTGACAGCCTCTGGGTGGTGCCTGCGGGGAGTTGGACACAATCTGCACGTGGCAAAAGGCTGTGTGCAACATAGAGCTGGCTGCCTGTGGGAGGGTGCTGCAGGACCTGTGGCCAAGCACATGTATGGCAAAGGCTGTGCCCGGTGGCGGTTAGCTTTACATATAGAAATAAATTGTCACTTTACATTTTTTTAAAAATCCTAGAAATTCCCTTAAAAAAATAAAAGGTTAAAGTAACGTTATACTTATATGCTATAAAAAGATCTGTTTTTTTTTTTAAAAAAACCTTAGAAATGTAGTCAAAACACCAAAGGGTAAACTAAAGTTACAGTTAGGAGAATATGTCAGTGACAACATTAACATTTTGAATTAAAAATGAAAAAACACAGAAATTCACCACTTATAGTTAGCAGAGCTAACTACAACTTGCACCCCTCCATGCTCTGCTTGTGATATCTCATATTACATCACTCATGACATGTTCTATGACATCATTTAGTACATCACTGATGACATCTCAAATGCCATCACTGATGACATCACTGATAATATCTCTACTAACCATAACTGGTGAAATCCTTAGTTTTTTTAGTTCAAAGCTCTAATGTTGTCACCGACATATTCAGTTAACTATAACAGTACTTTAACTTTTGTTTTTTCAATGAATATATATGTACCCTTACACCACCTCTGTGCCCTAAGAAGCAGTCAAAGTGCATTAATAAATGTATGGGAGCTGTGATGCAATGGGGACAGGGTCAGTGAGCGGGAAGCTGGTGTCAGAAACATGTCTAAAAAAAGAACATATTCTGTAACTATATTTTTTTGGTCTTCCACCTTCAGGTAACTACATATAAAATAACACATATCATAAGTAAAAAATAAATGCAAGTTAAGCTTATCAATGGGGAATGCACTATTTAACATTATGAAGCATCTGTTGGCTGATATGATAACTGCAGATGTCTGTATGTGTAACTAGAGAACCACATAATTGAATCCTGTTTGCTGCAGTGGGCAATACTGGCTTGAGTATTTTTAGCGCTACTGAGTCCAAACCTGTGACACAAAGCACTGTGAATATTTAAGTCATAAATGTAATCTTCCATTATACACAGTATAAGATAAGCTGCCACAAAATGTACAAAAAGATATGGGATTATGAAAAAAAGGTTTTCCAAAACTAGTGCAAACATTTTATAATTTATTCCTTAAAAGCACACACCAGTGGTGGACTGTGTTTTGGAAGGGAGGAGGCGGACAGGACACACATGCACACATATATACTCACACCCATTCATTCACAAACATGTGTGCACACACATCCATTCACAATACCCACCCCCAAATACATACAACATGCATGCATCAAATCTTAAAAAACACACCCATAGCTGTGCAGTTCTGCATTGGAGGTCCCAGGAGTGTTGGGACTGCTGCCTTCCCTCATTGACTGACCTGAGTGGAGGCAGCAGTCCTTACCTCATCACAGATTAGGATGGGGTCAGTGAGAACTGCTGTCCCATTCCCCTCTCTGTGATGAGGTATCAGTGATTGACAGTCGCCCTGGGAACGTCAGGGCTTAAAACTGAACAGCCCTGGTCCAAGGCAATCAGTGATACTCCCCCTCATCACGAGGGGGAGGGTCTCAAGGTGTTTTGCCAGGCTAAAGAGGTTACGCCCATAGCAGCTGTGAAATCTTCGGCACAGCAATGTTCAGCTCAGGCAGCCAGGAGCCTGCTCTTTTAGCACTTGTCTAGTTCCTAGCTGCCCACTAGAAACCAGAGAAGATTGATTTTTTTAAAAGAGGGTGGGGGTATGGCTATACCCCCACCCCAAATAAATGGGGACAAAGTAGTTCTGCCCACCAAGGGGCAGATTGGATAATTACCCCCCGATCTATTCCCCGGGAAGGCAGAGAGCCCACTAAATGCCAGGATATTTTTTTTTTAATTGAGAGGTGGGTGCTGCCAACCACTATGGGCATGGTTATGCTCCTCCACCCCAACTGAAGGGGGTAACAGTTTTCAACCCTCCCCTGCAAACTAAAGCATCTAATCCCAATTGCAAGCAAGAGGACATTTGGTCCTTTTGGGTTTTGATTTGATTTTACATTTGGGCCAAGAGAGCTTTGCTAACTCCTAATATCGTCCCACTTGTGGCTAATAAATAAAAATTTGTCATACTGACCTTTCCTCAGCCGGACAGGCACTCTTTATGTCAGATAAAAGTTGAGGGGACATGGCTCCCCCCTCTTAGGATGGGCCACGGCTGGCACGCACTCCACAGCTCAGTTGGCAAGTCTTTCAATACCTCTAAAAAAGAATAAATCTTTGTCACCAGAAGGCTTCAAGTGACTCCATCAATGAAAGCCAATACTGACTTCCAAGCAGTATTTCCATTTGAAGGTTAACCAATTGCACATGTTTACATTTTTTTCAGGTAGCAGGCACCCTGTTAGTGTGTCCCTTCCTCGGCTTCACGGCACAGTTAACTCATTCACTTCCAGTTCATCTGAGGCATCTCAGATTTCTGTAGTAGACATCCCAGGATGGTTGTCTTTTGACAAAAAGTAGGGGAACTGTAAATGTTAAATAAAAAAAATGTAAACTTGAAAGTCATGCCCCATAGATCCCACCTACTTCGACCTCTGTCCCTAATTGCCATATTTACCGCTGTGTTCCATCTCTCAGATTTGTGTCCATTTATGTTTTCTATTTAGTGTCAGTAGGCTTACCTTCTTTTACATTCATTCTAGTCACTGCTTTCCAATAACCCCTGGTGTGCCAAGGACGTAATGGTTCCGTCCAGTGGCACAGCACTTCCGCTGCCACCCTGACCACCCCCGGGCATCTGATGTCATCAGAAATGGCCCGACACGCTGGAAGCATAACTGCCAGCGCATCCTGAGGAGAAACTGTCTAGTTTCGCCTCAGGAAGGGTGAAGGGGGAGTAAGAGAGGGATGAAAGGAAAGGCTTTTCCTTTCCTTTTATGTCTCTTTGAGCATTCCTGCAGCGTGATCGCACAGCGATCGTGCTGCAGGAATGCCCACTAGACACCAGGAGGTTTGTTTAAAAAAAAAATAAGAGAAGCGGCCTCTTTGGCAAGGGTCGCTCCCCAGGGAGGGCATTATCATTTAGGCCATTTAGCCTAGCTTAAGTAGACCCATCTGCCCCCCAAGGGGTACAAAAAACGCTAGACACCAGGGACTATTTCTATTTAATTTTTTTATGAGGGGAGCGACCCCTTAGGCAAGGCTCGCTCCCCTTGGGGCTGATCGGCCTTTTTTTATTAGGCCAATCTCCCCAAAAGGGGAGCAGAAACCACTAAACACCAGGGATTTTTTTATTTTTTATAAGGGGAGCGGCCCCTTCGGCATGGGGGCATATTATTTTAGGCCAATTCTGTTCCCCTTGGGGGCAGATTGGCCTAATTCTATTATGCCCTTCTCCACTTACGCATCAAGGATTGTTGTGTGTGTGTTTTGTAGTGGTGTGGCCCCTTGGGCAAGGGTCACCCCCTAGAGAGGCACAATACTGATGGCCATTTTTGGTCCCCTACGGGGCAGGTCGGCCTATTTTTATTATGCCCATCTGCAACCAAGATGGGCAGAAACCACTTAGGTACCGGGGATCGATGTGTGCGTGTGAGTGTTGTTTAAGGAGAAGGCCCCTTGGGCAAGAGTCACTCCCCATGGGGCCACATTACTGATGGCCATTTCTGCCCCCTCAAGGGCAGATCAACCTATTTTTTTAAGGCCCACCATTTTCTTACCCAGAATGTCCTTCAAACCTCCAACTTTGCTTGAAATCACGCATTTTCTATATCTTTTTGTAACAGAATCTTTGGGAATCCGCAGGAATTCACAAAATTCCTTTAACCCAGCATTGTCGCACCAATACTGATAAAAATTCTGCCCCCCTTGTCAGCCTACAGATCTTTTTTTTCAAACTTCCTTTTTGGACCCACTTTAGTTCCCCTCATTTTCGACATGTTTGTGGCCCTTCCCTGTCCCAGGTTCTTAGCCTACCTACACAAGTGGGCTATCATTTTTATCAGGAAACTGATGGGAATGCTAGGTGGTAATTGTGCTGGTGTGGTGAGCCCATACCAAATGTGATGTTTTAGCTAAATTTGAGTTTTGCAGGGGATTCTGCATAAGAATGTACTGGGGGATCCACGCAAGTCACACCTCCCTGGACTTCCTTGGGTGTGTAGTTTTCACAAAATGACTACCGAGTCCAGGAACAAAAATGCAGGTGCCCCCCCCTTGCAAAAACAGGTAGTTTTGTAATAGAAAATGTTGATGTGTCCATGTTGAGTTTTGGGGCATTTCCTATTGTGGGGACTAAGCCTAACCACACAATTGAGGTACCATTTTTATTGAAAGATATTGGAAAATGCTGGGTGGAAAGAAGTTTGTGCCTCCCCTCAGATTCCAGAACTCTGCAGCACCAAAATATGAGAAAAAAGTGTTGTTTTAGCCACATTTTCAGATTTGCAAAGGATTCTGAATAACAGAACCTGGTTAGTGCCCCACAAGTCACCCCATCCTGGATTCCCCTAGGTGTCTAGTTTAAAAAAGTGCACAGGTTTGGCAGGTTTTTCTAGGTGCTAGCTGAGGTACAGGCCAAAATCCACAGCTAGGCACTTTGCAAAAAACGTGTCCGTTTTTATTGGAAAAGTGTGATTTGTCCACATTGTGTTATGGGACATTTCCTGTCACGGGCACTAGGCCTACCCACACTACCATTTTTATTGGGAGACTTGGAGGAATGCTGGGTGGAAAAAAGTTTGTGGCTCCTCGAACATTCCATAATTTTGCAGCACCGACATGTGAGGAAAAAGTGTTTTTGTAGCCACATTTTGAGGGTTACAACAGATTCTGGGTAACAGAATCCAGTGAGAGCCCCACAAGTCACCCCATTCTGGATTTCTCAAGGTGTCTAGTTCTCAAAAATGTATAGGTTTGCCAGGTTGCCATAGGTGCCAACTGAGCTAGAGGCCAAAATCCACAGCTAGGCACTTTGCAAAAAACACGTCTGTTTTCATTGAAAAAATGTGATGTGTCCATGTTGTGTTTTGGGGCATTTCCTGTTGCGGGCACTAGGCCTACCCACAGAAGTGAGGTGCCAATTTACTTGGGAGTCTTGGGAAATGCTGGGTGGAAGGAAGTTTGTGGCTACTCTCAGATTCCAGAACTTTGCAGCATTGAAATATTAGGAAAAAGTGTTTTTTAGCCAGATTTTGAGGTTTGCAAAGGATTCTGGGTGACAGAACCCAGTGAGAGCCCAACAAGTCACCCCATCCTAGATTACCCTAGGTGTCTCGTTTTAAACAATGCACAGGTTTGCTAGATTTCCCTAGGAACTGATAACGCGTCCCGTCTTAGATAATTTAATTTGTCTGGGACTCGTTTTAGGCCAATGAATCTTTTGACCCTGATTGAAGTCACCTTAGGACGAGACAACTAATCTGCATATAAATCACTAGGTCAATAATTTTCTCAATATTCAATATGTCAAAATAAACCAATCTAGATAAATGCATCAATAAAGTCTGATCACACCCTGACCTTCCAACCATGAATGACCACACAAAAATTAGTAAGATTTACGTTATTTTATTCCCTATTGGTTACACTCTACTAGCAAGTTTATTAGTCTCAAAAGCAGACAACACATCAGCAATGTCACAATATGGCAACTAGAATAAGATTTAATCAAAGCAAAGATCACAAACATTAGAACAAAACACAACGTCAACATGGATTAACTTTAGCAGAGTATCATTAGCGCATTATTCAACAAAACATTGATTCAGTCATTTGTCTATTTGCGTCCGTTTTAGTGTACTCCTTAACTAACCTCGAATTATCATTAGCATGTTGGGCTTCATGAAAAACAATTTAGCAACACAAATTTAGAAAACATCTAACTATGGTCTCTATCAAAAGGTAGCAGTTGGTACCTAGAAAGGAAAGGCAAACAGACAAT
Organism: Pleurodeles waltl; assembly: GCF_031143425.1. Classification (NCBI taxonomy): domain Eukaryota; kingdom Metazoa; phylum Chordata; class Amphibia; order Caudata; family Salamandridae; genus Pleurodeles; species Pleurodeles waltl. The sequence continues at coordinate 1,096,617,181 of NC_090437.1, forward strand.
TACAATTTCATTATCATATAGTTACCCTCCGTAATGGGTCAGCATACAGAGTCAGTCTTCGTCCTCAGGACATCAGTTGATTAGCCATCAGCCAGGGAACACAGCAAAGCTCAGCAAGACCGGGCAATTAGGGACACCTCCCTCATAAGGTGGAAAGTTTAGAACGGGCAAGGCAAGGGTAAGGATGGTTTGAAGAGACAAACACAGCAAAGTCTTTAGGACAGAGTGACAAAGTGGCTAGGTGATAGCAAAAAGGCGCGTAATGGCTGATTTCTCCTCACATCCCAAGGTTATATCAAACTTGATGTACAGTCCCCTAATTTCCAATTGGGCAACATTTGGTGCATCATTATCTCCATCCAATAATCAGGTAATCACCTCATTAGAATTGTCACTTTAAAACAGTTCTCACATAGTTTATTGGCTCTTGTAATTGACGTCTCCAACGGGTAGAATGTTAGGTAAAAAATTGTATTCTCTCAGGCTCAGTCAGTAGTTCCATTGTCTTTACCAGTTCAGGCGACCTTGTACCTATTGCAAGTTTACACTGTTGCATTCAGCAAGAATGTCTCCTTGTCCAAGTCGAGTCTCATGAGAAAGAATTTACTACGGTTACACACATCTTCTAGCTTCTGGAAAAAATACAGCTACATGTCCTTCAGCAAGTCAGTACATTGCACGTTAGAAAAACACATTTAATATGAGACCGGCAGCTAGGCCCCGACTCATGCTAACTAAGGCCTAGTTATTAATTTTTAGCAAAGTCTTAACATATAACTCTTAAAGCTAGTACAAAATCATACATTAGTACATTAATAATTCATCATTAGTCAATTTCATTTAATCATCGTATACATTGGTGGCCACTCCCTGTGGGCACATTTCAAACATGCGCTTAGTAAAACACAGCAATACAATTTCTATGCGGCATCCTTAGGCATTAATTTGCAAACATTTCATGTTAATTTTGATTATAATAACTACTCTCCAACAGTGCCGGCTGAGCTAGAGGCCTAAATACACAGCCAGGCGCTTTGCAAACAACGCATCTGTTTTCATTAGAATGATGTGATGTGTCCACGTTGTCTTTTGGGGCATTTCCTGTTGCAGGCACAAGCCTACCCACACAAGTGAGGTACTGTTTTTATCAGGAGACTTGAGGAAATGCTGGGTTGAAGGAAGTTTGTGGCTCCTTTCAGATTTCAGAACTTTCTGTTACCGAAATGTGAGAAAAAAGTGTTTTTGTCAGATTTTGAGGTTTGCAAACGATTCTGGGTAACAGAACCTGGTGAGAACCCCACAAGTCACCCCATCCTGGATTTTCCTAGGTGTCTAGTTTTTAAAAATGTACAGGTTTGGTAGGTTTCCCTAAGTGCCAGCTGAGCTACAGTCCAAAATCCACAGCTAGGCACTTTCCAAAACACGTCAGTTTTAAATGTAAAAATGTGATGTGTACATGTTGCGTTTTGGGGCATTTCCTGTCATAGGCACTAGCCCTACCCACGCAAGTGAGGTACCATTTTAACCGGGAGACTTGGGGGAACAGAGAATAGAAGAACAAGTGTTATTGCCAATTGTCTTTCTCTACATTTTTGTTTCTTCCTTCCAAATATAGGACAGTGTGTAAGAAAGAAGTAATTTTGAGAAATGCCCTGTAATTCACATGCTAGAATGGGGACCCCCGAATTCAGGGATGTGCAAATAACTACTGCTTCTAAACTCCTTATCTTGTGCCCATTTCAGAAATACAAAGGTTTCCTTGATACTTATTTTTCACTGTTTATATTTTATTAAATGTATTGCTGTATACCCGGTATACAATGAAAACCCATTGCAAGGTGCAGCTCATTTATGGGCTCTGGGTACCTTGGGTTCTTGATGAACCTACATGCCCTATATATCCCCACAACAAGAATAGTTCTGCAGACATAACAGTTTACTGATTTCAAAAGTCTGCCATGGATGGAAAAAGTTATAGAAGAAAACAGAGACAGAAATGGCAATTTTTCAACTCAATTTCAATATTGTTTTATTTAAACTGTTGCTTTCTAGAGTAAAACCTTGAAAAATCTACACAAATAACCCCTTGCTGAATTCAGAATTGTATCTACTTTTTAGAAAGGTATAGCTGTCCAGAATCCACCATTGGTTTCCACCTATTTCTGTTATTAACTGGAAGGTGGCTGAAAGTAAAATAAAATAGTAAAAATGGGGTATGTCCCAGTAAAATGCCAAAAGTGTGTTGAAAAACTTGGTGTTCTGATTCAAGTCTACCTGTTCTTGAAAGCTGGGAAGATGGTGATTTTAACATCACAAACCCTTTGTTGGTGCCATTGGTAGGGAAAATACATGTGCTATCTTCTGCAGCATTTTTTCCCACTTTTCCCAAATAACCCAAATTTTAGCTGCTTTCAGGCTAATTTCTTGGTCCACTCCAAGGGAACCCACAAACTCTGGGTACCTTTAGAATCCCTAGGATGTTGGAAAAAAAGGATGCACATTTTGTATGGATAGCTTATGTGGACAAAACGTTATGTCAGCCTAAGCCCAAACTGCCCCAAATAGTAAAAAAAAAGGCTTGGCACAGGAGGGGGTAAAGGCCTGGCAGCGAATGGGTTAAGCTGTCCAACATTTAGTTATTTGTTCACTGTCTATTCCCTCTCTCCTAATCTACCACTTTGGGCTGTCCTGTTCTGTTATGTTATTAGTTGTATAAAGCCCATAGCTTCACTAAGAAAAGGGCTTCCCACTGCTAATCCCAAAACGACACAACCCATGAGACACACTGCAAAAGGGGCAAGGAGCAAAGACCCCTTGGAGTACTCAGGAAGAAAATAGCCAGGTCTTCAAGGCTTTACTGAGGTCATATGATTCTTGATGTTCCTAATAGGAAGGGAAAGAGAATTCTAAAGACATGGAGCTTTTACACAGAATGAGTGACCACCCACTCGTACTCTAAACTGGGGAACAATGGCCAAATTCAGACTGGCTGACCGCAAAAGCTGGGAAGGTTTATATAGGGTCAACATACTCATCAAAATAGGCCCCTCCTGTAAGAATAAGATTTTATGAGCGGTGCACAAGGCTTTGAACTGTACTTTTCTCCACTAGTAACCAGTGCAATTTATGAAGCAAGACAGAAGCTGAACAAAACATTGGAAGAGACAACAGCAGCCTTGCTGCAGCATTTTGGACACCCTTGAGTCTGGAGGTTACTGATTTATTAGCTCCAAGCTATAGGATGCTTCTCACTGTCCTATCACTGTTACCTTATGTGCTCTCAATTTCAGTCTCTGCACTCTCACAAATTATGATCTTTCGTTACAGTGTGATCTCTCTAACTGATAACTGCTCTCTAAACAACACATCTCCTTTTATATAACTCTCCATCCTTAATCCACCTATGCAATCTCTTGCTTCTCAGTAGAGAACTTTTCCCTATTTCACACAGTAGAAAAATGTGTGTAACTGAAATCTTTGAAATAATCAATGAATGTCCCCTCCAAAAGTACAGTTCAAGATAAATTTAACTGGTAGAGGAGGTTCAGTGGAGATTTACAGATTTTAATCTCTGGCCCAGGCAATTAGGATTACACTGCTAAACAAAACACACCCAAGGCAAATGTACTCCATCCATACATTTAATCAGAAGCAATCATTGGGTCAGCAGAGTACCAAAACAGAAAACCTTCACCAAGTGAAACATATATGGAGAGGAAAATATTTAAAAGATGTGCCTAATCAATTTAATAGACACTTGGCAAAATATAGCTTGTCCATTGCTGTTTTTGCCAGTTGGATCTTAGGTAAAACATATGTTTTCCACTAATGTAACTTGACTTATCCACAAGTGATAATTCCTTTTCAGTTTTCTGCTATTGGCTTTCCTGTGACTGTGCCCTTGGTATAGTAAACCAATAAATGCATCTTCATTTGCACTGCCCATATGGCGTAAATGTTACCACTCAATAATGCACATGCATAGTGAGATTGCAGTAGTAATTGCTAATCCTGTGGGATAGTTGGGATAATGACCTCGCCATTTACTTTCTCACTTTCCTTACCTTTTCGAGCTTGTTCTCCACTGGATGAAAGGGAAGCTCGTGGTGCCCACAACCCCCCGACCAAAGATGGGACCTCTGTGAACCCTTCCCGCTTCCCATCAACATGATAGAATTTCTTTGAGAGACCTGATAGAGGCCACATCAGAAAAACACCCAGAAGAATATCAACAAATTCAGGTCTTTTTTTTATTTTGCTTGTAAAGTTTCCGTTGGGTATAAAATATGAATTTAGCATTTGTACCCAGCATAGTCAGATATATAGAACAGAAGAAGCCTATTCAACCACTTGTCTTTCACCTTGTGTTCCTAGGCAAAGGTTAACTATAGAGCAAATTTCATGGGTAGTGTGCACACACACAAAGCAAACGTAAATGCAAAAAATAAGTAGAGAATCAGACACAAAGTAAAAGAAACTTGAGCAACAGAAGACTCATAGTAATAAAGTGGAGGAAAGGAAAATACTGAACAAAACGTCTTTCACCATTCATAGTGCAACACAGATATTGTCAACTATGTGCTCAACTCACGTCATTTACATATCGAAATCGTTTTGATTTGTAAGTGAATTTACACTCACAACGTAATTTATTCACCTAAAAAATTAAATCGTAGCACATAAATTGCATATAATAGGTGTGAGCAAATCTGCACAAAGACCCTTCAAAAGTTGCTGAACACTGACCAATGTGATTGTTTGATGTTCCACCCTGGACAAGTTTAGATATTTACTTCAGTCAATGGCAGGAGATAATATGTATTTAGTTAGGGGTGTGAATGGAATGGCCCAAGAAATGGCGGGACTATAGGATAAGAGGTTTCTCCATTGGACTAACGTTTTTCACTGTGGAGAAAGGCTCATCTTGTCATGTTTAAGAAAATGTGTTTTACATTACGATATTTGCGGAGCAAAAATCAGGATTCTCAATAAAAACTTTAATTTTTCCTCCTGCTCTACTAAGTCTTAGGTGCTGATTTAATTCCTGTGAGACAGCCCATTGTTCTAGAGGGGCGACAAAGTAAATCACTCCATTGCCTTAGTGGAGGGATCGCCCATCAGAATTATAAATGACAACCAAGCTGGGGGTAATTTATTAAACATTGCCAAGAATTGCCATCCCCGTGGTTCCTGTCAATGCATTTTATTGTTTGGTGCAGGGCTCGTCAACATGATGAAACGCTGTTCCAAATACTTTCTTTAAAAAAAAAAATAATCCCAAAACAGGATTTTATTTTTGAAAATAAAAAGATAGTGCTCTCTTAGCCATGGGAGCCCTCTCCTATGGCGAGGGGAGCTTTTAGCAGTTTTCACTACCTCTTACCGCCAGGGTTTGCCTGGCAGTGACAGGCAGCAAAACATTGATCTCTAGTTCTGCATATCTAAATCAGGTGGGTGGCATTACAAGTCGGCCTTTGACTACCCTTTCTCTACGGGGTCATCAGAAAGGATTAATGACAAGGGAGACGGAGTAGTCTGTACCAGGATTAAACCTGTGGTCCATCCACATCTAAATCCGGCCTGTGGGGACCTTTATCATGGAGATAAAATACTCTGTCACCCTTGCAACATAGTATGCTTACTGCCAAAATATAAATTGGGCCCTTAGTTGTAGGAAGACTTTCCAGCAATACTAATTCACAAACTCAGGCACTACAGTTTGCACTTGCAATATTATTTTGGCAGGTAGCAGGTAAGCCCAGGCAAAAGTTTCTTTACACTGTTATAACAGTGCAATTTCTAGTATTTTGTGTTGCAGACATGAAAGTTAATGCTTTTGATCATGCCATTATGCCATGTTGGGTAACTGATATTTTGTTTTGATAAAAAGCAAGTCAAGTATTGTGAGAACACAGAAATAATGCATGAGTGGTTGTTTTTCGAATGCATGGCACTAACAATCAGTTCAAATTTAAGTTTTAGATTACGTTTTCCTTAGCGGACCATTCAGATAACTTTGTTTACCAGCATCTTTTTCTTTTTTGCATGAGGAAAGTGTCATAGGGAGGGAGGCTATTTTACATACAATATCAGTTTCCTCTTTGTGTCCTATATAATCCACCCTATTCTTTATTGACCTTTGGTGCTGGACCTGGACCTCTTTGCAGGTCATCCCCAAACGTTTTGCCTTCTCCCTTCCTGTTGTCAGGATTTCGTTTCTGTTGGCATTAAGATGCTGTGCATTTTACCACTCCTAATCAATGTTAAAATGCTTGTGCTCTCCTTCAAACATGGTAAAATTGCTGTGCACTCACTTTGCATATTTGATTTATTTTTTCAACCCAGAGTAAAGTGGTACTGCATGTATCAAAGTTCTGTTAATTAAATGCTACCTTTAGGCCTGTAGCACTACTAAAGTAGCCCATTGAAACTTGTCTCAGGCCTACTACTGTCTTAAACTGCCAATTCTACCTGGTAAAATAACCCTTTTACGAGGCCTAAACCTTCCTTTTTAATACATATGTCACCCCAAAGACAGGCCCTAAACTGTCAACAGAGTAGGCTGCATTATATTTAAAAAATAGGATGTATTTTTCAGGTGTTACATGTTCTGATTGTGAAAACCTTCCAAATTCATTTTTCATTATTATAAGGCTTACCTGTTACATAGGAAACATTGGGTTACCTTATTAAATTTAAAAAGTTGTACCTTTTGATTGGAAACATGTACAAATGTTGTCTTTGGGCTCAAATGTACTATAATTTAAAATCCTATTTAATGTTAAACTCAGATTTGCATATTCTTTTTGAGGCATCCATCAGAAAGCAACAGTTTTAGCGTTTTCCATAGAGAAAGCATACACAGCTGCCAAATTCCAAGATGAATTGATGGCAAAGTATACAGATGGTTTAGATCAAGAGCTATGAGCATGTGATTTGTAGCCACTGATGATGGCAGTAATGTTGGCAAAGGCATGGCAGGTTGAGGCTACTTCAGATTGCTTTGCTGTGTTTAGCTATTTCCATCAACCTGATTGGGAAGGACTTCTGCAAAATGCAGTATTAACTTAGGTTTCCCTCCTTTCATATTTGGCCCTGATGTGGTGACAGTAATCGTGAAACATGCGCAGACTTGTGGAGATTGGGTATTGGATTAATAAAACAAGAAGAAATCAAGGTTGGCCCCTTGCATCATTTGAGGTACGACATGCAACTTGTTGGGTTCTGGAAATTGTACTGATTTGGTATTAGTTAATGGCACACCAGCTTATGCTCCTCATTTTAACTTCTATGCATCATGTTTACTTCAACTCTCAAATATTGCTCTTTTCTTTTCTTAGCTGCATAGAACCTTCACAGTGCTCCTCATGTGCAGCTCACCCCCAGTTGCCAAGAAGGACCAGGATAAAGGTACACTATTTTTGTGCAGTATAGAATTTTCTAATTAATATGTTTGCACTGAGTGTGTCCTCCCTATTCTGAATCCTATCCTAGGTAGCATGGGAGTCCATGGTATAAGCAGAACTAAACTGTTACAGAGGAGGGTACAAATTCTGCTACGTCATCCACACCATTCACCTGCCTTCCCAGTGAAACATTTTGGTGTGTAATGTAATACTCAATGGTGCATATTGTGTACTTTTTTAAATTATGTATGCACCGCAGTAAATCTAGTTGCTGAAGACATCGCCTTCTGATTCCTGATTTGCATTTTGTATAATTTCCAGGGAAATTTGTGTAATTTTCATAAAGCAAATTGTAGTATTTTTGCCAAGACTTAGGGCCTGATTACGAGTTTGGCAGTCTGTGGACCCCCACGGCTGCGGCGGCTGTCCGATCGCTGTTGGATTGGCGGTGGGACCACTGTATTGCAATGCATGTGGGTCCGTAGATGGAAGACCTTTGTGATCCTGCCGGCACTGGCAGGCAGTACAGGCGGCGGCCGTGAGATAGACCAATGAGGCCGTCGGAGCCACTGTTTCTGCTGAACAGTTAATTATGTTGCCTTCTGCCAACGTGACTGTGACGGTCCAACAACACTTCTCAGCCGGGGAAAACAGAGACATAAAAGGCAGGAACTCTCCTGTAGGCAGTGTCACACATCCTGTGCTGCCATGGTGCTGATCCTTCCATCCTGCCGCTGCTGCTGCTGATAGATGAAGCCCAAAATCAATGCTGCCGTGGACGCAACTGACAGGAACACAAAGCACATACCCGTGTCCCCAAAAACCACAACAAGTCTACATGCGTGGGGGCTGTGCCCCATGGACAAAGTATAATCTCATGTGTCCAGAGTCAGAGATGTACCAAATGCATGAACCAGTCACAGCCCCATGCCTCCCACTTTGGGCAGGTCATTGACACTGCACCGCCACACTCCACAAAACCACACATCTGCAGATCCCAGTTTCAGGGACAGGGAAGTGTACATGATATTGTATCTCACAACAGCAACTCCACTTCATCTACTGAATGAACTGATATCCTCACATTGCTCAACTGCCAGTGCCTGCTGTGATACGTGAGACACATATGTATTGATATGTAATTTAACCCAAACACCCCTTTGCTTGCAACATCGCTGTAATGGGCCCTCACATCTCATCCACATTGCAAGACAATTGAAGGTAAATGGGATGCACAATATTTTGAGAGACAAATATATAACGATCTCAATGTAAACAATACCTGCAGAATAGATGTGGTGGCATCAGGGGGACCCCAGGAAGGATTCAGTCCTGGGACACATGTCACTTTGCACATGCCCCTGAAAAACTATTGGGAAGATTTATGAAAAGTGGTGCTGCACATAATGCAGCACCACTTTTCTAGCACCCCCTACTACCACCATGTGTGTATTTAAAATACGGCGCACCATGGCTGTAGTTAGGAAACTAGCGTCATCATTTTGATGCTAGTTTGGTGCTTTGCAGTATTGGGGTAAAATATTTTGACGCTAATCCTGCAAAGCCCATTGTAAACAGTGGTGTGCCTCCTTTTAACGGCTGCTCTGAGTGGGTGTTAAAAGTTCCGAAAGAAATCTCTTAGATTTCTTTGTACCATTTTTATTTCCCCACTAGTGGGGGAACGCTCCCTTTCCATACATTATGCTGCCGGAGACATAATGTAGCACAAAGGGTTACAAAGTGATGCTATGCATATAGACATTATCTCAAGCTAACATGTAGGCACAAGGAATGATGCCAACAGTGATATTACCAAAATCATGTCTATGGACATTCACTACTAACCAAGGGAAAGTATTTCTCTGTGACTGCACCCAAAAGGGCAAAGTATGCACTGTCACGTGTATGATGGCCACCTACACGTGAGAGACAGCAGTGAGGCACCAGCACTTGTGACACACTGAAGACATGTGGCCTGTAGGGGACAGATGCTAATGTACTCACTTGAGCAGACACATAGCTGAGTACAGTGGTCTATTACCTCATGTTGTATGTTGTTGGGGCTGACACACAGAAGACAAGTGGACCATTGGATACAAATTACACCCACAACAACAAACAGCATGACCTCATTAATCAGTGTATTAAGCCATGTGTTGGCCCTGGAGAGTAAATTGGTTGTGGACTGTACACTATTGTGGCCTAGGTCACTGGGCCAATAGGCAAGGCACCTCAGCTTGCACCAACTTCCATACCTACATAAAGAATTACTCATCTTGTGTGTCACACATGGCCCATCTCCAATCTTCAGGGGAGATGGCAGACTTCAACACATCAACTTGGTAATGTAACAGACAGAAGTATACCCAGGACTCACACCATGTAGCTGCCGTGCTTCCCTCAAACGCCCATCAAGCTCAGGGTAGGCCACTCCCAGAATGTGGGCCATCAGGGGGGTCAGGCTCCTTCGTGCACCTCACCTACATTGGGAGGACATTCCCAGCTGGACCTCCATGATTTTCTGGGCCCAGCGTCTCAGGTCCTCCCACCTCTATAATAGTGAGCACTCTGCCGGCTATGGACCCCAGGGTCCACACCTTCTGGGCGATGGCTCTCCAAATCCTTTTCTTCTGATGGGCATTGACCTGTAAGGATGCAATGGACAAATGAAAAGTTTACAATTTCAGTTTTTGGGCCAACTGATTGTGCCACACACATTTCAGAAACACCAAGCACAAACTGTTTGTACATGTCAACATACCACAAGTGCAATGCACACATGCTGATGAGTACAAAGACATAAATAAACCCTTTTGAAGTCACCTGCAGGCTAACTCACTACACTGCTCATGGCCTACAATGAAACACAATGCACCATTGTAAGCTTCTGAAGGGTCAACACCTTGGGCCTGACAGGACAGACAAATATACATCCAGCCACATTGACTCACTGCTTTCAGTCCCTATAGGCAACTACTATAGTACAGCCCACACCCTAAGACTTAAGTGACAATGGCAGGGCTACCATGGGTGGTGCATAAAATATTTTAGACAAATGGGCTACCCACTGTAATCTCATACCACTTCAGCGTGGGTTTTTGTGGTATGTACTTGAAGCACAGAACACATATTTTACAGTCCTACAGAGATGGCATTCAACATACTAAGGTATGTTTGGTCTGATTAGTTGTATGTAACAAAGCTGAGTCACATGTCATGCCCTCCCCTGAACCACCCAACTTTCTGCACTGTAGGTTTGTCACTTGTGCAATATGTCTGTACTATACAAATATGACTTATGACAACAGAGCTGTGGGAGTAAGGGACCTGTCATAAGTCAATTATACACACTGACAATGAGGCTCAATGCAATATGTTCTAGGTCAAAGAGTTACGTCAGGACCCATTCCTAATGTAGTCAATATACAAAGTCCTCCAGACAAGTTTTGCCACTGGAGACTCAGTTCGCATGAGGAAGCCACCCTTGGCACGGCAATCAAAGCGCTTCAGTCTGTATGAGTAAAGCGCCCTTGGCACAGCAATCAACGTGCTTCAGTTCACATGAGTAAAGCGCCCTTGGCATGGCAATCAGAGCGCTTCAGTCCGCATGAGTAAAACTCCCTTGGCACAGCAATCAAAACGCTTCAGACCACATGAGTAAAGCGCCCTTGGCACAGTAATCAAAGCGCTTCAGTCCACCTGATGAATTTATTACAATGCTAATACAGAAAAATAATTTAGCACAGAAAGAAGTAAAAATGCACAGTGAAGGGGTCAGTCATAGTGAATGAAATCATTGGAGTAGATGCCACACCATTTGAAGACCAAAGTCCAGATTACTCCTCCCATTCGAACTGGAATGTGGTTCAACTGAGTGTATGTTTGACACACAAAGGAGGACATTAAGGAAGAGATTTCTTGCTTGCAGTGGTGGGTGCCTTGCCATCCACAACTCCTGGATTCTTTCATGGATGTCCCTGCTTGCGAGGGGGGAGATCAGCTGTTGCAGAGGCAAGGTTGTCGTTGGGTGGCTGTGCCTCTCTGGCAGGCCCTTCCTTCCTGTGGCTGCTGCAGATGTACTTTTCCTTGAGTCATTTGGCCCACAAGAAGGAGGGATGGTGGTTGTAAACCACTGGTCAGGGTTGTGTGGATGCCCCTCAGCACCCCTGTTAGGGTGCCTTTGTTTGAATTGTGGTCATCCAGTTTTTGCATCATGTCCCTCTGCAGCTGCTTCATTTTCAGGACTTCAGTTAACACCTAGCCTATCACACCTTGGGACTCCTGATAGATCTCCTGGACTTGGCTCGTAATATCCTGTTTGACATCATGTTTGCAGTGCTGTGTCAATGTGTTTGCTGTTGGTACCAATCTGCTGATGCAGCGTATGGCCTTGGGAATACTTGGTGTACAAAAATGGTAAGGTGTCATTCCTGTCCTCAATGGTTTAATCTTGGAACCCCAGGCCAAAATTGAGATATGTAGACAGACAAATCTCTGAGTTGAGCCCCAGTGGCCTCACTCTGCTGGCACACAGCATCCCTCCCACACACCCCACCCCTACGCGCCTGTCCCTTGGCACCGGGAGCCCTCTCTAACTGGGTCCTGGACCCTCAGTGTCAGGACTGTTGGGTTGCACCTCAGGATCCCGCAAAGGGAGGCACAAGATGGTTGGAACGGTGCTAGGTCTACAGGTTGGGGGGGGTGCTGTTGTCTGTGATGTTGGCACAACAGGGCTTGGAGGTGTTGTTGTGGGCACAGTGAGACCCGCCGTTGCCGTCTGACCAGGTTATCCAGATGTGCCAGGACAAACCTCCACGTCCACAAGTCTAGGAGCGTTGTCATCACTGAAACTTTCATCCGGGGGTGAAGTGTGATATCTGCGTCCAAAGGTTTTGTTTTATAGAAATTAGAGGCATGGGACATTTCTAAGTGGTAGATGTGCTATCAGTTGCACTTTGGATGATGGAATGAAAAAGACATCTTACTAACAGTGACGCCAACTCAGTGCAGAGGAAACGTGCATTTGACACTCCATAGGCCTAGGTGAGTGTAATAAAGGCAAATACACAACTTTGTTGTATCTGTATCTACAGTCATGTGAGCAGTGATGTGTCAATGTGTTTGCTGCTGCCACCAATCTGCTGTTGCAGCTTATGGCCTTAAGAATACTTCGTGTACAAACTTCGCAAGGTGTCATTCCTGTCATCAATGGTTTAATCTTGGGACCCCAGGTCAAAATTGAGCAAGGTAGACAGACACATCTCTGAGCTGATCTATATATTACTCACTTCCAAGTAAGTAAACTTAATTTGAGAGTTCACTAACAGGTATATCTGGGCAAGTGCACACTGGGCTGGTGTTTGGAGGGAGAGTACACAGGGCCTATTGTGCTTTGTAGTCAGGTCACTCTCTCTACTTCCCAACACGTGACAAGTGGTATGCTCCCTAGTGAGTAAACTTCATTTTAGAGTTCACTAACTGATATATTTTGCAAAGTGCACACTGGGCTGGTGGTTGCAGTTAGAGGAACAGGGCCTATTGTGTTTTGCAGTCAGGTCACTCCCTCTAATTCCTAACACTTGGCAAATGGTATACTCCCAGGTGAGTGAAGAGCATTAGAGAGACTACAAACATATATTTGGGCAAGGGCACACTGGTCTGTTATTTGGAGTTGGGAAAAGAGGGCCTATTGTGCTTTGCAGTCGGGCCACTGCCTCTACTTCCCAACATATGACAAATGGTATACTCCCAGGTGAGTGAAGAGCATTAGAAAGGTTCAAACAGGTATATTTGAGCAAGTGCACACTGGACTGGTGGTTGGAGTTACAGAAACAGGGCCTCCTGGGAGTTTCAGTCAGGTTCTCCCTCTACTTTCAAAATGTGACAAATATTGGTTATTACATATCTGTTGCCAGTGTGCATTTAGGTTGGAGGATACATTTACATGTTGAGACATACCATGAGTTCTGGGCTAACTTTTTGTCATTGAACCACTTACAGACCCCATATCAACATATGGCATGTACTAGAGATTGATACATGTGATGTTAAATACGACAATGCACATTGACTGAACTGTGAGCATGCAAAACATTGCAGTTTAGCGACAGTTTTTGTGTTGTAACTTACCAGACTCCGCTTCTCCAGGTATTTCTGTCAAGCCCTCAGGAGCCAGGATGGCCAAGACTTTCACCTCCCAGGGAAAGAGGAGTAATGGAGCACTGGCAGCGCCACCACCAGTCTTGTTGGATTCCATCTGTTGCCTGGAGGCCAGGGAACGCACCTTGCCACTAAGGTTGTTCTACCTCTTCCTAATGTCCTCCTTTGGGCTGAGAGTGGTGCCTACAGCATTCACTCTGATGATCTTTTGCCACAGTTCCATTCTCCTACTGAGAGGAGTGTGATGGACTTGTTCTACAAACAATTGTGGATATACTCTTATGATTTCATCCACCATGACTCTCAACTCATTCACAGAAAAATGGGGATTTTGAGATGTGACATGGTGGGGAACTAAAGTGGGTGACAGGAAGCTAATTACAAAAGAATGTGATATGGGAAGTAAATGGTGAAAAGTGTGTAAAAGGGGCTTTAGGGATAGTGAAAAAAAGGGGTGCCTCTTCTCTCTGGTCTGTACTCAACTCTTGGTTGCAGTATAGATGCAAAGGATCATGGTCTGTAAAGGAGTGTGTTTTATAGTGTGCTTTGCAGGTGTGTCTACTGGACCAATTGTTGTCAGCTATGATGTTTTTTAATTACTCCAATGGGCTTTTGTCTGTTGCTTTGTTGAACCCGTACCATGGCGGTCTCCTGCTGTTGGCTAACTGCTGCATAGGGACCGCCACATTGACAGTGTGTTTGTCATAGGCTTGGCAGTTGGCGTGGCGCTGATGGTGTTGGAGTACAGACCCCCAAGATAGCAGACCACCACCCCACTGGCTGTCAGCACTGTGGTTTGGTGGGTGGCAATTCTGCCTCTCTACATCATAATATGGCAGTCTGGGGACCGCCAGTGCAGTGATCTTTTTGGGACCGCCAACATGTCGGTCTGGTGTTTTGACGACCAAACTTGTAATCAGACCCTTAGTAAATGAGTACTCTATTATGAGGGTTGTGTAGAGACAGTTGTGGCATTTTTAAGAGTAGCGGAATTTACAAAGTACATGGACCAAGAGGGGGAATCTATAAGGAGTGTGAAAGCAGAATTGCTGTTGTCTTCACTGTAGATGTAGCAAGATCCTACAGCATTTCCACATCTGTGTGGGAGGATACAATTCTAATAAAGCCATCACTTGTTTGTGAAAAAGAGCAAAGGGTCCCTAGCAGCCCAGAAGGGGGTTCCTGCTAAGGATGTAGTCACAAGCATTGAACCAAGCAGCTTACGTCATCTATTATCATGATACAGTGTACTGCTCTTATACAGACATCTGAGAGGTTTTTAGATGCAGAATAAGTGGTATCATTATAGATAATTGCATTTGTATATCTTTTTCTACTTCAACTACTAATACTAGTACAACAAGTATTAGTTTTACCTATTACTACTACCAATACTACGAGTATTATTATTCATTATATATCCTTTACTTTGATACTACTACTACTACAAATAATAGTTGTAGTAATGCCAATGTATGCCATTATTAACAATTACAGTAACTAAATATGATAGAATTGGTGGCAGGCGTAGTAAAATCATGACTACTAGAAACTATTTGGTAATGTAGCCAGTAGTGAGACCAGATCAGTAGGGCCTGAGCTTCATATTGATTTACTAAAGAGGAAAGGATTCAGCTCAATGCATGCGACGTGCTAATCACCCAGATGAGTCCTATATAACACGTCTGTCTTGTGGCTCTTTAAGGAAAAGAGAGTTTGTACATTTTCAGGTCCACGTGAACAAAACATATGAGAGATTCTGATATAATTTATCAGAGACAGATAGATGATGAGATCCGGTGTAGTAATCAGGTGTCAGTCAATAGTAAAAAGTTGTAGTAATGCAATAGGATTTACTAACTCATTAACTGTCGGTAGTGGCAATCCAGACGCTGGGAGTCATGTTTTTGTTCAGTTTGTAGGTAGCTCTGATGCCCTAAATACTTTACTTCTCTTTGAGCGTATTTATCTTCATTTAGAAGAGCAACTTCGTAGCAAAAAGTTTTTTTGCAAATGCTTGAATAAAGTTACAATACGATTTAACTAGGCATGAATGGGAATATATCCAGTTCTAACCCTGCAGATTGGCTGACTTTGCTAGTGACCTGTAGTAAAGTTTACCCATCCACTTTTCATTTTCATTGGGTGTCATTAGTCATGGGCTGCAAACCTTGCTCTAGTTAGAAAATAGAACATGCCAAGGGCACGAAGAAGGCCTCCACGCTTCTCTAACAATTCACCCTTGAGTTCTGAAAAAGAACATTGAGCTCAACGTGTGCAAGGTTGTGAACAAAAGACCCTTTTATTCAAATAATTTTGTAAAGTGATGACTTTTAAAAACAGTGCATTGAATCTTTTTTAAACATATCTAATACTTATTTGTATGATAAACAGATCTAAAGTATTACGAAATTAGGTCTGAATACTAATGGAATTTATCCTTTGAACGAAATGCAAGTCCCCCAAATGAAGTTCGTAAATATGATACTGGCCTTTCCATTCTGAACTGAAAAGTGATGTTAATAACATTTTCCTCTCTTTCACATTTGTTAATCAAATCTTCTCTTTTTCTCCACTGAGCGAACTAAAGAAAATACGTTTTATTTTCATGAGCTATGTAGTTTGTAGAATGCATTAGTTGATAGGAAGCATGCTGGTAGAAGAGTGTTTGTGTCTTACGAGAAGCATGTTGGTGCAGCACATGACGAGCCAGAGTAGTGCTCTTACACTGAAGCAGGTTCTGTGTCTAAGTATATGTTGGAGGGAAGAGTATTGAGGGATAGATATTAAGCACTTGGAATAACTTAGGGCCTTATTACAAGTGTGGCGTTCCTCAGACCACCACACTCGCAGTGGCTATCGGAACACCGCGGTTGTGGTGGTCAGCCGCCACATTACGAGGTAGGCAGGTAGCCCGGCCAACCTACCTATGTTCTCTGCCGGGATCTTCGATCCTGATGGGCTGACAATGGCTAAGGTCTGAATCAGCCAGGGTCGGGGCTGAAGTCAGCTCTGCCCTGCTGATTATGACCTGGTTCTCAAAAATGCCTGAAAAAGCTGGTGGAGAGCAGAGGCCCACGGATGGGCCCTGCGCAGCCCATGTAATTGGCATTGGCAGTGCAGGGGTCCCCCTGCCCAGCACCCTCGCAATACTCACTGTCTACGGTGCAGACGGTGAGCATTGTGAGGGTGCTGGTGCACCCTGCAGGTGGCAGCATTCACGCAGGCTGGATTACAAGCCAGTGACAATGCTGCTGTCACTTTCCTGCTGTGCTGACGGGCAGAAACCTTGGTTTCTGCCTATCAGCCCAGGGGAAAGTAGTAATGGGCCGGCGTGGAGGTAGCCAGTATAGCAGCAACCTCCCTGTTGGAAGTTCGGCAGCCAGGTCATCCGATCCGTCAAACTCGTAATCAGGCCCTTATTGTTCGACCTGATTGAAAAGTTCTCTATAGATTCCACCCAGGAGTGACAGAGAAGCAGCTCAGTTTCTGTAATGGTCAGTCAGTCGTGTCAGATGACACATGTCGCAACTCTAGGAACCAGGTTAAAGTGCTTTACAGGGTCACTCGGGGGGGACAGGATAGCGATGTGCTCTGATTTGAGGAAGGTGGAATAATGAATTGTAGGGCCCACCAAGGAGTGGCAACTGGGCAACTCTCAGGCATGCAAAATTGCTAACTAGTCCATTTGTGAGTGATATGGATTGAATCGTGTCCATGCACAGAAAGGCAGCCATAGAAAAAATGCTATTCAACTACTACTGAGGACCGATAGTGGAGCAACCTAAAGTCATGTACTGGTTACAGGCAGCCAAGCTAAACAATTTAGAGTGCCTGTAAAAGTGACAGAGAGGAACAACCCTTAAACATGCAAAGGTGAAACACAACCATAGAAAAAGCTCTTTATCAGCTGTCCAGCAATCCCAGTAGCCACGAACTGGCATGCAGGACCCCACACAACTCAAAACTATACAAATTGTGAAGAAAGTAATCAAACAAATGCAGTCACAACTCAAGGATGATAGGGTGCAAAGTCATATTCAGTCCATTTACATTGAATATTAATAGTACCAGGCAGATTTCTTTGTGTCACTGCTACTGGAAGAGCTCTGTTGAAGCAATCCTAGAATGAATGAGGCAGAGCCCATGGCTTGCACCGGATACATTCAGCTAGGGTAAATGCTCAATAGGTTGACCAAGGAGTGATAGTGGAGCTGCAAACAGCGTGCACTGGCTACATAGAGCTAGAAAAAGTGCTATATTAGACCCACCAGGAACACTTTGTGCCCTGTCTGCATTCCAAAAGTGATGCAAACCCAGCGTAAAGTGTTGTGGTGGGATTTATTTTCCAATGCAAATCATGATTTACATTGAAAAGTTGCCTACAGTAAAGCAAAGTAGCACTATGTACTATTTTGTGCCAAGAGGTCATACCATGGGTGGTGCATCAGCATACCCATGCAACCACCCATTAGTTGCAATACAATTCCTTATCTCCAAATATTTATTTCTTATGATTGGTACCAAATAATGACACCTTCTTTAGACCTCTGGGGGAAGGATATGAATTAACCTCCATGACAATGGTTGCACCATAAACAACTTTATGTACGAATGAGGTTTGTGAGTAATATTTCACATTTATTAGAAACGTAAATAAAACAATTTAAAGTAAAGTAATTGAGGTGCTCCTGTATAATGGCGCAGTGCAAGTTAATTATGTGTTAGTATAAGTGTTACAGTTCTATTTACATGAAAACTAAAACCAAACTGTGGTTAAATGCATGAGGTCTCAAATAAGCACCTGTAACCATAGGGACTGTGAGCCTGCTGAATTTCTCAAAAGTCAATCCACAATTTCTAATACAATGTCGATGTTTCAACCCCAATCAAAGAAATTAATTCAGGCGGGTCATCATCAGGACAGAATATTGAAATTGGAAGCACTTACAATACAATACAGAAAGCATGTATCAGTACTTTGCCCTCCATCTGGTCAGCATCTATTAATTCAAAGGTACAACAAAATGTATGGTTATATTATCAAATCCATATTTGACATGAGGTCACTACTTCTTTATGTGATAGTTACTCGACCTCTTAAGAGACAGAAACAAAATGTACGTAATTAATTTAGAAAATAAACCAATTTAAAGACGTACTCACCCCTATTTGATCACACACATCCTAGTCGTGTTAACAATAAAACTATACCAATTCGCCTTCCATCTCATGTAGCCCTGGTGTGTTGCTATTAATACCACTTTTTTACTTTGCCATTTAGACAAATATTACATGTATATAAAATTAATAGTCTTATTGTTGTTTCCGTGCTCGCGGCTACTGTATAGGGTTTGAAAATAAACCTGAAAATTGCTTTATAGTTACCCAATGGCTTCAGGAAGGTCTTAAATCATTCCATAAAAATGAGCCAAGTGTTTAAAGTACTTTTTAGAACTTGTTGCGTGGTCCTATATTAAACGGAGATTACCCCTTTCTCATAGGAGGCACAGTATCTGTGTATGGTATGGGTATTACAGGGACTGACAGCACTACAACTCCCAGCGCGCACTGTTCTACAATTAAGAAAACCAGAACAGTGTACCACATTGAAAATAGCCTTGCATGCAAACTGTACAATGGAGAATAATCAACAAAATGCTCCACAATTGTACAGTCTACGGGAATGCCAGCAATGCTATGGACATCTGCTAGTATAATAACTAATAACATTAACACACAGCTACAACTCTGTCCTCTACCAAACAGTCCCTTCTACCTCCCATCACCAATAGAACTGTACTCACCTAGAGGGATAACAATAGTATAGTCCATTGCCATAGGACAGCTATTGACAGGAATGCCAAGGACATCTGCCACTGCAGGGATGCCGGTTTCCCGCCACATTTGCCCCGGCGGTGATAATCCGCCAGGGCCAGGGAGTTACGAGTCCCCAACCGCCAGCCTTTTCCTGGCGGTTTGAACCGCGAGGAAAAGGCTGGCGGTACGGGGAGTCCTGGGGCCCCTGGCATGGGCAGTGCAGGGGCCCCATGACAGGGCCCCGTGCAGCTTTTCACTGTCTGCATAGCAGACAATGAAAAGCGCAATGGGTGCAACTGCACCCGTCGCACGGCCACAATACCATCGGCTCCATTTGGAGCCGGCTCCTGTGTTGCGGCCGAGATCAATGGCTCCCACCACAAGCGGGATGTGTGCCAAACCATAGAACTTTGTCTTCACATGGGCAAAATCCTCACGCTATGTAAATCGGATGTAGCTGTCCATGTGTTTCAATAATGCAGACAGTACAGCCTTCAAGACCAAACTGAAGTTAGGCTGGAACATCCCTGCAGTTAGGGCCACTATATTTTGGGAGGAGCCTGTGGCCAGGAAGTGCAGCACTGACATGACTTGTATAATGAGTGGTATGCTGTCTGGATGACAAATGGCAGGCATCAGATTTGCCTCCAACTGACAACAGAGATCGTTGATTGTCTTCCTATCCAGGCGGCAGATCTGAATGACATGTTTATCCTCCATGGTCTGCAAGTCTGATAATGGACAGTACACAGGTAGTTGTCTGACCCTTCTCATTCCAGGCTAACTATGTGAGAGAAAATAAGAAGGTATATCTATCACTTTTTGTGCCCCTTGTAAGTGACACCACATATGTCACATAATAAATGTGACATGCCATTTGATACAGTGAAAACATGATACACAGCACATACCAAAGGTAAACGTGGCACATTATTGACATGTCATCCCCTTGCCTCAATTAAGATATGTATATATAAACAGATGCATCAGCAAGACTATGTGACAGTGACATCAAAAATGCCTTTGATTAAAAGCCCAAAGTACATTTTTGTCCATGGTCAAGATGGTGGTGACTGTGCCACTAAAGATTTCTGAAAGTTAGCAGGACAACATGACAACATGTTCCTTCAATATAGACGAATATACATCTGGGGACAATGCCAGCATTGAAAATGATGTGTTAGAAATGTTTCCCACATCATACATTTTACTTTTCCGACCATCGAAAGGCTTTAAAATGGCGACTGCCTGACCTTCTACATTGGACAAAAGGAAACTTCCCCGACTGGCGGAAGAAATCGTCATGGCAATAGGCGGATGATACAGCGGCGAACATTGCCATTGGAACACATTCCTACCTGTGGCAGTCTTCGCTCAATGGCAGTGTCCACCGGCAGTGACGGTCATGTGCATGGCAGACGTGACTGCCATCTCCAGATTAATCTCTCACTAGACTCCTGGCACTGCTGGCAGAAAAACCTCCACAACCTGAGCTGCTGTGTACTGACACTGAGAGCAATCATGCCATATCCTACAGGTGATAGGGCCCCTGCCTTCTCACCAGAAGAACTGGAGAAGCTGGTGGATGAGGTCCTATACCTCAATGGGCAGCTTTATGGTGCACCAGAGGAGCAGGTAAGAGTACCATGTTCACTTATGTTTCTGTAGCTCGAATAAGCTTTGATTTGTTAGCCTAGGCTTATGGGCAATATGTCAGAATGTGTCCTTAAAGCCCTGTAGGTACTATCAGTGTGCTTAAATGATTGAGTTCCTGGGTATGCACCTATGTGAAGTGACAGGTGTAGAGTCCTGAGACATTGTGCGGAGTGTGCAATGAGTGTTTTCTGACCCACTTTGTGACTGTTGCACAGGGTTACCTAAGGTGTAATGCCAGCCATTACCAGGTAAACCCCATCATCATATGTGTGTGATGTGTGGACATATGTGCTAACATGACAGCAAGAGGCATCGAAGTATGTTGTTTGCTGGTTTCTCACTCTACTATTGTATAGCTTCTGCACTGAAAGTGTGTTCCTGTAGCCACACCTTGTATCAATATACAGCCTGTGACGGTTACAAATCATGTCTCACTACTAAGGTTCATAGTCTTCAGTCTGTACCGAGTGTTTACCATTGGTATGGCATTGGGGACATGTTGGAGAGCTGCGACAGATGTGCTCATGACAACTCTAACCATTTGTGTTACATGCCCTTGACAGGTCCCATGATCACACTGCCCTGTTGGCTCCTTAATCCAGCTCTGATGTGTACTGTGCATGCTCCTGGTTTATTGGGTGTTAAACGTCTGCAAACAGAGTGTTGTGAACTGATGTTCCATGACATTTGACCCAGTGTATTAGACATGATGTGGTAAATGTCAAATGTAATGCAAGGTGTATCTTTCTTTGACATAGTTTTTGTGTGTACACATGATTTGGAATTATAGTGCAAATTGTTTGGAATGGCACAATGACCCCCACTTCCAGAAGTAGCATGTGGGTGCATGTGTATGTGCATAGGTGCACACGTGTAGAAGCTTGCATGTTTGTATGCACAACATGTAACTCCCATGTGTGTTGTCCTGGCAATATGGGCCTTTATGTAGCCTGGCTGTATCCTGTGGGGACCATATGCAGCTTGTGATCATCAGGGTCTATGGATGTATGTGTGTAATGTTTAGTATTTACTGTAGCTGTCACCTGCCAGTTTGTGTGATATGTTATATTGTGTTCCTGGTCAATGTTATGTGGATTGGAGTGTTAGCAATAATGTCCCTCTATTCAATGTCTGCTATTGTGCCATAGGTGGACAGGATGGTAAAGACAGTTTGTCATTGGTTTGTTGGACTGACTTGTAGTTAACTCTGCCTGTTCTTGTGTGGCACTTGTGGACATGATATTCATTCTTGTCTTTTGCATCCATGCAGGTCAAAGCCAATCAGAAGTAGGGGATTTGGCATGCCATCACCAAGAAGGTGCAGACCCTGAGCTCCCACTGTCGGAAGAGGTGGAAGGATCTGAGGTGCTGGGCCTGGAAGATCAGCTGGAGCTGTCCTCCCAGCAAGGTTGGGGTGCCTGTCGGCCCTTAATCCCCCTAATGGCCTACATTTTGGCCATGGCCTACCCTGAGTTGGATGGGCGTTTGAGGTTAGCACAGCAGCCACAAGGGGGTAAGTACATACCAAACACATGTTTGCCCTTTTAACAGGTGGTTAAGTGAGGGATAGGATAGCTCTGACAATGTGGGAAGGGTAATATGTCATAGATCATCTGTGATCACAGTGATGTACACGAGTCATGTTTTGGCAACAGATGTGCACATTCATTTTGTTTTGACACATGGTACTCAACTATGTGGGGCTCTCAGTCCTCTAGCACATAGTGGAGCACATATAACAATGTTTTTTGTTTTCCAGTGATCTGCTTTTACTACCCTGGTGGGTGTTAGTTCCCACAAACAGATCACCCCTCTAAATGTCACAGTAGAATGATGGGTCGGGTCTTGCTCTCTGTCCTCTGCCATTTAGCAGGGACCATGTCCATGTGTGAATTGAAGTCAGGTAGGGGCAGGTCATTGCCAGTGTTTGTTGGTTTCTGATGTGTCACAGCATTGGGTGATGCAGTGGTGTCCATCAGACATGTCACATGACATACATGGCTCACATTTTCACACATGTTGCAAGTTAATTCCCTTTGGAAAGTGAGGAATGTACAATGACATGTGTGATGGCCCATCAAAGTTGACATTAGGCATGTTGCTTACCAGTGTGCATATTCTACATTTCCACAGGGACACATATGTTGGTATCAGATGTAAGAATGTGATTGCCATGCTGTTGTCCTGTTAGCAGAAACTTGACACAACCTTTGTCCATGGTATACTTGTGTGGGTACGATACATAGGCAATAGTTTCCATCTCACAGATATGGCCCAGAGACTACTGTGTCAACATCATATGTATTTTGAAGACATTGTTCATGCCTCAGTGCTGGAATTTATCATGTGTACTTGCTATAGCAATGAAGGATATGACAAATGAGGCCACAGTGTTTGGGAACTTCCTGTTTGACAATAAACGTATGTGGGGGAGTTGTGGTAGTTCATAAACACCTGTATGGGGGTTGGTAAGTGTGACCTGACTGTTGGCTTGGATCATGGTTGTGGTACCAGTTATGCTATCATCACTTATTATTTGCCTATGGGAATCCACCACAGACAGATGCCAGGCTTACCATGTCTGATTTGTGGGTAGTGATGTTTCTTCTCATTCTGTGACAAATTGGTTTACTCATGTTAGTGTTAGCAATGTCTGTTTCCCTTCTTCCTGCACAGTACAGTAGTCTATTTAATACATACACAATATAATAAACTGCTAATTGTGTGTGGGACATTGCTGTGAGCTTACTTGGTCCTTACATGACAATTATTGTTTGTCTTCTGGAGACATTTTTCATAGATAGCTTGGACCAGAGTCCATTGTCACTCCTTGCTACATCACAATTGGTGTACGTGTGTGTGACGTGCACTACCTCCTTGACCAACATTTGGCAGGTGTGACAAGTTGATATGTTATATGATGGTATGTGTGCAGAGAGATATGGTTGCATCTATGTCACCTGATATAGGTATGGGTAGCTTGTACCAGGGTTGCCTACCTTTAGTTGGCAACATATGTTATTGCCTGCTACATGACAACGGGATAATGTAATTGTGTGGTAAGGATTGGGTCTGTGTAATTGTTAAGCTACCTTACAATGGGAATTCATTGCTTGTCTACTGGTTGACTATGTGGTTGTGATTATGGCACCTGTATTCAGTGTAAAAGTCGTCCATTTATGGTATGGTGAGTGTGATTTTTGTACTTTATTCATGGATTTGTAGGTTTCTGTTAGCTTGCTTTCCTGGTGTGAGAAAGTTGAGAAATTGAGGGACATGCATAGTATTTTGTTGTTACATAATGTTGGAACTTTACTGGAACTTCCTACTGGGGTCAATTGACATGATGGCATGTGATTTCTGTATGATTTGTAATGGAAGTGTTATTATGTGCATGTGATAACACAACTTCACTATCTATTTTCAGCATCAGCAGGCAAAGGAGATTGGGCAGAGCCGAGTGGGGAAGCTTCTGGGCATGGACCTCAAGTCACGACACCACAGACACCGAGGGACCCAGTAGCCCCTAAGGCAAGGGGAGTGACACGTGGGAGACTGTATCTGCAACTGCCATGTCGTAGTTTGACTCGTGCTGTAGGCATGACTGCTGTTTTAAGGATGACAGTACTTATGTTTGTAGGTGACTATGCCTGTGCTACAACAAGTCGCAACTGTTGTCCCAACACTCCCAGCTCACAAGCAGCACCTCACCAAAAACCTAAACAGTAAAAGCTGTTTGTGGCAGCCTTTACGCATGGAATCAAGAGTCTGACATCTCAGGGAGTGTCGTGGTTAAACGTAGATTACCCCTTTCTCACATGAACAACATGTCTCAATCAAACACAAGCAATGAAGAAGATGCAGTAAGGTTGAAATAGGTTTTATTTAACAAAACTGCAATCTACGATAAGTTGCATGGCTTTGCAATGATTAGGATAATGAATAATTCAAGAAACAGAATGGTAAAGACAAAGACCCCATCATCTTGCAATAACATAAAATGACGTGAGATATAAAATATGTCCTAATACCCTAGCAAGTGGAACCTGATCTCTAACCTAAAGAGAGCTAGGTGTGTTAAACTTAATCTGCCAATACCATGTCCATGAGAACCCTTGTTAACTTGGAATGAGGTCTCTAGCTCAGACTCTGTAGGGACACGAAGATTGGGTCAGCATAAAGGTGATGTGCAGCATCGACAGCAGCAATCGCATCTGGTCGGAATCCCTCTTCATCTGACTTCTCCTCCAGTGGATCCATCAGGAACTGCTACTGTACCATCTCTGTCCACCATCCCCAGTTCAATCACCGCCCTCCCTGTATCTCCCTACCCAGTTGGCCATACCAGCTCATCCAAGAGCGTGAGCATCTCCTTTGCTATAGACACCTCTGTCCCAGCACCTGTTCCCCTGCTGCCCTCAGTGAGGAGGCTTTTGACCTCCTGAGGTCTATATCTTTGGGTCAGACGGCCTTTGTGAATGCCATCCAGTGACTGGCAAGCCAGATCCAACAGAGCAATGCATTCCTGGAGGGCATACACAGTACAATCTTTGGCTTACAGAGATAATTTCAGGCTCTGGCCTGCACACTGGCAGCAGCCAGTCACCCCTTGTCTACCGTCCCCTCACCTTCCTCCTCCCAGTCCAAATCCCCCCTTCCCCGACCCAGCCAAAGCACAAAAACAGACAGGCAAGCATCCACCTCATCTTACAAGAGAAGCGCAGACAAACATAAGCACCACAGGACACACCACTGGCACACACACAAACAACTTTCACATGCAGACATATCAGCAGTCACGACTTGCCCTGACACCCCCACGACCTGCAGCATCACAGACACAACACCTGACATACCTGCAGACACCACACCAACATACATTGATCCAGCCACCACACCTATCCTACACACAGACACCACCCCAGCAGACCCTCAGACATCCATCCCAGTCCCCACACCCGCAGACACCACAACCACTGTCACACCTACATGCAGCACATCCACCAACAGGCCAGGTGGTGGCATTGCCATCCTACACAGGGACAGCATCAAAGTCGCCACCAGCTCCCAAGACACTATCGGCAACACAAAACACCTGCACTTCCTAATCCACATTAGCAACAAGTCCACCCTCAGAGGTACACTAATCTACAGACCCCCAGGACCACTCCCCGCCTTCTGCGACACCATCGCCGACACCATCAGCTCGCACGCCCTCACCTCTACAAACTACATCCTCCTCAGTGATTTCAACTTTCACTTGGAGAACCTACAAGACCACAACTCTACCTCCCTCATAGACAACCTCACCAACCTCGGACTCAAACAACTGGTCACCGCACCCACCCACTCAGCAGGACACACACTCGATGCAATTTTCACCTCAAGCCAACACATAGCCTACACCCACACCACCGAACTCCTCTGGACTGACAACTACTGCGTCCACTTCTCCTTCACCAAACCCCCCACACACCACCATCAACACACCACACCCTACCGCATGTGGGACAAGATCCCCACAGAATGCCTGAACTCCCAACTGGCTCACAACCCCCCACACCAACGACCCCAACACAGGAGCACACAAAATCTCAAAATGGATCACTACCTACGCAAACACATTAGCCCCCCTCAGAAAACACAT
The DNA here is from genome assembly GCF_031143425.1 of Pleurodeles waltl. NCBI lineage: Eukaryota > Metazoa > Chordata > Amphibia > Caudata > Salamandridae > Pleurodeles > Pleurodeles waltl. The sequence goes on from NC_090437.1 coordinate 1,096,643,869, forward strand.
CGCCACCCGCAACATCAAGAAAGCCCCATGGTTCACCCCCGAACTCCAAGACTCCAAGCACAAATGCTGCCAAGCAGAGAAAATATGGTGACAAGAACCCTCTACAACCAACTTCTCCACCCTCAAAGCCACCATTCGCACCCATCACCAACTCATACGCACCGCCAAAAGAGATCACTACAAGACACGTCTTGACAACAACTCTCAAAACAGCAAAGAACTCTTCACCATCATTAATGAACTAGCCACACCCAAAACCAGCAGCATAGACCCCTCACACACACAGCCCCTATGTGACGCCCTCTCCAACCACTCCCACCACAAAATCCTGGACATCCACAACAGCTTCATACCACACACACCCACAACACACACCCCTCACTCACCCAACTCAACCCCCACTCATGACCCCCCCACCACACTCACCACCTGGGCCCCCACCACACACGAAGAAACCGAAAAAAACATGATCCCCATCCACTCCGGATCCCCCTCCAACCCCTGTCCACATCGCATCTACAACAAAGCCAGCCCAACCATCGCCCCCATACTCCGCTACATAATCAACTCCTCTTTCGACTCCTCCAACTACCCTGACACCTGGAAGCACGTGGAAATCACCGCTCTCCTAAAAAAATCGAAAGCCGACCCGGAGACCCTCTCCAACTATCGCCCCATCTCCCTCCTCCCTTTCCCCGCCAAGGTTGCCGAGAAACTAGTCAACGCCTGCCTATCCCACTTCCTCGAAAAAAACAACACTCTTGACCCCTCACAATCCGGGTTCCGCAAGAACCACAGCACAAAACCCGCCCTCATCGCATACACTGACGACATCAGGACCATAGTCGACAAAGGCGAGACCGTCGCACTCATCCTCCTAGACCTCTCCGCAGCCTTTGACACTGTCTGCCACCACACACTCCGCACACTCCTCCACAACATAGGAATTCGCCACAAAGCCTTAGACTGGCTCACCTCCTTCCTCACCGACCGGGCCCCAGAGAGTCCGCCTTCCACCTTTCCACTCCACCGTTACCAAGGTCATCTGTGCAGTCCCCCAAGGGTCCTCCCTCAGCCCCACACTCTTCAACATTTACATGATCCCCCTAGCCAACATCCTCCGATCACACGGAATCACTATCTTCTCCTACGCAAATGACACCGAACTCATCCTCTCCCTCACCCGCAACCCCACCACCTCCAAAAACCAACCGACACGCTGCTCTCTTCGACACCGTCAACTGGATGACAACTAACCACCTCAAGCTTAACTCCAACAAAACCGAGATCAGCATCTTTTGACCCAACAAAACCATATGGGACGACTCCTGGTGGCCCACCACCCTAGGCCCCGCACCCACCCCTGCAAACCATGCACGCAACCTTGGCATCATCCTGGACCCCTCCCTCTCCATGACACAGCAAATCAATTCTCTAACCTCCTCCTGCTTCCACACATTCCGCACTCTAAAAAAATCCTTCAAATGGATTCCCCCAGAGACCAGGAACACAGTCACCCATGCACTCATCAGCAGCAGACTAGACTACGGTAACGCCCTCTACGCCGGCACCACAATCAAACTCAAACTCCAGAGAATCCAGAACACAGCCGCACGCCTTGTCCTTGGCCTCCCCCACCATGAACGAATCTCTCCACACCTCAAATCTCTTCACTGGTTCCCCATAGACAAGAGAATCACATTTAAGATCCTCATCCACGCACACAAATCCCTCCACAACACCGGCCCAACCTACCTCAACCACAGAGTGAACTTCCACACTCCCACTCGCAACCTCCGATCAGCCGATCTCGCCCTAGCCACAGTCCCCCGCATCCAACGCACCATCACAGGAGGCAGGTCCTTCTCCTACCTCGCCCCCAAAACCTGGAACTCCCTCCCCACCAACCTCCGCAAAACCAAAGACCTCCTGCTCTTCAGAAAGAACCTCAAGACATGGTTGTTCGAACCGTAACCCTCCTTGGCCCCCCATTCTCCCCCAAGCGCCTTGAGACCCTCACGGGTGAGTAGCGCGCTCTAAAAATGTTTTTGATTGATTGGTTGATTGATCCACCATACATGCAGTCACCACCCAAACAGACAGCCACCCACCCACCATGGCATCCCCCAGCACCTCCCGCCCCATCAGCCCAAGACACATAAACGCTCTCACTCACCCAACCAACAGACACCAGCCACACACAAGCACACCTCCACAAACACGCACCCAAGACATCCACACCTAAACGTCAGACAACCACTCCCTCACCCTCCACTCTCAATCCCCTTTCTGATGACCATCCCTGTATGTCTAAAAAAAAAAAATCCTTTGTAACCTTGACCTGTTTCCTACTTGTCCCCCCGTGACACCCCTAAAAAATCTGTTTCCCTCCCCAAGGCCAACCCTTCAACCTCCAAGGCCCCTACTCCCCTGCCAGCACCCTAGCCCCTCCCCACACCAAGAAGAAGTCCACCCCTCCCAAAAAGGTTCCCCCCTCCCAGTCCTAAGCCAAAACCAAAACCCCTCCCAAACTCCCCTCCCCGACTCACCCTGTATACTCCCTGAGGGGCCTGCCTGCCCTCTTGATGCCCCTACCTGTGGAGGTTACATGGCAGTCAGGAGTTAAGTGGGGCACCATTTTGTGCCTTTGGTGCAAAACCATTTTGGGCTTATGGACTGGCCAATGGCCTTGAACTTTCATATGGTTTGTGCTGGCTAAATATTAAAGCCAACCAGTTGTTGGTTTTCTGGTTACATTTTTGGACTGCATTTCCTTTCCTAGGATTGAGTTGTTCCTGGCTGACATTGGTGGCATGGCAGTATTTTGTTGTGTTTGCTGCATGCTGCTTTACGTATTGTTTGAGCAGTACGTGAGGTTATGTGTAGTGCTGTTGTCCCACAATGGTAAGGTGTGTGTTGTGTAATGGGTGTGTATGTAGCTGAAATGATGGTGTCACAGTGTTGTGTTGTGTTTGTAGTGATATGGGTTTCTTGTAGTGATGTGTGATGTGATCCTGTATGGTGTATGCCTTGTCCCCCTGATGTGGTTATTGTTTACTTGTGGTGAGTGTTGTGGAGCTTGGTTATTGCAGACATGGAGTGTGTTGTGTTTGTGCAAGTGTGCTTTGCTTTTGAGTCCATGTGACTATTTAGGTGTATGTCCTTTAGAGCGGGCTGGTGTCTTGTATGGTGTTTGGAGTACTGTATGCTTTGTAGTTTTGCCCTTCACCCATAGGTGTGCCCGTGCATTACATTTGTTGTTGGTATTGGTTGTCCATTAGATGGTTCCATGGTGGCTCAGGACATGTATGGCTTCCTGGAGACGTCGCTTGGTGCTCCGTGGTGGCTAGACCTAGGCAGTTACATTGGCGGTGTACAACTTCCTAATAGGTCTGGTGGAAACATGGTCTCCGCCAGACTGTTTGTGCCTCCAGGTGACCGCCACAGTCTGTCCTGCCTGGCGGTGCAAGCGGACCTCTGGCAATCTTCTGCATGCACCACCGCCAAACTCATAATTTGCCGGTCTGCTCTGCCAGCCTGTTGGCAGGCTGACTGCCACCGCCAACATGGCGGTCATGGAACCGCCAAACTTGTAATGAGGCCCCAAATGTTATGTAAGTACATGTTTGCGATTGTTTGTATGGGTGGGTCTCTAACATTTCTTTTACAGGTTTTTGTGTACAAACGATTTTCATGGGAATTTGGAGTTTACAATTTCTTTTTTAAGGAAATCAGTTTTGGTTTATTATAAACCAATTGTTTATACTTAAAGTTCCTTTTTGGGTGTCATGGAGCATATCTTTCTTTTAAAACATGTTTTCATTTTTATTTTGGAATCTACAGACTTTGGATTGCTGCAAGGAATTCCAATTGGATAGTTTGGATATTCTTCACACTCCAGGATGCCATGATCTCTCCATTCCGATAACATTTCTTCATACCTCTTATTGGCACACTGATTTGCTTGAAAATTAGATGGCTCATAGCAAACAAAATCATTCAATTGTTTAACAGGTTGTGCACGTCCAGAAACCCTCAGCATTAGTATAATCATCGGTGGCATCCTTCACTCCTACATACGTATATGAAGCTTGGTCACATACAGGCCCATATTTATACTTTTTGACGCTAAACTGCGCTAACGCAGTTTAGCGTCAAAAAGTTTTGCGCCGTCTAACGCCATTCTGAAGCGCCATGCGGGCGCCGTATTTATGGAATGGCGTTAGACGGCGCAATCAGACCGGCGCTGCCTGGTTTGCGTGGGAAAAAACCACGTAGACCAGACAGCGCCGGCGTAGGGGGAAAATGGCGCATGGGCGTCTTAAAATGGGGCAAGTCAGGTTACGTCGAAAAAATCGTCTTAACCCGACTTGCGCCATTTTTTAACGACGCCCATCCCCCATCAACATGACTCCTATCATTGTAAAGATAGGAGTCATGCCCCCTTGCCCAATGGCCATGCCCAGGGGACTTCTGTCCCCTGGGCATGGTCATTGGGCATAGTGGCATGTAGGGGGGCACAAATCAGGCCCCCCTATGCCACAAAATATTATTAAAAAAAAATAAAAAAATACTTACCTGAACTTACCTGAATGTCCCTGGGGTGGGTCCCTCCAGCCTTGGGTGTCCTCCTGGGGTGGGCAAGGGTGGCAGGGGGGGTCCCTGGGGGCAGGGGAGGGCACTCTGGGCTCATTTTGAGCCCACTTGTCCCTTAACGCCATGCCTGACCCAGGCGTTAAAAAGCGGCGCAAATGCGCCGTTTTTAGCCACGCCAACTCCCGGGCGTCTCTTTTGCCCGGGAGTATAAATACCACGTAAAGGCCTGGGAGTCATTTTTTAGACGGGAACGCCTCCCTTGCATATCATTAACGCAAGGAAGGGGTTCACGCTAAAAAATGACGCACATTCCGGGAACTTTGGCGCTATTCGCCTCTAACGCCATAGTATAAATATGGCGTTAGTTGGCGTTAGTTTTGCGTCGAAATTGCGTCAAAAAAAACGACGCAATTTCGGCGCAAACGGAGTATAAATATGGCCCACAATGCTTATTGGCCGACATGGTTAGAGGTAACGCTACACTGTTAAATATATTGACAGTGTTCCGGTGCATTCATAAGCCACTAACTTTAACATGAACCAGCAAATGACATTATAGAAGATGTAAACACTAATCATATGTAAGGTATTTTTTTATGTATTGATTTAGCCACCTTCATATACACTGTAGGGATGTTTCAGTACCTTTCAATATGGCCTCTTTGTTCCAATCCTTGATACAATCTCAGGCATTCATGCATACACTGTGGCTTACCAATCAGTATACTCCATTATGGCGACTATATTTGTACGTACTTGGGTATTACAGTAGCACTCTTATATGGTTAATTGGATGTGAGACTACATGGAAGAATGGTTACAATTGCCCATGGATTTTCTTCAATCATTAATTTACCTGGTAGATAGTTTTTCAGTATTTAACTAGTATGGAATGAGCACATGAAATCGAATGCCCACTATCACATTAGAATTTCAAGATGGTGCTTGTTAACTTTGTGCAAATGCAAGTCCTTTGTTTATTTTCGCTGTTTGGGCACTTTAAAAATGTCTGCTGTAACTTTGAAAAATTAACCGTGAACAAGGGTACAGCCAAAGCACGTTTGTGAAGTCACTGTAAGAAACCTGGAGCTTTTTCTTTCGACTGGAGGAGTGTATATATACCATTCCATTAACATTCCATTTGGTGAGTTTTTGAGAACCAGGGAGAATTGTTCCAATGATGATGAGATGGAAATTCAGTTTGCAGATATAAGTCAAATATTTCTCCGCCGAGGTTATCCGAGAACATGTATAGAACTGGGCACCAAAAAAATAAGAGATAGGAGTCTGTTTTGGATTTACCAGGCTGTTTGGATATACTGCTGTCTATGCAGGAATAAACCTCAATTGACTACTGAACACATTTTGAACTTTGAACTTATTTTTCCACTTTGGATGATACGACTTGGACTACTGTGGTATGCCCTGGTGTATATTTAATTCTGTCTAGTTCTGTTTGGCTTGCCAACCAGTATCTCCACACCCGTGGTGGTTGGGTGTGACACCAGGCTTGCACCCTCGATATCTTTTAGCACATTAACCAATTTTTCACAACGACTACTTATATGAATGGAACAGGATGTGCGAACTATAAGGCGCCAACCACCTGAGGCTTTGTTTGTATGGTTCCTCAAGGATTCTTCTTGGAAGGGTTGGATTTTGTTTTCACAGCAGTCAGGAACAGGTAACAAGTGAATTTGGGAGGAGAAGAAGGGGTGGGAGTGGATTGGGTTTGGGAGGTATAGTGTGCTGGAATGGGTGATGTGTGTGTGTGTCTGTTTTGCAGGTGCATGTGGGTCTGATCAATGTGTGTATGTTTGGGTGTGTGTTTCTTGGAAAGTGTGTGGTGTTCAGGTGAGTGTGTGCATTTATGTTTGGTTGAGGATGTTGTGGGTGTGCTTTTTTGTGAGTGTGCTTGTTTGGATGAGTGTGCTGTTGAGGTGATTGGTGTGGTTGTGGTGTATGTGTCTGTATATATTGTAGATACATGTATATCTGGTGCATGTTTGGATGTGTGTGGTTTTGTAGGTGTCTTGTATTCGGGTGACTGTGAACATGTGGGTTTGGTGGGTGTTGTTTTGCACGTAGGTGTTTGTGTGTTTGGAATAGTGTGCCGCTGAGGTGAATGTTGTGCTGCTTGTTGGTGTGCTGGTAGTTGTGGTGTGTTGGTCGTGGAGGTGATTGTGGGTGTACTAATGGTTGTTTGTCTGGTGGTGGTTGTGGTGGTGATGAAGGTGTTTGTGTCTGCAGTGGTGGGTTTTGTGGTTGTAGGTCTGGTGGCTGTTGTGCTTGTGGGTGCAGTGTCTGTAGTGTGTATATGTTGGATGGGTGTATGTTTGTGTTTCTTTGTGTGTTTGTGTTTATGTGTGACTGCTGCTAGCATCTGTTGTAGTGAGTGTGTGCAAAGAGGTGCGTGTGCTTGTGAATGGAGTGGAAGTTGGGATTTGAGATGAGGAAGGGACTGGAGTAGGAGCACAGGGTTGGGCCAATTGGTGGGCTGCAGTCATTGCAGAGGCTATTTTCACAAGCAGCATGCAATATGCATGCCAGACATTAACTTGTGAATGGCATCCAGAAATGCAATAATTTGTTTCATGTGGCAACTAAGGCCCTGGGTGTCGTTCATAATCGCACTCTGGCCTACAGAAATGTTGCATAATGAGTCAATAACCTCTTCACTGAGTGCAGCCATGGGGACCAGGGCGAGGGAGGTGCCTACAGCAAAGAAGACCCCAGCTCTTTTAGGATGGCTTGTTTGAGCAACTGTTGAGGTAGCAAGAAGGAGAGTAGAGATAGGAATCTGGGTGGCAGACAAGAATGCATATGGTAAAGGTCCTGTAGGGTCCACCACCACTAGAGACTGGTCACTTGTGGAGACCTCCGAAGAAGATGACAAGTTGATGGCCTCCGCTCCAGTCCTCTTGCCCTCCATGAGACTGTGTCCATCAGTGTCTGAGGTCTCACTATCTGACACACAATGGCCAGCTGCTTTCCCACCTTCATGGCCAGTGCCCCCTTCACCGTCTCTGGAAGATTCTGAAAAGACAGATATAATATTGCTATTGGATCTGTGCAAAGAAAAATGATCATTATTTTGTTTTTAAACATAATTTTCATATTTCACCTGCTTCAAGCCTTTGAAACTTATGTATACTTTACCAATACCCCATGAATGAAGGAAACATCTTAAGGGCTCGTTTGCTCACAGTTTTGTAATTTACCATCATTACTCCCATTTCATTTTGGATCATTTCTCTGAACACCTCTGAATGGTATAAACTGGTGGTTTCAAATTGTGAACTCATCACAAAAATAAATATGTAGCAAGAAACCTTTGTAGGATGTACATTGCCCATCTGCAAAAATCCCTTTTAACAGCTCTAATTCATAAATATTGATTTAGTATCTGGACATAACAAAGGAAAGAAAAATGTAATTTTTAGGTATGTTACTCTGTCACCAATGTGTACACATTCCTGTCTGTTTTATTTAATAATGTTTGCCTACCAAATTCATATTTGTAAAAACAGACTGGCTTATATGCACATTTGTGAAGGAGTAAAACTTCATGCTACTCTGCCAATTTGAACATGAACTGACTTGAATTTTGAAGTGAAAAACATTTTGTATATGTTTTGCTGAAAATGTTGCCATTTTTCTCATGTTCCTAGTCATTTTGGATCACATGCTCACTAAGGTTCATTTAATAAACCAACTCACCAATGTGAAGTTTGGAACATCAACTATATCATAAGGGTACTGTATGCTATGCCTCCTGTAACATCTTGTACATTGCAGAGGATGGAGACCATGATGAGCCACCTGATGAGGATATTGAAATGCCAAATGAAGATGATAGTGGTGAGAGGAAGGAATTGACGTATGTCAAGATGTTGTTGACAACTTTTTCACATGAGTGTAAGTATATCTTTACATAATGTTACATTCAATATCAAAACAACATGTACTATAATGAGCATATAAGCCTGTGCTCAACATTTTTAGAAATGCATAGGTCAGGAAAATACTGGGCAAAGATGTTTGTTGATCAAAGATATTGACTACTGTGTTCATTTACATTGTTTGTCTTTTATTGTTTTAAGTAAATGTGTCATCATAATTTATAATTTGTAATGTGTCTATTTTGTCATGTAAAATCAATAATTTGTTCTTGTTATTCTATTTTAGAATCCTTTACCATGTCATCTTCATGTGGACATTTAAGAGTTGTGAGATTTGCAGCTATATTTTGTAAAGTAGCAATAGAACATGGGTTGATCCTGTGAAAAAAGCGCACACACACACACTTTGGCTGTACATATCTTATACAAAGACAACTTTCAAAGTGATTGGATAGAAGGTTATGCGATTGAATTAGACTTGTTTTTTATTGAATATTGCCACCAAGGCAATATGTGCTGCTTAACTTGCTCTAACCCCATGTGTAAGTCAACCCACAGCATACTCATCTCCTGTCACATTTACAAAATCTTCATTTTGTGTAAATTTATGAAGCTGTTGATATGTCTCATCATTGTAGAAAGAACTTTTGCTAGCATACCACTTAACGTTGGTTGTGACATTCCACCAAATACTGCCACAGTGTATTGGAATGATCCTGTGGTCACAAAATGTGGTACTGCCGTGAATTTGACTGTTGGTGTTATTGATGTAGGATTCCTATTGTGAGGCAGGATGTCTGGCTTCAGCTGATGACATAAATCAATAATAGTTTGCCTATTGAATCTGATTTTTGGCATTATATCCTGTTCTTCCATGGTGTCAAGGTCAGGAACTGTAAAAATAAAAATGGCACAGACTATTTAGGTAACGCATGGTTGTACATGTTTTTAAAATTTGACAAACAAATCTTTTGTACAATTGTATGACATCAATACATTAAGATTTACGATGTTTGTTATGTGTTTACATCTTTATAAAACAGGAAAAACATTGCCTAAATACAACATTGCTTTGGCAAACAACCTTTTTGATTATTTGCATTTTTTAAATAATGATAGAAGGAAGAAATAAAAAAGTAAATACCACAAGAAATACCACACCAATCTTTGACTTTGTGATTTTAGAATTTATTTCACAAACACAAATAAAATGAATAAACTATGGTAAATGATACTATTATGTACAAAATGCAGCTAGCATCAGAAGGTAAATGTTTCCAGAAAATAGTCCACAGGGTGAATGGTAGTCACACACTGGAGGAAATTAGGTACTGTGGGGGTTATTCTTACTTTGGAGGAGTGTTAATCCGTCCCAAAAGTGACGGTAAAGTGACGGATATACCACCAGCCGTATTACGAGTTCCATAGGATATAATGGACTCGTAATACGGCTGGTGGTAAATCCGTCACTTTTCCGTCACTTTTGGGACGGATTAACACCTCCTCCAAAGTTAGAATAATCCCCTGTGTCTCTTGATGTTGGTGGTAGAGGTCTTGCAATCCTCTCCTGTTGGTCCGGATGAACGTCCTTTCCTGAGGGGGGATCCACAGTTGCAGGGACTGAGGTGGTTATAGGTGTTTCTGGTGTGTCTGGGCCTACCTTTCTGTGGCTGTGGCAGGTGTAGTAGGCCCAGATATCATATGGCAAAAGAAAGGGATAGATTTTGGGAAAGCCCCGCACATATGGTGGTAAATATCGAACAGCACCCCAGTCAGGGAGGTCAAATTAGAGCTGAGTGTCTGTATTTCTACATTGTGCTCCTTCTGCAACTGCTTAACATCCCGGAGCTCTGTTAGGACCTGGCCCATCATGTCTTGGGACTGATGTAAGGATCTCAAGACTTGTAAGCAGTGGCCTGGGTGACAGTGAGCCCATTAGCCTCACTTTGCTGGCCCACAGAGTTCCTCCCACAAGCCCTACCCCAGTATCCTGTGCTCTTGGGCCAGTATGCCACATCCCACTGGATAAACTGGAGGTGGTGGTGGTGGTGGTGTTGGCTCAACAGCAACCAGAATTGTGGGGCACAGGATTGGAATGATGTTCCTTTGGACATAGGAAGTGGAGGTATCCATTGGCTGAGGTGTTGTAACAACTGGGTTGGGAGGTGTAGGTGTGGGCTGAGTGAGACTCACTGGAGCTGTCTGTCCAGACAGACCAGATAGAACAGCCAGCTCCCCATCATCTGGACTGGAGTCCTTTCTGAAGGTCTGATCTTGGTCTGGATTGAGGTATCCTCAGTGGCAGATAGTTGTCCACCTACTCTGGGAGAAGGACCTAATATGAATTACAAACAAATTGTAAAAGTCTGGATTATGCATCAAGTATGTTTTGTTGTGAAAATTAAGCAATCTAAAATAAAAAATAGAATTAATAATAAATATTATGATTAGACCTTTCAGTGCTTATTTGATAATTCTCCAAACATTATACAGTACACGCACAAACTTTAAAAAAAAACAGATGAAGAGGTGTCTTGAAAAGAAAAAGACTACTTAGGAGGTGTACATAAAATATTCCACAAATTCAACCCAACTCATTGGAGAGGAGAAATGAGAAGTAAACCTTTCCACGGCCTTGCAGGTTCAAATTCAGATTATTATAGAACTTAGTAGGATTGATAACATCAGTCATGGTATGAACTTTGCTAAGTTAAGTATATTACCATTACAATTTATATTCTGCACACAACATAACATGAAATACATTCCTTAAGTCAGCATACTTTGATCTGTGAAACCAATTACATCTCTTCAATGAAATAACAATAAAGTGACAACATACACATTTACATAAAATAATCTCATTTTTATTCATTGCTTAGAATGGATTTGAGAAATGCCTAACATTTTGACATGTGAATATATCATAGAAAAAAGAGAATGACAACATCACACTGCAAAATATTTTTTTCCAGATGTAAAAAGAAGGCAATATGGTAGTTGTTGTCCTTTCAATTTGACATTACCAACACTTGGAAAATAACATTCCCAGTAAAATATATGCAGTGAAGATGTACACACATTTACTTAATTATGTCATATGTGAAATATGCTGAAAGGTGGAAAAAGACTTACAAGCACCATACCTTCATAGTATAAGAGATGGGGTTTGAATTGGATATCTTAAATACAACTAAACGAATATATATAAGAAAGGATCAATGAAGAACAACACATTTACTGCCCACACCTATTGCCACTAGTAAGAGGAGCGATCGTGAATGTGTTGACAAAACAATCGCAGTTACTATCAATTTCAAATTGGTGGTAACCCATTCACAAACTAGAAGGGGTCCCAACGAGGCCCCTTCCCCTTTGTGAATGGCAGCGTTCCCATTTTTATTTTTGAAATGCATCCTATTTTCCTTTAAAGTATACGGGCTGCATTTTTTAAAAAAACGCTTTTTTAATAAGCAGTCACTTACATGGTGGGCTGCTGACCCCTGCAGGCCACGATCCCTGTAAGTGCGCCCATTCCCAAATGCGTTGCTAATTGTGACTTGCCTCATGAATATTCATGATGCAGGTCCCTTGCTACCCATTTTGGAATCGCTAACACTGTCTCAGACACTGTTGGACATTTTGTTTTGCGACTCTTAATTTGTGATTCGCAAACAACACAATGTGAGTCACAAAGAAATGGTTGTACATCTGGTTGTACATCTGGCCCTTGGCATAAGTCTCCAGTTCTTGGAAATGTCTATCTTTAAAGACTCCCTGTACATCTGCATATTCAGTATTGCATTTCTCCTTTGTGCCCACTGTGACTACAGCGTCTTTTGAGTAATATTTATCTTTGTACTCATGTATGTGCATTTGGTACTGCTGGTTCGTAAGTATAAGATCATATTCCAATTATATGGCAGTGGATCACCATATAGATCCCCATTGAGCCCAAATCATATGCTGGACTTATGATTTAGGAATACTAGCTTTAGTAGATGCTTCTAATGTTTACATTTGAGACCACTATAAATTGTCACACTGGCCATGATATGTTTCTCTACAGGATCAAATTACCCTTCCATTGCAGAAAATAAATGTGATTTATAATTTATGGGAGCAGCCTGCCCTGAATTGTACAGTAAACTGATGTACCACACATGCTAGGAACAACCCTGTTAATCATATTATTTTTGTTGCCATTTATCTGGAAACATTTTCATTCAGTCATTTTAATTTGAATAGTATGCAAAAAGACTGTATGGAATCCGTCCAATCCTTTTCTGAAAAGGCATGTGTGATCAAGTAGTATAATGATGGCTTAACTCTTTCTACATAGTTTGGCAAGTCTGCCCTTTTTTGGGCTTGAACATACTTGAACTTAATTTAAGATGTTAGGGGCTGCAAGGTGGCACATTTCTCTAGAAATTAAAGTGCTGAAATGAAATGTTTAGGTTTCCTTCATTGCATTGTGTAAACCAGTGGTTCCCAACCTTTTGACTTTTGTGGACCCCACTTTATCATTACTGGAACCTGTGGACTCCCACTGAATCATAATTTGTATCTGGTGACCCCCCATTGAGTCATTACTGAAAGCTGGGGACCTAATCTTTTAAGATTATTTAATTTTCTACACAGTTGTGGATCCCCTGAGGAGGCTTTGCTGACCCCCAGCGGTCCCCGGACCAAAGTATGGGAATCACTGGTGTAAACAATTACAGCTAGGATAATGACATTGCTATGTAGTTTCACACCAGAGCAGGGGACAAGGGATCTCTGAACCAGTGTATACTGGCTTATGCAAGGAAGGCACCATCTGTGCCCTTCAAAACATTTCCAGAGGCTGGGGGAGTCTACCCCCCACCCAGCCTGTAATTCCTATTTCCAAAGGGAGAGGGTGTAACACTCTGATCCCAAAAGAAATGCTTTGTTAGATCTTCCTGGGACTGTACTGCTCAGACCCCAGGAGGGCAGAACACTGTCTGAGAGGTGGCAGCAGCTGTAGCTGCAGTGCAAGCCTCAGAGAACTGGTTTGGCAGTACTGGGGGTCCATGGTGGAGCCCCCAGGATGCATGGAATTGGCTCCCCAATACCAGATTTGGAATGGGAGGACAATTCCATGATCTTAGACACCTTACATGGCCATATTTGGAGTTACCATTGTGAAGCTACATATAGGTATTGACCTATTTGTAGTGCAGACGTGTAATGGCGTCCCCGCATTTACAAGTTCCCTGGAAATGGCCCTGAACTATGTGGGGGCACCTTTGCTAGTGCAAGGTTGCCCTCACACTTAGTAACTTTGCACCTTACCTTCGCCAAGTGAAGGTTAGACACATAGGTGACTTATAAGTTACTTAATTGCAGTGAAAATGGCTGTGAAATAATGTGTGCGTTATTTCACGAAGGCTGCAGTGGCAGTCCTGTGAAAGGGGTTTGTCTGAGCTCCTTATGGGTGGCAAGAGAAATGCTGCAGCCCATAAGGATCTCCTGGAACACCAATGCCCTGGGTACCTAGGTACCATATACTAGGGACTTATAAGGGGGGGGTCAGTGTGCCAATTGAAATTGGTAAATGAAGTCACTAGCCCATAGTGACAAATTTAAAAGCAGAGAGAGCATCAACACTGAGGTTCTGATTAGCAGAGCCTCAGTGGCAAAGTTAAGCACTATACAGACACACACAGTAGGCCATAAACTATGAGCACTGGTGTCCTGACCAGCAAGATCCCAGTGAGACGAGCAAAAACATACTGACATACAGGTAAAAATGGAATAACATGCCAAGAAAGATGGTACTTTCCTACAGCATTTGAATGTCTTTTGGGTTCTCATCAACTTGAATATAATCACCAGTCATGGCCAGAAGATCCTAGAGATGCTGGTGAAGTATTCTGACTTCTGCTATGCTGTGTATAAATAACACTGTCTATGTCATGTTTATTAGGAGCACCCTCCTTTACTAGGTCATGTTGTTGCTCAGTCATGGTTAGCACATCCACTTTCATTTTCTTGAACTGACCTTTGGTCTGAAATTTTCTAGGCATGTTTGTTTATGCGATCTTTGTCCCCTGATCTTGAACACTGAGAGACAGCAAGTATTTTACAGATGCATTCTCATGTGCTATATATATATTTTAAGTTAAACCCTGCATTAATTAGATTGATAAGTACAACTATAAGTAAAAATAATCCCTTTTTGGGGCTTTTAATATCTTATAAGGAGTTGAAACACTGCACATATTCTCTAAATCCCTTTTGTGGTATACAGGTAAATTTGTAGTTGTCTCTAATTATGTATTATTGCCTCCAGGCAACACATCAGAGTAGCTTTATAGCAGGCAAGCAAACAGATGTAGAGAACAATGATCACTGAGGAGACACGGAAACCATGAAACTGCTCAGACATTCTCCACCTGGGTGGTCTGCAGAACCAGCATCTGTATGATAATGTGCGCTTGAAGGTAGAGGTCACTGCGGGTCAGACAGAAAGAGGATCCTTCATCTTTTAGAACAATTTGCTATTTATATTATATTGTGCTACACATCATCTCTCTAGTATCATAGAACAAAAGGTAGGGCGTCAGAGCATAGGGAAATGTAGGGATGATTGATAAAGCAGATTAAGTATTCCAGACTCTATGGTCTGTAATTTAGTTAACAAGGAATGTAACATGAGTTAGAAAAGGAACCACTGGGAAGACGGCAAATGTCAAGCTTTTGCAATTTACAACGTTGATTGGACAAGAGGAAGGTGGAGATAAATACACATTTGAATATTCCCAAGATGAATACCAGAATCTTTCATTTGCCCTTCCACTGACTTCGAACTCTACACTCTTGAGCCCTGATTTATACTTCTCTACTCAAAACCCCGCTCATGCAGTTTTGCGTGAAAAAGTATACTGCCGGCTAGTGCCTGCTGGGCGTCATATTTATGGTATGATGGTAGGCAGCTGTAAGGCCCGGCTAGCGTCATAAAAAAGGACGTTAGCCGGATGAGGGAGGCATGGGGGCAACAGGAGGTTATGCGTCAAAAGATGACACTAGTATGGGCAGAGGCATAAATAATGCCTCTAACCAGACTAGCATCATCCTTTGATGCGCAACCCACATTGACATGACTCCTATCTTGGTAGAGACATAAGTCATGCCCACCATCCCAATGGCCATGCCCAGTGCAATGTAGGGAGGTCCAGGTTAGGCCCCCCCATGGCACTTCTTAAAAAATATATATATACTTACCTGTACTTACCTTACTTGGTTCCCCCATTCTCTGGCGTCCCTCTGGTGTGTGTGGGGGTGTCCCTGGGGCTAGGGAAGGGCACCTATGGGCTCATTCCATAGTCTCTAACCATGGAAATAGGCCCACAGCTCCCCTAACGCCTGCCCTGACCCATGCGTTAAATAATGGCGCTAAGAAAGCTTACCGCCATTATTTAAGACCCTCTTCCCCCATGCTTGATTTTAGCATGGGGGATAGATATGGCGCTAAGGCCATATCGTAATTTTTGGCCCGGGAACGCCTACCTTGCATCTCATTCATGCCGGGAAATCTCCTGCAGGCAAAAAATGACTTTAACTCCAAAACTTTGGCCCTAGACAGGTCTAGCGCCAAAGTATAGATTTGGAGTTAGGTTTCTGCTGAATTTGCGTAAAAAACAATGACACAAATTTGGCACAAATGGGGTATAAATATGCCCTTTGGTGCAGCACATCTGTAACATGTTAATTTATGCATTAATCACATGAAATAGGTAATCATTATCAGTACCTATCTGTCATGGGTTGCCCGTGGGATTGCTGTTATCATTATTTAATGAAGGTCCACTATTTAGTTAGGCATTGGCACTGGGCACTCACACATGCCAGAGGACAGGTGCCTGCGGATATAAACAGGCTCCCACCCCGCCACTTATTTAGAGGCTAAAATCCATTTCAAAGAAGGGCAATACAGCACTGACTAATTAAGATGTAGAAATGAATAGTTGTACAGCAACATTTGAAGAGTTTGTGTATTTTGATACAGCAGCTAAGGGCCAGAAAATACCTTTTTTCCTTGTGCCTTTTTCTGTGCCTGAATTGTGCCTGTCCGACAAATGTTCTGCGTAGGGTCAGGTGGGCCTTGAATAGGTTTTTCTGGCTACACATCCTCAGATTTACAAGACCTTGTAATCCTGGGGATACACCAAAACTTTATGCCTCCCCACAGTGGGCGCAACATGGAGAAATATCACTATTTCTCTTTGTTTTTTCCTCTTTCTGTGTGTGTTGCATTCTGCACCATGGTGCGAGGGTGCCTGCATTGGCACTAGGCTGCCAAAAGGGCGCTAGTGCAGCGGAAAAGGACAGGAATGCACTGTGTTGGTTAAATATAGCACATTCCTGCCCTTTCCCTTTGACGCATGACAGCGCAGCAAGGTGACTTGTTCAGTAATTGCTTTGCAGAGTTATACCAACCTCCGATGATTCAAACTTTGCAGTGCCCAGAGGCATTGCGAAGGAAGCTGCTCTCTGTGCAAATACCTGTATTTCAAAGAAGGTATCTGGATAGAGAAAGGTGGATGAGTCCTCACCAGCAGAAGGAGAGGGTAAACAAGAAATCCAAAAAGAGTTCTCCAAAGGGCCCCAATTTGTTTTTCCAGGGGAAAGAATCCCAGTCCAATCCTGAGCAGAAGGGGGAGGTTTTATTGGAAAGAAGTGCCAAGGATATTTCCAGCCACAGTGCCTTGAATGTTACCAGTATTGGCACAGAAAGGGGGATGCCATCTGACTCCACAGAAAGAAACCCTCCACTAATGGTCCTTCTCCAGGAATGGAAATTGTAATGCTAGGGGAGGGGGTTTCCTTAGTTAGTTGTGGTGGAAGTGTGAGGTCATCCTAGTTCCCTTGAGCGACATTGAGAAACTGTCTTTATAAATAAGGACACCCTCCATTGATCTGTCTCAATGTAAAAAGATGCTCAAATCAAGGAAAACCTCGACTTTTTGGTCAACCCAGACAGAAACATTTCCATCAAAGGAACCCTCACATGCAGCCCAGTTGGCCATCAACAAAAGTTCTGTGAAGCCATCCCCAAACTCATCACCACCAACTCTATTGACACTGAATCCTATATCTTCCTTAGAGACCTGAACTTCCACCTCAATGACGCCAACACCACCATGAGAGCATGAACATAATTGAATTCAACCAAACTGTCACCGACCCCACGCATGTCGCAGGACATCCCATTTTTACCTCCCTCAACACAGTCTCCTATGACCATACCACAGCGCTCACCTGGACGGACCACTCCACTGTTCACTTTACATTGACATCAGCCCATTAACACAGCCAGACAAGCCCACACCTCCCATTGAAGCTGGGGTGAGATAGCCAAAGTCCAATGGTGTGATGTCCTTAATACTCACTACCCAGAAATCGCAACAGACATGGACACAGCCATCAGAAATTTCACCATGTGGATCTTAAGCAGTTTAGGGACTGTCACCCCCAGCAAACTGAGCAAACACAACAACCACACCAAGCAAGCCAACTGGTATTCACCAGAACTGAGAACCTTCAAGTGCAGGTGCAAGCAGCTTGAAAGAAGGTGGCGCTCCACAAAGGAATCCATTGTCGGATCTGCCTTTAGGAACATGCTGAGTCAATACCACAAACACATCAATGATGCCAGAAAACAAGCCCTAGCACCCACATACTAATTGTCAAAGATTTCTCCAACCCATCAGCATCAGAGAACTACACCACCCCTTCACAGAACCTATGCAACTCCCTTGCTGACTTTTTCCATGATAAAGGAGCCACCATCAACAGAAACGTTGCACGTCAACCCTCTGTCACTGACACTATCAATCTTCTGAGCTCCTTGGACCCCCCACTAACTACTCTATCACCAACTGTAGACATCTCACTAAGCTGAAAACCGCCAACCTCATGTGAACCATACGTTCTGGATCCCTCACAGACCCTTGTCCTCACCACATGCTCAACCTAGGCATTAGCGCCATTGCCAACAAACTCACCCACATTCTCAGCTCCTCAATCAGCACAACTACTTACCCAGAAGACTGAAAAGATGAAGGAGTCAAATCCCTGCTCAAAACAACCTCAGCTGATCCAAATCAACTAAAAAAATACCAGCTGATCTCCCTACTCCTGTTCCCAACAAAAGTACTTGAAAAGTCATCAGCCAACAGCTTATGACCTACTTATAAGACAACAATCTCCAGAACACTAACCACTGCACAGAATCTGCCCTGATCACAGCCACAGATGACATCAGACATCTCGTAGACCAAGGAAACTGCTGCACTCATCCTCCTCAACCTCTCTGCAGATTTTGACATTATCTCCCACCACACACTGCTCACAAGGCTCCACCAAATAAGAATTTGAGGAAAAGCCCTCAAATGGATCGCCTCTTTTCTAGCAGGCAGAACTCAGAGTCCGCCTCCCTTCCTTCACCTCAAAGCCGAAGGTAATCATCCGCGGGTCTCCCAGGGACCATCACTCAGCCCCACCCTCCTCAACAACTACATGAACCCCTGGCCAACATCACCAGAGACCACGGACTCAACATAAGCTCTTATGTTGATGACATGCAGCTCCCTCTCGCACTCTCCAAAGACCCCTCCGCAATGAAATCCAACTTTCACAACTGCTTGAACAGTGTTCCAGATGCCTCAAACTCAACACAGACAAAATGGAGGTGCTACTGTTCAGTAACACTGCCTCTCCTTGGGACCACTCCTGGTCGCCAGCTGAGCTGGGACCCCACCACCACCCACAAACTATGCCAGAAACCTAGGAATTATCATGGACAACAAACTCAGCATGAGGAATCAGGTCAGCGCACTCTCCTTCACCTGCTTCCTCACCCTCTGGCTGCTCAGACCTACCATCACACAAGCCCTCAGATTTAACTGGCTAGACTACAGCAACAGGCTCTACATCAGACTCACCAAAAGACTTCAAATCATCCAGAACTCAGCCACCAGACTCATTCTAGACCTCCCAAAAGGAACGGACATCACCCCCCAACCTAAGAAATGTAAAATGGCTCCCTGTATACAAACAATGACAATTCAAGCTCCCAACATTCATGTACAAAATCCCTGCATGACCTAGGACCAGTGCCTCAGCCACTGCATAAACTTCTACCACCCCTCCCGACTCCATTGGCCCACCTTGCTCTCCCTAGCAATCACACCACAAATTCTCTGCAGCACCTAGGGTGGTCGCTCTTTCACATACCTAGCAGCAAAGGCCTGGAACTGCCCCCCCACACCCACCAAATAGCGTCTCCATCTATTCAGGAGTTCAGAAGAAGTCTCAGTATGTGGCTGTTTGACTGAGACTAATGCAGCAGCAACAGCACCTTGATACCCTCACCAGTGATTGGTGTGCTTTATAAATCTAATGATTGATTGATTGATTGCCTAAGGCTCAAATACCTGACAATGCAAAAAAGTATAGGAAGTGGCTCACCATCAATACGCAGAGGATGGTGGCTCTGAGAGACAAAGTAGCCAGAATTACTATTATGTGTCATCTGGTGTTCTTGGAGCAGGTCATTCCCAATATACATGCCATTAGGGTGTAGTAGCGGACAATCACAAGAGTCACTATCCCATGGCTCTGGTTCCCTTTGAAAGGGGCAGTGAGATCTCAGATTCCTTAAATGTAATCATGGGTCCAGCCATCCTCATGGATTGTGTGCTTGGTAACAACATGGATCACACAATCTGGAAGGAGGTGGAGGTCCACTCCCACCTGGAGATGTTAGGGTTACCTGCCCGACCACACAGTACATGGTACCTGGAAATGAAATTCAAAATGACTTGGAGCACGGAAAATGGCGCAGGTACCTGTCAAAACAAGAAAGAGCAAGGGACATGGGAAACCAGCTCCTAAATCTCCCATGGTCCGCACGGAGGCTGATTCTGAGGGCAACTTCACATAATCAATAGTGAAACTTATTCTTAGATGTCATCTAGTGTCCTCAGAGCAGGTATTCCATGGTCTTGTCCATCAGGTTGTGACAGGAGACAATCAGTAAGTCACTAATCAAAAGCTCTAGTTCCCTTTGAATGGGGTGGGATCAGGTTCCCTAAAGGGAACTGTGAGTCCAGTCATGCCTGCTGACTGTCTGTTAGGAAGGGACCTAGAGCACACCATCTGAAAAGAGGTGGACTTCAGGTCCCTCCTGGAGAAGTTGTAATTGCCTGAGTGATTGTGCCTAACCATGTGGTTCATGGCAGTCCACCAGGGAAGTCAGAAGAACCTGGAGCCTGCCAACAACAGGAAGGGCAGGTGTTATAGGAACCCTCACCCCAGAAATGTCCATGGTCAGGGAGAAGACTGATTCTGAGGGTGACCTGCCAGAACCTACTGGGGAAGACATTGCTGCTTTAGGAGATCTACCAGCGTTAGCTGGATGTCAAACTAGATGGGGGCCATCCCTGGCTTAGTTCTGAGTTCTGCAAGGCACTGAAGTAGTGCCCAGTCTTGAGGGACTAAGATGACAGGCCCAGACAGCTGGCAACACTTCTAGTGATCATCTCATTTATTGGGCAAATGGTTTCCTGGTTAGCTAGCCTACGGTCAATGAACCTGGCTCAACCTACATGTTGGTAGACCCCCATTACTACGGGGCCTTCCTACTGGAGCTGGCCCATGACATCCTCCTGTCAGAACTTCTGAGGCAGGCCAAAACCTTTGACTAACTGTCATCCACTTGTATTGATTTTGAATGAAGATGCAATCAGAAGCATTCTGCAGATCCTGCGTAAACTTCCAGACAAGTGGGAGGTCACAGGTAAAGCAAAAGGACCCTCGTATTCCATTCTCTGTAGTGGGAAGACCCTTTCAAAGGGCAGGCATTGATAGTTTTGGGTACCTTGACCCCAAGGCAAGCATTAGGCAAAAGGTTTATCCTGTTCTTTCTGGACTATGCCACCCGGTAACCTGGGACATTGGTGACTGCACCCGTGGAGGCAAGGGCACTGATGGGGATCTCTACCTGAATGAGTTTCCCCAAGGAGGTTATGTCTTACAGAAGGACCAACTTTATGTCTGCATACTTGAAGTCCATGTGGAGTGAGTCTGGGTGAATTTACAAGTTCTCTAGACCATACCACTCTCTGACCAATGGGCTTATTGAAAGATTCAACAAGACCTTTAATGGCAAGATTGGGGACCTAATGGAGTCATTGAAGCATGAGTGGAAGGCCCTATTGTGATGCCTGATATTTTCATACAAGGAAGTGTCCTAAAAGTGAGAGGGTTCAGTCCCTTTGAACTTCTCCTTGGCCTATGTGTGGACCTCCCAGATTGTGAAGGAGGGGTAAAAGGAAGTTCCTAGGAAACCCCCTCAAAATGCAGTGAGCTAAATGTTAGCCATCAGAATTCAGATGAAGCTCTGCTAGAAAGAGGCCACTGTGAACCTAGAGGACAGCCAAAAATTCATGAACCACTGGTATGACCAAAAGGCCACTCTGGTGGAGTATGAGCCTGGCTAAAAGATGTAGGTGACAGAGCCTGTTACGCCTTGGGCATTCAAGGCTCTATGGGGTCAGGAACATAAAGGGGGGGTCACCGATCTGCTGGTCCTCAAGACCCTAGCAACACCTTAAAGGTGTGCTTCTCTTGTCTCACTTACCACAGGGCTCACTGATTGGTGTAGAGACATGGGGGACAGCATGCCTATCAAGAATAAAATCTACCAGCTATCTGGCAAAGTGAGAGCCAGCATCAAGGATGATGTTTCCAAGATGTTGGATATGGGAGTGATTGAGCCCTCCTGTAGTCCCTGATTCAGTCCACTGGCTCTGATACTCAAAGCTGACCCTTCGATCACCCCCTCAGAACTGGTTCTGTGTGGATCACAGGGTCCTCAATTCAGTCACCAAGACTAATATTTCCCATATTCCAAGAGCTGATGAGCTCAATGATCATTGGGTGCTGCCAAGTTCCTCAGTGCCTTTGAATTGACGTCAGGGTTCTGAATGGGAGAGACAAAGACAGGTTCTATCCTCCACTCTTGAGGGCCACTTTTAGTTCAGAGTCCTGCCCATGGGCCAAAAGAAATGAAAAATGCCATCTTCCTGAGATTGGTATACTGGTTCCTATCTAGGATAGAACACTTTAGTGCCACCTACCTGGACTGCATTGCTGTTTTCTGCTACAACTGGAAGACCACCTGAACCACTTACAGGAAGTGGTTTAGGTCCTGCAGCAGGGAAGCCTGACTCTCAAGGTCAGTAAGTGCCAGTAAGTGACTCGCAAGGTCAGTACGTGCAGGGATCAGTGGTGTACTTGGGCCCAGTTGGGGGAGGCAAGGTGCCACCTCTTCAGCCCAAGATACAGATTATAATGGCTTGGGTGCCTTAAAAACCCAGACCAAGATGAGAGCATTCTTAGGCCCCAATTGGCAATACAAGATATCAATTAGGGAATATTTCACATCGTGGCCACCTTAACTGAGCTGACTTACAAGAAGCGGCCTAAAAAGGCGATCTTGACACAGGTGTGCCAGAAGGCTTTCGATACCTTAAAGGAGGCCATGTGTATAGCACCAGTGCTCAAGGCGTTCAGCATCTACAAAGTATTCCTTGTTAAGACAGATGCTTAAAAAATGACATTAGGGTGTCTTTTCATGGATAAATTAAGAGGGATTAGATCAACCTATAGCCTTTCAGTAGGGGGCTGCTTGCCAGGAAACAGTGGTGGAGTGCAATTGAGAGCGAAACTCTTGCAGTGGTCTGGGCGCTGAAGAGGTTGGGACCATACTTGTTTAGAACCCATTCGCTCTTTTAGGCAGACCACAGGCCTCACAGGTGGTTAATGCAAATATGGCATGTTGGAAATGGTCCCTTTTACAGGGTTAACCCCAAATATTTTGCCTTTCTCCTCATATTTTTCTGACCTTCTTTTTGTTGGCTTTAGTTCTCTGCGCACTTTACCATTGCTAATCAGTGCCAAAGTACATGTGCTCTCCACCCTAAAACATGGTATAATTGGCTTACACCTGTTTGCCTTATTTACTTTATCTGTAACCCCCTTAGAAAGTGGTAAACCATATACCCAGGGCTGGTAAATTCAATGCTACTAATGGGCCTGCAGCCCTGATTGCGACACCCAGAGAAGTAGCCTTTTCAAACATGTCTCAGGCCTGCCTCGCAGCGCATGTGTGTGCAGTTTACTGCCACATTGACTTGGTAATTCAATCTAATTGTCAAGGCCTAAACTCTCTCTTTACTACCTGTAAGTCACCCCTTAGGTAAGCCCTAGATAGCCCTACAGGCAGTGTGCTATGTTTGTAAAGGTAGGACATTGACATATATGTTTTGCATGTCCTAGTAGTGACAAACAGTTGATTTCATTTTTCACTACTGAGAGGGCTGCTCCTCTCATAGGTTAGCATTGGGAATTCCCTTTTATATGTCTACGTGGTCATTTCTGATCTGTGAGGAGTAGAGTGAGAAATCCTGCTTACTGGTGTACTTGGATTTTACATTACTATTTTAGAAATGCCACTTTTAGAAAGTGAGCATTTCTTTGTGCTTTACCTCTAGTGTTTTGCAGCCTGACTCGAATCCACATCTAGGGCAGAGTGGCAGCTACAGTTGTTGCATACTTTCCAGACAGCCATAACACAGGAGGGGCAGGGTGTGACAGAAGAGACATCTGCATACTGATAGTCATCCTGGACTGCGAAGAGGTAGGGTCTGGAGAAAGGGCTGGGTTGAAAAGGGGTTGTGTTTCACTTGAAAGGGTTCCTTTGAAGTAACCCCTTGAACAAAGACATTTTTTAGTTTAAATACAGGGGCTCGAACCCATGATTTTACAGCACTTTGGAACTGAGACTGAACCTCTGTCAGAAGGACTGCTGAGCTACATAAAGGACTCCTCTGGACTGCTCTTCTGTTGCTGCCCTGCCACTTGCATCTGCTGGGTGGCACAAATGACTCATTGGATAGCTTTTCTGTGTGTCCTGAAAGGCACCACTTGACTGCCCAGAGAGATTACCAGTAGAATTGATGGTCTGGTTGTGCTTAGTGTCCCCTCTACCAAGTGTTCTCCTAGGCCCCAGCTCATGATGAGGGTTGGTTGCTGCCCCTGGCCTTGCAGCAATTTACCTATGCAATGATTAGCACAAGGTGAGAACTCTGTGTCTTCCCCCTTCAAAACTACACAGCGCCTGCATTGGTTCTTGCCCGGGCTGTGAGGGCCGGTAAACAGACAACCCTGAGAGGGAGACCCATCACCATGCCCTTCACCACAGCCTTTCACCTGTACGGACTGGTAGCTGCTGGAATTCCCCCCAGCATGGTCCCCCACTGCTCTATGAGTGCAGGGCTCGCACCTGGCAGAGGAGGGCTGTGCAGGCTCCTGGCCTTCAAGATTGCCACCAGAAGCCCCAGCGTGTTTCAGAAAGAGAGGGGAAGCCACTGTGCCTTTGTAGCGACTGCGCTTGCTCTACAGGCACTGGCACATGTGTGGCACTCAGTCATCAAGCAATGAAGACATGCTGGGTGCCCAGGAGCCGGGGACCGGGATTCCCTGATGACAACATGGCTGTAAGTTTATCATAATACCTGTTTCAGAGCACAAGGACACCCTGAACCTGACACTCGCCCACAGCTCATCTCTCAGCGATGCAAGGGCAGTGGTCCGTGTGATTCCAGGGGGGTCCGGACATGCTTTCACCTGGGGAGGCATTCTCTCGACTCACAGATGGGGTAAGCCTCTGAGGAGGATCCCGGGCAGAGTGTGAGGTAACCTGCCGAGTGGGGACCTACTGCTAGTGACCCCCCAGGGATTGAGAGAAATGCTGTTGCGAAGGTGTTGAATTTATCCAGAACTGGGAGAAATACCATATCATTACTAGTATGAGGGCTGGTGATCCTACAACTGTACGTGCCTAGTAGAGTGCACATATCTTACTGCTGCATTTCTTATTGATACCTATCTGTTGCTTCTCCTACTATACAGGATAACAACTACTTTGTCAATATTTAACTTACGTGCATAATAAAGCTGATGTATTTTGTTTTGGGGTCCACCTACTGTTGAGACAGCGAGGAATATTACAGTAATTGGATGATGTGCACAATAACTATAACATATGGTATTTAAGGGGGCAGATTATGACTTAGGTGTTATCATAATGCCCTTCCGGACCCCAGTAGTTCTTCATGACAGGATACCGATTGTGGTTGCCTGCCATTGTCAAGATAAGGAAAGTTTTCTCAGGCTTCACATGATAAGCACAGTACATATAAAAGTATATATGGTATCTGGTTGTGCATATATATTCTACTATAGCCTAACTACTGCACTTTATGCCCTGATGTAGGACATTTTGATTCTTGTATAATCAAGGTGATGAGTACTAATTCAAGTTCTGCATAGTATGCGCAGTGTTTATGAAGACTGCACAATACATATTTTTATATAACCTTCATTGAAGTCTCTTTTTGTTGTGTAGTTTTTGTATCGCTGGTAGGAGAGTGTTGTGCAAACTTTTTACACATGACTTCTAGGGATAATCCTGACTTCTCTGTGCCAAGCTACCAGGCGGTGAACCCAGGTTATCTTTTTTGTGTGACTTATGTGACCTGACTAGAGTGATGAGATCTGCTTGGCTTAGGTGCATACCGTAGCCAACCAGAAACCCCATTTCTAACAGGTGATGAGAATCCAAATCTGTTGAGGTGCTCATCTCTCTACAGGGAATGGATTTTACGGTGGAACTTTGCCCTGAGACTGACCAAATCTCATGGTCTTTTCAGTTTTTTTTAACCTTGGGGTTGAGAAACCCTATGGGGCTGGGTAGTTCTCCCTGCCGCTGGGGGCGGGAGGAGTGGGGGGTGTTTATGGAGGCCCATGTTGCAAATGTCAATTTTTGGTGCAGTATTTCCACAGATTCTTGACTTTGTTTGCTAAACCCGTATTTGCTGACCATATTACACTGCTTCCCTCTCTAAACATGTCACAATTGGCATACCCCTAATTGGCACTTTTAATGTATTTGTACACCTCTAGTAATTGGTACCACATGTAACCAGGGCCTGTAAAGTAACTGCTACTAGTGAGCTGCAGCACTCATTGTGCCACCCACAAAGTAACACTGTGAAACACGTCTCCAGGCCTGCCACTGAATCCTCAGTGTGTAGCTTTAGGCTGACATTTTGAGCTGGCAAACCAAAGCTTTTGCCAGGTATATACCTTCCTTTTCTTTCCAACAATTGAGCATGAAAAGGGGAAACAGAAAGGGATGTGAATTTGCTGAGTCATCATCAGCAAGATTTATGAACTTATTTAGAGTTGGGAAATGCAAGGCATCTACAGAAAAGTGGTGGATCCTCCAGCAGCCATATGAAGAGCGCACTAATGCCAATAGGACGGACTGATGTATGCTATAGCAAACTCTAAATAAGGCCCTTAGGGCAGTCTTAAGTGTGACTAGTGCCATCTTAGCACCATCATTGCATATTTTTTTCGTTCCAACAATTGAGCATGAAAAGGGAAAACAGAAAGGGATGTGAATTTGCTGAGTCATCATCAGCAAGATTTATTATCTTATTTAGAGTTGGGAAAAGCAGGGCATCTACAAAAAAGTGGTGGATCCTCCAGCAGCCATATGAAGAGTGCACTATTGCCAATAGGACGGAATGATGTATGCTATGGCAAACTCTAAATAAGGCCCTTAGGGCAGTTTTAAGTGTGACTAGTGCCATCTTAGCACTGCCATTGCATAATGTTTTTTACTCTAAGGCTGTGCCATATTTACAAAGTGGTGCTGTTAGACTTGGCATCTTTGGCGTGGACTCCCTAACTTTTTGCCTCTGTTTCCCAGGTTGTTGATGTGTGCTGGACTCTGTTTTTGCTGTTTTTGTTTCTCTGGGCACTTTACAACTGTTATCCAGTGCTAAAGTGCAAGTGCTCCTATGTAAAATGTATGCTTAATTGGATTTCCGTGATTGGCATATTTGATGTACTCGTAAGTCCCTAGTACAGTGCTCTAAAGGTGCCCAGGGCCTGTAAATAAAATGCTACTAGTGGGCCTGAGGCACTGGCTGTGCCACCCACATTAGTAGCCATATAATCATGCCACAGACCTGCCACTCCAATGTCTGTGTGTGCAGTTTTTAAACTGCAAATTCGACGTGGCAAGTATACCCACTTGCCAGGCCTAACCCTTCCCTTTATCTACATATAAGACACCCCTAAGGTAGGCCCTAGGTAGCCCCATGGTCAGGGTGCACTGTATGTTTAAGGTAGGACATATACTAAGGTGTTTCATATGTCCTGACAGTGAAATACTGTCAAATTCGTTTTTCACTGTTGCAAGGCCTATCTCTCTCATAGGTTAACATGGGGGCTACCTTTAAAATTATTAAAGGGTAGATTCCCTTTGAGAGCATATAGACATGGGGAGTTTGGATCTCTGAGCTCACAATTTAAAAATACATCTTTTAGTAAAGTAGATTTTAAGATTGTGTGTTTGAAAATGCCACTTTTAGAAAGTGATCATTTTCTTGCTAAAACCATTCTGTGACTCTGCCTGGTTGTGGATCCCCTTGGTTAGTTTGACAGTTGGGCTGTTTGCACCTCTCTCTAGGTGAGACCCAAAGGGAGCTGGGGTGTAGCCTGCATATCCTGATGAGCCATCTGTGCTAGGAGGGAGGGGAGGAGTGGTCACTTATTCCTGAAAGGACTGTGCCTTCCCTCACACAATGAAGTCTCCAACCCTCTGGTGTGTGTCTGGAGCCTGGCCTGGGCAAGGCAGGATTTTATAAACAAGAGAGACTTTCCTTTGAAGTAAGCCTACTTCAAAGGCCAAAATGGGTATAAGAAGAGCACCCACTACCACAGACTTTAGATCACTGGTGGACATCAGGAGGAACCTCTCCCTGGAGAAGAGCTGAAGAGCTGAGGAGAAGTGCTGCCCTGCCTGTGACTGTGCTTTGTGGAGCTATCCTGCAGTTACTGCTGCTGCCTGGTGAAAGGGGAGAAAGACTGCACTTTGTTGTGCATTCCTGCTTGTGAAGAAAGCTCCAAGGGCTTGCCCTGAGCTTTCCTCCTGTTGTTGAAGTCTCAGGGCCATCAAAGACTTCCTCTGCCAGCACCTGGACTCTCTGCTGAGTCTCCTTCCCTGCCAAGTGGTGCCATGTCCAGTTCCTGGGGCCTTGACAGGTGAAGCTGGCAGAACAAGACTGAAAATCCACACACCGACCGGTGTGCGGGGAAATGTCTGACGCAACCTCCGAAATGCGGCTGAAGAAACAACGCGCCGCCAGCTCTGTAGCTGAAATCGATGCACTGCTTGCAGCGTGGCTGGAAGATTGACGCTCGTGGTTGGAGAAATGATGCACCGCATCGCTAACAGAGGCTGGTAACATCGCAACCCACACAGCACAGCTGACACCGTGCGGCAGGATTTTTGAACCAAACCTTGCTGGGCGCGGAAAAACAACGCAACATCTGCCTGGACTCAAGTGCTGCCCGGATTGACACATCGCTCTCCTGCGGAGAGGAAAACCGACACACACTGACCTGGCTTGCGGGTGAGAAATCGACGCACCGCTTACCTTGTTCGACGCACACTCGCCCGTGCGTGTTATTTTGATGCTACCCAGGTACTTTTCAACGCTGACAGTGTTTACCTGTTTACAAAAGGATTTAAAGACTCTTTTGCTTTTAACATTATTAACTTGACATGTGTATGTTGGATTTTTGTTGTGTTGATCTTGTTTTGTTTAGATAAATATTTCCTACTTTTCTCGACCTGTGTTGTGTCATTTTGAAGTGTTTTCATTAAGTTGCTGTGTATGTTGGTACAAATACTTTACACCTAGAAGTTAAACCTGCCTGCTCATGCCAAGCTACCAAGGGGGCGAGCGGGTGTTGGCGGAGGGTGATTCTCCTTTACCCTGACTAAAGCGAGTGTCCTTGCTTGGACGGGGGTAACCTGACTGCCTACCAAAGACCCCATTTCTAACAGGAACACATGTTGCACAAGCCTCCAGCATCCCTATAACTCAGACTGGGTGTGGCTCCCTATGTCTCAGACTGAGTGTGGCTGGATGCAGCAGGTATTTAAGCCACACTCAGCCAGACTAAATGCTTACTGTAAAGGTAACCAGCTGCAGAGAATGAATCTCTGCTCCTCCACTTTTAGATCTTCACTTTCTGTTCTTTCCAGCATCTTAGAGGCCGCTTCTGGAAGAAGACGAGACAGGGGAAATTAACTCTCAAAAAGGCGGTAACGCGCTGTGAACGATTTAAGAACATTTATTGCTAAAACCTGATACTTGCTGACTTGAAACTTGAAAAGCAAATGTTCCAGGATGCAATGCACCTAAAATGGCACCTCTTTGGTTTTTAAGGTCATTGGGATGTTTGCCGATTGTCATGCTATAATGCTTATTGCAGTTACTTGCATTATACCACAGAAATGAGTTTCTATTGAACAATTATTATGAAAACTAAATTAATGTGGTATTACTATTGTCGTTAGCAATACAATGTACTGTAAATACGTTTATTATCACTGAGTTCAAAGTGCCATTTGCTTTATTTCAAATTGTTACTGGTGATGCAGAACGTTCTGTGTTTGGCGCTTAAATTAAGTTGAAGCTTATTTTTTACATGCTCACAATTACGCAGTGGTGTAACAGTGATAAGCCAGTTGTTCATGAAGTTGTACTCTTTTGATTAACCATATGTATTCATAGTAATAGAATGTGAACTGTAATCCTTGATATGAACCCTATGCTTTCATGATTTAAACAATGAATTGCGTTCCTCGCTATGCTAGCACAGTACAATCATTAACCCATGAATATCTGGAGAATCTAATTCCCTGAGAGTATGTTGTTATTAGTGTAAATGTCTATGAGTCGAGTGAGTCAGAATCTTGGAAAATCTCATCAAGATGAAACACACATGATATCCACTGAACGTCAAGGAACACCTAGGTAGGCTTAACTGAGGGGATGAGGGACTAATCGGGGATCACAGTGGGAGTTGTTATAGACAGTGTAGGAGGATTGCTAACGCTGAATTTTTACTAATGAATATTCATGTATTCTGAGTGTTGAATCTGCATAGAAAATGAGTTAACGTAGAGAAATAATACACGCATTTAAAAACGTGCCTATTTGAGTGACCATTGATAATCATGAAGTGTACTTATTAACAGCCTATTAAGGTAAAATGCCGAGCTTGGATTAATGTAGTAGTATGTCATATTAATGGTCATGTATTATGAATTTGTTTTATTAATCATAGGCCTTAATTTAGCGAGGTTGCATGGCCTCATGTCAAACTCCATTGCTTAGGAGAATTAAATTGTGATTTTTCACTGCTTGGACCAAATGTTAGTAATTAAATTATTCCTCCTGAGAAATGCCTGCTAGAACATGTTGTACTAGCTAGGGATACATTGCTTAACCTAGGCCCTCATTATGACATGGGCGGTAAGTGCCGCTTACCGCCATGCTGACTGCCGCCAACATACCGCAACTGTGGCGGTATACCGCTACAGGTATTATGACCCACCGTTAGAAATCCGCCACTATACAGACACACACACAAGTCCCCCAGACCAAGGTCAGTGATAAAATGGCGGTACTAAAACCCACACAGTTACGCCAACAGAAATACACCCACAGCATCATGACCCACGACTCACTGTGGTGGACATTCAAGCACGGTAAACCATTGGCGGTACATACAACATCACATTGGACAATTCAAACTACACACACCTGACACACATACACACACCATACCGATACACCCACACCACTATAAAACACCCACCCACACTACTCACAACCCTTTATCACTACAAAAAAATCTACAACAGAGAGAGAGAGAGAGACACCAAGAGCACCCACAGAACCAGAGCCACAGAACACCATCACGCATACACCATCCACGCACCTCACAGCACACACCCCAACACATCACCCCACACATCACCTCACACATATCACTCATACCACATCCATGTGGCACCCCAAAGACACGCCAGGTTTTCTGAGGAGGAGCTAAGGGTCATGGTGGAGGAAATCATCCGGGTTCAGCCACAGCTATTTGGATCACAGGTGCAGCAGACGTCCATTGCTAGGAAGATGATAGGAAGATGGAGAATCGTGGACAGGGTCAATGCGGTGGGACAGCATCCAAGAACCAGGCATGACATCAGGAAGAGATGGAACGACCTACAGGGGAAGGTGCGTTCCGTGGTTTTAAGACACCAGATTACTGTACAGAGGACTGGCAGTGGACCCCCACCTCCTCCCCTACAACTAACAACATGGGAGGAGCAAGTCTTGGCGATCATGCATCCTGAGGGCCTCACAGGAGTAGCAGGAGGACTGGACTCTGGTAAGTCAAATCTTTACTATTATATCCCCCACCCTACCTGCATGCCATCTCTTACCCCCACCCATACCCTCACTCCCATCACTCCATCACCTCACATATACCCCACTATCACAACCCACCCATCCCAATACCAAGCCCTGCATGCAACAACAACAATGCATGGACACCCATCACAGCCCTGCATGGACACCCATCACCACAGCATGCCCAGAAGAGAGACTACCCAGCCCACACAATCAGCACTCACACAAGGCCAAGGAAACAGGAAAAACACAATTATACAGGGAAACACACCCATTGCACAAAATGGCACACACAGATACAATAACAATGGATTTGCATCCCAACAGGACCCCTACCCAACGTCAGCGGAGAGGAGGTGCTACCAACAACCAGCCCCACCCCAGAAGAGACCCACATTGATGACAGCAGCTCTGCATGCCTGGACCATGATGACCAACCTGGCCCATCAGGGACCTCTGGACAGTCGGTTTCCCTGCCACAGTCCCAACCCACCACAGAGCCTCCTCCCTCCGGAAACACCACCACATCACCCACCCAGCGGGCCCATACCCCTGTCCCAGGGACACGTCAATTAGCAGTCCGTCCACCACTATAGGGACCCCAGGCAACCCCACTAACACAGGACGATCAGGGATCTGGGGTCAGTGGCAGTGGGCACACTGTTCAGGGGACAGAGGCACAGGACAACAGGGAAGCTGGGAGGACTGCTGTGTGACAGGGGGAGGACAGGCCCAGGGAACCTACCCGTCCGTGAGGTGCTCTCCCACATCATAAGAGCATACCACCATTCCCAGGAGACCATGGGCACGGTACTGGCCAAGTTACAGGAGACCCAGCGGCTGCAGGAGAAACAGTACCTGGGTATCAGGGAGGACCTCACAAAAATCTACACCATCCTGGTCACCATAGAAGGGGTGCTGACTCACATGGACAAGACCATGAGGGAGGCAGTGGCACAACAATGGGCACCTGTGATACCAAGAGACTGGACTTCACCCTGGACCTTCCTCCACCATCAACCCAGCCCCTTGCACTCACCCCCATACTATTCAGCACAAAAAATAAACACCATTGAAATATAAACCATACTGGAGTCAGTGTAATGATTGGAAAGATGTATTCTTACAACATTCTCAAAGCATTGCAACATCTATGTTCATTGAATTACACCAATGTATGACAGTTGGTGGTTAGCAGTACGTAAAGCAGGAGACAGAATGGGGCACACATATCTGAAAAAAGGGAATCCAAATGGAACAGTCAGTGGCCATAGACAGAGGGTAAGAGGCTGCCATGTACAATGTCGAAATGATTACTGAAAAGTAAAGTTGAGTTACAGTCTCTTACCTGTGTGTCACTGGAAGTACTGCTGTATAATGTTTGTTTTATTGTCCACATCTTCTTCATCTGCCTCCTCTTCGTCACTGTCCACAGGCTCCACCGCTGCCACAAGACCATCACCAGGCTCATCCTCCAGCAGAAAAGGCACCTGGTGTCTCAAGGCCAGGTTGTGCAACGTACAGCATGCCACGATGATCTGGCACAAATTCTTCAGTGAGTACTACAGGGATTCACCTGTCAGATGGAGGCACCGAAACCTGGCCTTCAGGATGCCGAAGGTCCTCTCAATAATCCTCCTTGTTCGCCCACATGCCTCATTGTAACGTTCCTCTGCCCTTGTCCTGGGATTCCTCACTGGGGTCAGTAGCCATGAGAGGTTGGGGTAACCAGATTCACCTGTAAATATTGAGGGACAACTGTTAGACACACACTAACCCTTAGGGACAACCCCATACTCAGACCACAACTTTTACTGTGTGGGGACCTTGGCCTCACCTAATAGCCACACCCAGTGCCTCTGGAGTTCAGCCATCACATATGGGAATCTGCTATTCCTCAAGATAAAGGCATCATACTTTGCACTGACATGGGAGATGTACTGGTCCGCCAAACACATCATCTGCACATTCAGAGTGAAAGCTTTTTCGATTCCTGAACACCTGTTCATTTCTCTGGGGGTGGGGGGGACAAAGGCAATATGTGTACCATCAATGGCACCAATGATATTGGGGATATGTCCCAGTGCATAGAAGTCAGCCTTCACTGTGGCCAAATCCTCCACCTGGGGGAAAACGATGTAGCTGCGCTAGGCTTCAGCACGTTTGGGAACATAGGCTGTGACATCCCTGATGCCATGGCCCCTGTCCCTTGGAAGGAACCAATTGCCAGGAAATGGAACACTGACAGGACCTGCACTAGAGGGGGGATACCTGTGGTGTGGTGGATGGCTGAAATCTGGTCTGGCTCCAATTGGGCACACAGTTCATGGATTGTGGCCCTATCAAGTCTGTAGGTTAGGATAATGTGCCTGTCCTCCATTGTTGCCTTGTCCACCAGGGGTCTGTACACAGGGGATATCTCCATCTCCTATTCATCCTCAGTGGTTGAACTTTAGGGTTAAATACGGTTAGCAGAAGGGCATATTCAAACATATTCTCAGATCAATATGCAATTTTTGCTTTACCGAAACAGTATGGGAACTTTTTAAGGCAGTTGATGTGCCTATGTCTGCTGTGACGCAGTTAGGTTCCATGGCCTGTGCCCCCCTGAAATGGCGGCTGTATGACCTGTGAGGAGGGACAAGTGGAAATGAGGTAATTCCTCTGGCGTTGTGTGCTGTTGCGGTCGGCGCTAGACAACTGCTGTGCAACACCTCATTGGTTATCATTGGGGCCTATGTGTTCCAGGAGCCAATGGCGATGTACGCCGGCGGTGATAGTACGCACCGCCACGGGCATCATCACCATTTTCTATCTGTTCACTCACTTGCTACCTGACCTTCAACAGGAGAGGACCTACACTGCAAGTGCTGTGGTGACCTGTGTCCGGAAGCGACCATGGCTCGAGTGTCTGGGGAAAGGGCCCCTGCCTTCACTTTGGAGGAGTTGGAGAGACTGGTGGATGGGGTCCTCCCCCAGTACACGTTACTCTACGGTCCTCCAGACAAACAGGTGAGTATACTGTGAGCATGATGTGTGGGCAATGCCTATTTGGAGTTGTGTGGATGTAAGCCACATGTTGGGGGGTGCTAAGGCGTCTTGGCCTGAATGCTGCATAAGAGATGGTAGTGTATGTGCGTCAAGGTATTGGTGGGAACTGGTGGGCAAAGAGTATGACGGTCCGGACAGGTGAGTAATTACATTTTCTGCTGTCTTTTCCCTCTAGGTCAGCGCCCACCAGAAAAAGGGTATTTGGAGTGCCATCACCAAGGTGGTGCAGACCCTGGGGATCTATCACAGGCGAAGCACCCAGTGCCCAAGAGATGGGAGGACCTGCGCTGCTGGACCAAGAAGACGGCGGAGGCCCAGCTGGGGCTGGCCTCTCAACGTGGAAGGGGTGCCCGTCGTACCATGACCCCTCTGATGTTCCACATCCTGGCGGTGGCCTATCCTGAGTTGGATGGGCACTTGAGGTGATCACAGCAGCCACAAGGGGGTGAGTACGTATGCAGAAAGCTGACTGCGTGCTTTAAGAACTAGCTGGGTGGGGGATGTGGGCTATGGGTGCCCCTATGCCAGGGTGATCATGGCATGGTAGGTCCCTTGTTTGCAGGCTCTGAAGCACTCCTACCCCAATGGTACAAGTGGCCAACTACTACTTGGCAGGGTCCTGTGGGTGTCAGGTGTGCAGATGCTGGCATTAGGCATTGTACCCCTTGGGCTGGTGACTACCTTACTGACTGGTTGGGCATGGCCTAGTGCATAGGGCAGCTCAGTGTGTGTTGTGTACTCCAACTGTAGTGGTGTTGCTGGCATTGACCAAGTGTATCCTCTGTCTCTCCCTCCCTTCTTGTTTTGTCACCCTGTCCTTGTGTGCATTAGCATCATCTTGCGGAGGAGCAGAGGCACCAGCAATGGAGGGAGCTGCATCCCACATGGCCCATGAGGGTGAATCCACTGAGGGTGAAGGCACCAGTGGGACGGAGGCGAGGGAAGCTCCATGATGGGGAAAGGAGGGGATACCAGTGACAGCGACTCCTCCTCCGATGAAAGCTCTCTGGCAGTGGTGGACACCTCTGTGCCCTCCCTAACAACAGGTACAGCCGCCAGCCCCTCTACCAGCACCACCCTCCCAGCAGCCCTTCAGCGTGTTTCCCATGCCTTCTCACCCAGGAGGGTGGGCATCTCCTTCGCCCAGTCAGACCTGCTGCCCTCAGTGAGGAGGCTATTGACCTCCTGAGATCCCTCACTGTTGGGCAGTCAACCATTCTGAATGCCATCCAGGGTGTCGAGAGGCATTTGCAACAAACAAAAGCATACCTGGAGGGCATTCATTCTGGTCTGGCGGCCCAACAGAGAGCATTTCAGGCTCTGGCATCAGCACTGATGGCAGCCATTGCCCCTGTGTCCAACCTCCCCCTCTCCAACTTCCACTACCCCGATCCAATCCCCTCTACCTCACCCTATCCCAAGCACACCTTCAGACCAGCATGCACACACATCAAGTCTCAGGAAAACATAAGCACCACACATCATCATCCAGGCACTCGCACAAGCACCATGCACATGCACACATACCAACATCCACTTCCTCCACTGTGTCCCCCTCCTCCTCTTCGTCCACCTCCCTCCCAATAGCACCTCCACTCATACCTGCATGCACTACATCATCAGCCACTGCCTCCATCACCAGCACGTCCATCACAACACACCCCTCACGAGCAATCACCACCGCAACAACCATGTACACGTCCCCTGTGACCTCTCCCAGTGTGTCTGTGAGCCGTCCTCCCAAAGTACACAAACGCAGACACACACCCACTCAACAGCCATCCACCTCACAACAGCCTCCAGCCCATACACCTTCACCCAAACTCAGCAGACGTACACCTCCTACAACCACTACCTCTTGCTCCACTCCCACACCCCCTCCATCTTCCCGTCCCAGTGAGTCAAAAAAACTTTTCCTGGCTAAAGTTGACCTCTTCCCTACGCCTCCCCTGTCCTTCCCCTAGGGCCAGGATGTCTAGATCCCAGGCCAGCACCTCAGCCACCAAGTGGGTGTCCACTGTGGT
Organism: Pleurodeles waltl; assembly: GCF_031143425.1. Lineage (NCBI taxonomy): Eukaryota > Metazoa > Chordata > Amphibia > Caudata > Salamandridae > Pleurodeles > Pleurodeles waltl. Next base: position 1,096,680,877 of record NC_090437.1, read on the forward strand.
CCCTGCAAGTATGAGAGGATTGAAGGGGGCACCCGTCAGGGCTGGCAGTGTGCCACCTACCTATGCAAAAGACCACCCAATTCCGCCACCTGCCAAGGTTAAGAAGGGGCCGGCACGGACAAGACGCACCACCCACCCAGCAAGGCCTCATCCAAAACAAAATAGGACAGTGCCAAGGTCCAAGCAGCGTTTACCAAGGTGGGGAAGGGACAAAAAAGCAAAGGCAAGGCACTTCAGGGCTCGGAGCCTCCAAGGGAGGGACTGGTGACCACCATTTGTCCTGACAGGCCAGCAACCTGTACCACGGTAAGCACCGCCGCAATGACCGCCACCTGCACTGCCATCTGCACCGCCATCTGCACTGCTCCCTGCACCGCCGCTGCCACAACGACAGTCACCAGCATCATCCCCAGTGGGCAGCCGTCCGAGGCTGCTGGAGACGGCCTGGTGTCCCCCTCCACTACTACCAGCACCTGCACCACAGCTAGCACCAGCAGAATCTCCACTGCAGACACCGCTGCAGGCACCGCCACCTGCACCACCATATGCACCGCCACATGCCCAGCCAGTGCCACTACATCAGACATCAGCAGCATCCCCAGTGGGCAGCCGTCCGAGGCTGCAGGAGACGTCCTGGACCCTGCACCCACCACTTGAGGCACGACCACCAGCACTGGCACTACCAGCAGTTTTCAGCCTAAGTCGCCGCAGGATGGAGTCTGGCTCTGCCTCCATGGAGTATCATGCTACCTGTTACCTGCACATCTCATGCCTCAGACACCCAGGTGAGGGAATGTGAACTGCCACACCTCAGGTGCAGCATCACTGAGGAGCAGTGGCGAAGTACCATCTTCCGGCTTAGGTGCCCCCCTCCCCTTCCCCTGAGGTGCCTGTGTTTTTTCAACGTGATGCCCCTTCAGTGTTCTCTCCGTTTTGAGGCAGGAGTCAAGTGTGGGCTTCGCCCATGATTTTTAGGGCCACTGGTCCACGGACATTTGCAATGGACACTGTACGGCCCTCTGTATATATTGTACATATTTGTATAAAATGTTGTTTGCAATCGTTAACTTTAAATGCATTTTCTAAATATCACAGATTTGACTGAATTCCTTTTGTCCTTGCGTTCTTCCAGGGGGTTACGGGGAGTATCTGTAATGTTATTGGCTCTGTAAGTTGTATGGTGTTGTGGGTGAGATTGGGGGGTGGGAGTGTTGCGTGTTGCGTGTTTGTCACTCTCTTTTTCCTCCCCCCTCCCCTGTGTGCTAGGTGCAGTACTCACCGTTGTCGTCGCCGTCGCCTTCTTTCAAATTCCTGGTGTATTAGCAGATACACCAGCATGGGGAGGACCTGCAGTTTGAGCTCCATGGCGTCTTGGTTCTTTGTTAAGTGTTGAAAGGTGAGTGGTTCCCCTTCAGTGTACTATTTCCGCCATGCTTTTGATGTCGTTGTTAGTGCCCCGGAAAAAGCTGGCAGATTGGTGCCTTGTAATACAGAGGCGGTACATTGTCTTCCGTCTGTCTGTTGGCGGTGACCACAGCGGTGTTTGTTGCTAGCGCCCCGGCATTCGGTGTGATAAAGTGGCTGTCTATGTTGGCGGTTTCGGGCATGGTCGTGATCCCATTTTTTTGTCCGCCAGCCTGTTGGTGGTATTATCGCCGCTTTATCACCGACCACCAGGGTCGTAATGAGGGCCTTAATGCCTTTTCTTAGCTAAATCTAAATGTATGGGGGTCATTACAACATTGGCGGTATAAGGCCCTTACCGCCGTGCAGAAGACCGCCAATACACCGCCGTGGCCGCGGTAGACCGCCACAGCAATTATGACACACATCACGGAATCCGCCGAAATTCAGACACCCACACAACACCGCCACACCAAAGGTCAGCGATAAAAATGCGGAAACAAATCCTCCACCTCCACGCCAACAGAAACATGCCCATGCTATTACGACCCACGAATCCACGCGGCGGTCATTCAACCGCGGTATTCCATTGGCGGTACACACCGCCGCGCTCAAAATACACACACAGCTCCAAAACACCGCCACATTGGACAATTACAAATACACACACCTGATACACATACACGCACCACTCCCACACACCCAACACAATATAAAATACACACCCACATCACCCACAAACCCCTACAACCAGAAATTCTGAGAGAAGGCAAGAGAGAGAGCACAGCTATTGACAACCCCATCACACAGAGGCACACAACACCATCACCCACACAACATCCACGCACAAAACACCACATACCACTACACTCACCACACTCATCACCACATACACCACCCCACACTCACACACACCACCCCATGTCACGCCAAAGACACCCCTGCTTCTCCGAGGAGGAGCTCAGGGTCATGGTGGAGGAAATCGTCTGGGTAGAGCCACAGCTATTTGGCTCACAGGTACAGCACACATCAATAGCCAGGAAGATGGAGTTATGGCACAGAATAGTGGACAGGGTGAACGCCGTGGGACAGCACCCAAGAAATAGGGAGGACATCAGGAAGAGGTGGAACGACCTACGGGGGAAGGTGCGTTCCACGGTCTCCAGGCACAATATCGCTGTGCAACGGACTGGCGGCGGACCCCCACCTCCTCCCCCACAACTAACAACATGGGAGGAGCAAGTCTTGACCATCTTGCATCCTGAGGGCCTCGGAGGAGTCGGTGGAGGATGGGACAGTGGTAAGTCAAATCTTAACTATCACATCCCCCACCCTACCTGCATGCTATCACACACCCCCACCCTCGCACCCTCCCCTATCACCCCAAATCCTCACTAATCTACCCATAACACAAACCACCCATCCCAACACCGAGCCCTGCATGACACAACTAAGCATGGTCACCCATCACTAAAGCATGCTCACTGCACATACCAAGAACACCCCCCCAACCATCATCACACAAGCCCCCACACAGGAATGCCTGCACTGGGGTTAACGCACACCCACCCATTGCACACCATGAAACACACACATGCAATAATCATGTACTTATACCCCTGCAGGAACCCGAAGGTCCGTCACCACACCAGAGGGTCCAGACAACACCACTCCACCCCCAGAAGAGGCCCACAGTGACGACAGCAGCTCTGCCCCACTGGATCTTGATGACCAGCCCGGACCATCGTGGGCCTCAGGACAGTCGGTTCCCCTTGCCCAGCCACAGCCCAACACCGAGTTTCCACCCTCTGGTAACATCAGCACAGCACCCACCCTGCGGGCCCAAACCTCCCTACCCAGGACAGGTCTATCAGCGGTGTGTCCACCACTACAGGGCACCCAGGCTAACCCACCACCCCAACAACAACAGGGACCTGGGGGCAGTGGTAGTGGGCACACGGTCCAGGGGACGGAGGCACAGGAACGCCGGAGAACTGGGAGGGCTGCTGTGCGACAGAGGGAGGACAGGCCAACTCTCCACAAGGCCCTCTCGTCCATCATGGGAGCCTACCACCACTCCCAGGAGACGATGGCGACGGTCCTGGACAAGTTGTAGGAGACCCTTCGTCTGCAGGAGGAGCAGTATTTGGGGTTCAGGGAGGAGCTCAGGACCATCGGCTCCGCCATGGGCACCATCGTAGGAGTGCTGACATTCAAAAGACCTTGAGGGACACCTTTGCACTCCAAGGGGCCCCTGACACTAGCCATGACGATGAACTGCCCACCACCTCCGCCGGCGCTAGTGGACAGGAGGCACCTCCACAGGACCACCACACCAGCACCACACCCCCTGCAGACTGACAACCACCACGCAAGCGGTCCCTGAGATCCAGGAACAGGACAGAGCAAGATGGCAAGACCCCCGCCAGGAAATAAGACCACCCTGATTGTCCCCCCACTGTCCCACTTTGTTACCCTGTCCATATTCGAACTGCCCCAGCTCCACTTCCAAAGCCCAAATGGCCAGTGCACCTGTGAGACTAATAGACTGGACTCTGCCATGGACATTCCTCCACCATCACCCATCACCATTTTACAACCCCCCAACATTTTATGAGCACTTAAATAAACACCCTTGAAACACCCAAAAATCCGGAGTCAGTCTATGACTTGGTACTTTGTATTATCAATCACAGTGTCATAATGGGTTACCCATTGTAAGGCTAACATACCTATGTCACACATCACAAGCCCTTGAAGGATGCAAGCAGTTGACACATAGTTTACCACACTTGTGAAACTGAAATGGAAGGGTACAACTCAATTAACAAATAGTGAGTGAAATGTAGGTACAGGATAGAGGTAGACGTGTGAAAGTTAATGTAATGTCAAACCAGAAAATGTTCTCACCTGTGTGTCACTGGAAATATTGCTGTATGACTGACTCCCTGTTGTCGTTTTCTTCTTCCTCAGCTTCATCCTCATCACTGTCCACAGGCTCCTCAGCTGCTACAACACCGTCATCTGGATCATCCTCCTGCAGAAAAGGCACCTGGCGTCGCACTGCCAAATTATGGAGCATGGAGCAGGCGACGATGATGTCGCACACCTTCTTCGGTGAGTAGAATAGGGATCCACCTGTCATATGGAGGCACCAAAACCTGGCCTTAAGGAGGCCGAAGGTGCGTTCGATAACCCTCCTAGTCCGCCCATGGGCATCATTGTACCGTTCCTCTGCCCTGGTCCTGGGATTCCTCACTGGGGTCAATAGCCAGGAAAGGTTGGGGTAACCAGAGTCCCCCAATAGCCATACACAGTGCCTCTGGAGTTGACCCATCATATCAGGGATGCTGCTATTCCGCAGGATGTAGGCGTCATGCACAGAGCCAGGGAACATAGCATTTACCTGCGAGATGTACTGGTCTGCCAAACAGACCATCTGGACATTCATGGAATGATAACTCTTCCTGTTCCTGTACACCTGTTCACTCCTGCGGGGGGGACCAGAGCTACATGGGTCCCATCAATGGCACCTATGACGTTGGGGATATGTCCAATGGCATAGAAGTCACCTTTCACTGTAGGTAAATCCTCCACCTGAGGGAATATGATGTATCTCCTTACGTGTTTCAGCAGGGCAGACAACACTCTGGACAAGACGTTGGAAAACATAGGCTGGGACATCCCTGATGCCATGGCCACTGTTGTCTGAAATGACCCACTTGCAAGGAAATGGAGCATTGACAGCACCTGCACGTCAGGGGGGGATTCCAGTCAGATGGCGGATCGGTGACATCAGATCTGGCTCCAACTGTGTTCATAGTTCCTGGATAGTGGCACGGTCAAACCTGTAGGTGACGATGACATGTCTTTATTCCATTGTCAACAGGTCCACCAGCAGTCGGTACACCGGAGGATTCCACCATCTTCTCATATGTCCCAGCTGACGGTGCCTACGAAGGACAACAGCGAAGAACCAGTCACTATTCCTCCAGGTATGTACCCACAGTTAGACACAAGACTACACCAGACTCAAAACACTTCCTGTATGTGTGTTGAGTGTAGGCCTAGCTATGTGTGACGCAGTAGTAAATGAAGCCATGTGGGCCCCTGAAATGGCGGCTGCCTGACCTCTAAACTGGGACAATGGGATTGTGGGGTAACTGCGCTGGCGTTGCACACCGTCGCGGTAGGCGGTCGTAGACCGCGCCGCAATGCTGCATTGGTTAACATTGGACCCTATGGGTCCCAGGAGCCAATGAACAGGTGCACCGCCGCGGACGTCACCACCGCGGACGTCTCCGCCGCGGACGTCACCGCCATTTTCTATCTGTTCAATCACTAGATACCTGACCTTCGATAGGAGAGGACCTACACTGCTAGTGCTGCTGTGACCTCGGTCTGGAAGCGACAATGGCTGCTGCGTCTGGGGAAAGACCCCTGCCTTCACTGCACAGGAGTTGGAGAGACTTGTGGATGGGGTCCTTCCCCAGTACACGCTACTCTACGGTCCTCCAGACCAACAGGTTAGTACACAGGGAGCATGTTGTATGGGCTAGGACTGGGTGGTGAGGGCTGGGTTGAAGAGGGAAGGGGGCAGAGTACATAGAACATTAATGCATGTGAATGAATGGGCCACATGGCCAGAGTAGGGAGGGGGCCACTCACATTGACGGTGCAGTTGGTAATGACTGTTCCTCTTCCCTTGTGCATGTCATGTAGGTCAGTGCCCACCAGAAAAGGGACATTTGGCGTCCCATCGCCAAGGTGGTCCGTACCCTGGGGGCCCACCAGAGACGGGGCACCCACGGCTGTAAGAGATGGGAGGACATTCGCCGCTGCAGCAAGAAGACGGCGGAGGCTCAGCTGGGGATGGCCTCCCAACGTGGGAGGGGTGCCCGTCGCACCATGACCCCCCTGATGTTCCGGATCCTGGCAGTGGCCTACCCGGAGTTGGATGGGCGCTTGAGGACATCACAGCAGACACAAGGGGGTGAGTACAACCTCATTCTGTGGACTTTGCATGCAGTGGAGGTGTCTGGGTGGGGGAGGTGGGCTGTGGGTGTCCCTAGGCCAGGGCGAATTAGGTAGGCAAGGCCCCTCCGTAATGTAGGCCATGTGGCACTCAACCCCACCTCAGCAGAGTGCCAAGTTGAGGTATAGTTGCTCCTGTGGCATCCATGTGCGCAGATGTCCACCATTGCCATGTAGGCCATTTCCCAGAAATTGCATGTGCAGAGGGCAGGAGCACGGCGTTATGCAGGGGGCTGCTGCGTCTGTCTTGTCCGCCAACGGTAGCGGAATGCCATGCACTAAAACTCTCTTTCTTCTGTCTCCCCCCCTTTTCCTGCTCTCCCTGTCCTCTTGTACATCAGCATCATCAGGCGGAGGTACAGTGGCACCGGAGCACAAGGGAGCTGCATCCCACATGGCCATGGAGGGCCACACCACAGACTCTGAATGTACCAGTGGGACGGAGGGCGAGGGGTGCTTCACGTCGGCCACCGGATCACCAACCAGCGACACGGACTCATCCGCCGATGGGAGCTCCCCTGTGGTGCCAGCACCATCTGTGCGCCCCACTTCTACAGGTACAGCCGCCACCTCCCCTACCAGCACCGCCCTCCCAGCAGCCCCTCAGCGTTCGCCCCATGCCCGCTCACCCAGGAGGGTGGGCATCACCTTCGCCCCAGGCACCTCAGGCCCTGCCCCAGTCACCCCAGCTGCCCTCAGTGAGGAGGCCATTGACCTCCTCAGGTCACTCACTGTTGGCCAGTCTACCATTGTGAATGCCATCCAGGGTGTAGAACGAGAGTTGCAACATGGTAATGCATTCCTGGAGGGCATTCATTCTGGTCAGGCTGTCCTTCAGCGAACCCTGCAATATCTGGCCTCAGCAATGATGGCAGCCATTGTCCCTGTGTCCAGCCTCCCCCCTCCAACTTCCTCCACCCAGACCCAATCCCCTGTATCCCAGCCCATCCCAAGCACACCTGCAGACCAGCATGCACACAAGTCAACACACACAAGTAGCTCAAGCAAACATAGGCACCACACACACCACAGGCACTCACGCAAGCCTCACCCACATACATACACAGCAACATCCACTGTCTCCACTGTGTCCCCCTCCTCCTCTTCTCCCTCCTCCCTCCCAGTCTCGTCTACACATACACCTGCATGCACCACATCTACAGGCACTAGGACTCGCACCAGGAGACCCAGCACCACAAGCCACTCACCTGCACTCACCACCTCCACTGCCATTTACATGTCCCCTGTGTCCTCTCCCAGTGTGTCTGTGACGCCCCCTCCCAAAGTACACAAATGCCGGCAATCACTCACCCAACATCCATCCACCTCACGACAGCCTCCAGTACCTGCACCTGCACCCAAAACACCTAAAGCGACACCTCCTACAACCACCTCATCTTCCTCCACTCCCAGACCCCCTCCAGCTACCTATCCCAGTGTCCGTCAGAAACTGTCCCTATGTCAAATTGACCTTTTTGCCCCCACCCCCCATCCAATTCATCAGTCCCGTCGTAGCGCCTCAGCCAAAAAGCCTCCAATACCAGTGGTGCATGTTAAAGGTTTGTGGAGTGCACCGGCCACCAGGGCAGGCAGTAGGACCCGGAGCCAAGGCACTGGCAGCCCACCCCCTGTAAAGGCTCTAAAATTGGAGAGTGGCCGACGGGACCGTGTTAAGACTCCTGGTGGGACAACAAGTGACATGGGTTCGAAGGGGATTGGTGAGTCAGCTGTAACTCCAACAAAGGTGGGGAAGGTCCAGAGGAAGTCTGCCCAGCCAGTTGTGAGTGTCACGGCGGAGAAGTGCGCCATCATTTCCAGCGGTCCAGACACAACCGCCAGCACCGTCGTCACTGGTCCACAGACCACCGCCACCGCCGGAGTCACAGCCCAGGAGGGCCCAAGTATCGTCACTGGTCCAGAAACCACCGCCAGAGTCACAGCCCAGGAGGGCCCAAGTATCGTCACTGGTCCAGAAACCACCGCCGGAGTCACAGCCAAGGAGGGCCCAATTATCGTCACTGGTCCAGAAACCACAGCCGGAGTCACAGCCCAGGAGGGCCCAAGTATCGCCAGTGGTCAGGACACCACCGCCGGAGTCACAGCCCAGGAGGGCCCAAGTATCGTCAGTGGTCAGGAGACCACCGCCGGAGTCACAGCCCAGGAGGGGCCTGGATGCCACAGCCCCGCTGGGCAATGATGGAACGTCATGCCAGCCACCAATGCCCATTGTAGAGAACGTCATGCCACACACCAATGTCCGTATCAGAACCGCCATGTCAAAGCACCGCTGAACAGTCCAGAACCGCCATGTCAAAGCACTGCTGAACAGTCCTGAACCGCCATGGCAAAGCACTGCTGAACAGGGCAAAGACCGCCATGGCAAAGCACAGCTGAACAGTCCAGAACTGCCACGTCAAAGCACCGCTGAACTGGGCAAAGAACGCCATGGCAAAGCACCGCTGAACAGTCCAGAACCGCCATGTCAAGGCACCGCTGAACAGTCCTGAACCGCCATGGCAAAGCACCGCTGAACAGGGCAAAGACCGCCATGGCAAAGCACCGCTGAAGAGTCCAGAACCGCCATGGCAAAGCACCGCTGAACAGGGCAAAGACCGCCATGGCAAAGCACCGCTGAACAGTCCAGAACCGCCATGTCAAAGCACCGCTGAACAGGGCAAAGACCGCCATGGCAAAGCACCGCTTAGCAGTCCAGATCCGCCATGTCAAAGCACCGCTGAACAGGGCAAAGACCGCCATGGGAAAGCACCGCTGAACAGTCCAGAACTGCCATGTCAAAGCACCGCTGAACAGTCCTGAACCGCCATGGCAAAGCACCGCTGAACAGGGCAAAGACCGCCATGGCAAAGCACCGCTGAACAGTCCAGAACCGCCATGTCAAAGCACCGCTGAACAGGGCAAAGACCGCCATGGCAAAGCACTGCTGAACAGGGCATGCACCGTGTAGGAATGAAGAGGCCACCACATCAGGCATCCTTCTCCCATGTGCAGCTGGGACAGTGACAGGACATGAACTTTCACGGGGAGACTCATCCAGTCTGGGCACCAGTCCCACCCAGTACCAGTAGAGAACTGCATCTACTTGAGAGACTGTGGCTTTGCACTCCCCAGGATGGCACAGTGGGCAAGCCACCCACTGTAGAGACTTGAGAGACTGTGGCTTTGCACTCCCCAGGATGGTACAGTGGGCAAGCCACCCACTGTAGAGACTTGAGAGACTGTGGCTTTTCACTCCCCAGGATGGCACAGTGGGCGACCCACCCACTGTAGAGACTTGAGAGACTGTGGCTTTGCACTGCCCAGGATGGCACAGTGGGCAAACCACCCACTGTAGAGACTTGAGAGACTGTGGCTTTGCACTCCCCAGGATACATCAATGGGCATGGAGCCCCGTCGTGGATCTGGCTTCGTATTCATGTGGCTGAGGTGCCCCCCCTTCCCTTCCCCCTGAGGTGCCTGTAGTGTTTCTATCTGATGCCCCGGCAGTGTTCTCTCCGATTTTGGTCAGGTATAGTTTGTGGGCCTCGCCCATGCATTTTTGGACTGTTGGTGCACGGACATTGTTGTGTACATATCTGCACTACTTCTCGGATTGTATGTGTAAATAAGAGTGATTTTGAGATATATATTTCTGTATATTTTTGTATGACATGTATATTGCCGCATTACAACGTTTGCCCGAAATTCGCTTTGTGTTTTCATTCTTCCGGGGGGATTGTGGGTTGTTACTGTGATTTTTGTGACTGCATTGGTGTGTATGTTGTAATATGTGAGGGTGGGGGTGTTTGTTGGGTGTCCCCCTAACTTTTGCCTCCCCCCTCCCCTGTGTCGTAGGTGCAGTACTCACCGGTGTCTTCGGCGCCTACGTAGCTGTTGGTCGTAGAGGAACAGAAAGACAAGGGCAGGTAGGATTTGTAATTTGGGCTCCATGGTGTCCTCCTTCCTCGTGGGATGTGTTCAGGTGAGCGTTTTCCCATAACAAAAGCTGTTTCCGCCGTGTTTTTATCCACGGTGAATCCGCCCCAGAAAAGGTGGCGGATTGTAATTGTGTGGGCGGTACATTGTCTCCCGCCTATATGTTGGCGGTAACCGCTGCGCTGCTTGGCTGTACCGCCGTGGCGGGCGGTGTGTTAAAGTGGCTGTCTTTGTTGGCGGTTACCGCCAGGGTCATATATCCCTTTTTTTGTCCGTCGGCCTGTTTGCGGTATTTACGCAGCTTTAACACCGTCCGCCAGGGTTGTAATGAACACCTATGTCTTTTCTCTTGCACAGTTATTATTGATTTGCACTGTAACCTTAGAATGTGTAGTGGTCCAAGCCTTGATTAAATTGCGATTCTTTAGAAGATTTGGGCAACCAGTATTTTCTGTGTGCCTATTATTTGATTTTGAGACTAAACTATGTGATATTAGGAATAAGCATTTTAACTTTTACATAAAGTTGTGGTTATTCATGGCCAAAAGGTCATGGTGAGTGGAAATTACTGACTCTTAAGATTATTGATGTTATTGATTGTCATTGCTATTGATTTGTATTGATATGGAGTTTCATGGTGGGAACTACTCTATGCACAGTCAAAAGGTCCATCGACCTCTTAACGCGTCCCCTTATAAAATTAATGTAAATTAACCAAATAAGGTCAGACGCGCTAACAGAGATGGTAGTAGCGTATGATGGTTAGTCTCTTTAAGAGCCCATCATAGAGGCCCCACACAAGGGTGGCCCCTCAAAATAAATATTTGCTGAATGTTTTTCAGATTTGATGATACAAAGTGGAGAGAAAATGTGCCCATAAGTACTTAGAATGACTTTCCCAGAACCTTGGAGCTTGCCAATGATTGTTTGAGGATGTTCCCGGCATTCTAGTGACAGTGTGAATGGAATAGGGTTTGCACTTGCACAGCTTATGCAAATCCCAGGTGAATTAGGACTTTTGTGAGGGTTTAGGGAGTTTGCATACTCCAAAGGAAGTTGTACAAGGGAGTGTGCGTACTCCGAAGTGTTAGAGTAGGGCAGTCGTCAAACTTAAATTTGTGTGGCGCTTAGGGGGTTATTACAACTTTGGAGGAGGTGTTAATCTGTCCCAAAAGTGACGGTAAAGTGACGGATATACCACCAGCCGTATTACGAGTTCCATAGGATATAGGGGGTCATTACGACCATTGGCGTCCGAACTCACGCGGCCCCCATTATGACATTCCCGCTGGGCCGGCGGGGATGAGGCTGCAACATAGGAGCCGGCTCCTAATGGAGTCGGCGGTGTTGCGGCCGTGCGACGGGTGCAGTTGCACCCGTTGCGCTTTTCACTGTCTGCTATGCAGACAGTGAAAAGCTGGCCGGGGCCCTGTTAGGGGGCCCCAGGACACCCCTTACCGCCAGCCTCTTCCTGCTTGCAGCGCTGCCCTGGCGGATTATCACCGCTGGGGCTAAAACGCCAGGAAACCGCCGGCCCCGGCGGTGTGACCGCGGCGCTACCGCCGTGGTCGTAATAAGGGCCTCCGTACCGCCAGCCTGTTGGCGGTACGGACGCCACATTACCCCTGGCGGTCTCTGACCGCCAGGGTCGTAATGACCACCATAATAGACTCGTAATACGGCTGGTGGTATATCCGTCACTTTACCGTCACTTTTGGGACGGATTAACACCTCCTCCAAAGTTGTAATAACCCCCTTTGTGTTAAAAAAATTGATCACATGGTTGTTGGTATATGGACCCTGCATGGTCTAAGACTCCGGAGTATATTGAAAAGTATATGAGACACTTGGTTTTTGTTGTAATTTGTCTGGTTCAATAGGTCGATCAGGTGTGGTCGACAAGTCAGAATGTGAGTCCAAGTGAGCAAAAGAGTTTTTCGACTGAGATCTGGCGAGTCCTATGTGCACCAAGACAGACCCACTGATCAGTTGAGAGTAAAATTTGCGGGTTAAATTTTGCTCGCGAATCAGAGAAACTGAGGAAGGAGTAGATGCTAGAGCGAAACGCCGTCAGTGAAAAATTCGTAAGGTTTCTGAAGCGATTGTGTTACCCTACCTGTAGTAAACGGATACATTTTGTTTTGATTTTGTTTAGAGCTCGCAATAATTTTGCATTAGTGTAGTGTGAATCTGAGTTTAGGAGGACAAGCCGCAAGACTTTGTCAGCCGCAGTACGTGTGGGTGTGACATCATTGGAGCCACGCTGGGATAGGTTGGTTATTGAGAAGGGTCGCGCATGGATTGGAGGACAACTGTGAAGCGCAATTGGTTGAGAAGGTTAGTGAAAAGGATTCTGGGATTAAAAGTCACTTCCTGATTGTATTTAGAATAACATAAAGGTCGCAGAAATGACATTTTTCAAAGCTTTCTAAGGCGAGGAACGTACATTACAATGAGTATAGGAGATGTTTTACCACCATAAGGTACACCAGCTTGCATTGTATTCGACGGGAGTGCTGCGCCATGTCTTTGGCTAAAACAATCGTGCAAAGTGACAAAGAAAGATGGGAGTTTGGCATTTTATGCCTATGTAACCTTTAATTTGAGGAGTGTAGAGAATCTGAGGAGGGTGCTGTATGACTTGAAACCCCCTCCAAGACCAGCACAGTTTGAGGCATTAGCAATCTGGGAATTAGTAGCCCAACAGCATGACACTGAGCACAATGCAGAGCAGTTTTAATCTGCCTTCTACACGAGTAGCACAAAACCAGATGCCACAGCCGAATGTCCAGAGAATTTAACCTGATGTAGCCATTGTGGAAACTGCCACAAACCTAATAGTGCCAACAGGACAGGTTTTTCCGAAACTGACATTGGTTCAGAAGGAACTCACTTTTACTGCCTCAAGTGCTGTCACAAGCAATGCCAAAATACATTCCTATAACAGGGACTCAGAGAGATATGTCTGTACTGATGAGCCAGAATACGGGAATTGTGCACCCACAGAACCTAAATGTTAGACTAAGACGAGACGCTGTATCTGTACCCGTCCCCATTGGCCCAATCATACCTTTGTTTGCACTGAAAAATAACAGTACAAATGGACAGGGAGTCCTGAGTTAGAATTCAATGGGGAGAGGACTCAATGAGAATACTTGAATAGTCTCTCCTATGGGTCTGACCTTTGACGGAACAGGATCACTGCTAGACCTTGGTCCATTCGGAGTGCCTCCAAATACTGGACAGAGTCAAACATCAGTCTTAGGCGGTCATTCTGACCGCGGCGGTCAGCGGTCGCCGCCCGCCAAGCGGTTCCCGCCGAAAGACCGCAAGGCTTTACCGCCGCGGTCAGAATCGCCCAGGAAGCACCGCCAGCCTGTTGGCGGTGCTTCCGCCGCACTCCGCCATGGCGGTCATGGACCGCCAAGGTCAGAATGACCCCCTTAGTCTGAAATTACTGACACTGCAGTCTCCAAATCAAGTTGTACAGCCATTGCCAAATACCCAGCCTAATAACATTTCATTGCAAGGTTTGACTGCCCAACAATTGACTGAATGCTTAGACAAGCTCATAGGGGAGACGAGTACTTGAATTATACGAGACTAGGGATGGAAGCAGGTGAGCTCATTGAAGGATCTATGGGTAGGAACAGACTTGAATTTTACACCGAAGCAGAATTGAGATACTTGTGCCTGAAAATTCCAAGTGAGGCAAGTGAGGTATGTCAGAAGCTAGCAGACTTGGTAGAGAAATCTGGCACGGAGACAGAGAAAACAAAACACTTGAAGAGGAGTTACATGTTATACTTTGACACAAACGATTTTGAACACATGAGAGTGGCACGGATGAAAGCACACCTTAGGGGGCTGCTTCAAAGATTACAGATATGGGGAGCATTAGACAAGTGGGAAGGCAGATGGGTAAAGAAAAGAGACAAGAAGAAAAGGGATTCTGCAAGTCTTACTAGAAATGTGCAGCAGGTTGAGGACCCAGTAAACATTTTACCAATGAGAGAGATTCCAGGAGGGAATTTTGTTCATGTCCTTGGAGCAGAAGTGACACTCTATCCTTTACAAATGATTAACTCAGGTTGAGGGAGAAGCCAGTAGAATGGTACCAGCAGACAGACAGGTTTGTGAAACTTGCAAAATGCCTGTGGGAGTATTTGAACACTCTATTAGAGATAGTAGTTCCAGCTGATTTATGGATGGAGTGCAAGAGGAGTATAGATTATTACTATAAAGTGATTGAATTTTTGAAAATTAGAATTTCGCCCCAAAACATTGACTGGCAGAGAATAGACAGGACAGCTCAGGAAGCGAAAGAGTTGATACTTGCAAATTATGAGAGATTGTTGCAGGCATTTAAGCATTACAGTGGTACAGAAACAATTGAGCCTAAAGGCATGATACATTTTGTGTTTAGATTTGTGGAAGGGTTGAGACCTGAAATAAGCCAGATGATTAGGAGTCATTTGATTTGCTGGCAAGCTAAGCTGATTGATGAGGTATTGCATTATGCAAAGTACTGTAGTGATGAGATTGAGTTATAGCAGAGAAAGTTGAAAGAAGAGGCGATGGTGATGAGAATTAAAGCGGCACAAACAGGGATGCAGGGAAATTTTCCACAACAGGAGCAGCAGCAGGGAAAAGTGGTATTTCTAAATCAGACAGGAGGCAGAGGTCACGGTGGAACTGGAAATGGAAATCATAGTCCCGATTTGGGTACTGTAGTGGTTCAGAATGATGTGCAGGGAATGAAGAGATTGTTGCCTTGTCACGCTTGCGGAGCAATCAGACATTGAAAGGAGGAGTGTCCGATGACGGTAAAGGAAGGTGTTGTTCAGCAAACAATTGACATCAATTCATTCCAAGTCCAATATCCCTACTATGAAGAGACTTGCTGTGTAAAACGAGATGCTTGATTACTTGCTCAAATGAGGGAATCAAGATACAGATGAACAGTGATAATGAGGATGACCCAGCTCCAGAGACAGAGTGTGAAATACAAAGTGAGGACTACCCTCTGATTAGTTTCTTTCCAGTTTTTACAGTAAAGGATCTTCCTTCTGACTTGCATGGAACAGTTAAAGAGAGAGTGTGGGATTTGACAGGGAAAGACATTGGCCTGATAAAGGGAGTTAAGCCAGTTAAAGTTCCGCAAAAGCCGACCTCAATTTTTCCCCAGATCGCCCAGTACCACATGCCACCGGACATCATTGAGAAGGTTGCTTCCTGTATGAGGCTGGCCTGGCTTGTAGTGGGTACCAAAGTTACTTGCACCTTATACCAGATCCAGTTATCCCTTATTAGTCAAATGTAGTCAATGTCTAGAAGCCAGGCTGTCTAGGGGTAGCTGTAGCCGAGCAGCCAAGGCTTATCGAGGAGACCTGCAAAGCTCATGCAATACCACTGTAGTCACACAGTACTTACACACATGAAAGAAAATACTTAGTGTTACAAAAATAAAGGTACTTTATTTTGGTGACACAAATGCCAAAAATCCCTTACAGACTATACTCCCTTAGGAGAGAAGTAATATACACAGTATATACACTAGAATGCAGTAAGAGCTGTAAAAACAGTTAGAAGACAGTGCAAATAGTGAAAATCTCAATAGGTTGCAGTGGTCCTAGGGTTAACACAAACCATATACGAAAATAGTGGAATGTGAAAGTTGGCTTCCCACCTAGGCAAGTGTAGTGTGTAGAGGGGCACTGGGAGTGTAAGAAAACACCAAAGGTGAGTAATAGAACCCATCCCAGAGCCCAGGAAAGCTGGAATAAATCAGTAAGTTTCCTAGAACACACAAGAACACGTGATAGAAGATGATGCAAGAACGAGAAGAGACTGCAAGACACCAACAATGGAATCCTGGACCTGAAGACCTGTGGAAGAAGGGGACCAAGTCCAAGAAGCACTGAAGAATCCAGGGAGAACAGGAGCCCCTGCTAACCTGGATGAAGGTGCAAAAGAACCACCAGGGAAAAAGAACAGTTAGTAAGTCAGTTCTGTACCCAAGAAGATGGATGGAGGTTCTTGGTTGGTGCAGATGATGTACCACACCGGATGGAAGATTGCAGTCTGGTTTACGTCACTGGATTCCGTACAAGCCTTGGCACACACAAAGCTTGCGGTTAGCAGAACATGGCACTGCCCTGGACCAGGAGGGATAGGCAGCGGGAGCTCTCAGCAACTCAGAGAGCCCCACAGAAGACCAGGCAGCATGCACAGGAGTCCACACTTGTTGTCAGGAAAGGGGACCCAGGCCACCGGTCATCGCTGCAGAGGGGTACCTGCTGAAGCAGGGAAGTGACTGCTTCACTTCGAGGGAGATTCCTTTGCTTCTTCTGGTGCAGGCTGAAGACATGCAGTCCTTAGAGGATGGATGATCTGGAAACAGTTGCAGTTGTTGGCTGGAGCTGAAGATGCAACGTTGCAGAAGTTGTCTTTGCTTCTTTGTTGCAGTTTTTAGAGTTCCGGGAGCATCCAGATGCAGTTTCAACGGTAGAAGATGAAGTAAAGGATGCAGAGAATTCCTGCTGGAGTCTTGCAATCCGAATCTGAGGAAACACCCAGGAGAGAGACCCTAAATAGCCCTGAAAGGGGGATTGGTCAGCTACACAGGTAAGCACCTATCGGGGAGGGCTCTGATGTCACCTGCTGGCACTGGCCACTCAGATACACCCAGAGTGCCCCACCACCTTGGAATCCAAGATGGCTAATCTCAGGGACACTCTAGAGGAGCTCTGGGTTCCACCCAGGAGAAGTGGGCAAGTTCCCGATTTCAGCTGTGGTGCCCCCCACCCCCGTTCCCGCTCAGGTGACTGTCCACTTCCTAGATGTTGCCCCTGCACAGTGCTGTGTGGAGTTATTTAGGATCAAGTTGGGGATTGGACTTTGCCCTGTGGCCATGTGGGCCTTATGTACTTTGGACTGGGCATTGGCCCTTTCTGGACAATTGTTCATGTATCTTTGTTCTAAAATTGGTTTGTATGGTGGGTGTTGCCTTGCTATTACAATGTCAGTCCTGCCATCACTTGTATTATTATGCCGTGTGTTGTGTGTCATTGGTTTACGTCTGCAGCTGGTTGTGTGTATGGTGTGTGTGTGTCTAGTGTGTGTCATGCGTGTGTGTGTGTGTCACTCTCCTTTTCCTCCCTCCTAGGCAGCTGTGCTCACTGTCGTCGTCTTCGTCGACATTGGTGTTCCAGGTGGAGCATGGCATAGAAGAGCATCGGGAAGACTTGCAGTTCTGGTTCCATGGCGGCATTGGTGACTCTTTGGTCTTCTGTGATGTGTTTCCACCAGTCTTTTGATGGCGTTGGTACTGCCCCGGAAATCGTGGCGGTTTGCAGTGTCATAATATGGTGGGCAGTACCTTGTCTTCTGCCTGGCTGTTGATGGCTACCGCTGTGGTGCGTTAGGTTAACGCCCTTGCGGATGGTGTGGTACATTGGCTGTCTATGTGAGTTATCACCACCATGGTCATAATTTGGTGGTACTTACCGCCAGCCTATTGGTAGTATTACCGCCACTTTAACAGTCACCGTCAATGTCATAATGAGGGCCAAAGTCTCCATTCTTCAAAGGCCTGTCTTATTGCTAGTATTTTTCGGTCTGCTACTGATTAGTTAGTTTCAGCTGAGTTCAATTTGTGGGAGAAATAAGCCACTAGGTGAAGCTAAACGGTTTCATGGTCGCTTTGAGACAAGATCCCAACACCCCCAATAGAGAAGGTTGTGCTTCTACTACAAATGGTCGGGTAGAATCCGAGTGTCGTAAACCTGTCTTTCAATTGATGAAAAGCCCTATCTGCCTCTTCTCCCCACTGAAACTTTATTCCTTTACCAAGTAACTATGTGATGGGAGCTACAATGGTGGAAAAGTGATCAATAAAATGTCTGTAAAAGTTGGCAAACCCTAGGAAGTTTTGTACTTTTTTGACACTTTGTGGAGCCCCCCGCTGAGCGATGGCTTCATCCTTCCTAGGGTTCATTTGTACCCTGTTTAGACTTAAGACATACCCGAGGAATTCTACTTCTTGAACATGGACATGACATGTTTCCAGTTTTACAAAGAGATTATTTTGTCGCAAGGCTTGTAAAATGGCCCTGACATGAGCCACATGTTCTTCATAGGAGTTGGAATAGATCAAAATGTCATCAATATAGACAACAGCACACTGAACAATAAAATCATCCTGTGCCTTGTTGATGAAATACTGGAAGGCAGCAGGGGAATTGCAGAGTTCAAACAGCATTACTAGGTACTCATATAAACCAAATGTGGTCCAGAACTCTGTTTTCTATTAATAACCCTCCCAGACTCTCATAAGAGGGTACGCACCTCGCCAATCCAATTTCGTTTATATGCATGCATTTATTACCTAATCTATAAAGGTTGAAATAAAAAGGTAGCAGATATCTGTTTTTGATCATAATCTTGTTTAAGAATCTATAATCAATACAAGCACTAAGTTCCGCCCTCCCTACTTAGGAATGAAAAATAGTGGCAATGAAGCTAAGGACCTAGAGGGTCTTATAAATCATATGGCCAGCTTCTCATTTATGTATTAGTTCAAATTGTCCCTTACTGCTAGAGCGTTGTTTTGCAAAGGCAATAGCCATGAAATTATTAGTGGCCCCTGAATCCACAAGGGGGTTGAGTAGAACTAATCATTCCATCTGTGCATATATATAGATAAGTGATGTAATTCTTTCTGGGAGCTAATTTGAGCCAAAAACGGGTACCTTATGGTCTTTTCACACCTGAACAACTAGTCCCCACTTTAGTTGGGTGTTCTATTTCCCTCAAACTTTTCACCTTCAGAGCTTTTGGCCCCTACGGACTGTTCCCTAGGCTTAACAGTACAATCCTTCAAAAAGTGACCTTTTTTACTACAGTACAGGCACAACTTTTGGTTGCATCTTCGATGTCATTCTTCTTCAGTAAGTGGGCCTCTAACAGTACTGATTTGCATCGGTTCCCCTTCATTAGTGTCTTTGTTGGTGTCTTGTTTCTTATCTTTAACCTCCAACAATCTATCGTCGGTGCAATCCTTGTTATTCCTTCTTTCCGACATCAGGTGATCCAATTTGACCATTAAACCAAGAGTCGGGTGGACTAACTACTTGAGTTAAAAGATCCTTAAGTTCATCTGTCAACCCCATATAAAACAAAGACTCCCTTTTCTCTGTCAGCCAATCAGCCTCAGCAGTGTATTAAAGGCAGTTATGTATGTCAGCAAATCCCTATTACCTAGCTTTAGATGCAGCAGTTCTGAGTCTACTGCTTGGATAAATGTATGCTTATCGAACAATTTTTTCATTTCTGTTTTAAAGGCCTGATAGTCATACAATAATGGATCATCCCATTCCACTAACCAAATAGACCATGAGGCAGCAGTGCTGGCCAAATACAAGAGAACAAATGCTACCTTAGACTGCTGATCAGAATACTTAAAAAATTAAGGTGGCATTGATTTAAAAATATAGCAAACTTAGCAGGATCCCCTGTATAGCGCTCTTGAGGGAGATAATGACACCAGAAATGGTGTAGTGACCTGAATTATGGTGGCATTATTTGTTGATTGTTCTCAAGCAGCCCTCACTTGAAAAAGGTGAGGCCTTGCTCCAAAGAACGTGGGTTTACTTAAAGGAGGATGTTCAGCTGCATGTTTGGGTTGAAGAGCATCTAACTGCTGTGACAATACCTGGCTTTCATGTTGCAAACTCCCTAGCATGTGTGCCAAATCAGCTAGGGAAACCTCTTGAGCCTCCATTGTGTCTGGGTGGGAATTTAAGCATGGGCTTGCTGTTCTGTCAAGCACTAACCTGTTCATCCCACAGAGACACAATATTGACCAAGCTGCTTGTTCCCAATTCCACCTAAACGTTGCATGACTCCCATTTAAATACACATGATCAGCATTGCTACGTCCCGGGGGAAAGGGGATGGATGAGAGAAGGAGAGAGACACTGGAGTTTCAGGGATGGATCTGGATGCCTATTGATAGTTCCTGAGGAGCCGGTCTTTCCTATGATAAATTACACATCAGTCAAATAACTAATATCTCATAACCCATGTATACTCTACTATTAAACTGTTATGTGCAAGATAGATGCACCTGTTAGGGTCCCCCTGCCTGCTTTAAATGGCTCTCCCTCTCTCTAGGAATTTTTTGAAGCAATATGTATTACCTGTAATTAAATAGGAGCCTTTAAACTGTTAGCGCGTCTGACCTTATTTGGTTAACTTACATTAATTTTATAAGGGAACGCGGGAGGAAGTCTATGGACCTTTTGACTGCGCTTAAAGTAGTTCCCACCATAAGACTCCGTACCAATACGAATCAACAGCAATGACAATCAACAACATCAATAATCAGTAATTTCCACTTACCATGACCTTTCGGCCATGAATAAACTTTATGTAAAAGTTAAAATGTTTATTTCTCTGTACTAACAATGCTAAGATCACATAACTTAGTCTCAAAATCAAATGATAGGAATACAGACACAATACTGGCTGCCCAAATCTTCTAAAGAATCACAATTTAATCAAGGCTTGTACCACTAGACATTCTAAGGTTACAGTACAAATCAATAGCAAGAATAACTGTGCAAGAAAAATGGCATACATTTAGATTCAGCAAAGAAAAGACATCAACTGTTATGACAGGTAGCAAACATCATCAGTGGATATCCTAACTAAACTTCAGATTAGAATAGCATGTTTGGACTTCGTGCAAAACAATTTAGTCAACACAAATTTGGAAAACATCTAACTATGGCTCTGTCAAAATTAGCAGTTGGTACCTAGGGACAAAAGAAAATATACATAGCAATCAGTACCATCGTCTTATACCTTGCCTCATTATGGTTCAGCAAGCTGTGACAGTCTTCGTTAATTTGACATCTGTTCAGTTAGCAAGGCATTGGAATTCAACATTAAAGTTCAGGAAAAGTAAAGTCTCTTCATGCAGTTCGGAAAGAATAATATCTAAACGCTCAAGACGGTCTAGAAGAATATAGTGGAATGGCCTCTCTGGGCAGTTCAAAAGAATAGAACTAATGGCGTATCTCCTAGCGATGCAGTCTGTCTAAGTTAAGTTCCCTACAACTACAACCAATGTTGCTACTGGTCAAAGAATTGTACGTTTATGTTTAGTCCAATGAAAGTAGAATCCCAAATCTAAGAATTTACAAGACCAGTGTTCACATGTTGATGATTGGCTCCTCTTCTCCTGTTCCCGTCGTTGGGCTCGTCAGGTTATTCATTTGTATCAGCTTATACCCCAGTCAGTGCGTTCATCGTCTGCTCCTGGGATGGTCATCTTTACACACACTAAATTATACAATGTATCCCTAGCTAGTTAAACATTTTCTAGCAGGCAGTTCTCATGAGAAAGAATTCTAATTAGTAACATTTGGTCCAAGCAATGGGAAATCACAATTTAATTCTGCTAAGCTGCCATTTTATAATTCGCCTCAGCAATGCAGCTTGACATGGAGCCGTGCAACTAGGCCCAATACCTCACTAAATTAAGGCCTATGATTAATTAAAAACAAATACATAATACATGACCATTAAAATTACATACTATTACATTAATCCAAAAATAAGCTCGCCATTTTACCTTAATAGGCTGTTAATAAGTACACTTCATGATTATTGATGGTCACTCAAGTAGGCACATTTTCAAATGCGTATATTATTTCTCAATGTTAACTAATTTTCTATGCAGATTCAACACTCAGAATACATGAATATTCATCAGTAAAAATTCAGCATTAACAATCCCTCCTCTGATGACTAAATATGTCATCACATCTACATCTTCCCACACAAATTGTCTGCTTCAGCTAAAATTTGTCATTTCTTTAATTCTTTGTTTCCTCCTTGAGTTTTCCCTAAACAAATTCTCCATTTTAATTTCTTCCCTCCTCTGATCATTTTTCACTTTCTTTGATTTAATCATGCAACACAATTTACATACTCCCCATGCTCCAATTGGGCAAATCACAATAATCAATATTCCTTGTATTATTTTCAATATTATCCCTTTCCCAATGTTGCTGAGCCAGTTTCTCACTGAAAATCCTTCAAATCCTTTGCCAAATTTCTCCCAAACACGTGGTTCTTTCAGCTCTTTCAAATCAACACTTTCACTACTCAGATTAGTAAGTAAGCTTCTAATTTTTTTGCTATTATCAGGAATATATAAGCAGCAATGTTTGAATTAAACATTTTGTAAACTTCGCCATCTTTTGCTAAAAAAATATCTAACGAAAGGCAGTTCTGAAGTGTCATTATCTTACCGCAGTTATTTCTGTATCCATTAGGATTAAGGCCTCCTGAAAAATGTGTCAGCCTGTTATTCACAATAGTTGTCAACTTTCAAATCTTTATAGAATCCAGGACAACTCCTACTGAAGGAATCATTGCTCCAAATGTATATCCCACTACACCAGAAGGAGACTCTCTCTTTTGTTTAATGTGATGTAATTCATTCATTTTCAGTAATCTTTTCAAGTCCTCAGGTTGAAATATCTTTGAGAAAACTATCCCCAAGTAACATGTGCCATATCATCCTCTTGCTAGACGGTACTAAGCATTTGGCCCACAGATATACTATATACCAGTAATTGCTGGATCATGTCCATTCAACATAAATGTCCATTTACTCTGAAACAAAAACACATGTTTACATTCACTTGTTCCCACAAACAACGTGTAAGTACTAGACTTAGGCCTATATGTGCAAAGCTTCCCTACATGTTGGACATCTAAAGCTAACCTCCCTTGTGTTTTTATTTCACTAAATGCATAATCATTTCTAAAAGTTCTTTTATCTAAACTCTTTTCTAACTTCTCCTGTAATGCCTTTCTCCTGTCGTCTGTCTGATCTAAGAAGCTCTTTTATAGTGGTGTAAGCGAGCATGTCAAGTTGTTTCTATGCTCATATACCATGCCAAAGGCTAATGTAGGCTCAAAATTCTCTCACTAATTCTATATTGTTCTGCTTAGCTACTATACTCAGGTACTTAATTATGCGGACAACGAAAACACACCATCAAAATTTGAATAGAAATTCTGGATGTACTCCTGGTTATAGAATCTTGTTAGTAAAAGACCACAAATTATCCCATATGTGAGGGGTAGACTATGAAAGGTAACTCCTTCTTCGACTGATGAAGGAATCTGCGTGCATACATAATAATTTCTCGCATCCATCGTCTCAACATACTCACTATATCAGCAATAGAAAACATTAGAGGAAAGTTCTCCTTGGGCATTAGCTATGTGCCGAAACTTCTCATCTAACCTGAACTTCTCTATTTCTGTTAGTGCAGTAGTTGTTTCTAAAGCTGAAGTATAGTTTGCTTTACTCCTGTCAAGAACAGTTATCCCCACAATCATTATCAGGCACAATACCAAACAGACAATAGCCAGACCAATACTCATGTATATATAGCACCTATTCCTCCTACCCTGCTGGCTAAGGTCACTCATGATCTGTAAAGAATCAGAAAGTAGGAGAGAAAATTAATAACTATGCAGCACAAATCCAAAATAAAATCTTCAATCTTCTTTCAGCTATTATTCACAGCTCTCAGTCTTACTTCCAGGACCCTTTGTCAAAATGATAAGGTTGTCGAAAATTGGTTTAGCTGCTTGTCAAATCAAGTTATCAAAAGTATTTTTCCAGTTACTTTCATCAGTCTCTTTCTCTTCTTTGTACTTTTCTCAGCTTGTAGTTTCAATAGTTCAGGTCATTGATTTACTTCAAGTGCCAAAATATGGACCTGGAATATCTCGATAAAAAAAAGACAAAAATTCTCTTTGCCATTCACTTGTTGTTGCCTACGTACATTAAGGACCTGTGTACCTTCGACTTGCAATTCTTTTCCTTTTCAACTTTCAACTCTCCTTTACTCAGTTCTTCTCTCCTTGTTGTATCTACTTCTTCCTCGATTGTTGTCACAACAATTGCTTCCTTCTTCTTTGCTTGTGACTCTGGACATTTATCTTCTTCCAGTGGACCCTTTGCCAATGCTCTTTTCAGTGTTGAACTTGAAACTTCTTCTTGCTCTGCAGGATTTGTTCTTGATGGACCTGTGACTGGTTTAGGAGGAGTCAGACCACATTGGCTTTGATCCGCCTCAACTCCTTTACCCACTGGGTCTGTCAATTTCTCTGTTTGTCACTCAAAATCTTCTACTTCTAGGAGAGCCCTCCTCTGACTAGACTCTCCTGCTGCCTCAATTGAGATTGGCTTACTGTCACTCTCCTGGAGCTCTTCTCCTTCGTTGCTCAACAGAGTGTTTGGACTGTTCTCAATATGCTCAGATCCGGTCTCAGTTCCTCTTTCTTATCTTTCCGACTCTGAGGTTGTTCTGGTCATTGTTGGTAATCTCAACGATGCCTCTTCATTGTCCAAAGGACATATCACTTTTCTCTTATACATTGCGTGGATCCAGTTTGAAACTCCAGCACACTTTTTACAGCTATGGTAGGGACAAGAATTACCTGGAAAGGGCCTTTCCACCAAGGCTCAAAACACATCTTCCTCACATGTTTTCTGATCTCTACCCGTCACCAGCTCTCAGGTTCTGTCCTTGATCTTGAGACGGTTGCAGCGTGGTGGCTTCCACCTGATGAGAGAAAGAGCGAACCACATCAGCCAGATCCTTGCAGTAGTCCAACACCATATCATCTGTTATATTTACAACAGTATTTGCAGGGACTGCTGGCAACCTCACTGCTCTGCCCAGGAGGATTTCATGCTGTGACAATCCGTCTTCCTGTTGGGTGTGTTTCTCATTGTCATCAGAACTAACGGTAGTGCATCTGGCCATTTCAGATTCATGGACGCACACATTTTCGCCATCCTTGATTTCAAGGTACCATTCATCTTTTGCACAAGTCTTGATGCTTCAGGGTGGTAACTACAGTACAACATCTTCTCTATGTTTAAGGCTGCACATAGTGATTTAATTACTTCATTGTTGAAGTGACTTCCTCTATCTAATTCTAAAGAGATCAGAAACCAAAACGTGGTATCAGTCCCCTTAGCAGTCATTTCTTTGTGTAGGGTAAGCTTCAATCCAATGACTAAAGATGCAGACAATCGCCAACACATATCTCAATCCTCCACACAAAGGCATCTCAATAAAATCCATCTACATTCTGCTGAATAGACCTCCTGCTCTTCCAATGTGGATCAAATTGACCCTGTCCCTTTTCCCGCGTTCATTTGCTGACAACTGACGCAACAATGGCAAACTGATTCAGCAACTTGTCTAAATTTTGGATTGAACCAATTCTGCTTGTACAACCGAATCATCGCATCCCTCCCAACATGTTCTTGACCATGATAATATCTAGCCATTTGAGTCAACAAACTGTTCGCAAAACCAATTGATCCTCTTCCGAAACCCACAATTCATCCTGTCGCTGCACACATTTCATTTTGCCCCATGACAGTTTTTTCTCCCTGTCAACATTATTCTGCAATGTTCTCAATTTTTCCAAGGTAACTATAACATGCAATGCATAACTTGGACATGTCTCATCTTCTTCAAGTAACAATTCCCACTTATCCTTGAATGATATACAGTTCAATGTGCAAAACCTTGCGACTTGATCTGCATATCCATTTCCCATTGACACAAAATCTTGCGATTTCAGATGTGCACTGTATTTCACCATGGCAATCTTTTCAGGCATTTGGATCGCTTGCAACAACTTTTGGATTCTCTCACCATTTCTTACTGGTGAACCCGAAGAGATCAGGAAACCTCTCTGAGACCACAACTGGCCAAAATCCTGCAATATCCCAAATCCATATTGGCTATCCATATAGAAAGTAACTTTAAGCTGCGCTGAAGCATGGCACTCTCTAGTAAGGGCTACCAGTTCCGCAACTTGTGCAGTGTATGCTCCTTGAAGCCAGGACGCTTCAAGTATACCAGACATCGTGCACACAGAATATCCTGTCCTCAATATTACCGTACTGTCCCTTAGACAGGAACCATCAACGAAGATAATTTGGTCCTTTTCCTTCAATTGGGTGTCTCTAATGTCATGTCTCGTTTTTGTGCACAGATCAGTCACTTCAAGACAATTATGTTCAATGTCTTCCAATTTCTCAATTTCAACATTTTCATTTGGGAGTAAGGTTGCCGGGTTAAGCACTGTACATCTTTTCAATGACACATTAGGTGACCCCATGATGCTCTTTTCATAACGAGTCAGCCTAGCACCTGTCAAGTATTGTGACTTGGTCCTTGTATGTAAAACTTCAATGGAGTGAGGGACCATAATAACCAGGGGATGTCCCATCACAATGCCTTCACACTGTGCGAGGCTCTGCCCAACCACTGCGTCTGAACGCAAACAGCCTGATAAAGTAGCTGTAATGTGGTCCAAAGTAGCTGAAAAATATGCTACTGGGCGGTTCACACTTCCATGGACTTGAGTCAAGCAAGACAAAGAACATCCCTCACACTCATGACAAAACAATGTAAAGGGCTTTGTGTAGTCAGGCATTCCCAAAGCCGGAGCTTTGCACAAACTCTCTCTCAATTCAGAAAAGGCTTTCATATAGGCCTGATCTAACACTAGGGGATCAGTGACTTCTTTGTAAGTCAGCTTCTGTAATGGCTTTGAAATGACTGAAAAGTTGGGAATCCATTGGCGACAGTAGCCTACCGTCACCAAAACATCCTGACATCTCTCTGTGTGGTTGGGAAACTCATCTGTAATATGGCTGTGACCCCTTCTCTGGATATTTTCCTTATTCCCTTCTCAATTTGGAGACCCAAATACTTCACTTCTTTCTGACAGTATTGTAATTTTAGTAGAGACAATTTATGACCATTCATTCCCAAATGGTTCAGTAAGGCAATCCTGTCATACTTGCACTCTTCCTTCGTTTTGGATGCAATCAGTAAATCATCAATGTACTGTACCAATGTCGATTGGAAAGTCATTTCTAATGACCCCAGGTTCTTTTTTAACATCTGGTTGAATATGGAATGTGATTCGTAAAACCCTTAAGGAAAAAAATTGAAACAGAAGAGAAATTGACTATCCTCATGAAGAGGCACAGAAACGAAGGCTTGTGACAAGTCTATGATGGTGAACCAGAAACAAAATAAGTGCTGGATTGGGCACTACAGGACAACATTTGATTACACTGTCATTTAATTTTCTCAGATCCTGGACAATCCGAACTCTCCCTCAGGGCTTTCGCAATCCCATTATCGGTGAATTACATGGACTGCTCAGCACTTCTTTCAAGACCCCTTGATTTACACATTCTGCAGTTATGAGAGTGTAGGAAAGTACCCTCTTTTTGGCATGTTACCCCTAATTTCTGATGTCAGTGTGTTTGACTGCGTCACTGGGATCATGCAAACCAGGACCCCAGTGCTTATGCTCTCTCTCCTCTCAAATCTGTCATTACATACTGGTAACCCAGTATTTCACCCCAAATTGGCATACTGGTCACCCCTTATAAGTCCCTAGTAAATGGTACTGAGGTACACAGGGCATTGGGGTTCCAGGTGATCCCTATGGGCTGCAGCATTACTTTTGCCACCCTTGCAAAGGCTTCTGCAGGACTGCCATTGCAGTCTGCTTGAGATGGTGCATGCACCCTTTCACAGCCATTTTCATTGCACCAGGTCATTTATAAGTCACCTATATGTCAGGCCTTCCAGCCCTGATGGCTGGGTGCAAAGTACCTGTGTGTGAGGGCACTCCTGCAATAGCAGAGGTGCCCCACGTCATCCAGGACCATTTTCCTGGACTTCATGAGTGTGGGATGCCATTTTATGCGAACACTGGACATAGGTCAATACGTACGTCCAGCTTCACAATGGTAACTCCGAAGATGACCATGTAAGGTTCCTAACACCTTGGAATTGAACCCCAATACTGATTCTAGTATTGTTTTTACAATTCCATGCACTCTAGGGCTCCATGGTGGACCCCCAGCACTGCCATACAAGCCTTCTGAGGTTTTCTAGGCAGCCCCAGCTTCTGGAACCTCACAGACAGTTTTGTGCCCTCCCGTTGCTCAAGCAGCTCGTGATCAGGAAGATAGAATAAAGCATTTCCTTTGGGAGACGGGTGTTACACCCTCTCCTTTTGGAAATAGATGTTACAGGTGTGGGAGGGCTAGCCTCCCAGAGCCTCTGGAAATGCTTTGAAGGGCACAGATGGTGCCCTCCTTGAAAAATCCAGTCTACACCAGTTCTGGGACCCCTTGCTCTGGTGCCAAACTGGACAAAGGAAAGGGAAGTGACCACTCCGCTGTCAATCACCATCCTGGAGGGGGCTCCATGCTTAGTTCCCAAAACTGGGGAGTGCAATGTCACAGTTTCTGATGTGGGGAACTTGCCCAGTGCTCCTGGAGGGGGCTCCATGCCCATTTGCAATTGATGGGGAGTGCAAGGTCACAGTCTCTGAGGTGAGGAACTTACCTACTGCTTCTTGAGGGGCCTCCATGTACAACAGTCCCTGGAAGGTGGCCTACACGCCCTCTGCTGGAGGTGAGGGCTGCATTGTCTCTGCTGGGGAAGGTGTTTCCTGGGCAGCCTCTGCTAGAGGTGAGGGCTGCTGTATCCCAGCTGGAGGAGAGGGCTTCCTGCCTGTCATTGGTGGTTGAGTGGGAACCTTTTCTGACATTGGTGGTTGAGTGGGAACCTCTTTTGTCATTGGTGGTTGAGTGGGAACAGTTTCTGACATTGGTGGTTGAGTGGGAACCTTTTCGGACATTGGTGGTTGAGTGGGAACCTCTTCTGTCATTGGTGGTTGAGTGGGAACCTTTTCGGACATTGCTGGTTAAGTGGGAATCGTTTCGGACATTGGTGGTTGAGTGGGAACCTTTTCTGACATAGGTAGTAGAGTGGGATCTTCCCTTTCCTGGCTGGTGGAGTGGGATCCTTCCCTTTCCTGGATGGCAGAGCGGGATCCTTCCGTGTCCTGGCTGGTGGATTGGGCTCCTTCCCTTTCCTGGCTAGTGGAGTGGGATACTTCCCTTTCCTGGCTGGTTGAGTGGGATCCTTTCTTTTCCTGGCTGGTAGAGTGGGATCCTTCCCTTTCCTGGCTGGTGGGGTGGGATCCTTCACAGTCTTGCCTCCACGACTAGGAGGTTCCTCCACTGTCCCGGTGGACTGTTTGGCTGAGGTGCTGGGCTGGGTCGTTGGGACCCTGCTCTTACAGGCAGGACAGGGGTAAGGGGAGGGAAAAGGTCAAGTTGGGCAAGGAAAAGCTTCTTAGGGATGGTGGGGCGGGATGAGGAGTACATCTGCTGGACTTGGGGGCAGGTGCATGGACAGTGTGCGGATGTGAGGTGGATGGCTGTTGGGTGTTTGAGTGCCTGCGTTTGTGTCCTTTAGGAAGGGGGGACAGACAGGGTTGGAGAGGATACAGGGGATGCTGGATGGATGTTGTGGAGGTGTCTGCTAGTGAGGCGTGTGTGCTACTAGGTGTGGTGATGCTGGTGGTGGTTGTTGAAGTAGTGCATGCAGGTGGGAGTGTGGACGTAATGGAGGTGAAGGAGGAGGAGGAATGGGAGGCATTGGAGGCAGTGGATGTGGATGTGTGTGCAACTGTCTATTGTTTGTGTGAGTGCTTGTGGACTGAATTGTGGTGTCTGTGTTTGACTGTGCCATTCTTGTGTGATGCCTTGTGTGTATGTTCGTCTGTCTGTGTGCATGGGATAGGCTGGGGTTGAGGAGACTGGGACTGGGAAGTGGTAGTTGGAGGGGGGACGGTAGGGACAGGGACAATGTCTGCCATCAGAGAGGAACAATTGTCATCAGAGAGGAGGTCAGGGCCTGAATTGATCTCTGTTGGGCCACCAATCCACCGTGGATGCCCTCCAGGAATGCATTGTATTGCTGCATCTGGGATGCCAGCCCCTGGATAGCATTCACAATGGTTGACTGCCCTACAGAGTTAGATCTCAGGAGGTCATTAGCATCCTCACTCAGGGCAGCAGGGCTCACTGGGGTAGGGCCTGAGGTGTATTGAGCAAAGGAGATGCCCACCCTCCTGGGTAAGCGGGAACGGGCACTCGCTGAGGGGCTACTGAGAGGGCGGTGCTGGTACGGGGTTGGCAGCTGTCTCTGCAGCTGGGGTGGTCGCAGAGGTGTCTGCCACGACCAGGGAGCTTCCATCGGAGGAGGTATTAAAGTCAGTGTTGTCACCTTTTGTCTCCGCCGTGGTGCTCTCCTCTCCCTCCGTCCCACTGGTTCCTTCAGCATTGGTGGACTCTGCGTCCTGGGTCCTGTGAGATGCAGCTCCCTCTGACACTGGTACCCTGGCTCCTCCGCCAGATGATGCTAATGCACACATGGACAGGATCACAGAAGGAGAACTGGGGAGGGAGAGAAAAGGAGCACTGGGTCAATTACAGCACCAATGCCACAGTTGGAATACACAGCACCGTCACACACATGGATCAGAATTAAGCACTGTGCATTGCACTGGCATTGAATTGGCTAGATGCCACAGCAAGATGAGGGCCAAACACCGCCAACTGCACACCTCCTGGGACCCACAAAGCCCTGACTTGTATGGAATGCAAACGAGCTAGGTTACCTGCATTTGCCAGACACCCATAACCCTTGAGCTGGATCACACTGCAATGTCTGTCCTGACATTAAGGGGCACCTACTAATTCACAACCACCACCCAAATCTCATGCCACCTACTAATTATTGTAGTAATGCCCACTGTACTCACCCCCTTGTGGCTGCTGTGATACCCTCAAGCACCCATCCAGCTCTGGGTAGGCCACCGCAGTATGCAGGCCATCAGGGGGGTCAGGTACCGACAGGCACCCATTCCTTGTTGGGAGGCCACCCCCAACTGGGCCTCTTCTGTGTTCCGTGCCCAGCATCTCAGGTCCTCCCACCGTTTCCTGCAGTGGGTGCTCCACCTGCTGCAGACCCCCAGGGTCAGCACATCCTTGGCGATGGCACACCACAATCCCTTCTTGTAATGGGTGCTGACCTGCAGAGGTAATACAGATAAGAGGACAGCATTACACATACAATCCAGCCTGTCACACATATGGCCCACAAATCCCGTTTCCAAATCCATTGGCACACACATCGCCTGGCACACACCATGTATACTACCACCAGACATACCACCTCACATATGACACAATGCCTGCACACACATCTCCATGCAACCCTCCCTCATGCATCGTGCCCAAGATGTACTAACCTGTTGGTCTGGAGGCCCTACAGCTGTCCATACTGGGGCAGGACCTCATCCACCAAGCACTCCAACTCCATTGAAGTGAAGGCAGGGGCCCTTTCCCCAGTCACACTGGCCATGGTAGGTTCCAGACACAGGTCACAGCAGCACACACAGTGTAGTTGTTGTCCTGTGGAAAGTCAGGAATCAAGTGAGGTTTTAGACAGAAAATGGCAGTCACGTCCACTGCGGTGTACACAGTCACTGCCGACGCTGATCCCAATTTGCCACTATATTCCATAGAGCCCCATATTAGCCAATGAGGAATTGCACGGTGGTGCAAGACCGCCTTCTGCCACGACTCCCAACGTCGGCAGAGTTACCACACTTCCACCTGTCCCTAGATACAGGACAGGCGGTCACTATTTCATGATGGTGGACTACATACAGATCTTCCATAACTGCGTCATTTATGAAAATTGCACAAACATTGCCATTCCCACTGTCCCATCACAATAATGTTGTAGGCACACTGGCGTGGTGGTTCCATTGTTCAAATTGTGACAGCCTACTCACTCTTGTGTCCCTTAGATACCTACCACTGCGGATGAATAGGAGGAGGAGACAAACCCCCATGTACAGACCCCTTATGGACTTGGCTACACTGGAGGAAAGGCACATTATACTCACCTATAGACTGGACAGGACCACAATAACAAAGCTGTGTGCCCAATTAGAGCCTGACCTGATATCAGCTATCCGTCACCCCACTGGGATCCCTCCTCTTGAGCAGTGCTCCAATTTCTGGCAACTGATTCTTTCCAAGTGACAGTGGGCTTGGCAGCAGGAATGTCACAGTCAATGTTCTCAATCGTGCTATAAGGTTATTTAGTGC
Organism: Pleurodeles waltl; assembly: GCF_031143425.1. Taxonomy (NCBI): domain Eukaryota; kingdom Metazoa; phylum Chordata; class Amphibia; order Caudata; family Salamandridae; genus Pleurodeles; species Pleurodeles waltl. The sequence continues at coordinate 1,096,713,371 of NC_090437.1, forward strand.
AGCTACAGTTCTTTCCCCCAGGTGGAAGATTTGGCCACTGTGAAAGTGGGATTCCATGCAATGGGACATATTCCCAATATTATTGAGGCAATTAACAGTACACATATTGCGTTTGTCCCCCCCGCCAAAATGAACAGGTGTTCAGGAATCGGAAGAATTTCCACTCAGTCAATGTGCAAATGGTGTGCCTGGCAGACCAGTACATCTCCCTCATCACTGCCAAGTATCCCTGGTCTGTGCATGACGCCTCCGTTCTGTGGAATAGCAGCATCCCAAATGTGATGGCTCAACTACAGAGGCACAGGGTGTGGCTAACAGGTGAGCCAGAGTCCCCATACACTGTATGTCAGTGTATACCTTCAAGTGCTATCCCCATAGCATTGTGTAAGGCTAAATCTTGTCCCTCAATACGTGCAGGTGACTGTGACTACCCAAACCTATTGTGGCTCCTGACCCCTGTGAAGAATGCCAGGACAGGGGATGAGAACCATTATAATGAGGCACATGGGTGAACCAGAATAATAATCGAAAGGACCTTCGGCCTCCTGAAGGCCAGGTTCAGATGCCTGTGCTACTCACCCGAGAAGGTCTGCCAGATAGTAGTGGCATGCTACATGTTGCACAACCTGGCCCTCAGACGACATGTGCCTTTTCTGCAGTAGGAGAGGACTGGAGATGACCCTGTTGCAGCAGTGGACCCTGAGGACAGTGAGGATGAGGAGGCAGAGGATGAGGATGTGGACAACAGAATATCAGTTATACGACAATACTTCTAATGTTACACAGGTGAGACAGTGGAACTGACCATTACTCTGACTATTGATGTTTTCTTTGTGGCTATATCATGAAGGCGTTCGCTTCCTTTGCATCTCAACTTACTGTTACCCATGGCTTGTCATGTTACAGATGTTGGTGATATGACAACAGTGTCCTGATGTGTTTACTACAGACAGCTACAGGTCATTCTTTGTACGCTATCACAGTGTTCAGATAATTTGCACTTGATGTGACTGTTCTCATAAATGGACATTTTCAACACATAAAACGGTGCCACTCAAGTTGTGTTCAAGGGTGTTTATTGTAGTGAAAATAATTGAATGAGAAGTGCAATGGAATGGGGTGATGATAGAGAAAAGTCCAGGGTATTGTTTCAGTCTGTTTGTAGCACAGGTCCATTGTCCAAGGGGCCATAGGAAGGGGAGCAAAGGTAGTTCAAAGTGGACAAGATGACAGGGTGGGACACAAGAGGGAAAATCAGGAAAGTCTAATTTCCTGGCAGTGGTCTTGGTCTTGGCAAGTGTCTCTGGCTTCCGTCTGGGTCGCAGGGAATGTTTGCGGGGTGGTTCACCTTCTGCAGGGGGAGGGGTGCTGGTGGCATGTGGGTCCTGTGGTGGGGCCACCTGCCCACTATCTGCAGCGGAAGTGGAGGGCTGATCAATTGACTGGCTAGTGAAAGGGGCCCACAGGTGTGCTGTCAATTCCCTCATGATGTTGGCCATGTCTGCCAGCAACTCTGCTATGGAGGTCATGGTGGTGTTGAGAGTATGCAAGTCCTTCCTGATCTCCTGGTGGTGTTCTTCCTGCAGCCGCTTGTTCTCCTGCATGTTGTTAAAGATATGGCCCATCTTGTCCTGGGATTGATGTAAGGCCTCCAGGATCTTGGTGAATGCCTCCTGGAGAGTTGGTTCCCTGGCTTGTCCGCCACCTGGCGCACAGTGTCCCTGCCAGTGTCCCTGTTCCCCTGTGCCTCTGTCCCCTGAACGGTGTGCCCACTGCCGCTCCCTGATTGTCTTGGGGGCCTGTACAGGTGGGCACACTGCTGATTGATGTGTCCTGGGGACAGAGGTGTTGGATACTGATGGCGAAGGCCCTGTGGTTGACTAGGAGTGGGCTTGGGTGACCAACTGACCAGTGATCCCTGATGGGCCAGGTAGTTCATCCAGATCCAAAAGTCCAGCGTTACTGTCATCACTGGGGGCATCTTCAGTTGGGGGACTGGTTTGTCATGGCACCTCCTCTCTGCTGACATTGGCTGGGTCACCTGCGGGGATGTAATTGATGTATTCTGCTTCATGACTGTGACATACTGTACATCTCTATCTTCCCCTCTATCGTTGCTGTTGCCCTTCCACCTGTGTTTGTGTATGATGATGTGATTGTTAGTTCTCCATGCTTTGCATGCTTTTGTGATTGGTGTCCATGCAGGGCTGGGAGGGCTGTCCATGCATTGGTATAGCATGCAGGGCTTGGCATTGGGGTTAGTCATATGTGTAGGTGCAGTGTGTGTGGGATGGAGTGGAGTGATGGTGTTGTGTAGGCTCTCATTATTCTAATGAGACTACTGGATTTTCAGCGGCTGAACTGCCTGCGGTGTGGGAGACTGAGTCTTAACCCACTACAGGTGACACCTGCTGCCCTAATCCGGGTTTTGATCTGGCTAACTAGCAGTGCCTCATCTCTACCCGAGAGCAGAGATGATTGGGCAGCCGAGCGCATGTCATAGTTGATTTCTCAGGGAAATCGTGGTCACTAAGGTCTCATCCGTTTTTCTCAGTTACATTAGTCTCACATACACAATGACAGACAGAGGTAGTATACGTTTCAATAAGGTTTTAATGAAGCGACTGCATCTTAGATCGCAAAGCACATAGTGCAATATCCAGGACGATTCATCATGACAAGATTGCAATTGTGACAAGGAGAGTGAAGGCTAGAAATAACCCTACCATATTGTCACTACAGTCAATATACTAATTCCTACCTAGGCTATAATAGAGCACAGAATGTTAAGCTCTAATTCTGCCCTTCAGGTTCCCCTGGGAAGAACTCATCCCCCATACTTGAGCAAAGGGCTGAAGTCTGCATAAGCAGCTGTAGTGAAGCATTCAGCAATCAGCATACAGTTGTGGTTCTCTGATTAGAATCTCCGGCTAACATATAAGGGACAAGGAAGTGTTTATGTAATAAAACTGCTGATTTTCTGAGAAAATGTCCCTACATAAGGATGTGTGTCTTTCTATGAGTACTGGAGACAAAGCTTTTACCATGTTAACCAGCAACTTATCTCACTGCAGCCTTGAAAGAATCACAGAGTGAACAAGAATGTCTTGTTTGAGAACGTAGTGCTGGTCTAGGCAAAAACAGCTAGATAGAGAGAAACAAGACCGCAAAAGTAGTTATTGTTAAAATAATAAACGAAGCTGAATAAAATATATCTCGGTTAAAGTGCACAGCAGCAGGCCTAGTGTGCTAAAATAACGTGCATGAAGCTTTAAATAAATTGGCAACACAACAATGGGAGTGAGGATGAGGGGTTGAGATGGCATGCAAGTATGGGCTTGATAATTAGTAAATGTTGACTCACCAGTGTGCAGTCCTCTGGCAACTCCAGTGAGTCCCTCAGGATGCAGTAATGCCAAGACTTGCTCCTCCCATGCTGTGAGATGTGGGGGAGGATGTGGGGGTCCACTTCTAGTCCTCTGTATGGTGAGCTGGTGCCTTGCTGCTTCAGAACGTACCTTCCCCCGTAGGTCGTTCCACCTCTTCCTGATGTCGACCCTTGTTCTTGGATTCTGTTCACCCTGTCCACGATTCTCTGTCATAGCTCAATCTTCCCAGCATTGGATATTTGCTGTACCTGTACTCCAAACAGCTGTGGCTCTACCCTGACTATTTCCTTCTCTGTGACCCGCAATTCCTCATCTGTGAAATAGGGGTGCCTTTGTGGGATATGGGTGTTGTGTGGTGTGTGTAAGTGTGTGGTTATTGGGTACTGTGGTTGGGTGTGTGAAGTGGGGTGCATGAGGGATGTATGGGTGTATGTGGTGTGTGTGTCTAGTTGTCGCAGTGGTCTTGGTGTCAGTCTGGTGGCAATAATTTGTATTTGTGAAGGGTTGTGGGTAATGTGGGTTTTATAGTGCTGTGGGTGGGTGGGTGTTTATGGTGTGTGTATGAGTGTCTGGTGTGTTTTTTTGGTATTGGCCAATGTTGTGTGGTTTAGTATATGGGTGTCCATTCTGAGCGCGCGGTGTGTACTGCCAATGGTTTACCGCCATTGAATGTCCGCCGTGGTGATTCGTGGGACATAATGTGGTGGGCGTTATTTTGTTGGCATAACAGAATGGGTGTTAGTACCGCCACTTTAGCACTGACCTTTGGGCTGGCGGATTTGTGTAAGTGGCAGTATTCTGTCAGATTGATGTGTGTGTGTGTCATAATTTGGCGAACAGGTGTTCACCTCCACGGCGGTATGTTGGTGGCCGTCACTGTGGCAGTAAGAGGGATTTATCACCAATGTCATAATGAGGGCCTTTATCTTTTAGGGAGTTTACACACCGTCACCATTTTAACAGATCACTGGAACTTACAATTCCTTAAGTCCACACATACTTTGTCTACACAACAGTTGAGATGGTGCCAATTTTGTAATGACTATGACTTTCTTATCCATTTCCAACCAGGCCATAAGAGTGGAAAAAGCTGACACACTTTCTAGAATAGCTCACACAATTATAGAACAAGTGGAAGAGCCACCCTTTATTATTTCATCAGACAAAATAGTTGGGGCCACTGACCTTGATTAGGACTTCTTGCAAGAAGTGCAGCGAGAGCAAGAAAGTACTGTAGCCGTAGAAACTTTGCAAAACCACACTACTGACATTACTAGCCATGGGAGATTAAAGTATGTAGCACAAGTGTTATACCTACCCACAAAACACTACAAGACAAAGCTTGTGAGTGGTGCCATGTTAGTAAACTTGCTTGTCACCGAGGGGAGAAAAAGACTCTAGAATTCCTTTAACAACACTTTGGAGGCCATTCATATCCAAAGACGCAAAGATCTTTGTAGAAAATTGTGTGACCTGTGACCAAGGAAAGAGTTCTCATCAAGCCCCGCTGTTTTTTTGCCACCCTTACCTACACCACCTGTGCAGTAGCACATTTATTTTTAGACTTCTCAGTATAATTACCAATATCTGTTCTAGTTTTGGTAGATCTTTTGACCATGATGACACACTCTAATAATCTAAAAGCCTTACCCTTGGCTATACAAGTAGCCCATGTATTCCTACAATCAATAGTCTGTTTACATGGTCTTGCTTCAGTAGTCATGTCCGACTGAGGAACACAATTGGTGTCCAAATTCTGGAAATGTCTTTGTCAGGAATTGGATTTTGGTGTCCAACTGTCATCAAACCATAATCCAAAATCAAATGGACAAAGTGAAAGAATTAACCAGTGTATGGAAGAATACTCATGCTGTTATCTCCTAAGCTCAGAAGTGGATTGGACTGAGTGCTTGTGGGCAGCCGAATTTGCATATAACAATGTAATCCATGTATCCACTGAATATGCATCTTTTTACTGCAATTATGGATTTCCCCCCCGAATGTGGGAATTGAGTGCAGTATCTCAGTTAACCACTCCAGTGACACAAGGCGTTTTACAACAATTGAACGACATTCAAAAAAATGTACAAGATAATCTAAAATTAGCAAAGCAAACATACAAAATATATGCAGACAAAAAAGACGTCAGGGACCAAAGTATGAAGAAGGACAAAAGGTTTGGTTATCAACTAAATACTTGAATTTGAAAGGTGCACAAAAGTTTCATTCAAGGTTTGTGGGTCCTTTTAAATTCATCAAAAGGATTAGCGAGGTTGCAGTGAAACAAAAACTTCCCACTTCTCTACCAATTCATTCAGTGTTCCACGTCTCCTTATTAAAAACGGTAGCAGACTCCATGCATTGCCCAAAAAGACCTCTTTCAATCCTAGTGGATAATAAACCAGAGCATGAAGTCAGGGCCATACTAGACTCAAAGTGAATATTTAACAAACTTTATTATTTATTGGACTGGAAACGTTATGGACCAGAGGATCATTCCAGGGAACCAGCAGGACACTTACATGCCCCCTGATTGGTTTGTCAGTTCCACCATTGATATCCTGACAAACAAAAACCTATTGTGAGGGCTTTGTGAGGGGTGTGCTGTTGGGCCTGGAAAACCAGATATACCCCCAGCAAAACACATCTGAGTTGATCTTTTGACTTTGCAGGGACCAATGCTTGTTTACAGAGACTAGTGCTTGTTTTGCAGAGACCAATGCTTGTTGGGACGAATGCTTGTTAGGGACCAATGCTTGTTGGGGAACACAGGTTACACAAGCCTCCAGCATCCCTATGGCTCAGGGTTGGTGTGTCTCTCTATGACTCAGGCTGGGTGTGGCTGGATGCAGCAGGTATTTAAGCCATACCCAGCTTGAGTTAATTGCTTGCTGTAAAATCACCGGCTGCAGAGAAGGAATCTCTGCTCCTCCACTTTTGATCCTCATGCTCTGTTCTGTCCAGCATTTTGGAAGCTGCTTCTGGATGAAGAAGAGACCAAGGGAATTAATCCTTAAAAGGGCGGTAACAAACTGTGTGCAATTTAAGAACATTTATTGCTAGAGCTTGAAACTTGCTGACTTGAAAATTGGTAAGTGAGTATTCCAGGATGCGATGCGCCTTAAAGGGCCATTTTCCAAAAAACAGCATCTCGTCAATTGCCTTCATCCAATCATTCTGAAGCAATTGATTAGGCTTTTACCCCTGATGTCCCTACTTGCAACAGATATGGATCCCTGAGTTCCCTTAACAGCAATGATTGACTGTACCAGGCTTCTTGAACTGATGACAGTATTGCCACTGTTAGGGGATCCTTTTACCATTTTGTTTGGAACATTCTGTGGTAGCTAGAAATAAGGATGATATTGGGTGGATTTCGCTTTCGAAAAAAGCATAATGTAATTTGTTTGCAAGAAATTTTGGAGACATCTAATAGTGTAGGGGATTACAGGGGTTTTGTGTGCACGCAATCGGATCAAGAGCTGACAGAGTTGGGGGAAGGGGGCTTTTAGTGTTAATCTCCTTAAGTTTAAATTGTGATCTGAAACGACCAGACACAGGTTCCACTAGTTTACATGCAGTTTGTCTTTCATTTCAGAATGTTTGTAGTGTTTTACTTATTAATTCATACACTGCTAACTAGGGCCAGTTCAGGGATGCTTGTGCTTCCAAATGTAGAGGTCTGCTGGATAGACATGCCTGCTCCATGAACGGATACATTTTATAGTATTATTGGGTGACTTTAATACACATTTATGTAGCACTTGACTGGTTCATGATGTCTGCAATTGGTCACCCACACCACCAGTTGCACAACATCTTAGACATTATGCTCAGGGTAAATTGCTCAATACAATACTGAGCAATTTCAGTTTTTTCCTCATTGAGTAAGAGAGCCAATTAAGAATCATATGTCGATTGTGCCTACCTTTTCCTTGAGAGGTTGTTCTTCAACAATCAACGGTTATCTTTGTCTCTTTCAGCACAGCCTCTTTCTTTATTGAACGTCAGGGTACTTTAGGACTCTAGAAGAGGTCATAATCCTTTATGTACCACTTTTTCCTGGGTGGTTAAATCTGTGTCCAATACTCACCCTTTGTACAGGTGGGAATCAGTTTAAGATCAGGGATGCAGAATTAATTGTGATCAGTTTATTCCCAGTCAATTCTATTCTGAGTTGTTTAGTGAATGTTGCAGGGACATTTGCCACTTGACTAGATGATGGTCCCCGACAAGTATATTTTAAAATCATTCATCAACATCTGCAACAAGTTAAGGTTCATTCTTATTACCACTAGATCTCTTGTGCCCCAGTCTCATCTAGATGGTTTAATCACTTGTGTATTATTTCTCATAATAAGCTTTTGGAACCCCTAAATGAGAAGTTCAGGGACAAAGGCAGAGTTTTCTCCTGCCGCCAAGATTATAAAATAGCTATTAAGAACAAGAAGTTAGCAGTAAAACAAAAAGACTGGGATGTTTTAATGATTCCTGTTCTACCAGGTAGAGCTCTAAATTTTGGGAAATACTTAATCACTCCATTTTTGCACCATTAGCGGAGAGCTTTATTTCATAATATATTACCTGGAATTCTGGCTCGAGCCTTTTGCTGTCATTTACAACCTCCCTGTCTACAACTGTACCCCTAACATTAAATGAGATAACTCTCTGTTTTCTACCTTGGACTGCTTGTTCATATTTAGCTGGGAAGAGGTCAGGGATACCATTATAGTCCTGCCCAAGAATAAAGCCTCCAGTCTAGCTGTAGTCCCACTCGATTTATTTAAATCCATTGTCGATCTATGGACACCGCTGTTAACACTTTATATTAATGTAAATATCAGACATCAAATCCCACAGTTAAGGTCCAACTCAGTAATCATATCAGTCTTTAAAAAGGGACACAAATATGACTCAAGTTGTTACTGCTCTATCTCCTTGATCGACTCTATGATCAGGGTGATAGAAAGAATGCTACAGAGTAGACTAAATACGTGGGTCAATGATCATCCTGACCTGACTGATGTACAATGTGGTTTTCAAGCTGGATCAATGTTTGAATCTCTATTAGCCCATAACCAAATATACTAGGGCAAAGGCTGCCTAACCTCATTTAGGGACAATGGATTTGAGCTCAGCCTCCTACAGGATTAATAGGATCAAGCTTTCAAACATTGTGTTGCGCATGGGGATCAACAAAAACATTATTGCCTTTTTTTTTACAACTTACATTTGAGCTTCACAGCTTCTGTTCTCTTTAAGCCTGAGTGGGAGTGTATGGCAACATTTACTCTGGAAAGGGTTGTCAAGCAGATTTGGGGCCAGATGTAGGAAAAAGCCAAATTGCGACTTGCAATTTGAGAGTCCGGGCGACTCGCAAATTGCAACTCGCAATTTGGTATGCAGAAAGGTGTCTCAGACACCTTCTGCAACTCGCAATGGGGTCGCAAAGACCCACCTCATTAATAATAATGAGGTGGATCGCATTTTGCGACACCATTGCGAGTATTGGCACTCACGGGGATGGTGGCCTGCTGGAGTTTGTAATAAAGCAGTTTTTTTTTGTTCTATCTACAGCCCGTTTTCCTTAAAGGAACCTTTTGTTTTGGTATTTTTCAGAGCACGCAGCGGTCCATAGGACCACTACCTGCTCTGAAAAATAATTTTTTTGTCCATTCACAAAGGGGAAGGGGTCCCATGGGGACCCCTTCCCATTTGCGACTGGGTTACCATCCACTTCAAGTGGATGGTAACTGCGATTTCATTTGCGACCGCTTTTGCGGTCGCAAATAAAATTGAATCGCATTGCGAGTCGCAAATAGGAAGGGGACACCCCTTCCTATTTGTGAGTCGGAAATGCATTTTGCGAGTCGGATCCGAAATGCATTTCTGCATAGCAAAGAGGCTTTTGCGCCTCGCAAACGGCGTTTTTCACTGTTTGCGAGGCGCAAACACTTTGCTACATCTGGCCCTTGGTCCCTTTTTAGGTTGAGTGTACAAGCAAACTTATTTTTCCTTTTGTGTTTCTTCTTCACGCTCAAGCTCATGGCGGCTGTGGTGCTTTGAATTGGCTGGCTTCTGTCAACTATTTTACTTTTCATTTTCAATTTATGTGGCAAGAAAAGTCCATTTCGGAATTTACAACACTAATAGCTGTAACTCGAGCAAACATGAGACCAATTGCATTGCAAATGCTTGTTATTTGTTTATGCTTTATGTTAACAATGTGGATAAGGTACTACCAGCAGAGGGGCGAGATCTAACTACAGTGAGTTGCTGAGGTGTGCCCATATTACTTTACGCTGATGATGCTGTCCTGATCTCCAGAACTGCCTCAGTCCTCCCGTGGCTCCTGGACAGTTTTGTAGAGTTCATGGACAGCCTTGACCTCAATACCAATTTTACCAAATCCACAATAATTGTAATTGAACTCAAAAATACCATGACCAGATCTCATTGTGCTCGAGGTAACAGACTAAGGGGGTGATTCTCACCCTGGCGGGCGGCGGAGGCCGCCCGCCAGAGTTCCCCCCTCCAAAATACCGCTCCGCTGTCGTGAGACCGCAGAGGGTATTCTGGCTTTTGCACTGGGCTGGCGGGCGGCCGCCAAAAGGCCATCCGCCAGCCCAGTGCAAAAGAGCCTTCCCACGAGGACGCTGGCTCAGAATTGAGCCGGCGGACTGGGAAGGTGCGACGGGTGCAGTGGCACCCGTCGCGTATTTCAGTGTCTGCAAAGCAGACACTGAAATACAAAGTGGGGCCCTCTTATGGGGGCCCCTGCAGTGCCCATGCCATTGGCCAGTGCCCATTGGCATGGGCACTGCAGGGGCCCCCGGGGCCCCACGACAACCCATACCGCCATCCTGTTCCTGGCGGGAGAACCGCCAGGAACAGGATGGCGGTATGGGCTGTCAGAATCCCCATGGCGGCGCAGCGAGCTGCGCCGCCATGGAGGATTCTAAAGGGCAGCGGAAAACCGGCGGGAGACCGCCGGTTTTCCGCATCTGACTGCGGCAAAACCGCCGCGGTCAGAATGCCCTGCGGGGCACCGCCAGCCTGTTGGCGGTGCTCCCGCCAACCCTGGCCCCGGCGGTCCATGACAGCCGGGGTCAGAATGACCCCCTAAGTAAAGTGAACATGTTTCATTATCTTGGGATTCTCTTTGATTATTCAGTCAGTTGATCCACTTTGTTTAGCGCTAGAAGTCATGCCTTTGCAAGAAGCATTGCTTCGGTTTTTGACTTTACGTAAAAATTAGGGTATGGATGTATTGCAGCAATGCTCAAAATGTATTAAATTAACTGCCTTGCTATAGCCTCCAACGATGGAGAGATTTGGGGGTATTTAAATCCACCCTTTGACTTTATGGCTATCAGTTTGGCTAAAGAATGAGCTTGAGTTTAACAGATTATTCATTTAAGATTGTATGAACCCCGATCATGTCAATAAAATCTCGTTACTCACGGATGGTTTTTACAAATTAGGACGTCCTGAATTGTTTCACAACCCCGAATCCAAAGCCAAGGGAGACGAAGCTTGAGTCAAGAAAGCCTTCTTGATGTGGAAGACAGATGAAAGGGAATATAGTGCTTTGTCCATACTTTCTGTTAGATGTTATGTCTTGGTTCAAGCTACTTTTTCTATGGAACTATATCTAAATTATGGGATGTCAAATACCCAGCGCCTCGTGTTCATCCGTTTTAGATTTAACTTCCTACATTACTAACTACGGGTTCTGAAGGGATGGGCTCTGAGACAGACAGGGGCATATTTATACTCCGTTTGCGCCAAATTTGCGTAGTTTTTTTCGACGCAAATTCGACGCAAAACTAACTCCATATTTATACTGTGGCGTTAGACGCGTCTAGCGCCAAAGTTCATGGAGTTAGCGTCATTTTTTTGCGTGAACACCTTCCTTGCGTTAATGATATGCAAGGTAGGCGTTCCCGTCTTAAAAAATTACTCCGATGCATATGCGTCGTATTTATACTCCCGGGCAAAAATGATGCCCGGGAGTGGGCGGGTCTAAAAAACCTGCATTAGCGCCGGATTTTAGCGCCTGGATCAGGGCAGGCGTTAAGGGACCTGTGGGCTCAGAATGAGCCCAGAGGTGCCCTCCCCTACCCCCAGGGACACCCCCTGCCACCCTTGCCCACCCCAGGAGGACACCCAAGGATGGAGGGACCCACCCCAGGGACATTAAGGTAAGTCCAGGTAAGTATTTTTTATTTTTTTTGTGGCATAGGGGGGCCTGATTTGTGCCCCCTTTATGCCACTATGCCCAATGACCATGCCCAGGGGACAGAAGTCCCCTGGGCATGGCCATTGGGCAAGGGGGCATGACTCCTGTCTTTGCTAAGACAGGAGTCATTTCAATGGGGGATGGGCGTCGTAAAAAAATGGCCTCAGCCTGACTTGCACCATTTGTGGACGCCCATACGCCATTTTCCCCCTACGCCGGGGCTGCCTGGTGTACGTCGTTTTTTTTAACCCACACCAGACAGCGCCGGCGGCTAACGCCGGCTAACGTCATTGAATAAATACGGCGCCCGCATGGCGCTTCAGAATGGCGTTAGCCGGCGCTAATTTTTTTGGCGCAAAACTGCGTTAGTGCAGTTTTGCGTCAAAAAGTATAAATATGGCCCACAATATTCCCTGTTTAAGCAACGGTATATCTGCCCAAGATACGGAGCACTTTGTTTTTCTATGCCCTTTGAATTCTCACATGGGAAATAATTTTAAAGCTAATACTGGCAGATTGGAATTTTACACAAGACAAACCTGCTTTGCTGCATCTATAGATGCTGCTTGATGTTAGAACTCTTTATAATGTTGCTTGTTTTTTTAATAAAGTGGTTAGAATTAAGAACTCTGATTTTAGATTGATGAACTGGTTTTTAGTGTTGCTTATGTATCTTGTTTTGTATGAAGTATGTAGTCAGTTATTCCATTAATGTGGTTTATTATGTAATCTGTAATTATCGCAAAATAAATTGTGTTTTAGTAACACTGAACTATTTTTCTATGCTTGGTATGAATGAAGTATATTTGATTTGATTTGATTGTGAGCCCATTGGGTGTGTCTTGACCTCTGATACTCATCCACACGCCTCATCCGTTATCTGGGCAGGTGTCATGAGCGGAACTGCTAATGTACTGCATTTGTAAATGGTGCAGTAGATCCGCGCACTTCAATTGTTTTAATCCGAGATGTTCTTTTTACTTCACTAAGGTTAGCCACTGTATCTCCGAATATAAATTCTTGCCTTAAAATGTTATGCTTCCTGCTGTTCTTCGAATGTCCTCTTGCAGAGGAGTCTAGTGCGAATAACTAGGGCAAAATGAGTTAATGAGGAGTCTGGATCCTTAGAAGCAAGTGGCATTATGAGCTTTGGTCTGCAGAGATGAGGTTGTTTATAAGCAATGACATGCTGAGGTTTGGAGCAGTAGAGAGAGTTGGGAGAATGGACAAAGAGCAAGAAGGAAAAGCTATCATGCAATGAACATGGATATAATGGAGATCCTTTTATAACCCTGAAGGTATGTCATCAACGGGAACTCCTTTGACACACTTCCTATATGGCTGCCTCTGCTTCTTGGATGATCCCACACCATCCAGGACATCAAAGTCTGCTCCTAATCCTGCACAATAACTGCATCCCTTTGATCTATATTATTTTGAAAAAGCAGGACTACAGCTCCAGCAGGAATGGCGTTCCCTCTTGTAGCTTAGCCATGTGATAGGATATAACACATATTCCTCACTACTTGAAGGTGAAACGTCCCAGCAAGATCATTGCATCAGGTCGAAGAGGGCACCATACCAGAAACTCAGCATTCTTCTTCATCCCGTACTCACTCATCCTATCTGGTGATTCATACCATCTACTAATAGGTCTATTTGCCATTCTTTCATCTGTGAGACTCTTCAATCCAACCCTCACCAGACCCTGATTTCTGCTCATATAGCCAGAAAGGCTGTGTTCCGATGTCCAGACTGGACCTGTCATTAGGTACAAGGCCTAGTTAAGTTATGAGCTGACGATGTCTCATCAGCAGCATCCCACCTGTCACAAATCAACCCCCTACAAGATCCACAACCCCAAGATTCCCTCTTGTTAGACTTTTCATCCATGGCATGGTCTCCCTTAACTTTTTGCCTCTGTTTCCATGGTTGTTGATGTGTGCTGGACTCTCTTTTTGCTGTTTCTGTTTCTCTGGGCACTTTACCACTGCTAACCAGTGGTAAAGTGCAGGTTATCCTATACAAAATGTGAATGGAATTGGTTTATCCACAACTGGCATATTTGATGTACTTGTACGTCCCTAGTACAGTGCACTAGAGGTGCCCAGGGCCTGTATATCAAATACTACTTGTGGGCCTGCAGCACTAGTTGTACCTCCCACATTAGAAGATCTGTAAACATGGCTCAGACCTGCCACTGCAGTGTCTGTGTATGCAGTTTTAAACTGTAAATTCGACTTGCAAGTGTACCCACTTGCCAGGCCTAAACCTTCCCTTTTCTTACATGTAAGACACCCCTATGGTAGGCCCAAGGTAGCCCCAAGGGCATGGTGTGGTGAATGGTTACGTAGGACACATAGCAATGTGTTTTATATGTCCTGAAAGTGAAATATTGCTAAATTCACTTTTCACTGTTGCAAGGCCTGTCCCTCTCATAGGTTAACATGGCGGCTACCTTTAAATAGGATTAAAGTGTAGATTTCCTTTGGGAGCGGATAGATATATGGAGTTTGGGGTCTCTGAGCTCACAATTTAAAAATACATCTTTTAGTAAAGTTGATTTTAAGATTGTGGGGGTCATTCCAACCTCGGCGGTAAAAGGCGTTTACCGCCATGCAGAAGACCGCCATAATACCGCCGCGGCCGCGGTAAACCGCCACGGTCATTCTGACCCACAACAGGCAAACCGCCAAAATACAGACATCCACAAAAGTCCGCCACACCAAAGGGCAGCGGGAAACTGGCGATGACCAAACCTCCACCGTCACGCCAACAGAAATACGCCCACACTATCACGACACACGAATCCACGCGGCGGTCTTTCAACCGTGGTATTCCATTGGCGGTACACACCGCTGCGCTCAAAATACACACACACTTACAAAACACAACCACATTGGACAATTCAAAATACACACACCTGAGACACATACACACACCACTCCCACACACCCAATTAAATATAAAACACACACCCACAAACCTCCACTCCTAGAGATTCGTGAACACGCACCGAGAAAAGACATCCAAGCACCCAGACGCCCAATTCACTGTCACCCAGCAATATTTGCATGCACTTCACACAACACAACAATACATATCACCACACTTAGCACCATACAATCCACCCTACACATCACCCACACCACCACATGGCACCGCAAAGACACCCCAGGTTCTCTGATGATGAACTCAGGGTCATGGTGGAGGAAATAGTACTAGTAGAGCCACAGCTGTTCGGGGCACAGGTGCAGCACACCACCATTGCCAGGAAGATGGAGTTATGGAACAGAATAGTGGACAGGGTCAACGCTGTGGGACAGCACCCAAGAAATAGGGACGACATCAGGAAGCGGTGGAATGACCTAGGGGGGAAGGTGCGTTCCATGGTATCCAGGCACAACATCGCGGTGCAGCGGACTGGCGGCGGACCCCCACCTCCTCCCCCAGAATTTACAACATGGGAGGAGCAAGTCTTGAACATCCTGCATCCTGAGGGCCTCGCAGGAGTAGGCGGAGGTATGGACTCTGGTAAGGCAAATCTTAACTACTTCTTCCCCCCACCCCACCTGCATGCCAACTCATACCCCCACCCTCACCCTCACCGCCATCACATCCTACTCCTTACAACTGTCTCACCATCACAACCCACCCATCCCAACACCTAGCCCTGCATGCGTCCAGAAAGCATGGACACCCATCACCTAAGCATGCCCACTGCACATACACATACAATCCCGCCCCCCCCAACCACCGTCACAACAGCCCCCACAAAGGAATGCCAGCACTGGGGTACTTGGGCACCCACCCATTGCACGCTATGACAGACACAGAAGCAATAACCATGCTTTTATACCCCTGCAGGATGTCATGACCACACAAACTTGCCAAGTCAAATCAAAGAAGTGCATGAGAAAAGCAAAGAGATATCCTCAGTGGAGACAGCAAGGCCCAAACTGGAAGAAGGTTTGCAGAGTAATCTTGCGCTTATTTCAAAGGAAGAATCAAGAAGAGAAGATCCAAGATGGCCGCTGTGAGTCCTGAAGGTTAGTTACAGTTCTAGTCTTGCAATCGGTTGGTTGCTAGGTTACGAGCTCTCCAGCTGGAAGCCTTGCACTTCAACTGAGGTCTGACAGGAATCAGTTGTGTGGAGAGAGAGCGTGCTCCAGAACAGAAACTCCTGTGAGGTAAAATTACATTTGAAGATTATATTACAGAAAACGGATAAATATTGTCAAGGTTTATTCGAAGAGTTTGATAGTAGACCGTTCCTGTGGAAGTCGGCAAGGCTACAGAGTTAATGTATGAATTAACCTTATGTTTACAAGGTTCTTGTTTAAGATATTAAAGTCAAAGAAAAAACGAACTTTAAAAGAGCAAGTATCTACAAATGTCAAGGTTATCAACAAAGGCCAAGTTTAAAGGAGAAACGAACTGTTAACAAATAAGCATTTACAAATTCAATGGTAATAAACCAAAATAGAGTTTAAAAGAGAAACAAACTTAAATAAACAAGCATTTACAACTACAAGTTATCGACAGATGTCGAAGTAAGGAAGGAGAAACTAACTGTAATAAACAAGCATTTACAAATACAAGTTAGCAACAAATGTCGAAGTAAGAAAGGAGAAACAAACTTTAATAAACAAGCATTTACAAATACAAGTATTGACAGAAGTCACAATAAGACAGGAGAAATTAAATAACATCAGCTGATTTGAAGAACGCATTATCACCAACTATATGTATATATATAGCAACATAAAACCAATCTCTAACAAAGGTTGAGAAGTTCTTCCAGAATCAGTAATAAACATTTTTTGTTAAGAAGAGCTATCATTTATAGAGAGAAGCAAGGCTACAGAGAACTCAGGGTGAGTGAAGAAATAATAGAATTAAAGAGAATTAAGTGTTGAGAGTAGAAAGTGAAAAACTGATGTTGTATGTCCCTAGTAATTGCGAATGTGACTCTTGCAGGTGCTGTATCCAATCTTAGATGTGAAGAGGCAGACTGAGTACTGGCGTTCATCATCTCTGTGGCAGTCTCTCTACCATCCCATTCCCCTTTACCCCTCCGGGGTACTCAGCACGAAGGATTAATATTTGTTGTGAGTAGCTTGGGTCGGGACTGAGGAGTTATCTTCTGCTTCTGAGGAAATCGAATTGAAGTATCCTGACACACGACCCGAACACCACGTCACCGTGCAGGAGGGTCCACAAATGTCCCCTCCACCCCCAGAAGAGGCCCACAGTGACGACAGCAGCTCTGTCTCCCTGGATCTAGATGACCAGCCCGGTCCATCGGGGACCTCGGGACAGTCGGTTCCCCTCACACAGCCACAGGCCACAGTAGACCTTCCCCCCTCTGGGAACACCAGCACAGCACCCACCCAGCGGGCCCATACCTCTGTCCCCAGGACACGTCAATCAGCGGTGTGTCCACCACTACAGGGAACCCAGGCTAACCCACCACCCCAACAACAACAGGGACCTGGGGGCAGTGGTAGTGGGCACACGGTCCAGGGGACAGAGGCCCAGGGAAACAGGGGAACTGGGAGGGCTGCTGTGCGACAGGGAGAAACAGGCCCAGGGAACCCACTCTCCACGAGGCCCTCTCCTCCATCATGGGAGCATACCACCGCTCCCAGGAGACGATGGCGACGGTCCTGGCTAGGTTTCAGGAGATCCAGCTTCTGCAGGAGCAACAGTATATGGGGTTCAGGGAGGAACTAAGAAACATCAGTTCCGCCATGGGTACCATCGTAGTGGCCCTGAATGAGGTAGTCACGACATTGCGGAACACTGTGGCACCTCAAAGGGCCCCTGACACTAGCATGCACCAAGAACTGCCTACCACCTCCGCCGGCGCTAGTGGACAGGAGGCCCCGACACAAGACCAACAGGCCACCAGAACCCCACCCCCTGCAGAAGAAGAACCACCCCGCAAGCGGGCCCTGAGATCCAGGAAGAAGACAGAGTAAGATGTCAAGACCCCCGCCAGCAAAGGATACCGCCCTGATTGTCAACCCACTGTCCCACATTGTCACCCTGCCCAACCTTAAACTGCCCCTGCTCCACTTCCCACAGGCATTTGGACAATGCACCTGTGAAACTGATAGTCTGGACTCTGCCATGGACAATCCTCCACCATCACCCCTCACCGATTTGCAACCACCCATCCAATTTAGAGCACTTGAATAAAAAAACTTATTGCACAAAACAATCTAGAGTCTGGCTGTGATTTAGAACAAATGTATTAGACATGACCGTGCCAAAATGTTCATTCACATTGTGATGGTAACAAACCGCTGTCACACAGCTATAGTCCATGGGGAAACAAAGCAGATGTCACGCAGTGGGGCCCACATCTCTGAAAATGGAAGGGAAAGTCACAACACAGTTACCATACACTGGGGCAAAAAAGTCAGAGAGTAGAGAGGTAGGAGTCATTAAGTAAATGTAATATGCCGGTGTCTACTCTTACCTGTGTGTCACTGAAAATACTGCTGTATTACTGTGTCCCTGTTCTCTATGCCGTCCTCTTCGGCTTCCTCCTCTTCACTCTCCACAGGCTCCACAGCTGCTACAACACCACCATCTGGACCATCCTCCTGCAGAAAAGGCACCTGGCGGCGCAAAGCCAGGTTGTGAAGCATACAGCAGGCCACGATGATCTGGCACACCTTCTTTGGTGAGTACATTAGGGATCCACCTGTCATATGGAGGCACCTGAACCTGGCCTTCAGGAGGCCAAAGGTTCGCTCTATCACCCTCCTAGTCCGCCCATGGGCCTCATTGTACCGTTCCTCTGCCCTTGTCCTGGGATTCCTCACTGGGGTCAGTAGCCAGGACAGGTTGGGGTAACCAGAGTCCCCTAATAGCCACACCCGGTGCCTCTGGAGTTGACCCATCACATAAGGGACGCTGCTATTCCGCATGATGTACGCGTCATGCACTGAGCCAGGGAACTTGGCATTAACATGGGAGATGTACTGGTCAGCCAAACACGCCATCTGTACATTCATGGAATGATAACTCTTCCGGTTCGTGTACACCTGTTCACTCCTGCTGGGGTGGACCAAAGCAACATGTGTCCCATCAATGGCACCTATGATGTTGGGGATATGTCCAAGGGCATAGAAATCACCCTTCACTGTAGGCAAATCCCCCACCTCAGGGAAAACGATGTAGCTCTGCATGTGTTTCAGCAGGGCAGACAATACTCTAGACAACACCTTGGAAAACATAGGCTGGGACATCCCTGATGATATGGCCACTGTTGTTTGAAATTACCCACTTGCTAAGAAATGGAGTACTGACAGCACCTGCACTAGAGGGGGGATCCTTGTGGGTTGGCGGATGGGTGACATCAGGTCTGGCTCCAGCTGGGCACACAGTTCATGAATAGTGGCTCGGTCAAGCCTGTATGTCAGTATGACATGTCGTTCCTCCATTGTCGACAGGTCCACCAGCGGTCTGTACACGGGAAGATTCCTCCATCTCCTCGCATGTCCCAGCGGACGGTGCCTATGAAGGACAACAGCGAGCACAGAGTCAAGCAACCCACAGGTACGTAACCACAGCTTGCACATAGCACGATTCCCAATGCTTTGAATGGCTTGTATGAATGTTGGTGCATGGCCTAGGTATGTCTGACGCTGTTGGTAATTAGGCCATGTGGGCCCTTGAAATGGCTGCTGCCTGACCTGTGAAGTGCGACAGTGGGATGTAAGGGTCAATGCGCTGGCGTGGCACACCGCGGCGGTAGGCGGTCGAAGACCGCAGCGCTAAGCCGCATTGGTTAACATAGAACCCTATGGGTTTCAGGAGCCAATGACGATGTGCGCCGGCGGTCGCGGTACGCACCGCCGCGGTACGCACCGCCGCAGGCGTGACCGCCATTTTCTATCTGCTTAATCACTCGATACCTGATCTTCGACAGGAGAGGACCTACACTGCAAGTGCTGCTGTGACCTCGGTCTGGAAGAGACAATGGCTCATGCGACTGGGGAAAGGGCCCCTGCCTTCACTGAGGAGGAGTTGGAGAAACTTGTGGATGGGGTCCTCCCCCAGTATGCGCTACTCTACGGTCCTCCAGACCAACAGGTAAGTACACTGGGACCATGCTTAGTGGGCAATGCCTGGGTTGAGTCGGGTGGATGAAAGATGGTGGGGAGGGGAGCGATTGAGGCATGCATCAAACGACAGATGAGAGCATGTGCCACATGGCAAGGGTGGGGATGGGGGGCCACTCACATCGAGCATGCAGAAGATGATGACAATTTTTCTCTCCCTGTACATGTCACATAGGTCAGCGCCCACCAGAAAGTCGCAATTTGGCGTGCCATCGCCAAGGATGTCCGGATTCTGGGGGTCCACAACAGACGGGGCACCCACTGCCGGAAGAGGTGGGAGGACATCCGACGCGGGAGCAGGAAGACTGCGGAGGCTCTGCTGGGGATGGCCTCCCAACGTAGGAGGGGTGCCAGTCGTCAATTGACCCCCCTGATGTCTCGGATCCTGGCGGTGGCCTACCCCGATTTGGATGGGCGCGTGAGGACATCACAGCAGACACAAGGGGGTGAGTACATTCTCATTCTGCTGACTTTGCGCGCAGTGGAGGTGTCTGGGTGGGGGAGGAGGGCTGTGGGTATCCCTAGAGCAGGGCGATTTCTGTAGGCTAGGCCCCTCCGTAAGGCATGGCCCTGTGCCCCCGCCCCCCACCTCTGTAGGGTGCCAAGTACAGGTATCCATGGCCCTGTGTCATCTATGTGTGCAGTTGTCGTCCATAGGCTTGTAGGCAATGTCCCACGGATTGCGTAGTGGACCCCAAGTGCGCGGCGTAGTGCAGGGGGCTTCTGTGTCTGTCTTGTCCGCCAACGGTAGCGGTAATCCATGCACTCAACATGTCTTTATTTCTCCTCCCCCCCTTTTTTGTGGTCTTCCTGTTCATGTGTGCATTAGCATCATCAAGCGGAGGAGAAGTGGCATCGGAGCACGAGGGAGCTGCATCTCACATGGCCATGGCGGGCCATGCAACTGACTCGGATTTCACCAGTGAGACGGAGGGCGAGGGGAGCTCCACAGCGGGGACTCGTGCTGATGTCAGTGACAGCGACTCGTCCTCTGAAGGGAGCTCCCTTGTGGTGGCGGCAACATCCGTGCCCCCGCAACAACAGGTACAGCCGCCACCCAGCGCACCAGCACCGCCCTCCCAGCAGCCCCTCAGCGTTTGCCCCGTGCCCGCTCACCCAGGAAGGTGGGCACCTCCTTCGCCCCAGGCACCTCAGGCCCTGCCCCTGTCACCCCTGCTGCCCTCAGTGAGGAGGTCATTGACCTCCTAAGGACCATCATTGTTGGGCAGTCTACCCTTTTGAATGCCATCCAGGGTGTACAAAGAGAGGTGCATCAGAGTAATGCATACCTGGAGGGCATTCATTCGGGTCAGGCTGCCCATCAGCGATCGTTCAACGCTCTGGCCTCAGCACTGACGGCAGCAATTGTCCCTGTCTCTAGCCTCCCCCCTCCAACTTCCTCCACCCAGACCCAATCCCCTGTACCTCTGCCTATCCCAGACACACCTACAGACCAGCCTGCACACACCTCAACACCCAAGGGAAGCTCATCCAGACATAAGCACCACACATCACACAAGCATTCACACAAGCAACATCCACATGCAGACATACCAACAGCCACTGCCTCCACTGTGTCCCCCTCGTCTCCCTCCTCCCTCCCTGTGACGTCTCCACTCACAATTGCATGCACAACATCTTCAGCCACTACGTCCATCACCAGCACACCCACCAGAACACTCCGCACATGTGCAGTCACCACCCCCACTACCATTTACACGTCCCCTGTGTCCTCTCCAAGTGTGTCTGTCACCCCCCTCCTCCAAACTACACAAACGCAGGCAGCCACCCACCCAACAGCCATCCACCTCACAACAGCCTCCAGCCCAAGCACCTGCACCCAAAGACACCAGACTTCACACTCCTACAACCACAATCTTTTCCTCCACTCCCATACCCACTACACCTACCCGTCCCTCTCTTTCCAAATTGCTTTTCCTTTCCAAACTTGACCTCTTTCCTACAACTCCCCCACCCCGTCCATCTCATAAGACTCCAATCAGCACCTCAGCCACCACAAAACCGGGACCAGTGAAGACTGTTGTCCATGGACTGTGGAGTCCCCCACCCTCAAGGTCATCCAGTTCAGCTAGGAGCCAAGGCACGACCAGCCCACCACCGGAAAAGCATCCTAAGATTGCCAGTGCCTGGCGCGAGCGACCAAAGACCCCAGGGACCAAAATCCCTACATTGGCTCCGTCAGGAAGCGAGGTGCCACCTGGCACACCGCCAAAGGTGGGAAAGGGCCACAAGCGTGCAGGGAAGGGTGGGAAGGGCAGCACGCCCGACAAGTCCGGTAGCAGGCCAGCTGGCCAGGAGGGCCCCACCAGCCCCATCCCAGGGGTGCAGGAGGACACACACAGGCCCGGTACTGCAGCCCAGGAGGGCCCCGCCAGCCACAGCCCAGCTGCCCAGGAGGGCCCCTCCAGCCACAGCCCAGCTGGGCAATGAAGGACCGCCAGCCACAGCCCAGCTGGGCAATGAAGGACCGCCAACTCAAGCACAGCTGAACATGGCAAGGACTGCCAAGGCAAGCACCGCTGAACAGGGCAAGGACCGCCAAGGCAAGCACCGCTGAACAGGGCAAGGACCGCTGAACATGGCAAGGACTGCCAAGGCAAGCACCGCTGAACAGGGCAAGGACCGCCAAGGCAAGTACCGCTGAACAGGGCAAGCACCGCTGAACAGGGCAAGGACCGCCAAGGCAAGTACCGCTGAACAGGGCAAGCACCGCTGAACAGGGCAAGGACCGCCAAGGCAAGCACCGCTGAACAGGGCAAGCACCGCTGAACAGGGCAAGGACCGCCAAGGCAAGCACCGCTGAACAGGGCAAGCACCGCTGAACAGGGCAAGGACCGCTGAACAGGGCAAGGACCGCCAAGGTCATCTCAAGCACCGCTGCACTGGGCCCTTCATCTCAAGCACCGCTCCGCTGGGCACCGCCATCTCAAGAACCGCTGCACTGGGCCCTTCATCTCAAGCACCGCTCCGCTGGGCACTGCCGTCTCAAGAACCGCTGCACTGGGCCCTTCATCTCAAGCACCACTGCACTGGGCCCTTCATCTCAAGCACCGCTCCGCTGGGCACCGCCGTCTCAAGAACCGCTGAACTGGGCCCTTCATCTCAAGCACCGCTCCACTGGGCCCTTCATCTCAAGCACCTCTGCACTGGGCCCTTCATCTCAAGCACCGCTCCGCTGGGCACCGCCGTCTCAAGAATTGCTGCACTGGGCCCTTCATCTCAAGCACCGCTCCGCTGGGCACCGCCGTCTCAAGAACCGCTGCACTGGGCCCTTCATCTCAAGCACCACTCCGCTGGGCCCTTCATCTCAAGCACCGCTCCGCTGGGCCCTTCATCTCAAGCACCGCTCCGCTGGGCCCTTCATCTCAAGCACCGCTGCACTGGGCCCTTCATCTCAAGCACCGCTCCGCTGGGCACCGCCGTCTCAAGAACCGCTGCACTGGGCCCTTCATCTCAAGCACCGCTCCGCTGGGCCCTTCATCTCAAGCACCGCTCCGCTGGGCCCTTCATCTCAAGCACCGCTGCACTGGGCCCTTCATCTCAAGCACCGCTCCGCTGGGCACCGCCGTCTCAAGAACCGCTGAACTGGGCCCTTCATCTCAAGCACCGCTCCACTGGGCCCTTCGTCTCAAGCACCGCTGCACTGGGCCCTTCATCTCAAGCACCGCTCCGCTGGGCACCGCCGACGCAAGAACCGCTGCACTGGGCCCTTCATCTCAAGCACCGCTCCGCTGGGCCCTTCATCTCAAGCACCGCTGGCCCATTGGCAGAAGGGGCAGGCCCGCATCTGTGTCGGGCAGGGCTGCACGAAGCACTCTGGGCACTAGTCCCCCTCCAGTACCAGTGGAGACTGTTATCCACTTGAGAGACTGTGGCTTTGCACTCCCCAGGATGGCACAGTGGGCACCCCACCCACTGTAGAGACTTGTGAGACTGTGGCTTTGCACTCCCCAGGATGGCACAGTGGGCAACCCACCCACTGTAGAGACTTGTGAGACTGTGGCTTTGCACTCCCCAGGATGGCACAGTGGCCATGGAGGCCCCTTGTGGATCTGGCGTCGTGGACTCATCTGGCTGAGGTGCCCCCTCTTCCCTTCCCCCTGAGGTGCCTGTAGTGTTCCTATTTGATGCCCCTGCAGTGTTCTCTCCGTTGGAGGCAGGTATCCTGTGTGGGCTTTGCCCATGTGTTTTGGCCCAGTGGCCCACGAACAATGGCTGATGGACATATCGGACTGGACAATTTATGTATATGAAGTTATAGATGTGTGATATATTTTATACTCAGTCTTACAATATAATTCTATATTTATAATCATTTCCTTTTGCCTTTGCATTCTTCCGGGGGGTTTGGGGGTGTAACTGTGATGTGTTGCTATGCATTGATGTGTGTGTTGTAGTGGTTGAGGGTGAGGGTGGGTGTGTCGCATATGTGTGTCCCCGTAATTGTTTGCCTCCCCCTCCCCTGTGTCGTAGGTGCAGTACTCACCGTTGTCTTCTGCGCCGGCGTTCGTGCTCCTGGTAGAGGAGCAGGAAGACAATGGCTGGTAGGATGTGTAGTTCGGGTTCCATGCTGTCCAGATTCCTCGTGGTGTGTATGGAGGTGAGCGTTTTCCGTTTGAAATGTCTGTTTCCGCCGTGTTTTTATCGGCGGGGCTACCGCCCCGGAAAAGGTGGCAGATTGGTGGGTTGTGATAGGGTGGGCGGTACATTGTCTGCCGCCTGTCTGTTGGCGGTGACCGCCGCGCTGTTTGTTTGTCCCGCCGTGGCGGTCGGTGTGTTAAAGTGGCGGTCTCTGTTGGCGGTTTCCTCCAGGGTCGGAATTGCATTTTTTTTACCGCCAGCCTGTTGGCGGTTTGGCCGCCGCTTTAACACCGACCGCCAGGGTTGGAATGACCCCCTGTGTGTTTGAAAATGCCACTTTTAGAAAGTGAGCATTTTCTTGCTTAAACCATTTCTGTGACTCTGCCTGTTTGTGGATTCCCTGTCTGGGTCAGTTTAACAGTTGGGCTGGTTGCGCCTCTCACTAGACAGTGACACAAAGGGAGCTGGGGTGTAGTCTGCATTTCCTGATGAGCCATCTGTGCTATGAAGGAGGGGAGGAGTGGTCACTCACACCTGAAAGGACTATACCTGCCCTCACAGAATGCAGTCTCCAACCCCCTGGTGTGTGTCTGTGGCTTGGCCTGGGCAAGGCAGGATTTCACAATCAAGAGAGACTTTCCTTTGAAGTAGGGCTACTTCAAAGGGCAAAATGGGTATAAGTAGGGCACCGAAAACCACAGACTTTAGAACACTTCTGGAAACCAAGAGGAACCTCTGCCTGGAGAAGAGCTAAAGAGCTGAGGAAGAAGAGCTGCCCTGCCTGTGACTGTGCTTAGTGGAGCTATCATGCAGTTGCTGCTTCTGCCTGGGCTAGATGACAAAGACTGGATTTTATGTTGCCTTCCTTCTTGTGAATATCTCCAAGGGCTTGATTTAGAGCTTGCCTCCTGTTGTTTGAAGTCTCAGGGACAGCAAAGACTTCTCTCTGCCAGCACCTGGAGCCTCTGGAGAGACTCCTACTCTGCCAAGTGGTGCCCATCCAGTTCCTGGGGCCCTGAACAGAGAAGCTGGCAGCCCAAGAGTGAGAAATCCACTCACAGACCACGTGCGGGAAAAGGTCAACACGGTTCTGATCTGCGGTTGAAAAATCAACGCGCCGCCCGGCTTCACGGCTGAGAATCGATGCTCGCCTGTGGCATGACTGGAAGATTGACGCTCGCAGCTGGGGAAATGATGCACAGCATCGCTGATGGAGGCTAGTGAGACCGCAACATGTGCTGGTTTTCAGACAATCGTGTGGCTGGATTTCTGACGCAAACACCGCTGGGCATGTAAAAATGATTCATGGCCTGCCCATAACCGAGAGTGATGACCGGATCGACGCATCGCTCTCCTGCGGAGAGAAGAAACGACAACCGCCGACCTGACTAAAGGAGAAACAACGCAAGGTCTCGCTCGTGAGTGAAGTCGACGCATCACAAGCCCTTCTTGACTCACACTTGCCTGTGCAGGGTTATTTTTGATGCACCCAAAGTACATTTTCACGCTAATAGCATTAGCGTTGTGTTTAAAATTACATGAACACTCTTTTTGCTTTTAGTTGATAACTTGACTTGTGTATTGTGGATTTTTGTTGTTTTGGTCTTGTTTGTTTAGATAAATATTTTCTATTTTTCTAAACCTGTGTTGTGTCATTTTGTAGTGTTTTCATTAAGTTACTGTGTGTGTTGGTATAAATACTTTACACCTAGCACGCTGAAGTTAAGCCTACTGCTCGCGCCAAGCTACCAAGGGGTTGAGCGGGCGTTAGCTGAGGGTGATTCTCTTTTACCCTGACTAGAGTGGGGGTCCTTGCTTGGACAGGGGGTAACCTGACTGCCAACCAGAGACCACATTTCTAACACCTCTATATTTGGAAACCCACTGAGAACCACCATCCCACTTCCTGCCCGCACTCTCCTCTTTGCCCAGCTAATTCTCAGCCACCTCAACTTCTAAAAGTTGAGGGAAATAAGCAGAGGGTCAGCACATAGTCCAAAGTGGAGCATCCAGTAATAATTGGTCGCTTCCTAAGCATCTCTACCGCACCTAAGGTTTCCTTCCCCAACCTCCACCTCATCACATGTGCTCAACATACCTTTGGGTCCCCTACATAGAAATTGCTAGAAACCACACATGCTCTAGCCAATCTAATTCTTAGGCATAGTTCTGAGAGTAGAGACTCTTCCTTGTGCATCTGAAACTAACCATAGCTGTTTAAGACGTAACATGTGCCAACAGGGGATTCACCTTAGGGTACTTATGAGGGGGTAAACATCAACATCGCATATGAATTCTGAACTGATTAAAGAAACCAGGACATATTTCAGACAGCACACTGTACAGAGTCAAGTAAAAGGCGAGATAGAAAAGGGACTCAAACGACGATTTAAAAAAAGGGTAAAAAGAGAGACTAACATTTGTTCTAAAAAGAAACTCCTCCCGAATGCATTTACCAAAGAACACTTCATCTATTTACCCTTTGAATCATGCTTATCTGTACTGAGCTAGATGGGAAATGGAGGTCAGATTTCTCTCTGGCCTAGGACTTAATAGATGTGACCAACGAAATAAAGACGGCAAGCTGTTATTTCCTGCATTTGAAAATAGCAAAGTTCAGCTGCCACCTCCGACATGTCGACTGCTGCCTGCGTGTCTGGCGCTACCGTTGCTCTTTCGCCGCTATATATCAGCAGGCTTGTCCCCATGTTTGTTAGAAGGATGGTCAAAGTTTCAACCAGAGTATGCTGTTTGGGAGCTGTAATCACGTCCGGGGTCAGCTGGGCTCCTTTCGCCATTCTAAATCTTTGCAGAGTCAAAACAATATCAAGTGGTGAATGACTGTTAGCAGTCTATAGCTTATCCTTATTTGTAGTTCATTTAACCTTGAAAGCTTTTTATTTATAGGGAATGATGATTTCAGAGCAATTACACAACCATTTTCGACATGGAGTACAACTCTAAAATAGGTGCATGAAGTCAGGCTAGGAGTTACGAACAGATGAAATACAACGGAACATTTAAAAGAGAATACAAAACACAACAGTTCCTTGACACATTCTGCATTTATTTAGATTAACTATCCATTCAATTCAATAATTTCTTTACCTTTCCAGTGTCTGTACCAGGGCAAAGCTATAAAGTACTCCAGATTGGACGATGTGCCTCATATTTTTGGAGCGGGAACGCTGTCACGTTTAGTGAAAGGGAGAGGGAATGATATCCATTTATTTCGATTCGACCATCACTCCATCACCAGGAACTCACGCATTGATCATTAGTGTATGCTTTTCCATGCACTTTCGATGTAGCTTCACAGCATGTTTTTAACATAGGAAAGGGCATGTATAGCGCTCTTAATGGTCGGAAGATGGAAATGGCTGCATTTAACCATTGAGCATTAACCCTTGAGCGCTTTTTTCAGATCCCAAAGAAGATATTTCTCTAACAGGTTGGTAGACTATAGTATATACGCACTAGACAAACCTGCGTTGTGCCTTCGGAGCAAAGGGAATAATTCAGTTGTTTGCAATGATAATAATAATAATAACAGTAATAATAGTAATAATAATAATAATAATAATAATAACAATAACGTTTGTTACATAGCACTTTTGGCCTTAGCGCATCATTATGAATTGCATCTTCAATGCATGTTTGGCAGACGCCAGTATTTACGCAAAACACTGAAATTAGACCCTCACATGTGACAACACAATTATGGTTTTCACGGACACATTCTGCCGGTCAAATATGGAAGAATTTATCCCAGGCAAAATAACATGCAGTAATCAGAGTGGTAACACTGATTTCCCTGTGCTATTCTTTATTTCAATGGGCCATTTAAGAGATTTGACATAAAACATTAAAACATTGACCATGGAAGGATTAAAGTCTGAGTTCATCATATTGAAATTTGAACCCTTGACCTGAAGGTGATACACATTTTATTAGTGAGTGTTTAGAGATAGATAGATTTTTGGCAAAAAGCAGCAATAAACTGTACTGACAAAACATTTAACAGATTAAGAAACATAGTTTGTTTTAAAAGACAGAGGCAGAGGTTGTCAAAAATAACCAGTCACTCAGGTGGGGAAAAAACTTATTTAGGTCTAGTTACAAGCTGTTAGAAATGGGTTTTTTGGTTGGCAGTCAGGTTGCCCTCTGTCCAAGCAAGAACCCTCACTCTAGTCAGGGTAAGTCACACACAATCCAAAATCAGCCTTTGCCCACCCTCTGGTAGCTTGGCACGAGCAGTCAGGCTTAACTCAGAAGGCAATGTGTAAAGCATTTGTGCAATAAATCATACAATACCATAACATAACACCACAAAAATACACCACACAGTGTTTAGAAAAATATGTAATATTTATCTGGGTATATTGCAGGTCAAAACGATCCAAGATGCAATATGAATTTGTAAAGATATCACTGAAAAGTGATATAAAGGCGGTCATTCTGACCCTGGCGGTCAAAGACCGCCAGGGCGGAGGACCGCGGGAGCACCGCCAACAGGCCCGCGGTGCTCCAATGGGGATTCCGACCGCGGCGGTAAAGCCGCGGTCGGACCGGCAACACTGGCGGTCTCCCGCCAGTGTACCGCCGCCCCATTGAATCCTCCAAGGCGGCGCAGCTTGCTGCGCCGCCGAGGGATTCCGACCCCCCCTACCGCCATCCAGATCCCGGCGGTCCGACCGCCGGGAACCGGATGGCGGTAGGGGGGGTCGCGGGGCCCCTGGGGGCCCCTGCAGTGCCCATGCCACTGGCATGGGCATTGCAGGGGCCCCCGTAAGAGGGCCCCTACAAGTATTTCACTGTCTGCTTGGCAGACAGTGAAATACGCGACGGGTGCAACTGCACCCGTCGCACAGCTTCCACTCCGCCGGCTCGATTCCGAGCCGGCTTCATCGTGGAAGCCTCTTTCCCGCTGGGCTGGCGGGCGGCCTGAAGGCGGCCGCCCGCCAGCCCAGCGGGAATGTCAGAATTACCGCCGCGGTCTTTCGACCGCGGAACGGTAACCTGACGGCGGGACTTTGGCGGGCGGCCTCCGCCGCCCGCCAAGGTCAGAATGAGGGCCAAAGTGTCTTAAGTGTTTAAAAAGCAAACAAAGTCTCTTTCAAGCACAAAGTACCTGGTTTCTGGTGGAAAATCTCCGCAAAGGGCCGCAGAAGAAGAGATACGTGGAAAAATAGTGTGTGCGTCGATTTCTCCCCAGCACACACGGACTTGCGTCATTATTTTTCACGCAGGGAAGTCGTGCGTCGTTTTATCGCGCGCGGACAGTCTCTTTCTATGGGCCACGGGGATTACCAGATGTCCCGGGTCTGTGCGTGGATTCTCCTGCTTGTTTTCCGGCCTCGCGTCTTTCCGCGGGGCTGTGCGTCGAAGTTTCGATCTCACGGCAGGCGTCGCGTCGATTTCTCCTCTGGAAGTCGGGCGGCGTTGTCCTTGCGAGGCCGTGCGTCGAAGTTTCGGTCTTCCCGAAGGCGTTGCATCGATCAGCGTCGGTGTGCAGCATTCTTATCGCCGCGGAACAAGCTGTGCGTTAAAAATTTCGGCGCACGAAGCGTCCGAGTGAAAGAGAGAAGTCTTTTTGGTCCTGAGACTTCAGGGAACAGGAGGCAAGCTCTATCCAAGCCCTTGGAGAGCACTTTTACAGCCAGACAAGTGTTCAGCAAGGCTGCAGGCCAACAGCAAGGCAGCAGTCCTTTGTAGAAAGCAGACAGGTGAGTCCTTTGAGCAGCCAGGCAGTTCTTCTTGGCAGGATGTAGTTTCTGGTTCAGGTTTCTTCTCCAGCAAGTGTCTGATGAGGTAGGGCAGAGGCCCTATCTTATACTAAGTTGTGCCTTTGAAGTGGGGGTGACTTCAAAGAGTGTCTAAGAAATGCACCAAGCCCCCTTTCAGTTCAATCCTGTCTGCCAGAGTCCCAGTAGGGGGTGTGGCAGTCCTTTGTGTGAGGGCAGGCCCTCCACCCTCCCAGCCCAGGAAGACCCATTCAAAATGCAGATGTATGCAAGTTAGGCTGAGTACCCTGTGTTTGGGGTGTGTCTGAGTGAATGCACAAGGAGCTGTCAACTAAAACTAGCCAGACGTGGATTGAAGGGCACAGAAAGATTTAAGTGCAAAGAAATGCTCACTTTCTAAAAGTGGCATTTCTAGAATAGTAATATTAAATCCGACTTCACCAGTCAGCAGGATTTTATATTACCATTCTGGCCATACTAAATATGACCTTCCTGCTCCTTTCAGATCAGCAGCTGCCACTTCAACAGTGTATGAGGGCAGCCCCAATGTTAGCCTATGAAGGGAGCAGGCCTCACAGTAGTGTAAAAACGAATTTAGGTGTTTTACACTACCAGAACATATAACTACACAGGTACATGTCCTGCCTTTTACCCACACAGCACCCTGCTCTAGGGGTTACCTAGGGCACACATTAGGGGTGACTTATATGTAGAAAAAGGGGAGTTCTTGGCTTGGCAAGTACTTTTTAATGCCAAGTCGAAGTGGCAGTGAAACTGCCCGCACAGGCCTTGCAATGGCAGTCCTGAGACAAGGTTAAGGGGCTACTGAAGTGGGTGGCACAACCAGTGCTGCAGGCCCACTAGTAGCAGTTAATCTACAGGCCCTAGGCACATATAGTGCACTCTACTAGGGACTTATAAGTAAATTAAATAGCCAATCATGGATAAACCAATCAATAGTACAATTTACAAAGAGAGCAGATGCACTTTAGCACTGGTTAGCAGTGGTAAAGTGCCCAGAGGTCAAAAGCCAACAACAACAGGTCAGAAAAAATAGGAGGAAGGAGGCAATAAGTTTGGGGGTGACCCTGTCAAAAAGCCAGGTACAACAGAAGCCTATTACGTTTGACATATTATATGTGGCTCAAGCAGACTCAAAGCTTGTATGAATAATCATGAGTTGTGTTGCAGTTGGGTTCTGCCCTTTTAGTATGCCTAGAATTTTTTGCTTTTTGGATCATCCGGTTTTGGACTTTTTACTATGAGTAAGTCTCACTATATGTGTCTCACACATGATAATCACATGGCAAATGGACTGCACTTGTTTACCTCCAGTGTCCAACTGTCAAGGTAACGAGCACTTGACTGGTTACATGTGAATATGTGTGCACCTGTGTGTGTGTGTGTGCACATATGTGGACTTCGCATGGAAAGATTACTGTTGTGTGCAACCCGGTAACTGCACACAGGTAGCCTGGCACAATGGAGACTCTGCAGGATTGGGTATTGACCTGAGATAGGTATTATAATGTTAGTGTGCACTAACAGGGATAGTCAGTATGATTTACTGTTTGTTCTATAGTGACAGTTGTTTATACACATAGGGAGGCAGTTTCACTTACCTTCAGCATACAGAAACCACTGACATCTAGAATTGCGGTGAAACCTGTGCATGAAAATCAGTTCTGTAATTTTGAGAAATTATATCTGTGCACTTTATGGATCATCCAGAATTGTCATGTTTCTGTGGCTCAGCTCAGAATCAGAGCCCAGGCCTTTTGTCACCCTGCTGTGCCCAGTTTATTACATTTCTCCAAAGCATCAGGAACAAAGGCCTCTCCACACAGATGGAGCAATTAACACTACTTCATCCAGTTTCTGAGGTGGAAAAGAGAAGGGCGGAATTAATTGCATCAATCAGCAGTCACACTGTACCGGGGTGGGCCTGCCCAAGCTGCTAAACAAATGAGAGAACCCAGACAACTGGAGCCAACCCAGGCAGGGGCTCTTTTTGAATTTATGGTGTGTAAGACCCTGACAGTCATGTCAGCGAGGGGTGGTGGTGAGACCTCAGGAGTAGATGACCAGTGACTCCTAGATGATGCCATTTTAAACTGTCCCAGCATGCTGTGCAGGAGGGTTGGTACGGGGCAGTGAGGTAAAGTGGCACCGTAGGATTGGCCAGGGGTACCTGACTTCTGGAACCTTCCTCTCCCCTTTAAAAACTCACACACAAGGGGTAGACTTTCTCTTGCCAGGTGGTTTTTCTGAGCTTTGCTGTTGGACCCTGAGACCACCATGAAGAACTGCAAAGAGGATCCCCCCTGATGCCTGAAAAGGATTTAGGATTCTGTTTAGTTGACCCCAGGACCAGTGGTTCACCCCAAAGATCAGTGAAGCTAGCACCTTACGCCACCTGAGGACCAGCTTGGGGAAAGCCTTGGACATTTGTGCTCAGAAGCCAAGACCAGGAGGAAGGCTGGTGCAGGGAGCCGGGAGAACCATGTCTCTGAGGACTACACAAGCTTGAGGTTTACTGCACCTGGTGGCTCGAGCTCATCACCGGGTTTAAAATGAACCCAAGATTTGCTAAATTGGCCCAACGGGGACAGAGTTATGGCATTTTAAAATTTGGCCACATTTTACTGGTGACAAAGCACGTAGGGATCCACTGCCATTTTTTGATTTACCCTCAGGGTCACTGGTTCAGATAGCCAGGAGAACCAGCTCCATGAGGACTTCACAGCCTTGGAGGTGAGGGAGTCTACTGCAACTGCCCCTGGTGGCTCGAGCTCACCACAGTATTAAAATGATCCCAAGGTTTGTAAAATTGGCCCAACGGGGCGAGAGTTATGGATTTTTAAGTGTGGCCACTTTTTACTGGTGATGAAGCATGTGGGGCTCCACTGCCATTTCTTAATTTACCCCCAAGGTGGGCTGAGGCCCAAAGGATGGTGCATGATTCATTTGTTTTATTTTACCAGGAAGGGGGCATGCATGAAGTCCCTTGCTCAGCCTCACTTTCACCCGTGGGCCCCCATTTCCCTGGGGCTGATGCAGTAGTACTGGGGGAACACCACTGTGCCCCCCAAAATGATGGTGGCCTTGTCCCCACTCCCCGTGTCTGGGGGGAGCGGGCTACCTCCGCAGGAGACAGCACCCTGCCCACTCCAATGAAGCTGCCAGCTCCCGCTGAGAGAGTGGCTGTCAGGTAAGAAGAGCATGATGCTGCCATAGCTTCTTACTTGCCTTCACTCTTGGGGGTGTGGATGCTCCCAAAACTCAGTACTAAAGAGGTTTGCTCCCATAAAGACACTGAACCTGTAATGAACAACCTGGAAGGTGGCGGCATCACTGCAGCAAAAGCACTCTTTAGGCAGTCAGACTTACACACCTAATATCCAGTAGTTAACAATAAGACTGAACTACTCATCTGACATGATACGAAGCATGAATGACACTTTTTTGAAGCAATAGGTGAAGGTAGCTGGTCCAAGCCAACCGAGATTGAAAGGAAAGTCTCTATCTTGGTTTTAGTTTGTAAAGTTAGCATGAAGTCTAGAAAACAGCTTAAACTCTCTTCAGCCAAACTTTCAAACCTTTGATGATATAGATGCACCTATTTCTATCAAGGTAACGAGACCGAATGATCTGTGGGATGGTGTATAGAAAGTTAGACTGACATAGACTGGAAAAATATGCACATTCCCTTTAGGGTCTGTGGTATGATCGCGTATCACCTCACTTCCGTTGACGTCAGTGTGTGATCACTATGCATTGAGTTTTTGTGCATTGCAATTTGTCATCCTATTTCCTATTTTATTTAAGACGTGTGCCCTGTCTGATTTTTTATTCACCATTAGATGCATGGCTGCCACTTCTGTAGTGAAAGTACAAACATAGTAAGGATGCCAAGTCGCAGATCTCCACACGAGTGCTCCTCTATAAACTAACACGGTTGTTCCTGTTTATTCATATGAGCAGCCCAGTGGTGAATGCGCTAATCGCTTTTATTCTTATTTTGCTAATTAACTTTAACACACTGTAAATATATTCTGTCCATGCCATATGCACATATCAAGGAATCGAATTGCAAACTCCTCACATTCTGTGAGTTAGGACTAAATGTGAGACAATATACCGTGGGCTTATTTTATAAAGACCCCCAAGGGATCAATAGGAAATCTTCTTCTACGCAAAATGTTCTGCTGTCAAGAATCATTTTCAGAGGAAATGAGAGTTGCAAGTTGTAAAAGATGTTGCAGTAAGCAAAATGCTCTGAGCTCCGGCTTTTATTATAAGTTAAGCACGATGTATTTATAAATCTTTAAGTACACACAATATGTTAAAGCATGAGTGGGAGAGTAACGAAAATTGAGTTTTGAAAGGTGGAACAGTGGAAATCAATAGTATTGCCTGAATAATTCAAATTGCAACTGTGCTGTGTGTGTGCATCATGCTGATAGGTTCATTTTTAGGCCCATATTAACGAAAAAGTGGTGCTTCTGCTATGATGCACCACTTTTCTTGCGCCCCCCTATTGGCAACTAATGACACCATGGTTGCACCCTGTTTATAATACGGCACGCCATAGGGGTCTTTAGCACAATAGAGTCAACATTTTTGACGCTATTTTGACCCTTTGCTGCACTAGAGGCAAAAATGTTTATGCTAGTGCAGCAAAGTGCAAGGTGGCCTATAGGTTACTATGGGGGCGTCATTTTAATTTAACATCTGCTCTGAGCAGGTGTTAAAAATGATGCCACAAATAGTGCAGTAAAATCTTTTAAACTTCACTGCACCATTTTTGCCACCTCCTAATGTCAGAACACCACCCTTGCACACATTATGCGTGGAGCAGGCATAATGTGGCGCTAGTGGTTACAAAGTGGGACAATGCATGGATTGCTCCACTTTGTAAATACGGCGTGGCAGAAAAGTCACTTTGGCACTGCCTTAGCATTAAAAAAGAAATGAAGAAATGGTGGTGGTGCTGGGGGCTGTTAATTGTGCCTCTTAGTGTTTTTCTTGCCATTCTGAAGGACGAGCCTTTAAGATCTGAAAGTTAGAATCTCTTGCATTGTCCAAGCTTGTCTCCATCAAGAGGAGTTAGCAAATGAGCCTTTTTATGTTTTTTAATTGATTAGTCGAATGCATTAATGGGGATAAGGCCATGATATACTCTACTTGAATCAGGAGGGTGCTACAGGGTAAACTAATGACGGTATTGTGAGAAGAAACATTGTCTGGAGACAGAAGTGGATAGTGATGCCTTCCTATAGGAATCTCGAGTCACTTTGAGAATCAGCTCCCAGGACCTCCAAGATATATTTCCATAAAGTAAAAATTACAGGGCCTATTTAAGAGCCCTTAGCGCCACCTTAGTGCCGTATAGCATCATTTTTTTTAGCTAAGGCGGCGCTAAAGTGGCCTTGGCCTCACGCCATATTTACATGCA
Source organism: Pleurodeles waltl (assembly GCF_031143425.1). Lineage (NCBI taxonomy): Eukaryota > Metazoa > Chordata > Amphibia > Caudata > Salamandridae > Pleurodeles > Pleurodeles waltl. The sequence continues at coordinate 1,096,748,944 of NC_090437.1, forward strand.
TGCATTGTGCCACTTTGTAAAACCTTGAGCCACATTATGCCTGTACCGGGGGGCATTCAGAGTACAAAGAAAGTGTCAAAAAATGATGCTATTCCCCCCTACCCTGTGCCATGGTGCATCGTATTTTAAATATGACACAAACATGGTGGCGGTGGGGGCGCTAAAGGGTGCAAGGAAAGTGGTGCTGCACTGGGTGGAGCACCACTTTCCTTAAATCTGCCCCTAAATGTTCCCAACTAAAAATAGCTTTTGAGTACAATTTCTTGGCTTGTTGTGAGCTTAGATATATTGCGTTTTAATGATTGTAGATACCACATTAACAAGAAATGCTTAAATTACTTACTTATAAATACATTACTCTGAACCAATTTATCTTCTTTTCATTTATAACTAAATGAGACATGTCGGCCTCCCAAAGAGAGGCATCCCCACTTCAAAACACGAATTCAAGAGAAAAAACCGGTAATGTCAGCCTGCTCACACCAAGCACAAAATAGGACTGCCTACTCCCAATACATCCTGAATATAATCAAACTGACATATCCTCCGCCCCACCATCCACCCGGCCCATCTGACTAAGGAATAGGAGGGAAGGACTTACAGAAATTAAATAGAAGGGACTCAGAGTAATGGAGTTGTCAGTAAGTAATTTACACTTTATGGTTTCATCCTCTTAAATGTCTCAGTCATAACTAAACGAGGCATTCCCAAGCTGAAAAAACTGAGATAAAGTGAATTCAAACAGACAACAATATATGAACATTATGTCAGATGAAATAATTTAATGAAAACAAGAGGTTATGCATATTGTTTTGTAGCAGAGGGCACTTTGGAACCAACAAACACCAATATTATCACAATGTACAAGTCTGTTAATCTTTAATGAAGGTTAAAGGAGAAGACTGAGTAGCTGCTCGGCAGATCTCTACCAACAAACACCTTTGATTTCTGCCTATGAAGCAGCCACGCCTATTGTGAATTTACTTAGAACACCCACATGGCAAAGAACCTGTTACAATGACTTATTCCATCGATTTAAGGTCTGACTCAGAGGCCTGCCTTTCCTTTTTGGGTAGACCAAAATAGACAAAGAGAGAATCCAACTTCCGAAAAGAGGACACTTTCTGAATATAAATCATAGCTATCCACCTGATGCACAAATTATGATGTTCTGCTTCCCCTGGAGAAGGAGAAGAACAAAAAGCGGTAAGAGCAATCTTCTCCTTTAAATGTGCAACTGTAGAAATTTAAAAAACTTTAAGCTAATTTGCTACTCTCTTTTTAACTTTAAGAAAGGGGGAGCAGTCCTCTGGATTAACTAATCAGGGTAGCCAAAATGTAATTAGTCTTAAATGAATAACACAGTATCTCCTCTGCATCTTCCAACAGATATTCTTTGAAGGAATGATGAGATACAATTACTTTGGTGTAATTCTCATAATTTTGCCCTATGCTGGTTTTGCAAAATTCCAAAAATCACACCATTTTGCCCCATGACGTATTATGCTATTGTACACTGCAAAAGTATAGTGTGGGAGCGTGTGAACAACCAGAATGTGAATGTCTGTTTTTCATGGCCCTAGTTTTTTCACACTATTTTTTAGCATGAAAGGCATCCTTGCACCAAAAATTGATGCAAGGACGCATTTAGTGATACAATATAGCTCTAAATGATGGATTTGTATTTTGCAATTTGCAATTATTAAAAGTAATTTTAATTTCAGCCTTTGCTGAAATTTTGCTGAATTGTATGAAAACTAATTATAAGAATTTGGCACACCCCTATCTCTAATGATCTCTAATGATCCAGGTTCTGATTTTCACATGCAGAGACAATTGCAGAAATCTGAGTCCTGTTCTGCTGGCACTTCCAGAAAGCCAAGGTTTTCTCATATGTAGTCTAATATCTGAACAATAACTTCTCTTCTGATTTTTTTCCCAGAGGCTCTAGAGACCTGATTTAAGAAAAGTGGCGCTGCATCAAATGCAGCGCCACTTTTCTTGCGCTCTTCAGCGCCCCCTAATGCCAACCATCTGTGCACTGTATTTAAGATACAACGCACCATGACTGTAGTTAGGGAACTAGCATCAACATTTTTTACGCTAGTTTGGGGCTTTGCAAGATTAACATAAAAAATGTTGACACTAATCCTGCCAAGCACATTGAGGCCCATTATAAATAATGGTATGCCTTCTTTAAAAGCCTTCTCTGTGCAGGTGTTAAAAATGCCACAAAAAATGTTGCAAATAAATCTTTTAGATTTCCATAATGTAGGACCTAACGGGGAAACGCACCCCTTGCATACATCATGCCTGGTGCAGGCATAATGTGGAGCATGAGGTTGCAAAGTGGTGCAATGCCTGCATCCCACCACTTTATAAATGTAGCGAGGAGAAAAAGCCACCTTAGCGCCGCCTTAGCGTAAAAAAATGATGCTAAGGTGGCACTAATGTGGCACAAGGTTTGGTATGGGTGGATGAAGAAAAGGAAGATTTACTTAAACCATGTTTTTCATGGGAACTTTGATGCGTGCACATTTTCCATAACCTTTCAGAGACCAAGCCTTCAAGAACTGCTTCCTCCATAATTTTTCAAATATCACCGATTGACATTAGGATCATAAGAAAACAGAGGGCTCTTAACATCCCTACTGCCTCCTCTCTCAGCTTCTGCTAAAGAAACCTCTGGAGAGGTTTCTTCCAGCAGACATTTTGCCCTACATTATGGAAAACAAAATAGCCATCCTGGAAGAGAAACATTATTAAAACAGCAAAGCTTGGAACTCACCAATCCAAGAACAGCTTAAGGGAGGACCAGTAGCAATATAGGATAATAAGCAACCCCTATTAATATTTTTACCCTTCTTTATTCCCTTTCTTTGTTTTAATTTGACCAAAAACCGAAAAAACATTTTAATAGCAAAAATCTGGAGAGAGAATCGCAGTGTCACTTTTGAAACATCATACTGTGACTGTGTCAGAACTCATTCTCAGACTGTGGGTTCCCCAGGGGTGAGAGATAAAGGAATTTATCCGCAGCTAGTAAGGATATCATTTTCTAGCAATGTACAGCAGTGGCACAACACTTTCAGATAACTTGTAGGAAAGTGGAGTATTATGTGGTGGGGTGGTTTGTCCTCAGCATATAATAGTCTCAAAATGCCCTAATGATGGTCCTTGGATTCACACTAGTAAATCCTTAGATCAGTCCTCGTATTGTGGCAAAGACCAGTCAGGCTTTACTGAGAGGAACATGTGTTAAGTATTTTACAGCATCTACATGGACGATCAGTAAGTGACATGACTCGAAAGGAATCCAACACCAATTTATAAAAATAAAGCTGATTTGGACACCAAAACAAACAGATTTGAATCAGTTTAACCAGAGTTGTAAATTTTAGAAACAATATTAAATCACAGCAGAACTGGAATTTAAACATTGCTTTGAATCTTATGGAAGAAATATCACTGGTTGCAAAAACATACATAGAAAGCAAGTTGCATGAAACTCTTACAGGATTAAGGTTGTACAGTCCCTAAAACCAGATCACAACAGTCAGTGCAGTTTTACCTGGCCCGCAGCATCCGGGTGAGGAGTTATCCTGGCTGTCCGTACTGCTGAACAGGACTCGAGTTGAAGTCATTGGCAGGGAGCCGCTGGTGACAAATGACCTGCCACCAGCAATTTCTGAGGGTGACCAAGGCTGGCACAAACTCGTGCTGCAGTGCTGAGGACGCCTTTACGACATATGGCCTGGGTACCATTAACTAGGGGCTTATAAGGGGGTAAAGTCTTGCCAATCAGGGAATCAACATGTCAACAAATCAATTTAGGATGAGAGCACAGGCACAGGGGCCTGGTTAGCATGTTTCCAGTACACTAAAAAAGTCATACACATCAGTAGTGGGGGTAAAAAGTGGGGGGTAACCATACATAAAGGGACACTTCCCTACACACCTGAAAGTGCCGAAGATGGGAGTGTGGAGACCGGGTCAGCCCTTTACAGCTCGGGTTGTGAAGCTCATTAGGGATTTCAAGATGTGGTTTCACTTTCAAGCACTGAGAGTTAGTGCTAGATATAAATAGATCAGTGATAGAGTACTCAGCTTGGTAATAGTCTCCACTGAGCTCTCCCTGTTTGCACCCATTTGGCATTCCCACATGTATCCCTTCTGTCTTCTGTTTCCTTACAGCTCTGTGCAACTCATCATTTGGCATTGATCCTTGTCATTGGCTCACTTACTAAAGATTCCAATACGGAGCCACACTTGACTAATTTCCCTTACACTTTTGTTTCTCAGACTGCACACTGGTAGTTGGTGGGTTAGTTACAGCACTTCCCCACCTGACGCCAGTAAGCATAACCTTGGGTTTTAAGCCTTTCAGAGGTTAATGTCACAAACTATTTTCCCATTCCAGCCAGATACATGAAGATACTGCTGGCTGTTGCGAGCAATGTTCCTACACACCCCAGCATCCCTGCAACAATGTAATCCTTTATTCCTTTGATGTTCATCCTAACATCCTCTGCCATACTCCTCTCTTCCAGTACTTTATCACGGGACCACTCAACCTCAATTCAAGGTTGTCAGAAACCAAGGAAAAACACAGGAAGCAATGCAGCTTATGTCCCACACTCAGCTGATACTTCTTCGCAGAAAGTAAAATTGCCCTCAAGATTACTGCCCATCTACAAGACAGACACAAAGCAGGATGTGTCTTGTGGGAGCAGTGTGGGCCTATGGTGGTTCTCTTTTGAATGTAGTGGTTTTGAAGTGGAGTTGTAAATGAGGACTCCATGTGTGGGGGATTAGGACATGCCTCATTTTGTTGGGCCTGAAAGGGTACTGTACCTTATCAGCAGGGGCTACATATTTATGCAGTAAGGGGTTTGCATAGTCAAAGATTTTGACAGAGATCTGGAAAGCACTAGAAAGCAAATGCTTCTTGAAAAACAGTTCATGTTAGAAAAACAGACCCATGTCCTGTCTAGTGGCCTAATCACAACTTGTAGGAGGCTGGCTCTCTACATAGAATACAAAAATGATGTGCACTGTGCAGAGAGTCTGAGCAACCCCACGTTGGTCCGCAGAAGTAAAAACTAGAGCACTGAATGCTCTAATTGTTGTGGTAGCTTAGTCGAGCAGTTAGGCCAATCTTGGAGAAGTGCAAAGCATTTGTTGTACTCACAGTATCAATAAATGTGGACACACACTCAAAAGAATAACTTGAGACCAATTTACAAAAATACTTCACATTTTGATAAAATGTTTAAGATCATCAAAATCTACAGGGTAGCAAAGTCAGAGAACATGGCGGGCTGCACAGCGGTGGCTTGCTAGAGCGCATACCTGGACCCCAGGCTGGCTGGCGTAACAACAATCCCTGAGGCTTGCGCTGCCAGAGCCAATGTGTGGGCAGCTTGTGAGGGGGTCAGGGAGCCTCAGGAGAGGTTCTAGTGTCCCTTGCGGGCCTGCTGATTGGTGCCGCTGCCCTGCAGCTCCAGAAGAGCTGAAAGGAGGCATCACGCGTTCTGCTCCGGGGGAGTGCAGGCAGAGATAGGTCAAGCAGAATCACGACCAGGACGACGATCAGGTTGGCGCTCAGGAAGTCGGCAGAGATGGTGGAAGCAATGAAGGCCGAAGGAGTGGCTGAGGAGGCAGCAGGAGAATGGTGGGGGAATCTACATTGACTCTGGGAAGAGAGCAAAGGGATCGACAGAAGAAGGTAGGTGGCCCTGGCAAACCAAATCCAGCAGGAATTACAGGTCAGAGAGGTGAAGGTGAGAAGTGGAAGCAACAGACAGGCTTTCGGGAGCCCCGAGTGGAGGGGAAGGGCTTAATGTAACTAGAATAAATATAATAGAACACAAACCCAGCATTGTTAACCCTAAAGTTACCCCCTCATTGAGGGTGTATTTCAAGGCCTTACCGCTAGTTATGAGTGGCAGTACCACCAGCCTAATGGAACAAGATTTGAGTGGAAGACCACCCTCCATTGCAAAACTTGAATGGCGAAGTAGGGAGTTTATCTCCCCCTCTCTGACCAGGATGTCCCCTGAAGAAAGTAACCTTACGACCCTAGGTAGGAGCAGTGGAGGCATGACAAGTACTCCTACATGACCAGATCCTGAGATTTCAGATTTGCCTGGGACTTCGGGCCCCTATTTTCTTCAGATCTGACAGATAATAAGACTCATGCCGCCCAAACTGTAAGTACTACCTTGGAGACTATGGCCCTCATTAGGAACTTGGCGGTAATCACTGCTGACCGCCGTGCTGACGGTGAACAAAAGACCGCCAGTGGCGGTGGACTGCACACCGCTGAATAATGATTTCAAAAACACAGTCTGCCCCAAAATTGACAACCTCCACTCACCTCCAGGGCCAACAACGGCGGAAAGGCAGGACACAGCACCCCGCCACCACCATCCCTACACACCCTCAATCCACCAAATAATGATGCACAAATCAAAGTGGCGGACAGTGGATGTCAAACGGCCATTGGCGGTAATGACTGCCGTGCTCAGAAATGGGCACCGCCAACAATAAAAGCACACATTGACAAATTTGAAAACCTCACAGCTGAAACACATCCACACCACTATAAAACACACACACACAACCCACAATCCTTTGCAACGCCAACAGCACCACAGAAAACGACACCACAACACACATGCAAACAACCACCACACGTCACACACACAACACACCACCCACAACACACACCTTGGCACCCCCTAAGCACCTCTGCTTCACTGACAGGGAGTTGAGGACCATGGTGGACGAAATACTCAGGGTCGATCCGCAGCTATTTGGGGCACAGGTTCAGCAGACACCCTTGGTCAAGAAGATGGAGCTATGGCAGAGGATAGTCAACAAGGCCAATGCAGTAGAAATCCATTCACACACAAGGGATGACATCGGGAAGAGATGGAACGACCTGCGGGGAAAGGTGCATTCCATGGCATCACAACACAACATCACTGTATGGAAGACTGAGAGGAGAAGGTCATGGCTATCCTGCACCCGGAGGGCCTCACTGGACTCCCTGGAGGACTGTTCTTGGGTAATCCAACTACACCTGCAATGGATGTACTACCCCATCACTCACACTACCACCATGCCCCCATCCCCTACCCAGCCCACAACACCCACATACTCCTACCCATGTCCTATGCATGCCCACAATCCCTCATGCAAATCACTATCCAGCCCCCTGTGCACAATCACCAATCTATCCATGAAATGGCATGAGCACCACAGCACCCAGAATGCACCACTCCCCACTCACCAAATGCATCCAAAAGAACACCAAGGAGCCCTGCATGCTACCACATGGGAATGGAACCACCAAGAACTCCTAAGCAGTGCTGCAAAGGACATGAAAGTGCAGGACACCCACATCTCTGTTCTCACACACACAGGCACTACCTCCCATGCCACCCAGACGGAGATGTCAAGGAATGCCAGTACTCCACCTGAAGATGAAGGCCCCACTCAAGAAAGTGCAGAGGGATGTCTGGACACAGAGGAGAACCCTGACCCATCTCACAACCCTGGACACTCACCCTCCAGTAGCTCCACCCAGGACACCACGGACACCCCTACCACTCACCATCAGCTCTGGCCCAACACTCCCACACCAGTGTTCCCAGACCACAGACTGGCTGCTACAAGTACATTGTCCCAAGTCTCCACCCACCACCAGGCAGGATGATGAAGGGTCCAGTGCAAGTGGGACTTTCAGACCTGTGCAGGGGACACAGGTACGGAGGGCTAGGGCCATTGGGAGGGGAGCAGTGGGTCAGGGGGTGGCCCAAGGAGGGATGCTGCTGGCCAGGAGGCCATTGCTGAGGTCCTGGGAGCATACCACCATTCCCAGGACAGGATAGGCCAGATCCTGGCCACGTTGGAGGAGAATCAGAGGCTGCAGGTAGCAAACCATCACAAGGCCATGGAGCAATGAAAACAGCTCAATGCTACCATGCCACCATTGCAGGGGTGCTGCAGCGCCAGTACATCAGCCAGCCTGAGTCCTCAACTCACCTGCAGGCCCCTTCCACTATCCAGGACAATGCCCTGCCATCCACCTCTGCAGCTGCTAGTGGACTGCTGGCACTGCCAGAGTACTCACAGGACACCAGCACCTCTTCCCCTGCAGCCCAGCTTCCCTCTCTGAAATGTGCCCTCAGACCCAGATATCTCTGTGAAACACCAGCCAAGATCAAGCCCATCGCTATAAAGTGACTCTCCCCTGAACTGTTTCCCTTGTGTGCCACTGAGCTACCTTGCTGACATGCCACTGCCATTTCACCATCTTCCAATGGCCCCTCGGAGTGTGCAACCAACAGCTATGGAAATTTACCTTAGTATATTGTTCACCATGTGCCCACTCCCTTACATTGTCCCATCACTTATGGATTTGTTTTGTTTAAATAAATACACCTGTGCACTCAAAGTATCTGTCCTTCATTAATATGAACAAACACATGTAAATGTGAATATAGAAGCCAGTTTCCATCATAATGCTGTTTTATTGAATGAGGGGGTCTAACAGACTGCAGTGTTTAAAGTATGTTGCACTGTACATTCCACTGCTGTGACACACATCTCCTTGTTCACACATGAAGTCTACACATCACTGGTAAGGAACACCACATCACTTTGCACATAAGTCACCCTGAAACAATTCAGTAAACCCATTGGTAACATAGAACACTATCTGAGAGTCACTAGAAGTATAGCCAGATTAGCTGGGTCCTGGAGTTTATGTGTTCCCCCTCCTCTTCCCCATCACTCTCATCCATCCTCTGAGGTGACAGGGGTGGTTGGACAGCATCCACCTCACTGAGTAGTGGAATAGCTTTCCTCAGAGCCAAGTTGTGAAGCATGCAGCAGACCACCACTATCTGACCTTGTCAGGGACATAGCACAGGGACCCTCCAGAGAGATGAAGGCAGTGAAATCTTGCCTTCAGGAGTCCTATGGTTCTCCCAATAACCCTCCTAGTGTGACCATGTGCCTCATTATAATGGATATCTGCATCTGTCCTGGGACTCCTCACAGATGTTAGTAGCCATTGCATATTTGGGTAGCCGGAATCCCCTGGAAAAGTGGGCAAAAGAGGGTTGAAACACTCAAAATCTAGTTGCATACAGCCTGCCTTTCAGCTATGTAACTGATCCAGTGTCATACACACTCACCTATGAGCCAAGCTCTGTCCCCCAGCAGTTGTCCCATCATATGTGGCACGCTGCTGTTTCTCAGGATTAAGGAGTCATGGATTGATCCTGTGAACCTTGCATTGACATGACTAATGGACTGATTAGCGGTACACACCAATAGGACATTAATGGAGTGAAAGTTTTTATGATTTTGAAACACCTGTTCATTTACTCTTGTGGGTACGAGGACTATGTGGGTACCATCAATGGCACCTATTACATGGGGAATATTTGTAAAAGCATAAAATCCAGATTTGATGGAGGTGAGATCAGCCCTTTGGGGAAACTGGACATCACTCTGCAGGTGTTGCACGAAGGAATCCAGAAATTTGGACAGGAAGTGGCTGAACATTGGCTGAGATACATTGGCTGCCATGCCCACTGTCACTTGGAATGAGCCCATGGCCAGCAAATGTAGCACAGATAGTACCTGCACAGTTGTAGGGATGTCATGGGGATTCCTATTAGATGGCATCAGAACATGCTCCACTTGTGCACAGAGTTCCAGGATAGTGGCTCGATTCAGGCGGTAAGTGATGATGATGTGACGTTCCTCGATGGTGGCCACATCAACCAGGGGTCTGTAAACAGATGGGGCCCTCCCTCGCCACATGGGTCGGTACATATGGGGGGGTATCAAGACACAGCGATTTGCCACAAACACTTCAGTCACAATATTCCACAACTGAACTTGTACATGCAACACTATTGCCCCTCACACAGACACAGAGAACTTGGTAATACTGTCTGGGTATTGTCTGGTGTGGTGTGTATTCTGCATTGCATCACAGTGTAGGCACACTTCCCACTATGATTCCATGAGGAGGATCACTGATCATACCATTACTTGACGAAGGGTAGAGGGAATGCAGCCATGTATTAGGACCCTGGAGAGTCTATGAAGGCGTGGTGAATGCAAAATGGCAGCCCCCTGCCATACAGGTAGTGTAATGCAGGACGTGACTACATTCCGCTGGTGTTAGTCATCATGGCGGTAGGCAGTGTTCACCACTGTGCACCTCTTCATTGGATAACATGGGCATCTATGGGGAAGCAGGGCCAATCACAATCACCACTGGCAGTGAGGGTGCACACCGCCACAGAAAGGGGCATATTTATACTCCGTTTGCGCCGAATTTGCGTCGTTTTTTTCGACGCAAATTCGGCGCAAAACTAACTCCATATTTATACTTTGGCGTTAGACGCGTCTAGCGCCAAAGTTCATGGAGTTAGCGTCATTTTTTGGCGTGAACACCTTCCTTGCGTTAATGATATGCAAGGGAGACGTTCCCGTCTTAAAAAATGACTCCCAGGCATGTGCGTGGCATTTATACTCCCGGGCAAAAATGACGCCCGGGAGTGGGCGGGGCAAAAAACCCCGCATTTGCGCCTCTTTTTAACGCCTGGGTCAGGGCAGGCGTTAAGGGACCTGTGGGCTCAGAATGAGCCCAGAGGTGCCCTCCCCTGCCCCAGGGACACCCCCTGCCACCCTTGCCCACCCCAGGAGGACACCCAAGGATGGAGGGACCCACCCCAGGGAAGAAAAGGTAAGTTGTGGTAAGTATATATATTTTTTTTTGTGGCATAGGGGGACCTGATTTGTGCCCCCCTACATGCCACTATGCCCAATGACCATGCCCAGGGGACAGAAGTCCCCTGGGCATGGCCATTGGGCAAGGGGGCATGACTCCTGTCTTTGCTAAGACAGGAGTCATGTTAATGGGGGATGGGCGCCAAAAAAAAATGGCGCAAATCGGGTTAAGACGATTTTTTTGCCTCAACCTGACTTGCCCCATTTTGAGACGCCCATACGCCATTTTCCCCTACGCCGGCGCTGCCTGGTGTACGTGGTTTTTTTTCACGCACACCAGGCAGCGCCGGTCGGCTAACGCCATTCTATAAATACGGCGCCCGCATGGTGCTTCAGAATGGCGTTAGCCGGCGCTAATTTTTTTGACGCTAAACTGCGTTAGCGCAGTTTAGCCTCAAAAAGTATAAATACGGGCCTAAATACCACCATTTTGCCATGCCCTTGCCACTTGACTCCTGCACCTCGAGAGGAACGGAGCTCCACTGTGTGAGCTGCTGTGTCCTGACTCTGGTCTTTAAAATGGCACGTGTCACAGCCTTCACCGCGGAGGAGCTTGAGAAGCTGGTGGACGGGGTCCTACCCCTGTATGGGAAGCTGTATGGGCGACCATAGGCTCAGGTAAGTTGCTATTAATCCTCCTTGAATGTGTGTGAATGTGGTGGATGCTGGTAGATGTTTTTGTTGGCTGTTGGATGCTTACCCATGATGTGTCTGTCAGTTGTAATTTTGGCTATTGTCAATATGTGTGTCTCCATGGGCCAAGTGAGGTCGAACTGGCATGGCATTTGTATATGGGGTACCCACACTGACATCTGTTTCTTTACTTTGTGTGTCCCATGCAGGTCAGCACCCATCAGAAGAAAGGAATGTGGCAAGCCATCACCAAGGAAGTGCGGACCCTGGGGGTCTACAAGCGGCAGAGCACCCACTGCAGGAAGCGGTATCAGGACCTGCGACACTGGGCCAGGAAGACCGGAGAGGCCCAGCTGGGGATGGGCTCCCAATGAGGGAGAGGTGCCCGTCGGACCCTGACCCCCCCTAATGGCCCGCATTCTGGCAGTGGCCTATCCCAATTTGGATGGGCGTTTGAAGGTAGCACAGCAGCCACAAGGGGTTGAATACCTACAATATTGTGATGCTACTATGCTGAGTGTAATCAGGTGCCATGGGGTGCATGCAGGATAGTGGCGGGCCCATAGACAGGTGTGTCCCTGCAGTCCTGCCCCCCTCTATGTCCGTGGGATAGTGTCCTTAGGTAGATATGGCTGGGAATGTAGGCCTGTGAGGGGTCCCCTGTTTGGGCTATTGGTTTAGATGTAGCCTCGTGGATTAGCAGATTTGTTGTCTTGCCAACATCTCTCATTGTGTCCCATTGCAAAGTGTTTTGGAGTTTGATGTGTACTGTGGGATGCTGTCTAGCAGTCAGGGGCACATTCAAGTGAATTATTCTGTCTGCTGGAGGTTAGTGCATGAGATGGGTGGGGGCGTATGTGTGCCAACAGGTATGTTTGATCTATATTTGACCTACTTCTTTCTTGTTTTGTCCTCCCCCTGCGCTCTTGTGTCCTTGTGTGCTTTAGAATCATCTGGCGAGGGAGCTGAGGCACTGGCAATTGGGGATGCTACAGCCCACGGTTCCCAGAAGGCAGATACCACCAACACCAAGGGGACCAGTGGGTTGGAGGGTGAGGGGAGTACCACGGGGGAGGCAACTACCATTAGCGGCAGTGCCTCAGACATCTCCTCCGATAGCAGCTCCCTGGTGGTGGCAGAGCCTACTGGGCCCAGCCATTCCTTGTCATCTTCCGCTACCCCCATACCATCACTGCCCTCCCAGTAGCTCCCCAGCATGTATGCCGTGCCCGCTCACCCAGGAGGGTGGGCGTCTCCTTGGCCCCAGCACCTCATCTCCTGCCCCTGTTAGCCCTGCTGCCCTCACTGAGGAGGCTTTTGACCTCCAGAGAAGCATCTCTATTGGTCAGGCAACCATTGTGAATGCCATCCAGGGGCTGGTATCCAAGATGCAGCAATTCACTTCCTGGAAGACATTCACAGTGCCATGCCTGGCTTCTAGAGATCTTTTCAGGCTCTGGCCTCCTCTTTGATGGCAGCCAGTGTCCCTGGTCTTTCCGTCCCCCATCTAACAACCTCTACCCCTTCCAGTACCCCACTCCCTTCTCCCATCCCAAGCGCACATCCAGACAGTCATGCACCCAAATCAACACCCAAGAAGCATGTAGACAAACACAAGCACCACACATCCCACCACAAGCAGGCACACACCCAACATTCCAAGGTAGACACAGTAACATCCACCTCCCCCACTGTGTCCACCCCCCCTCCCAGGACACAGAAATGCTCCCAGACATCCACTCCACACACATCCACAAAACATGAGCATACTGTACAGGTACCTGCATCCAAGCACAGCAGATCTACACCTCATAACTCCACTCCCTCATCCTTTACTCTCAAAACCTCTCTCCAAAACCCCTCCAGCTGCACCTCGTAAGCTTTCCCTCTCCCATGTTGATCTATTCAATCCCACTGGCCCACCCCGTCTTGTCCCTAAACGTTCCCTTGGCCTCCAGAAACACAGTCCTTTCTCATCCAAGTCCTCTGCAGTCTGCCCTACCCATTCCTGTGCCCCTTCCCCAGAGAAGAAGATGGCCCATATTGCCCCTGGTCCCTCTGTCACCCCCTGGTCCAGGCCCACTCCTCCTCCTCCCAAGGGCAAGCCCAAACCCTCTCCACCTCCAGAACCTATGCCCAGACCCCCTTCCAAACCTGAGTCCCCACCTCTGCCATCCCCCACCCCTGAACCCTGAGGTGCCTATCTGCCCCATTGATGCCCCTTCTCAGTGAAGTGTTCCTTTATATCGTGGGAGTCAAGTGTGGGCTGTCTTTGCCCTACCGGGACTTTGTACTGTCCAGTGCCTTTAAAAAAAAAAAAAGACCTGTTGGTGCTAAATTGAGCCATTGTGCAGCGTTTCACTGTGGGGGTGTGGTGTGCACAGGTGTGTGCATTGGTGCAGGTAGTTGTGTCTGGTAAGTACATTTTTTTAGGGTGTGTATGGCTTGGGGTGGTAGGAGGGGTTGTGTGTGTGTTGCGATGTGAGTCGGGTGGGTGGGTGTGTAATTGTGCACTTTCCTCCCTTGTATGCTAGGCTGGGGGACTTACCGTTGTCGTCTTCGTCGGTGGTCACAGTCCTGGAGGAATATGGCAAGGAGAAGCACTGGTATTATTTCCAACTTTCGCTCTATGTCTGCTTCGGCGTGTTCTGTGGGCCTCTGGTGAGTGTTTCCCTTTATATGGGTCATTTCCACCAGGGTTTGAGTGGCGGTGGTTACCGCCCAGGAACTGATGGCGGTGTGGTGTTCATAATATGCTGGTCGGGTTGGGCATTTATGCCGGCCCGGAGAAGACCTCTGCTGTCATCAGCGGTGCTTCCAAGATGGCTGTGGGTGGATGAGCCGCTGGTTGTTTCTCCTATGCTTCATTATTTGGCGTTCTGTACCGCTGGCCTGTTGGCTGTAGTTACAGCCACCTCAGCGGTGCAATCATTATCGCCAGGTTCAAAATGACCGACTATGTTCTTAGTGATTTCAGACAATATCAAAAAGGGCTTTGCGGTCTGAGAGGCAAATTAAGGAGAGATAAGGGTAGCTTGTGAGACTCTAGAAAAGAAATTCGACCTCCTGGCAATTAGAACTCAAGCTCTTGAGGAATCAGTTGGCACTATAAAGGAAGAGTTGAGGAAGATTAAAGAAGAAATTTTAACAGTTAAAAGGGAATGAGTTGGAATTGCAGGATTAATTAGAACAGTTGAAAAACAACTCTACAAGGAACCAGAAGGAGTGGAGGGGGATGACCTTAAAATGTATGTAGCCTCTCTTATCAAGAATGCAATCTCACTGGGAGAAAGTAAGGAAGAGATTGCAAGTGATATTCAGAGGATCAATAGAGACCTGTTTAGAAAGCCTAATAATAAAAAGCCATGTAAACTTTTGTTCAATTTTCAAACGTATCTCTTGAAAGAAAAGATACTGACAAAGGCGTTAAGAATGAAATCCCTAACAGTGGAGGATTTTTAATTTGATATCAGGTCAGACCTGTCTAGGGCAACACTGAATAAACAGTGGGAGTTGGAAAACGATTCGAGGAATTCAAAAGTCTAGGTGCAGTGGCCCAACTTTATACCTTCTAGTAATGCACACCAATAAAATGCATAATATTAGGGACCATACAACAGTGGACAAGTTGTTAGCAACCATGAAGAAGGGGGAATGTTGTGGAATGAAGGCTTTTCCATGTGTTGATATATAGGCCGAGGGACCCACAGGCACTCTAATATCGGGCCAATCGGTCCATTAATGGAAGTACAGAACATACGTTTAATACCAAAAGTGTTGTGATTTTAGTTAAACAGCAGGTCAATGCAACACTGTTGGAGGTGGTGTCTGATAAATTGGGCAGATGGATTATAGACAAACTACAATTGGGCGGTAGGAGACTCACATTAGTTAGGCTCTAAGGGCCAAACTGTGATGACATAGAGCCCCTTAGAATGTTTTATTCCCATCTGTTACAGTTTCCAGATCGGATCATAATGGCCGGGGACTTCAATGTGGTCTTAGATATTAAATTAGACATATCAGTAAAATATAGATCGATGCTCTGAAGTCCCACCAATATCTCAAAGGTATGATAAAAGAATTTGGGCTGTGCGATCTGTGGAGGCAGAAAGCTGGGGGTGAAGCAGGGATTCTCATACAGCACACAAAAATACGTCCATGTCTCTCTGATTATTTTCTAGTAGACCAAGTGCTGTGTGGTTTAATTGAGGACATTGTGTATTCAGCTGCTCCTTTATTAGACCATGCAGCCGTAATGTTGAAAATTAGTCTCCCTCAGGAACTAGGGGAGAGGAGGTGAACATTTGATTGTGCCTTGTTACTGGACGAGAAAACCCTCTGTCAGCTTCAAAAGGAAACAAAGGATTTTTGTTAGGGTCAATCTGGGATCCGCCTCTACAAATACAGTTTGGGATACTTTTAAGGCTGTGATAAGAGGGAAGATTGTGAGTCTTCCTCGTCCTAGGAATAAGCAATATAAGGATGAATTAAACCATACAATATAGAACAGGAAATATTACTATGCAATAGCCAGAATGCTGAGGGGGAAGACAAGCGGGGTTTGGATAATAGGATAAACCAGCTGAGGCAGCAGATGGAGAATGTGTTGCAGACCAAGATTTCAAAAAGATGGGAAGCAAGCAGACTCGCCCATTTCGAATATGGAGAAGGTGCAGGGAAACTGTTAGCTTGGAAGATCAAGAAGGAGCAAGTGCGGAATTGCATTAACAAGATTGTGGCTGATCAGTCGGAGTTAGGCTTTTCACCCCAGAGGATATGGAAGATGATTTCCAGAGGTTCTTTTCCCAGCTTTACACAGAGGAGATGGAAGTGGGTGAGGATGACATTGGGGAATGGCTGGGGGTATATACACTCCCTTGCCTTATACAGGAGAAGCAGGCCCTCTTGAATAAATCCATCTCTCACGGAGAGATAAGACTGGTTTTGAAAGGAAGTAGGGGAGGGAAAGCATTCCTGTTAAGCTTTATATAGCTTAGTGGGAATATATTATTCCAGCAATGTCACAATTGCTGAAAGAGATTTTAGAGGAAGGAGTGCCATTACCGGCTTCTTTGAATGAAGCAATTATCTCTCTAATTATGAAGCCAGGAAAGAGCCCAGAATGATGTGAGCCCTATACACTGATATCACTGCTAAATAGCGATTGTAAGTTGTTCACTAAATTGCTAGCAGATAGGCTAAGCAGAGCGGTGAGCAACTTGATACACCTAGATCAAAAAGGCTTTATTAGAAATAGATTTTTACATGAACAAACGTTTAACTTGATTGGAGCTATAGACCGGGGCACAGCTTATCAAGAACCCCTAGATGTTACAGCCCTTGATGCATTTAAGGCCTTCCATAGAGGTAATTGGAACTACTTGAATATGATTCTTAAGGGTCACAATTTGGGCAAGAAGTTCTGTTAGGCCATCTGTCTAATCTAGCATACCCCGTCGGCTAAGGTACTGGTGAATCGACAATTAACTGTGCCTTTTAGGATTACTAGAGGCACTAGACAGGGTTGCCCCCTCTGCCCCCTGTTGTTTGACTTGTACATGGAATCCTTCGCCAGAAAGATTAGGCAGAATCCCACAATTTCCCCCTCTTGCTGTAATAGGTGGGAGCCAAAAGTTGCCTTATATGCCGACAATCTTTTTGTGTATACCTCAGACTTATCCATAGCTTCCCCTGCATTTTTTAGCATTGCGGAGGGATTTGGGAAGATCTTGGGTTATCATGTTAATACTGGGAAAACTGAGATAATGGTATGGAACCAGAAGGACAACCACTGGCAGATAAATAAAATCAATGAGTTATTTAGGGGTAATGATTGTGCAGGAAGTTGAACAAATAGTTGCAGTTAACTTAAAAAAAAAACTCTGGTAGAGTGTAGTAGGTTAATGCGAGGGTGGGTACATCTCCCTCTTCCAATTATTGGAAGAGTTAACCTAGTCAAAATGGTAATCCTGCCTAAATTGATATTTTTTTATATAATTCCATTTCTCTATAAGTGGATAAAAGGCTTTTGGATAAACATCAACAGAATATAAATTCTTTCATATGGGCTCAGAAAGGTCCCAGGATTTCATGGAAGAAACTGCGCAGAAGGAGAGAAAAAGGGCCATTTCTCTCCCTGTGTTGCAATATTATGCATGGACATTTCATCTAAAAAAATAGTAGAGTGCTATTCTTTTCCTCAGACTCTTCAGCAACTGGATATATGTTCAAAACTATGGCAGTCACTGTGAAAGGGGCAGCAAAATACTTATTATATACATTCGGTGACCTTCAAATTCTTTAAAAAGGTGAATTTAAAAATACTACAGGATGCGGCAAAGTTCTGGTACAAGTTGCGGCAAGTAGCAAAGATAGAGTACTATAGCCAGTGGGCCCCTGTTTGGGACTCCCCTGGTACCCCGGAGTGCGTGGACGATGTATTGGCGCTGCCACTTATGAGGGCGGGGGTCGAATATTGGGGGGACTTGTCTAGGGACAGGTCCCTATTGCCCTTGGAAGACCTAACGGTGTTAACGGGGGAAACCTCTCCAGGTTGAAGTATATTCAGCTGAAAAGTTGGGCACAGGAGACCAGCCCTAGTCTGGGATCTGCAAGCCAGCTGGAAGACAAGCTAATTAGAGCTCACCCGTGCTGTAAGAAGATATCAAGCTGGTATTGGTAAAAGTTTGATATACTGGATGGCGGTGTTAAGTTAAGAGACAAACTCTGGGGAGAAAGCAAATCTTTGGAACGGTTACGAGATAGATGGCAAGTATCAATGCATATGTTGTTTAGTGCAGTAAGGTCTGCCCCATTGAGGAGAAATCATCACTTCACTTTGCATAGAGCTTATTGCTCTCCCTATAAGCTTTCGAAGATGAAGGGTGGATAGGAGGCTTTCTTGGGGGCTGGTTCTTGGGTGACCTTAAGTCCCTTGACTGTTGCTTGCTTCTGGTCCTCTGAGAGTCCGGAGTGGACTTTTTTCCTGGATGTCTGACGTTGGGGGTCCAGTACCACTGGCTATTGTATGGTTCAGCCACTGGAGGTCGCACTGCCAACTAAAGTTGGTACACTTGCAAGATTTGTCTAGTCAACCCCTCAGCGGTGATTGTTGAGTCCTGGTTGCAGCAAGCAGGGTTTAGCGCTTTTTTCTTCGTGTAGCAGCGCTTCTTTTCTCAAGCTGGGTGTTGTCGTTGTTCTTCTTGTGTCCATTGAATTTGATCTGCAGGTCTAGGGATGCCCACTAAATATTGCAGTTAGGGGGCTTTTAGGTGAGTACCTGGTAGTGGCCAATGGCCAATGGGCCATATACCTTGGGGTGAGTACACCCACTATGTGACCACTTCCTGAGGGGAGAGGTCACATCCCTAACTCTTATTGGCTATTTTCCTACCATGAAAGATGGAGGAAAATTAAACAGAGAGGTCACCTTGCCTGCTACACCTGAGGGGTGGCGGAGGCAGAAGATGGTCACTCCTCTTAGTCTTTGTGCATTTTCCCACTGTTGCTCCCACCAAAAGTGAGGGTTTGCAATGGAGGTGGACATCTGCTGATAGCAGCAGGTCTGTGGGTTGAATTTCAAGTGTGCAAGCCATTTGGAACATGCAGGCAGGGCAGTGCACATTCCTGGGGTAGGAAGTGAAGCACCTCTGCCCAGAAAGGGCTTTGTTTTCTGGTCCCAGAAAGCAAAGGCCCCAGGGAACCAGAATCTTGTCTGATGGCAGCAGGCTGGTTTGGACCAGCCATCAACCATGCCAGGGCTAGTAAGCTTTGCAGGGGTCACCTCTAAGGTGGCCCCTGAGTACACATTGCAATAAACCCAATACTTGTACCAGTTTGGATTTGTTGTTCTGAGTTGTATGATACCAAGCAACCAAGGGTTCAGAGAGGCCTTCATGTAGCTGTGGAACTCATACTGACTGTGTCTATCACATCCATTTGAAATGGCAACTCTGTACACTTTCTATGTCCCAGGTTTGGCAAAGGCACAGTAGTATGATAGTGCACCCTGCCTTAGGCTGTAAGGCCTGCTAGAGGGGTGACTTACCTATGGCATGCAGTGTGTAGTGGACAGGTCACACACAGGCTGTGTGCCATGTCATGCTTGTATTTTAGGATTGCCCCAGGACATTCAGCCTGCAATTGCAGGGCTGAGTGCACTTGGATGTAGGGTCCCTGAGGGTGGCACAATCTGCGCTGCTGTCCTCAGGGGCCTACCCTTAGTACACCATGCCTGGGGTACATACATGCCATTTATTTGTGACTTGTAGTGACCACTAAAGGTGTTGTCAATTGTGCCAATGCAACACAACAGTTTTGGAAAAGAGATCTGGCCTCGAGAACCTGTTTGGCAGGGGTCCAGGGCACTTACAACTTTGAAACCACATCATATACCAGGCAAAAAGTGGTGGGCTAACCATGTCAAAAGAGGCTTCCTGTGGATGGTAGTTCTCAGTGAGTTGGGCACAATCTGTTAGAACTTAAATTAATTATTTTTGCATTTCCTGACAGTCTTTGTATGGTAATGTAAATAAATTATAAGAGTATCTGTGATGAAGAAGCTGTAAGCTTCAAAATTTATTAGAAGAACATTTCTTTGAAAATAGAAACAGTTTTAAAAAATGTTACAATAGAATGAATAATCACAGTGTAAGCAGGATCATTTCTAAAGGCAAAAGTTTAAAATATACACAAAATTACATTTTTGATTATTTGAATATTTATTTATCTAAAGTAACCTAGCTTCCAGACACAAACCAGAGAGCTTTATGGAAGAGTTTATCCATATACTTGGACAATATTTTTTCTTTGCTCTCACTGTTCTTTCAGCAGGTACCTCCACAATGTTTGGGTGGTAGGCCTCCTACTCTCCTTTGCGTTCCCCTTCCATATCAGTCATTTAATGTAGCTATTGTGTGTTTGCATAGCTAATGTGAGCACATTCAGTGTTATTCCTGTAGTTCAGTTATTTTGTTTTTAAAACAATGATTTAATGATGCATTTTTTTTGTCACTTTATTTTATTTCTATTTTTTTCTTTGTTAGTATTGGAAAAATCAGTGTTCATATGCACCATGATACGTTCATGTATAAAAACAAAATTGCATTGCTATTGCCAAATTCACTCATCATTAATCCTCTGTCAACCTGACTCAAAAGTATGTGGTCAGGCAGGCTCTGAAATCTAGGCCAGAGGCTACTGATTGACAGGTCACAGGTGGGGCAGCACATAGCTGGTAGACAAATGGGCAAACAGGAAATTTAGATCAATCCCACAGATAGGCGCAGCAGCACCACAATGGTCCCATGAGAATGGCCCCAAAAAAACACCTATGGCCTGATGGGTGCGTGCATTCCCAAAACATCATAAAGTCAGATGCTACATATAGTTAGGAATACTCTGCCAATCAGAACACAGCACACACAGTAAAACACAGAGATCACACGTCACTCAGGCCGGGCATCTGGACAAGTTACCCACTGGTCCTCGTGTCCACACAAGGTCGAGGCCGACCTTCATTTGTTCTCAGGGACCTTATTTATGACTCCAAGACAATTGTTTACATTCTTCACCTTAAAAGGAATGATGTAATTGTTTATGGTGCCCAGGGAAATGTATAAAACACCTCTTACATTGGTTGTACTTTGAACAGTACTCTGTTTCTGTAACTGTTCTCCTGGCCATAGTGTTTATTTAAACCAGCTGTTCCTGTTTTGCCAAATGTCTCTGTCTTTTGTTTTATCAAGGTAAATTCACATTTGAGCAACATTTTGGTGAGCCCTCCAGGAGCTGATTAGTACCTCATACATGACTGCAGCCAATGGAAGGTGACCCTACCCAGACAAATTCACATTTGAGAGACAAGGAAGGTGAGCAGACTCGGCAATTGATTTAAAGTTCTGCTAAATCCTGTGGGCCGAGGTCCTTCCTGAAGCCACTGTCAGAAAGGTAAGAGACTGCATCAGAGCCTTAGTCCCAGCATTTGGTGTATGGCAAACTCAGAAGAAAAGTAAAATGCAAATTTAACAACCTGCTGCTGACAAAAATGTGACATGTTACCTATTTTTACGTGTCCAAACTGTGTAGTCACAAGGCAGTCTCAGAGACAGTCAGCGCGCTAGGAAAGGTGAATGTTATTTGTCGCTTGGACCACTGGGCGTGACACAAATGGTATGCTTGTCCCCTGGTTGTGACACGGGGTTGATCACTTGGACCTCTGGGAGTGACACAGATGGCATGCATAGGCTCTGTGTGTGGTATAGGGCCAGCATCTCAATTTTGAGAGGTGCCTATCACTAGGAACACTGGGTGTGACACAGATGGTACGCTTGTTCTCTGCGTATGATATAGGGTCAAAGCCTTACCACTTGGACCACTGGACATGACACAAATGGTATACAAAGGCCCTGGGTGTGATAAGGGCCCGCACCTCAATTTGATTTGTTAGTCTAAAAGGGTTTTCTCAGTGCCACCGGTTTCTTAACACTGTTGGTATCTGAAAGAAGTGAGAGATGTTCTTTGCTTGGATCACTGGGAGTGACCCAATTGGTACACATGACCCCCAGGTGTGATCCAGATGTTTGGGAAAAATATTTGGATCTTGGAGACTAGGGGCCAGATATTCGTAAATGCTAATTCGCATTTCCTAAATAGCTACTTCACAGAAATCGCTATTTAGGAAATGTAAAATGCTATGTACCTGAGATACCGATTTCCTAATGTTTAGCAAAAGGGCCTTTGATTGTCCAGTTATTCATTTTATACACATAAATTGTTACTATCTTTGTCCCAGAGCCAAAATTGACAGACAATCAGGCTCACTTATTCTGTGACCACCAGAGCTTCCCCTAGTCACAGGATAGCAGACACTAGGAGCAGGCAGAGGTATTTTTGACAAAGATATTATTTTTTCTCTTTCAGTTTTGCTTTATTCTAGTTGAAGATTGATGTATCTTTGATGTTGTGCTGTCTAGTAAATTAATGCAACTGTGTTTTTTCTTGAGTATTGTGTTTTGTCAATGACTTAGGGGCTGATTACGAGTTTGGCAGTCAGAAAAACTTGGACGCCAAACTCCAGAGGAGGAGACTACCATGGTGCTGGCTGCTCCCCACTGCCCCCATTATGAGTTTTCCACTGGGCTGACTGGCGGAAACCAAGGTTTCCACTGGTCAGCCCAGTGGAAACTGTGTGGCGGCATTGGAGTCCAATACTGTCACACAGGGGGCCTGCCTAGCCCCCTTGGAATGCACAGCGTGCATTCTGATGGTGCTGGGAAGGGGGACCCCTGCAATGCCCATGCCATAAGCATGGGCAGTGCAGGGCCCCCCATTGCCTCTGCCCTTGTTCTCTGCCAGCCTTTTCATGGCAGTTGAACTGCCATGAAAAGGCTGGAGGAGAACATGGTTGTGATCAGCACGTCCGTCGTCATCCCGTTGAGATCAAAGATCCTGGCGGAGACAGCAGTCTTTTGGCAGTCGGACTGCCAGGGTCATAATGTGGCGGTCAGACCACCGCAGCCGCAGCTGTCAGACCGCCATCATGAGTCTGGTGGTCTTGTGAGAGCCAAACTCGTAATAGGGGCCCTTTATGTGCTATGAAGGAATTGCTATTTTTCACAATCACTATTTATTGCCAAATTAAAGTTTGCTATTCGATGACAAATTTCATGATGTTTGAATTAACTACTGTACTATTTCACACAATCGCTATTTAATGCCAGAGTAAAGGTTTGCTCTTTGATGCCACATTTCATGACATTTGAATTAATCATTGCACGTTCTTCTAGATTGTGACCCTTCATAGGAATTTTTGTTTGTGTTTGTGAAACGGTCATGTTGATGCATCTGTAAATAACGCTGAGCTCATAGTAAAGTAGCAAAAACTATCAACGTGTGTGTATATATGTCACCAATACCAGAGTAGAACTTAAGATTCCCTAAAACCAGAGGACTAGAAGTGTATCTTTTCCCTAAAATACTTCCCATCTTGCCATGGAGTTGCCACTAAAAGACATGCAAACCAGGTTCCCCACACAGGCTAAAAAACTTTAAAGGTTTTGCCACAAATTGCACACACAAAGTAAGGCACATGTGTTTCCCTGGCCAAAGGAGGGAACTTTTGACACTAACATAACCAAACACGTGAGGACACAAATATGGACAAAGTACGTAGGCCTAAAGAAGGATAGAAGAGAAGCACTATTAGAGTTAAGGGCCATCTTTGAGGAGGCCCAGACTGATAACCCTATCCCACAAACAGCAAGCAAGGCATCCTCACCTCCCCCACCATATGGAAAAATGGAGGTGCTCTCCCCAATGCCTGCTATTCCCGCATTAGGTTATACCAATTTGCCGGTCAAGGGGGCCAGAGGGTTCCATACTGAGCAACAAACTGTTAGGTCCAGGCATGACCATCTAACAGGTCAACAGGCCCTAGCACTCCGAGCACCAACCCAGTCCAAGCTTAACTCTTTTCTAACAGGTCTGCAATCAAGCCTCCAAGTACACCACCTTTACAGCGGATCATCACTTTTTTTGCAGCTGCATCAATACTCCCACTGTGAACTTTTTTAACTGGTAAAACTAAAGAAACTCCCTTCACCAGAGAACTACAGACCTATTCCATGGATTCACCCCAAGACCTACAATATTCACACAATTATGTACTGTTGCACTTTTGTACACTCTTTGTTTACTATGAGTGCTGCCGCATCCAATCATTGCCAAAGAACTGTTGAGTTAAATGAAGTCTATCCAGAAATTGACAAAGCGCTTGTGTAGGAACCTTTCCCATGTCACCTATAATTACACCGCACCCAACACTACCATTCGACTTGCTCTCCACAGCGCCCTCTTACAAAACACATGGTATCAGCACATGACTGTCGTGGGTTCCAAGACATCAGCCAGGTCACGTTATGTCTGTTCATTGATGCCGCACATAGTAAGCACAGGCAGGCTTTACTTGTCCCAAGAGGTATCCCCTGAAAAAGCAAAATGGCTTCTCCACTTATAACTATGTAGGATTAGGGACAAGACCAACCCAACAGAGTAGAACCTCATGGAGTGTTAGTAAATCTTATCCAAAAATCCCGCAGCATTGTACTGTTTGACCAAGCCTAATGATATTCGAATGGAGCTAAATAGGGTGCGCAGTGCATAGGAAGTACACCATAGGGGAGGATACTGTTTGGCCAGAAACCTTTCCAGAAAAGTGATTCTTGGAGATAGTACAATCGCTAAACCAATGCTCAAACACGTCCACTCCCACTTCCATCTGTGGTCTCAGGTTGGCCACTAGCGTATCTGGGGCTGTCTTCTTTAATAACAAGTGGACCTCAAACATTAAGTTTCAGTGTAGGGCCACCCAGCTCGATGATATGAAGGGAAATAAGTTCCATATGGGAGGGATGACTAAAAGCATGGATACCCCATGTCAGGAAATAATGAAGTGGATCGATAAACGTGGATAGAAGGAAAGGGGCAACCCCTAATTGTATGAAAACTCACACTATATTCCCTGTGTGTCAGAGGTACAGGATCAATTACACTGGGAATAAATGAAAATGGTGGCACAATCCTGCACCTTTTGGATATGTAATGGGGCACCTCTATGCTTATGAACTCTTACTGGCAATGCAGAGAGTTTGCCCACACTCAGCTCATCCCTGGATGGTGTGGCCTCTGCTTCCTCAACACCATACACACCTCATCCAACCCTGGTCATTTCCGAAGAAGATGTGTCAGAGTAGCACCAACACCCCTGAAGAAGACAACTGTGTTGCATTAGGCTTGAAAAACAACAACTGCAGATTATTTTGGCTGGGCTCAGTACAGGGATATTCCAGAAGAATTTGAAACTGTTCTCTCATGCACAAATATTAGCAGGAGGGCCCTTCCCCTTCTTCACCTTGAAGACAAAAGCAAGCACCCATTGGTTACAGATAACCAGGTGGGAAATGCTCAAGATGATGAACAGCACTGACCTCGGCCTTAATTCCATCAAGGAAGAACTGAGAGCCATATACCTCATGGTGATGTAACATCAATATACGTTGGACTCAATTAGAGCAATGGCTGGAGGTGTGTGCATCAAGATCGGTGCATCCTGCTGCACATTTATACCAGGCAATGACATGGACAACAGGGCTCTGATTCCTGTCATCCAAGCATCACACCGCTTACAAAAAGAAATGCATAAGAGGGAGGTGCCCCTGAGCAGGAGTGGGCCATGAACTGGTTCTCCTGGCTCCTCGGGTGGATGACCGGTCTGTGCACGTCTTTGTTGCCCGTTTTCATAATATTATTGTTTTTGTGTGGTTTCTTGCAAGTGGGAGTTTTCTGCTATAAAAACACAGTCCTCAAATTGGGTTGAATGCAAGTAACTAGGGAAGTAGGACAACAAGCCTCCATTCATGTGATTGTCATGAAGTATGGGTTGGATGGTGTAGTTTGAAATTAAACTAAAAGGGGTAATGTTAATACGGAAATATCGATGTTGATGTGCTCCATGGTATGTTCACATATAAAAATTAAATTGAATCTCTATTGACGAATTTACCCGTGATGAACTCTCCGTCAACTCTGACTCAAAAGTATGTGGTCAGGCAGGCTCTAAGTCATAGGCCAGAGGCTACTGATTGACAGGTCACAGGTGGGGCAGCGCATAGCTGGCAGACAAACGGGCAAACAGGAAACTTAGATCAAGCCCACAGATAGGCGCAGTGACACCACAATGGTCCCAGGAGATTGCTCCAAAAAAGCACACATGGCCAGAGGGGTGTGTGCATTCCCAAAACACCATAAAGTCAGACACCACAAGTAGTTAGGAACACTCAGCAATCAGTACCTAGTGCACACAGTAACACGCAACGATCATGCACCTCTCAGGCCAGACATCTGGATATGTTACCC
The DNA here is from genome assembly GCF_031143425.1 of Pleurodeles waltl. Classification (NCBI taxonomy): domain Eukaryota; kingdom Metazoa; phylum Chordata; class Amphibia; order Caudata; family Salamandridae; genus Pleurodeles; species Pleurodeles waltl. The sequence continues at coordinate 1,096,775,314 of NC_090437.1, forward strand.
ACTGGATCTCATTGTGTCCATGCAAGGTTGAGGCCCAACTGCATTTGTTATCAGGGATCCTATTTATAACTCTAAAACAACTGTTCACATTTTTCACCTCAACGGGAATGCTGTAACTGTTTATGGTGCCAAGAGAAATGTATAAAATACCGCTCAGATTGATTGTACTTTGAGACAGTCCTCCAAACCTGGTTCTGTAACTGTTCTCCCGGCTGTTGTGCTTAATTAAACCAGCTGTTCCTGTTTTGCAAAAACACCCTTGGTTTTTGTTTTTTTAAGGTAAATTGACACTCGAGCAACATTTTGAAAGGTAATTACACAATTTTCTTCTGTTTATGTCTGGAGGATTTTCACTCTAGTTGTGTTATTTTATTTACGTTTTACTTTATTTGTTTAAGTATTCACAGTATTTTAGTAATTGTCCTTTCTTTGCCCCTTCACGTGATCCAATTTTTTCCATCAGCACATTGTCAGTTTTTCACTGGACAGCATCAGCTAGCTCCGCCCAGTTCATGCTGTTTAAGTTAGTAACCATTCAGGTAAAATGATGATTCATTTGTGCAGTCAATCAGCCAAGTGTTTTTCCTGTATATTATTTATTTTAAATTCTTTTATGTTCTTTCAAAAGGATAAAAAGATGTATTCATTTTTTAATACTTTTATTTTATCTTCTACTCTAAAATGGCTTCAGCTATTTTATTTTTTGTGCTGCTTTTCCATACTTCTGGTTTTAGTTTTTAATTTACACTTCTGTTTCAAATTATTTTAATTTCTTTATTACCTTTGGACCTGATTTAGGGTTTTGCAGATGGGTTACTCCATTACAAATGTGACAGATATTTCGTCCGCCGTATTATAATCTCCATGGGCTGTACTGGGATCCTAATACGACGTACTAAATATCTATCACATTTATGAGAGTTATCCCCTCCGCCCATCTCTAAATGTCTTTTGATTGTTAGTCTTTCCCACACTTGTTCTTTTCAGATGTACCGCCTACTGTTTGGGATAAGTGGGGCACAGCTAGTAACCCTCCTTCCCCAGTACCATTCCTGTCCTCACGCACCTCCTTGTTGTTTATGAAGGGTGAGGGAGCCAGCTCCACTTCTGCCATTCCATCTCAGCAGCAACTTTAAGCCAGCTGTGGCTGTTAAACTGTACAGCATTCATAACCTTAGTCATGATTGAAGGACAAATAACACCGGCCCATCTGTGCTTGTCTAAGACCATTCACTAACTAGGGGATGATGATCATCACAATGCTGTAGGTTTAAGAGTGAGTCTCTCTTGTCCACAGCATGTTTGTGAATGCAGCTCTCTGCTGACAAAAGGAAGAACATGTTCTACCTAATGTTTAGTGAATGTTTAGATTCTGCTTTTGACCACCAGCTGTTCTTGTACATGTATCTCAATCAACAATTCCCTAGACAGTGCTGTATTTAAAACACAGCTTCCTCATGTGGTCTGCACCTTATGCTTTCATCTTGGCAGGGGATTGTGACTTGAGATTTCAACTTTTCTTTGGTTAATGGCTAGGCCACCGCTTTAGGTCAGGACTTCATTATTTGCAAATTGTAGGTTTTGCCCATATTGGTGGGTGCTTTAGTAACATTGTTGGTCTCTTGTTTTTTTACGCAGATGGTTGTAGTACATGGTATTTAACCTAATACTAAATTACAATTCCACTTTCAATTGTGTGGTTTCCTTAACTCGCTCACATCACCTGTTTAAAACTTGAATATATGTGCACTCTCGTAAAAGAGGTCAAGAAGATTTGTGCAACTATAGGTACTTTCTCCCCTCCACACCCTACCTGTTACTGACCGTACCCTACATTACTCTAACTTTTTTAAGTAAATAAGATTACAAGTAATCAGCAAAGAAAGTCTGCCAGCACAGTTGATTTAAGAGCTCTAAAAAATAATTGAAAGAGATCTTTTTATCCTAAGGGAGTTATTTAGAACAGACTTTTATGTCTCCCGAAAACTTTACTTCATCAAATCTGTTTTGTTGGCTATTACTAAGCAAATGCTGATGGTAAAGAGGGTATGTGGACTTTGGACCAAGACATGTCAAAAGTCTGGGAAAAGGAGCTGGTTTATGGGGGTATCAACCTAATAAAAAATAAATCATAGTGGGGCAAAAACCAGCATCAGGAGTCAGTGTTTGCCATGCAGTGAAATATCCACCAATCATTTAAGAACCTCCTCCTCACTTCTTGAATTCCACAAGAATCTGAAGACCTGGTATTTCAAGTAGTCCCTTTGGGCTCTATGCTTGGCTAGACTCACTTCTGCTCCATGCCAGGATATTCTCCAGGGTGACAGCGCACTCTTCAAATCTGCATAACACAGCATAACATAACAAAACGTGACAAATGAAAATAAAGCTGTTCCCCATATTTAAGCATGTGTGATTCCTTCCCACTGAATATGTGGCGGTCCATCTGATTTTTCAAAAGACAAGGGGAAGAAAATCAGAGACAGTATCATAGCATCATAGATTTCTAATAACATGAGGTAGTTACAATCTGTTTTCAGTTCTTGTGGAACTTTCAAAAGAACTGGAGCTCACCTATGATGCTGGGTGGCTCTGAGATCAGGAACGGTGGGATTTTTCCCTCCTCTATGGGATTTCGTTTTGTTGCATCAAATTTCATCCAATAGTAGGTTACTTCTCTGTGAGCAGATTTTTTTTGTTACAAGTGGATTTGTAAAATCTGGTCGGAACCCAAAAACTCACAAAATTTGATAAGAAACTTGACAGTATTTATCCACCCTTAGTATGCTGTCAGAACCCCTTTCAGAGGCCAACAGGGCAAGCTGTGGTTTCTGGGTCCAAACATGGGGGTTGAGGCCTTTTACTCCTGATGTCCTGGGACCTGACCTACCAAGGATACTGAGCAAGTGGGCCACATACCCCTTGAGCACTTGACTCTCAATATTAGCATTCTTGAGTAGTTCAATGCCCCCTCATGGGGTATGTAGAAACTGGGGGTGAACACAGTCTCATAACTTAAAATATGCACAGCAACAGCAAATACTGGTTGTCCAGTCAAATATTTACTTTTATGAAAAAAGTATTTTATTTAACAACTACTAATACAAAGGGGAATGCAACATTCACAAACACCTTCCACAGTCACTCTGAGGTCAGGGCTCTAGTGTTCCTTAGGCAGTTTCCCATGTCCCACTCACTCCTCGTTCTAGCAATAGTGGATATGCTGCATTCACTATAGGCAGCATCCAGGGTAAGCCCCATTAGTAGTCTGAATCAAAGATTTCCACTCCGACTCTGTCTTCAAGTCAAAAGTGTTCCAATGCTAAAACACTATCTGACAAGCAAGTTTCCCGGGAGGCCAACTGGTCCAAAAGAAGTCTTACCTGCACCTGCAGGATCAGGGTGACCAGATTTCCTGAGTGTGCCCCTCTGTCGGCACTGGAGCAGCAAGTTCAGAAGAGTTCACTGCATGTGGCTCAGACGGTTTATTCTTGGTGGTCTTCACGCATGGTCATGCAGACTCAGCGACCAGAGGTTGGTTGTGACTCCTCCAAGCTTGCTAAGTTCTTTGGTCTATCCCATGGTGCATGGGTGGTGAAAGTAGTGTGAAGGCCTTGACACTAATCATCTATCATGGTGCAGGTCTGCAGGGGTTCCCATGGCAGCCTTTCTCATCTGGTGAATAACCCAACTAAGTCACACTTCTTGATTGATCCGGATAAGCCCTTCTGGCACACATAGTCATCATTTCTTCACTGAACATGAATTCCAATCAGCACAACAAATGCCTCCACCGCAATCCCTCCTTCCATATGGGGTTATCTCACATGGACTACTGCCCATTTAGTATGGCAATCTGTCCATACTGACCCCTCCTGGCATATGAGTTCACCTGTCCCTAACTGCGCATGGGCAATGACCTGTTCGGCACAGCAACAATCACAGCTCACTTCACAGTAGCTCCGCCTGGCATATGGGATTGCTGGTTCCTCACTGCATACAGGTGATGACCCATTTGGCACAGCAACAATTGTGGCTCACTTCACAACAGTCGCTTCTGGAATACGTGGGTCACTGACTTTTGCCTTTTGCACATGGGCAATGACCCGATCGGTGCAGCAGCCATTTTCCTCACACCTTGAAAAGGGGGTTCACTTGACAGTATTCTCCACTGTACCTTGCTCCCTCTAATACTCTCCTCTTCCTCACAGGGCACACTGGTCTTGGCAAGTAGGCATGCACTGGTGCTCAGGACTCCAGGGCAGGTGCTCTAGGATTCCATGGATGATGTCCTCTCACCCACATGGGAAACTCAGAGACTAGCAGGTCTTATCTGTCAGTCCTGATCACTGGCAGTCGTCTTGCAGAGCTTATCCTTCTCACACACCCCAACTGGCTGCTTGACAGTTGACAATGTTTGGGGTCTCGAGCTCCCCCTCGTATAGTCCATTTCCATACACTAAAAGTGATTTATAGTCTGAGTCTCTGGAGTTTATGTTGGGGGTCTGCTTCTTTTTGAGGAGCTCATTCCTCTGCCCTCTTTTCCTCTAGAAAGCAGTCTGTCACAGAAGGAGCATCTCCAAAGCTGTTAACCCCACCACACAGGCCTTAGGAGTGATAATAGTTCACATCTGTATGTCAGCCACATTGATATGTGAATCAAAAGGTTAGTCCAAGGCCTCAGCCCTACTCTTCATGAATCTCAAATCAGCCCTGTCTCCTTCCTGAGGAGTACCTATGCCCCTTCCTTGTGGCCACTCTATAAACAAAGAATACCCTTTGAAGTGTATCAAGGAGCCTGGCTCTCCCTTCTTCAGTGTGTCCCACCCAGCGTACAGGAATGCAGCAATCCACAAATCTTTCTGGGGGAATTAGTCTATCTCCTCTCCTCATATTTCATGCAGGCCTCGGTCTACCAAAATGGAACTGAGTCTGACATGTATTATACCAATCGCAGGCACACAGACAGCTAGCACGTACATATAATATGCATAAACTGAATAGCACTACACCCTTCACGTATTGTTCCACTCACAGGAATATATACACCCAGTACATGGATGTAACATGCAGGCACTGCCCAGCACTGCTTTACTCCACCATTTACAGGAACATTTACACCCGGCACATCTACACTACATGCACACACTGCACAGCGCTACATCCTTCATGTACTATACCACTCATAAACACACATAAACCCAGCACATGCATATAACATAGACACATTCCACAGTACTGCATTATCCATGTATCATACCATTCACTGTCAAACATACACCTAGCACATATACATCAACTATTCACTGCACAGCACTACACATCAAACTGATGCAGGCCAAGGGTGAGTTAAGCACACAGCAGCAGAACTTCAAATGAGTGAGCCTTTGGGCCTCACTCCAGTGACACAAGTAAAAAGGATCTTTTCACTCCTACAACAACCACTGCGCTCGTACTTCTTAACTAACTCCTGGCAAGTAGCCTCCCACCACTGTGACGGTGGAGCTTTGGGTGCCCCTCCTAGACCAACAAGACCTGAATCCATGAGACAGACCTATTTCATGGCATGCACGCATGATCCATTTGTACCTGTGACAACAAAAAACAGCATTTGGGATCAGTACATTTGGGGAACTCAGGGCAGGGGTGCACATCCACTGGCCCTGCAGAGGACATTTCCTGCAAAACACGTGCCTATTGATTTATTATCACTGCCAGGAGTTCATACATTTTCAGGTTGGTAAGGGGGGAAATATATCAACCAAATGTATGAGAGTGTAGTGAAAGGCATTTCCCCATGAAATAAAAAAAAAGAATTCTAAAATGCAAATACACTTTTGCATTCCATTTTAACATGCAGAAACATACACATGTTTTTGGGGTACTTAAATGGTTAGGCATGTGAGCAATCCGATAATGAAAATTAGAACATTTCAGAGCTACTTCTGCAAATCTTTGCGAATTCTTTAGAAGTTAAAAAGCTGTTCTAAATCTAATTGTTAGCCTTTGGCTGGAATTTTTTAGCTTTCTTCAGGCAGCTTCTGTTATTTGAACTCCATGAGTCAGATGTACAAAGAGATAAGGCACACATGGTGGTAGCAAATTAAGCATCAACTTTTTTGTGAGCTGTCTCTGATTTTGTGGTGCCACTTTTGCACTAATAGGTTTCATCACAAAATGTCCAGTCACAGGAGGTCGTTGAATGACCAGCCTTTTGAATATTAATTAGGTACTGTTAGAAATGGGGTTTCTGGTTGGCTAGGGTATCCACCTCAGCCATGCAGAACCTACCCACTGTAGTCAGGGCTAGGGAGTTACACGTCCAAGATAACCCCTCCTCACCCCCTTGGTAGCTTGGCACGAGCAGTCAGGCCTATCCCAGAGGCAATGTGTAAAGCGTTTGCACAATACACACAGCACATGTGATGGAAAATGTACACTACAAAGTAAATACAACACTGAGCTATGTAAAAATAATCTGTATTGCACAAAACATAATTAGACCAACATTACACGTAAGTAATACCCTGCTACCTTAGCAGTTGTCAGAATGTTACACAAGTTACTAATACTCTGCAAGATTTTGCAGTTGTCACATTAGCACACGTAAGTACTCAGGATTCTGCAACATAAGCAGTAGTCAGGAATTATAGTAAAAGATATATGCACTTGTCATGAACAATCCCTAAATAAAAGGAACATTAGAGAATATATCACAAGTCATACAATTACATATCAGCTAGACAGCCCCATAAAAGGAACATTAGCACATATATGTAGGAACAGTAAACAGGTAGGAAACCTAAAACAACCAAAAGTCTGACCTAGGCTCCTAGATTCCCTAAAAAGTACCTGTTTCCAGTTGAAGAGGCACTCCCTGTGTCTTAAGATGAGCATAGGGGGGGGCCGGCACTCCTGTGTGCAAAACAGGGCCACGTTTCTCGTGAGGGCCTGCCTTAACCTCCTCACACCCTGTCCGTGGGGTGGGGGCCGGGCGTGGCCCAACAATAATTATGCGGGCAAAGGCAGAAAGGGACCTCCATCGAGGTCTCCCTTCCCGATTCCGGCTGAAGAATAAAATGCCCAAGAACAGGAGTGTCCCTCTCCTAGCACAGTTCCCCGTGCCTTCCCCAAGTCCTGCATGGTGTGGAAGGAAACTCGGACCCCTTCGGGTGCCTGAGGGAAACACTCGCCCGCACCGGATGCGGTGCACGAGTGAGGGAAGCTGTTCCTGAGCCGCCAGGAGGCTTCCTGCAGAACTGGAGGCGGCTGGTTCCCCGGGGTCGCCAACAGGAGCACGCTTGCTCCGGTTCCTTTGCTTGTGTGCCTCGGGTGCACTAAGATGAGCGCGGACCTCACGCTAAGGAAACTTCCAAAAGCCCGGCTGCGGCGGTGATTTTTGGGCTCCAAATAAAGCACTTTACACAGCGCTAAGACCAAATCTGCAGCCTGGGATGCGGCGGTGAATTTTGGCAAAAGCAGCGCTAAGGAAAAACGTGGTAGAGATTGTTACAGGGGTCAGCACCCTGCCCCTGGGAACAACAAAACAAGCAGGATTAGAGGGCTGGTGGGCCCAGCTGCAGGCAGCACAAGGGGTGCAGATGGTGGCAATTCCTCCTAGTGACCCGACAGGTCACAGGTCAGCACAACAGCAGCAGTCCAAGGTGGTTTCCTGGTGAGTCCATGCATCAGAGTTCTGTGTCCAGTTTCAAGTTCCAAGAGTGTTCAAATTGTGGGGAAAATTCCCCTGTACTTATACTAGGGTTACAGTGGAGAGGAGATTCCAGCCAGTTACAACTGGTTCTGGGAGTGCCCCCTCTCTCCTTTCAGCACAGGCTTCAAACATCAGTGGGGGGTTAATGACCCTATTTTGTGAGGCCAGGGCACAGTCTTTACAAATGCAGGTGTGCCCTGCCTCTCCCTTCTCTCAGCCCAGGAAGGCTTTACAATATGTAGATGCACCTCTGTGACACCTCCACCCTCCCTGTGTTCAGGCTGTCTCAAAAGTATGCACAAAGCCCCAACTGTCAGTCTGCCCAGACGTGGATTGGAGACAAGCTGCAAAACACCAAAGTCATAAGCACAGATAAATGTGCACTTTCTAGAAGTGGCATTTCTGTGATAGTAATAAAAAATACACCTACACCATTAAGCAGCATTTCTCACCACTATCACAACCATACCAAACACGCCTACACTACCCCTCATAAATCAGACAATACCCCTTACACATAAGGCAGGGCATTTCCAATGCAATCCTATGAAGAGGCAGCACTCACAGCAGTGAGACAAGAAGTCAGGCTCTTTGTCACTACCAGGACAGGCCACGCAACATGGCACATGTCCTGCCTTCTACATACATGGCACCCTGCCCAAAGGGCTAGCTAGGGCGTACCTTAGGGGTGACTTACATGTAGTAAAAGGGGAGTTCTGGGCCTGGCAAGTAAATTTAGATGCCAGGTTCCTGTAGCAGGAAACTGCGCACACAGACTCTGCGCTAGCAGGCCTTAGATAGGTTTGACAGGCTACTTCAGTGGGTGGCGCAAGCAGCGCTGCAGGCCCACTAGTAGCATTTAATTTACAGGCCCCGGGTATAGGGATACCACTTTACAAGGGACATATAGGTAAATTAAATATGCCAATCAGTATAATCCAATCATACCAAATTTGTAAGGGAGAGCACATGCACTTTAGCACTGGTTAGCAGTGAAAAAGTGCTCAGAGTCAAAACGTCAGCCAAGGAGGCAAGAAGCAAAACGTCTGGGGTTGACCCTGTAAAAGGGCCAGGTCCAACAGGTACATTTCTATTTTCCCATTTGTAAGTCCATTGATTGGCTACAAACACAAAGGAATGGTAGGCTGCAACAAATAGCAGACCACGTTCCCTGCATTTGCATTCTCAAATGGGAAACTTTTTTTAAACAGGCTATGTTCTTTAACTGGGTGCGATGCTTTTTTTCTAACCAGAAAAAAAACAGTTTTGGAAGTCATCAGAAGGAGGAGGCACCACTACATGCTCCACCCAAGGTCGCCCAACACAAGTCCCAAATTTATCAATGTTTTGCAACAACAGTGCATTTTGGTTCACAATTATTGTAATTGTAATTATATAGCGCTTAATACCCCATGAGGTGGCAATTATGAGGATACACCCCTCTCATGCGCCTTCCTAATTATGCTTGAGAAAGGGTCGGTAAACCACTTTTGCAGTTTAGAAAGGGCTTTCTGAATCACAAAAGGCATTGAGTGAATAGCAAAAATCCATTTCGCGTCACCAAGAATTTGATTTTATGAATCACAGGGTTTACAACCACATAAAGGCTTTCTATATCTGGCCTTATAAATGTTTATTGAGGGGACTTGCATCAAAACATCATCATTTATATTTTGAGGTGTATTAGAAACAAGCACGACATTATGTTTATTTGAGTCATGCAGTAATTGAATTCGTGAGTGGATGTGTGTGCATTGATTTTCATTATGCCTTGTGCGCTCGAGGAATGATAGCATTTGCTCATGCAGTAATGTACTGGTCGCTTAGCGCCTTAGATTGGCTGCCACATTAGGTTGGAATTCCTCTTCCGGAAATGAATCTTCCTACTCTGAGAGCAGCTCGCCCGCCTGCCAGCACACACTGTAGTTAGTGGAACCCCGCTCATCGCCAACGTATGCAGATTGCTGCATTGCCTTTGCTAGCGAAAGGACTGTGGGATGTTAAACTGTGCAGTTGTTTCCACACAGAGAATTAATGCAAATAGATGCCGGTGTTGTGATAGGAGTCGCGTTAAATGACACGTTTTCTGGAGAAAGCAGGGACAAATGTCAGTAAATGCTTTGACATGATGAGCCTCGGTACCACTTGGAGCTTACAAGAGGGATGATAATGGATGAAATGTGAACAGCTTAGCAACAGAAAGCTACTTTATGGTGTGACTGAAGCTGCTGCAGATCTGAGTCACAGCCTCCCTCTCTCTCTCTTAAGAATGCCAGGAGCATCCCTGAGACAAATGCAAATTGAATATCAAACAAAAGGTTCCTCTGCGTTTCTTCCTTTGGTGTGTACTGTCTTACTGCTAAACATAAAATGTAGGCCCATATTTATACTCGGTTTGCGCCGAATAAGCATCATTTTTTTACGCTTAATTCAGTGCAAACCCAACTCCATACATATACTTTGTCACTAGGCAGTCTAGCGCCAAAGTTATAGAGTTTACTTCTTTTTCAGCACGTGAAAACCTACCTTGCGTCAATGAGATGCAAGGTAGGCGTTCCTGTCCAGAAAATGATGATATGACCTTAGCCCCATATTTATCCCCCATGCAAAAATCTAGCACGGGGGTATGGGGCCTTAAATCATGGTGCTAAGCTTGCTTAGTGCCATTATTTAACGCCTGGGTCAGGGCAGGTGTTAGGGAACCGGTGGGCCTTTTTCCATGGTCAGAGACCATGGAAAGAGCCTACAGGTGCTATTCCCTGGCCCCAGGGACACCCTCACCCACCCCCACCCACACCCACACCAGGAAGACACCTAAGGATGGGGGACCCCATTCCAAGTAGATAGAGGTGAGTATTTTTTTTCTGTAGTGCAATGGGAGGGGGCCTAACTTGGACCCCCTACATGGCACTGTGTCCAATGACCATGCCCATGCCCATGGGACACAAGTCCCCTGGGCATGGCCATTAAGATGGGGGGCATGACTTCTGTCTTAACTGAGACAGGAGTGAAGTCCATGGGGTTCTAATGTCAGAAAATGACGCTAGTCTGGGCAGAGGCAGTTGTTTTGCCTCTGCCGTATAAGCGTCATACTCTGACGCTAAAACACCTGTTCCCCCTACCCCTCCCCCACACGGCTAGCGGCCTTTTCCATGACTCTAGCCGGGCCTTACCACCGGCTAGCGTCATACCATATATACGACGTCTGGTGGGCATCTTGGTATGGCGCTAGCTGGCAGAAACCTTTTTGACGCTGAACTGCGTTAGCGCAGTTCAGCATCAAAAAGTATAAATACGCCCCTTATTTTTTAAAGGTGGGATCCACAACAGCAAACTGCGCTACTCCTATTGTTTGCTCTCATTGCAGCAAGAACAAATAATCCGCAGTTGAGGAAAATAAGCAGTCAGTCAATTTTTCAATTTATGGATAAATGGATGAACAACAATAGTTGTACAGTGCCTAAAGCATGCAAGGACCATCAGAAGATTTAATCTGTAGGCTATTAAAACACACCTTCAAGGGCTTTACAGGACGAAATATCAGACTTTAGCAAGCATTAGGTCCCTTTCTGCTTAAATGGTGTCAGGAAGGGCATTAAAGATAAGTAGTGACCTGGTGGCACAGCTATGCCCCCTGTGGTGGCCATACAAAAGTAAAGGATAAACAGAATGTTAGCTTCTGATGACACTTGGATCGTTTTTGACGGGTACAATCATTTTATGCCATAGTGCTTCCGAACTTTAAAGAACATGTCTAATAGTTCAATTAAAATTCAAGAAAGTAGAAGATTTACATATACAAGTAAGCATGTTGGAGACAGATGTTAACATATTATAGCATAATCTAAATGGGTTGTAGGATGCTCTAGAATGGTCAGACATGAGTAAGTCAGTCTTGTGTCTTGTGAGTTTTGCTAGAGGTTTCATTCAATATGTAGCTAATGGGTGCTCCTTGACGCTGATTTTTACTGTGGTCAGCTGTAAGGAAATGGCTCCCTGTTGCAGTTACCCCCCACTTTTTGCCTGATACTGATGCTGACTTGACTGAGAAGTGTGCTGGGACCCTGCTAACCAGGCCCCAACACCAGTGTTCTTTCACCTGAAATGTACCATTGTCTCCACAATTGGCACAACCCTGGCACCCAGGAAAGTCCCTTGTAACTGGTACCCCTGGTACCAAGGGCCCTGATGCCAGGGAAGGTCACTAAGGGCTGCAGCATGTCTTATGCCACCCTAGGGACCCTCACTCAGCACAGACACACTGCTTGCCAGCTTGTGTGTGCTGGTGGGGAGAAAATGACAAAGTTGACATGGCACTCCCCTAAGGGTGCCATGCCAACCTCACACTGCCTATGGCATAGGTAAGTCACCCCTATAACAGGCCTTACAGCCCTAAGGCAGGGTGCACTATACCACAGGTGAGGGCATAGGTGCATGAGCAGTATGCCCCTACAGTGTCTAAGCAAAACCTTAGACATTGTAAGTGCAGGGTAGCCATAAGAGTACATGGTCTGGTAGTCTGGCAAAAACGAACTCCACAGCTCCATAATGGCTACACTGAATACTGGGAAGTTTAGTATCAAACTTCTCAGAATAATAAACCCACACTGATGCCAGTGTTGGATTTATTAAAAAATGCACACAGAGGGCATCTTACAGATGCCCCCTGTATTTTACCCAATTGTTCAGTGCAGGATTGACTGGTCTGTGCCAGCCTGCTGCTGAGAGACGAGTTTCTGCCCCCATGTGGTGAGCGCCTTTGTGTTCTCTGAGGACAGAAACAAAAGCCTGCTCTGGGTGGAGGTGCTTCACACCTCCCCCTGCAGGAACTGTAACACCTAGCAGAGAGCCTCAAAGGCTCAGGCTTCATGTTACAATGCCCCAGGGCACTCCAACTAGTGGAGATGCCCGCCTCCTGGACACAGCCCCCACTTTTGGCGGCAAGTCCAGGAGAGATAATGAGAAAAACAAGGAGGAGTCACCCACCAGTCAGGACAGCCCCTAAGGTGTCCTGAGATGAGGTGACCCCTGCCTTTAGAAATCCTCCATCTTGATTTTGGAGGATTCCCCCAATAGGAATAGGGATATGCCCCCCTCCCCTCAGGGAGGAGGCACAAAGAGGGTGTAGCCACCCTCAAGGACAGTAGCCATTGGCTACTGCCCTCCCAGACCTAAACACAACGATTTAGGGGCTCCCCAGAACCTAGGAAACTAGATTCCTGCAACCTAAGACAAAGAAGGACTGCTGAGCTGAAAACCTGCAGAGAAGACGGAGACACCAACTGCTTTGGCCCCAGCTCTACCGGCCTGTCTCCCCACTTCTAAAGACACTGCTCCAGCGACGCGTTCCACAGGGTCCAGTGACCTCTGAAGCCTCAGAGGACTACCCTGCATCTAGAAGGACCAAGAACTCCAGAGGACAGCGGCTCTGTTCCACAAAGACTGCAACTTTGCAACAAAGAAGCAACTTTGAAACAACACACGTTTCCTGCCGGAAGCGTGAGACTTTGCACTCTGCACCCAATGCCCTCGGCTCGACTTGTGGAGAACAAACACCACAGGGAGGACTCCCCGGCGACTACGAGACCATGAGTAGCCAGAGTTGACCCCACTGAGCCCCCACAGTGACGCCTGCAGAGGGAGTCTCGAGGCTCCCCCTGACCGCGACTGCCTGGTAAAGACGCTGCACCCGTAGCCCCCAGGACCTGAAGGATCCGACCTCCAGTGCAGGAGCGACCCCCAGGTGGCCCTGTCCCTTGCCCAGGTGGTGGCTACCCCGAGGAGCCCCCCCCTTGCCTGCCTGCATCGCTGAAGAGACCCCTTGGTCTCCCATTGAAACCTATTGCGAACCCGACGCCTTTTTGCACACTGCACCCGGCCGCCCCCGTGCTGCTGAGGGTGTACTTTCTGTGCTGACTTGTGTCCACCCGGTGCCCTACAAAACCCCCCTGGTCTGCCCTCCGAAGACGCGGGTACTTACCTGCTGGCAGACTGGAACCGGGGCACCCCCTTCTCCATTGAAGCCTATGCGTTTTGGGCACCACTTTGACCTCTGCACCTGACCGGCCCTGAGCTGCTGGTGTGGTAACTTTAGGGTTGCTCTGAACCCCCAACGGTGGGCTACCTTGGGCCCAACTTTGAACCCCGTAGGTGGTTTACTTACCTGCAAAACTAACAAACACTTACCTCCCCCAGGAACTGTTGAAAATTGCACTGTCTAGTTTTAAAATAGCTATATGTCATTTGTGTGAAAACTGTATATGCTATTTTGCTAATTCAAAGTTCCTAAAGTTCCTAAAGTTCCCAAAGTTCCTAAGTGGAGTATTTTTCATTTAAAGCATTGTTTGTAATCTTGAACCTTTGGTTCTTAAAATAAACTAAGAAAATATATTTTTCTATACAAAAACCTATTGGCCTGGAATTGTCTCTGAGTGTGTGTTCCTCATTTATTGCCTGTGTGTGTACAACAAATGCTTAACACTACCCTCTGATAAGCCTACTGCTCGACCACACTACCACAAAATAGAGCATTAGAATTATCTCTTTTTGCCACTATTTTACCTCTAAGGGGAACCCTTGGACTCTGTGCATGCTATTTCTTACTTTGAAATAGTAAATACAGAGCCAACTTCCTACATCAGCAATGTCGGTATTGGGCGTGATTTCCAGATTTGGTGCATTGCCAGAAAATGCATGTTTCATATATATGGGGAGACTGAGATGTAGAAAGGCATCCGGATAAGGATAAGGATGAGTTGGTAGCTGGAATCCGTAGCCAGATTCTTTAGAGCATCCTTGTACGTGATACATTCAGTCGTGTATGAAGTTCATGTCTTCTAGGTTTGGGTAGACAGCCGATGTCAGTAAAGGAGTGATCAAATTTCCTCTTTTTGGAGATGAGGTAGTCAAAAAAAATTAGAACTGCTTTTAGTGGTGAAAGTCATGCTTTGTGGAGAACCGTGACTAAAACACATTCTGATGTGGAGACAGAGTTAGAAATAGGTAATGTAACAGTATCATGAGAGAATGGCCATATAACAGTATCATTAGAGAATGGCCACTGTGCGGACAACTTTACTGATCTGGTAAGGGGTCACATAGATTGTATTTGTGAGAGAGTCCTTCTGATACAGGATGATTTTATTTATATATTTATTTACTTTTAAGTACAGTGAAAACTATTCCTCCAGGAGGGACATCAACATGTTTTAGATGCCAGGACCAGCATACCTCAACTACCGCCTCGCCTTCTAAGTACCCAACAGACGTCTCGATTCATCCCAACTTGCCCTTGCAGCCATCCCCAAGATCCGGAAAAGCACAGCAGGAGGAAGCTCATTCTCCTACCTAGCAGTCTGGATATGGAACACGCTACCCCTCAAGGTCAGGCAGACTGCATCACTGATGCAGTTCAGGAAGAACCTCAAGACCGGGCTCTTTGTTTGATCAGCACGCCCACAAACAGCACCTTGAGACCCTATCGGTGATTAGCTGCACTTTACAAATCCACGACTGATTGATGCCAATGAAGGACTAAGAGAAAATACTGCACAACAAACTATCTGATTTACGTGAAACACCAAAGAGAAAAACATAAGATTGTTTTTCAATACATACATGCAGAAAAAAACAGTAAAACACATTGGCAACAATTTTATAGTGGTATGTGGAAAGATAGAGATATATCTAGGAGTGAACGTCTTGATTCTAGCGGTTATTATTTGAGAGAGGAAAGAAAAGTGGTAATGCAATCAGATTATTTGTCCCTTGAGACAAACAGAGCAGCAGTATGATGCACACCTGTCATGAACGCATGCATGTTTATGGTATTTCTATAGTACAAGCCTAGCCAAAAAGCAGCATAACACTGTACAGAGTCAAAGACAAGCTTAAACTGAATAAGTGATGGGGCAGGTAGCTGGGTATGGATGGGTAGTGTATTGTGATGTAGTGTTTTAGAGAGGGTAGTCTAAAACTCATTCCTATGTTAGAGCAGTGCTGATGTAGACCTGGTGGATGGAGGGATGTTGTTCCAGAGTGCAATTGCCTTATGTCTTCTTTTTAGTTTTTACAACTTTTAGCCTGCAGTCTGATTGTATACTTGCTGCGGGAAGAAATGGTAAACCTGTCTTCAAGATAAGCAGGAGTGTGGGTTATAATAGCTTTTTAAATGATTGCATCAGGGCTTGAAGATGGTGAGGGTCACAAGTGGAGCCAAAGGCGTTACATCTGGATAGGGAACATGTGATCCCATTTCTTCGGGGCGATAGATGAGACGTACTGCATGCAGGATGTCCATGGGGGTTGTCAGGGTGGAGTTGGGAAGGCCAAAGTGTTACCACAATCCTGATCAGGGACATTACACATCCCAAATAAATGCATTCTTGGCTTGGCAGTTGAGTCTGGGTGTCCTGAGTCAGGTCTGCTATGTCCGTGTTGGTTTTTCTCATCATCCTGATTTTACGAAGAGGGTTTAACTTGTTTATTTTTTTGTATCAGGAACTTAATATATATATATATATATATATATATATATATATATATATATATATATATATATACGGTATATATTTATAATGATCAGTGTACCAAATAAAGTAACAAATCTGCACCCATATAAGTACTCCTTGAATGGATGCTAATTTACTACTTTTTGAAATTCACAAACATTGGCAGAAGTAGGCTTTGAAAACTGTGCCAGCATCAGGTTAGCAGGCATACTAGTGGCAATCAAACACCCAAGAGGTGATGGGACAATTGCTTACACATAGTATAATCACTGTCAAACACTGGGGTAGTATTCCAACCTATTGTATTTTGCTCACTGCACTACTCTAGACAAAAAGCTTGAGTCAGGGTTTGTCAGATTGAGTAAAGGCAGATGGGCTGGCAGGAAACTTTTCGTCAGACATCATGCCTTTACTTCCTCTGCAAATATAGACATGTCTGCCGGCTGAATGGACTTTTGTATACATTGCCAGGAACTGCTGTTCTTGTCATTGTAGGAAAATTCTAAATAACAGCTCCATCAAACATGACGGCAATCCATCAAACATTTCCATATATATATATATTTTTTTTTTAACAAACCAATAAAGAGTTTATTTTGAAAAAGAAAAGAGAAAATGTGTCTCCCACACCATTGGGATTTCTACCGTAGTGTGGGGTCATTTTTCTTTTTCCACTGTCCCTCACCACCAGGATGTACCTCGCAGTGATGGACAATGCAATAGAAGCAATCCAATCATCCACTCTAAAAAGGGAGAAAGGTAACCTCTGTAAATCCGATGCCATGAGGACATCAGAAGATATTTTACACAGACAAACTAAGGGCTTGATTTAAGGAAAGTGGTGCTGCATCCAATGCAGTGTCACTTTTCTTGCGCCCCCTGTGCCCCCCTAAAGCCACCATGTGTGCGCCTTATTTGTGATACAGCACATCATGCTAGTATTAGGAACAGTAGTGTCAAAATTGTTGACGCTATTGTGGCGCTTTGTTCCACTAGCGTGAAAGATTTTGACGCTAGTGAAACAAAGTGCAAGGAGGCCCATTGCTTACAATGGGTGCGTCCTTTTAACACCTGGTTTTAGCAGGCATTAAAAATGATGCAAAAAATGGCACAATGAAATCTTTTAGATTTCATTGTGCCATTTATGTGGGCCTCCTTACGCCGGAACACCCCCTTTGCATAAATTATGCATGGCACATGCATAATGTGGCACAAAGGGTTACAAAGTGGCGCCATGCATGCATGGTGCCACTTTGTAAATATGGCACGGGGAAAAGGCCACCTTAGCGCTTCATTAGCATAAATAAAATGATGCTAAGGCAGCGCTAAAGTGGCACAAGGGGCTCTTAAATCTGCCTCTAAATTTTACTCCGCATAAAATTTGCAGTCCACCAGTCTCAAAATCAGGTTGACGGACAGTGAGTGTGATAGGCAAGGTACTCTGTCTGATTGAGTACCATGGCTGCCAAACTCTAAATCAGCCCTAGAGGCCCACCAGACTCAAATCAGTACTGCCCCTTCCCCTCATGGGAGCAGCCCATCCAAAACATTGGTCATCTCACTCATTCTTCCTCCGACTCACTGCTTTTGGGAATTTGAGATTCACATCCCTCCATCAGAATCTTACGAACTAAACTACACCCCTGATCCAGATGTGACAGTATGAGGGCATGGACAGCAGTTCTGAAGTTGCTTTCTGCAAGTAACTGTTTCACCTTCCTCTGAGCAGAGAGCTGGTACCAGGCCATCTTTGTTTTTTAGCAATGTGTTCCTTGAGGGTGATGTTGGTTTTTAGGGTGAATCCAAGTGACCTGGCATTCACAGAAAGTTAGAGTTTAAAGCTGTCAAGGTTCTGTTCATTGAGCCAGGTTTGCACTGTTTCTTGAGTGTTGTTACTGGCAAATAACTGAAATTCTGCCTTGATTGGGTTAAGCTTCCTAGAGAAGCCAAAAATGTAGGTCTGGGTGATTTGGAGCAGTGTTTTAGGTGTTGGATGACTGAAGCAGAGGAAACTTTCAAGTAGAGCTGTGAATCAATGGCATATTGGTGAATCTTGCTGCTTTTAGCTATGTGTAGAGCTCCAAGCAGCTCAATGTAGAGGTTGAAGATGGCAGGAGGCAGTAGGGAATCCTGGAGACTCTGCAGGAGATTGCGATCTTCTGGGATCAGGAGTTGCAGATGTGGATAAACTGGTATTAGTTATAAAGGTAGGATTAATGAATTATTCTGCAGGATATGGTGCAACAAGCCGTTTCATAAATGTATGTGATCCATTTTCTTGATAGCTGACAGCATTTTGAGGTATACTTTTGAGCTATGAATCTCTTCACAGAAGTGGGTCATGTTGACCCTAGTAAGAGGTTTTCAGGGAAGCCAGGTCATTGGAGGCCTTAGCCTTCTTTCCCTTGGCAGAGGATTACTCAGTATAATTTAGAAACCCGAGCCAGCCAGGTTGGCATCAGTCTGCCTTCATCTGAGTCGCCAGTGCAGTGACTCACTGAAGGCACTGATCTTTGGCAAGTGGGTGTTATGCTTCAAAGCCCTGATCAGTGAAAGACTTTTTTTACCTCAGTTCTTTGATCTTCAGGAGGCTATAAAGGCAGCAATGTAAAAAAATATATCACTTGTCTCAAAACATGAGAGAAGGAAAGAGACTTGCGATGTGAGATTAAACAAACACATTCAATAATAAGCATCTCCTGAGGGCGGATAAGGAGTTGGAGAAAGGGTTTGTGTAGAGGTCTAACCCACAACAGCAGTTGCCCCATCACATCCTTCTGGGCATCTGATGGATTCCTAAGTATGTCTAGGAGTGCATGAGCTCAGTTTCTCTTGAGGCATCTACCAGTGATTGTGGTTTATCAAGGAAGGGAATGTGTGGGTGTGAGACAGTGGTGTACATTTCTCACCCCTCCTCTGGGAATATTAAAATGACTGACATGCTCGCCCTAGTCTGGGATTGCAGGGGCTGAGGTTCACTGACTTTGGTGTGTGGTGTGAATGTCGACATTGGACACTTCCAGGGCACTTACGTATGGAGGAATGTGCCCCAGGTATTTTTTAATTTCTCCATATGCTTGATGAGGGGATCTTTTCGTAAGCCACCATCGTGTGCATGTCCGATGTTTGGTAGGAAGGTGGTGTAGAGGAATTCCGATGGCTAAAATCTCGACTTTTGTGATCGTTAGTCCCCACTATTATTTTCCCTAGCTATTGAGCCCCTGGCCGCCCGGCTCCATTCCACCGGGTCGGGCAGAGGGATAGTGTGGGGACAGACTGAAAATATCATCTCACTCTACGCAGACGATGTCCTAATATATTTGAGGGATGGTGAGGCAGGATTACCCTGGGCATTAGAGGAATTGGACAACTTTGGAACTCTCTCGGGGCTCCGGTTAAATAGAGGTAAGACATTCGTCTTCCCGCTGAGATCGGGTGGAACGCGCCCATCAACATGTCCTGTGGATGTCGTGTGGGCACGCACACCTTTAAATACCTGGGCATCCAGGTGTTCCATGACCTGAGAGACCTACGTGAGGGTAACATAGGTAAGGCACTCCGCGCACTCCGCTGTTCGGTGGGATTTTGGAGATCCCTAAGACTGACCATCTCAGCTAGGAAATCCCTGTCAAAGATGATAATGCTCCCACGCCTCCTTTACTTCTTCACCAACTTACCGGTAACGGTGCCCTCGACATGGTTCCACGAGTTAAACACGCTACTCAGAGATCTTATATGGGATGGAGGCGGCAGGCGTGCCTCGCTTCCTGTCCTCTGTAGACCAGCGCTCATGGGGGGCCTCAGTGTTCCGGATTTCGAATCTTATTACTTGGCCTGTCAGTTACAGTGGATTGCCAGCTGGTTTGCAGGGGGAGGCCGCATGGATAGACACACAGTTAGTGGAGTGAGAGATGGAAACTGGATACTCACACACATGGTCACCCGGGCAGGAACGCGCAAGGGAGGAAGTACGCTACTGAAAATTGCAATAGATTGCTGGAAGCGATGTTCACGCCGAGTGGGAATAAGGGCAGCATATTCCCTGGCTCTTCCTTTGGAGAGGCTGGTATTCCACCCATGTGACGGGTCGACGACTAGCAGTGGCCTGGGGACCTGGGCGAGTAAAGGGGTGAAGACTCTCTGTGATTTCTTCCAGGGCAGAGTATTAAGATCATTCACGGATTTAGTTGAAAGGAATAACGTACCGACTGGGCAGTTCTTAACTGACCAGCACCTGACTCACTGTATCAAAACAAACTGGGGTACGATTAATGCAGAACCGGAGACACATAACATTCTGCATCTCCTCCTGACCATAGGCGAGGATACCCACCTGGTCACTAAGTTGTACAGGTCCCAGAATGAGAGCACACTGACCCCCCTTCATTCGTTACGAGAGAGATGGGAAAAGACATTAGAGAGTACCCTGACAGAGGCGGAGTGGAAGAAAGTCCTTGCATGCCCTAGGACAGTGTCTAGGAATACACGATTGAGGTACATACAATTTAATTACTTGCACAGAACGTATCTCACACCGCATAGACTAAACATCATCTATGGGGGAGACTCCAGAACATGTCCTAAATGCAGTGAGCCGGATGCAGACTTGGACCATATGCTGTGGCTCTGCCCGGGAATCCGGCGGTCCTGGGAGGAGGTCCTGCGCGAACTGGAAAGACCGTTGGGTGTCAGATTAGCACAGACCCCATCGCTGTGCCTGCTGGGTCTTCATTCGGGACTAGCGGTGGGTGCTGTAGCTACCCGTTTTCTAGATCTGGCATTAGCACTTTATAGGAGACAAATAGCGCTGGGCTGGAAATCTCCTGGATGCCCCCCATTAGAGGTGTGGCGTCGCGAAGTCACGAGGTGGGCTAGAGCCGAGCTACAGGTCTTGGGACACAAAGAAATGAAGGGGCTGCGCCAGAAACCCATAACCCCCCTATGGGAAGAAATCTTAGAAAGATGGGAACTTCGAGATAGCGGAGTGGAAATACACCAGAACTAGCCACCAGCTAGGAATAGTAGAGCTGACAGGTGCACTAAAACACAACACTAACGGCTGTAAAATAGAACGAGGGTCTCCAACGCCAAGTAAAATGTGGTCGAGGGAGGCGGCACCCGCCTGGGCGTAGTAGAGACTGACCAGGATTGGCCAAAGAGTCACATCAATGCATCCACCCACTAGACAAAAGTATCCCCCGGGCAGGTACAAATTAAAGTGAGAACGTTGTGAGAAGGCTGCAACCACAGGGCGCCCAGACTTAGTTCCCCCCTACAATTGACACTTACCCCGAGTTAATCACCATCATGTAAATATTTCTATAGAAAACCGGTTAAGAAGTTATATAAACTTAAAGCACGCAAGAACAAACACTGTCTACGAATCGGAACAGTATAACTTCTAATGGAAATGTTTGATGCTTTCAATTGAATATGTTATAATTGTATTATCAATGTACGAGAATAAAATGATAATAAAATATATATTTTTTTAAATGGATCACGTCCTCCAAGCATCGGATCCCCTATGCTTTCCACAGGTCCAGTCCACTTCCTCTGAAACCGATAGTTGTATCCCTGTTCCTCCAAATGGCAGCATGCAAGTAGATGGTGACTGAGGACCATAGCAGTGTATGGACCCATTGCCAGACAAAGCAAGAATAATGTAAGATAGGGTTATGTGTAGGGTGCGATTGGTCATGTCCAATCTAAAAGATCACAAGGTCCCCCTCTGTGTGTAGTAAATGTTACTTCATGATGACCCACTAGGGGCGTTCCCTATGGATTTACAGAATGTGTACTGTGTGTGATAGTTGACATGTCAACCAATAGGATTCCACATGTGAGCGTGCAGTTCACCCTCAATGGTTTTGGAGTAAAGTTTGGAGATCTTAAGATTTGACTCGGGTCCACTCCAGATGAAGTGTTTGATGATCCGATCAGTTTCCTGCAACAGTGCCAAATGCACCCTCAAAGTAAGCATGCCAGATATATAGTTTGCATTTGGACCAATTTATTTTATAGCCTGAAATCGACAAGGAGTTGATCACTTTCATCTGTACTGGAATGGATTCTGAATGTTCAAAGAGAGTCACCAGTATGTTCCCCTGCTACCATTGGTATGCCCCAGATGGCCAACATCTTCTGTATAGTCACCACCAAGGGTTCTAATGCCAGTGAAAATAACGAGGGGAGGGAGTGCTGCTTTCCTCCACTGTTGATGGTGAGGAAAAAGGATGAGAAGCTCCCAGATGACACCAAAGCTGTAGAGGGACTGTACAGTCAGTGGACCTTATCAATAAATGAGGACTCCAAGCCCATTGCTATCATGACTCCAAATAAATGCAGCTATTCTACACTGTTAAAAGCTGCTTTTTCACCCCTCTTATAATGCCTCTGTTTTAGTCGAAAGAGAACTACCTCTGCTTGCGTCATGTAGAGTGTATTCCAGTCATATTTGGCCAGTTCTCTAAAGCACGTGGGATTCAATGCTGCCTCGTGCTGGTGTGCAAAAGGTGGTTAGTCTGCATTGTTCATCCTCCTGCTGTTTCCTAAAGACTGCTGAGTTCCTCATTAGGTAACCCCCGCTGAGGCATGCCTTCTCTGTCCCCCAAAGTATATTGGTAGAGGGAACTGTGTCTGCGTCGTTAAGTAGGTATTGTCATAAGTATGCACATAGGTGTTAGACCTGGCATCCTTGGCATGGTTTCCCCTGTTTTTTTTTGCCTCTGCCTCCTGTATTTTTGACTGTCTGCTGGATTTTGTTTTTGCTGGTTTTGGTACTCTGGGCACTTTACCACTGCTGAAGCGCAAGTGCTCCCTCTGTAAATTGTGATTATGGTTGGTTATCCAGGATTGGCATATTGATCCGTCCACTTGAGTAGTCCTGTAAACATGTCTCAGACCTGCCATTGCAGTATCTATGTCTGCAGTTTTAAACTGCCATGGTGACCTGGCAAGTGCACCCACTTGTTCGGCCCAAATGTTCCCTTTTAGTACATGTAAAGCACCCCTAAGGTAGGTCCCAGGTAGCCCCTTGGGCAGGATGTAGTGTATTTAAAAGGTAGGACACGTGCTGGTGTGTTTTACATGTCCTGATAGTCAAATACTGCCCAATTCGGTTTTCACTATTGCAAGGCCTATCATTCCCATAGGTAAACATGGGGATTGCCTTGAAATATGGCGTAATTTCCCACTGGGAGCAGATAGTTATGTGAAGTTTGCAGTCTCTAAAGTCACAATTTAAAGATACATCTTTTAGTGAAGGTCGTTTTTAACTTGTGTGTTTGAAAATGCCACTTTTATAAGGTGGGCATTTTCTTGCTTATCTATTCTGTGCCTCTGCCTGGCTGTGGAATACACGTCTGGGTCAGGATGACAGTTGGGCAGCTGGTGAATTCACGTTAGACAGTCACACAAAGAAAGCTGAGGTGTACCCTGCATATCCTGATAGGTCTTCCTGGGCTAGGGTGGTGGGAGGAGCTGACACTTGCACCTGTATAGGACTGTGCCTGTCCTTACACAATGCAGTCTCCATCCCTGTAGAGTGTGTCTAGGACCAGGGCAGGAAAGGTTTCTGGATCAAAAGGAGAAGAGCTGAACAGCTGTGAGGAGGAGTACTGCCCCTTTGAGGTGTGTGCTTTGCTGGGTTGGCCTGCAGTTATTACTTCTGCTTTGGAGAGGACAAAGACTGTACTTTGCTGTGTATTTCTTGTGAAATTTCTCCAAGGGCTTGGACTGAGCTTGCCTCCTATTAAGAAGACTCAGGGACATCAAAGAATTCACCTCAGGACCCGGACTTGCCAAGAGGTGCCATTCCACTTCCTCGGCCCTTTGGAGTGAAATCTGGCATACAACAAGAAGAGACAGGCACATCAACTCCGGATGGCTCTCGAACCGGTGCCACTGCCCGAATCCATGCTGCTGCCTGCACCAGAAGCCGTGGTCCCCACTGAATTGCGATGACCGACACCACAGGCCCTGCTACAACATCTCTGAAGTCCTGCAACAGTCCTGAATGCCGTGCCACCAACATCCATGACACCCGATGCGGTGCCTGTGGCCCCATGCTGTGAACATGACCCTAGGAGGTTGCTCCATCGGGTCTTGACCCACTGGACTCATCGAACCTGCCGGATCGTAATGAACCGATGCCTCATCAGCGATGCCGCCTTACCTCGGCTGCCTCCTTAGGGTACTGACACCTCACCACCTGCGTATCAGTATGGAACCAACACCGCACCGACTCCAGCAACACCTCACCTCCCTGACTCTGTGCACATCTTTGACTCTGCCTCGTTACTATGGTACTGCACCTGGGGTCTGTACGACTCCGTGACCAGCGCAACACTTTCTCACGAGTGACGTCGGACTGTTGGACAAGACTCCGTCATAAAACCATGATAGCACCAGTTGGAACTAGTGTGTTTCTAAGCGCTTTATTGAGATTTATTCTTCTAAAAGTCATATCTCTATTTATTTATGTTGGATTTTTGTTGTTTTGGTCTTGTTTTGCTTAGATAAACATTAGCTATTTTTCTAAACTGGTGTGGTGTCGATTTATAGTGTTTTCAGCGTGGTACTGTGTGTGGTACAAATACTAAATGCATTGCCTCTGAGATAAGCCTGACTGCTCGTGCCAAGCTCCCAAAGGGGTGAGCAGGGGTTATCATTAGCAGTATGACTGCCTTATCCTGACTAGAGTGAGGGTCCCTACTTGGACAGGGTGTAAACTGACTGCCAACTAGCGACTCCATTTCTAACAATAGGAGTTGTTTATCATCAGGGCTTCTATATCTTGCAGTATTCATGTGCCATCTTCATAAAGGCGATATCCAAGTCCACTGAAAACAATCCATGGTGTGATGTACCGCTGAAGATTATGGAAGCATAACTAAATAACGTCGGGCCACGGCTGTGGTCACTATAAAAAAGTCTGTGCAGGAGCAAGTGTCGTGCATGCAAGATTTGATGTACTTTCTATCTTGGGGAGTGTCAGGAGCCAGGAGACTAGCAATGCATGGTTTTTGAGGATGAGGGATAATATGTATCAGTTTCATGAGCATCTGGTGTCCAGAGTCCCCGATTTGTCTACTTGAGGCTCTAAGGGAAGGTTCCAGTCACCTCCCATCAGCAGCTTTGTTTTGCTAAATGAAGGAAGGCATCTGGACTGAGTGGTGAAGAGGTGCAATTTGTCTCCTACTGGCACATAAATAGCCCCCAGGAGCATTGTTTCATATATCCATCTCGTAGGTTTCTTGAAGGAGTGCCACATCCAAAAATTGGGATTTAAGGAATGATAATATTTTTTTCACTTAATTAAGTGTGTTAGACTATTTACATTAAGTAAAACAATCCATAAAGGTTGTGGCATGATTGGTGTTGTAAACATGTGCCAAGTGGTTTGCATGGAGAGAAGAAGGGGTCAGGGAAAGGTGGGAGGTGGTTCCTGTATTAGCAGTGAACTTAGCCCTTGTGAGAGAAGGATGAAGGACTGTGGTTCTGAAAAAGCAGTGAGGTCCTCCATTGCTCCTGTGCATCTCCCTTTGAGTCAGAGAGAGACACATAACTTATCTGTGGGTTGGGCTACCACTGCCCATGGGCCCTTAACCAGCTTGTCGTCTAAGTGGTGGAAGAAGCCCAGGAGAAGGTACATCATCCCTTCCTCGCACTTTTGCAAACCTTCAGGTCAAGGTGCAAACGAACAAATACCAGTCTATAAACTTGGTGGGATATAACACACAGTGGTGAAAACAATAAGAGATTAAAGGATGCATTTTAATATTAATTGTTTCCAAGGAGAGATTAATTCCTGCATTCAATATCCCTGTAGTTGAGGGATCCTTGCATCCCTTTAATTAGTTACATAACATGACTGATGAATGGAAGGCAAAGTCCCAGGTTCAGCATGTTATCCATGCAACAGTTAAGTTTTTAAAGGTGAACAAGACTTGTCATTAGTGTGACCTTGCCCTTTCAATACTTATTTGCTTTCAGATGAGCACCATTGGGTAACCCTTTCCAAGCATAACCATTCCTCTTAGTCATCGAGGGGGACAAGCATCTTTCCTCTTGGACATGATGGAAATTTCAGTTGCTTTCATTATGTCCATATCAGAGGTGTCCAGAGCATCTAGAAATCTCTCCAGCTCACCGTTTTCCTTTGTTTTGCCATTCATGGTGATGATCAGTGTGGCCAATTCAAGTAGGCCGTAGCAGATGTTGGGGGTCATTCTAACCCTGGCGGTAAAAACCGCCAGGGCAAATGACCGCGGTAGCACCGCCAACAGGCTGGCGGTGCACCGCTGGGCATTCTGACCGCGGCGGTTCAGCCACGGCCAGAAACGGAAAGTCGGCGGTGTCCCGCCGACTTTCCGCTGCCCTTGAGAATCCTCCATGGCGGCGGAGCGCGCTCCGCCGCCATGGGGATTCTGACACCCCCTACCGCCATCCTGTTCCTGGCAGGTCTCCCTCCAGGAACAGGATGGCGGTAGGGGGTGCCGCGGGGCCCCTGGGGGCCCCAGCAGTGCCCATGCCAATGGCATGGGCACTGCAGGGGCCCCCGTAAGAGGGCCCCAAAAAGAATTTCAGTGTCTGCCTAGCAGACACTGAAATTCGTGACGGGTGCTACTGCACCCGTCGCACTCCAGCAACTCCGCCGGCTCCATTCGGAGCCGGCTTCATCGTTGCTGGGTCTTTCCCGCTGTGCTGGCGGGCGGCCTTTTGGCGGTCGCCCGCCAGCACAGCGGGAAAGCCAGAATGGCCGCCGCGGTCTTGTGACCGCGGTGCGGTCATTTGGCGGTAACCGCATGGCGGGCGGCGACCGCCGCCCGCCGCGGTTAGAATCACCGCCGTTGTGTTTTTGCAAGCATAAGTGCAGGGCCATAAACTGTTTCTCTTTTCAGCTCAAATATTAAGAGAAGTCAGCTGAGAAATAAATTTGATGGTTGTCAAACTGGTAAGGGCCTTGTTTCTTTGCCACCATCATGATCTGCTGAGCCTGCTGGTGCCCCAATAGGCACGCAAAATAGGCCTTTGTGCGGTTGATAGAGAGGGGGAGCAGAACTTGACTTGTGTGCCACATGAAACTCTAGCTGTGGTGAGGATGTGAGGCTGGGCCACTGAGGTATGAATTTTCTGAGGAACAAGATCATGTTTTCACCCTCTAGTTTCTTGTGAATGCCCAAATGACATACATTGTCAGGCCTTACTTCTATCGTCCTGGTCTGCCATAAGGCCCACATTCCTGGGGACCACTCCAACATGGTGCCTAGACAAGTTTCAATGTCTTTCAGCTTGGTGTCCATTGAGTTCAACCATTGTCGTAAAGAGGAAATATCTGACCGAAGTGAGTGGACCACCGTCACAGTTTTCAACACTGCTTAATCCATGGAACTCATTGAGATTTGAATATCTAAGAGTTCACAGAGTATAGTACCGGTAAGAAATTGAGTTACTGGTTGACTGGGGTGTGAGCTCTGGGCAAGCAGCAACCAAAATCCTAGTCAGGATAAGGTACAAGCAAACCCCAAATTAACCTGTGCTAAGCCCCCTGGAAGCTTGCCACTGGCTGGCTGAACTGAGAGGCAAGGTGTAAAGTATTTGCGGAACACTTCAAACAATAAAACAGTGAATACACAAAAAGATTCTATACCAAGTTAGAAAATATAGCAAAATGTAATTGATAAAACAATACCAGCATGACAAAATTCATATCAATAGAACCAGAGTAATTTATTTTCAAAGAATAAACTGTAAAATAGCATCTAAACCCATAAAGCGCTAACAATGGATATCTGGTCATGCTGGACTGGGTCAAAGTGAAAAGTTCAGGTTGACCATGATGGAGTGTGGGTCATATACAGTCCCAGATTACTCTAGCTGAAGTTTTACCTTCTCAAGATTGTACCACTAGACCTATTTACATTAGAGAGGGTTTGCGGTGAACAAGGAAAGCATCATTGGTGGAGGTCGACATAGTGCAAAGAGCACGCCGGACATCATAGACAGGTAGGCTTCACATTGGCAGTCCTCCACTGTGATTGACGCTTGCTGTGCAAAGATATGAGATAGTGGCTGTTAGTGCGAGAATATTGGTTTTGGTGTGAACATGCCTATTTGCAGTTGCAAAGACCCAAAAAGCTTGATTTCAAGAGCCACAGAGCCACACCAATGAACCATGACCTGAGGGGCAAATGTTGATGGTCAGGAACTCACTGAAGACTGGCCCAGGTGCTGGTGGGGAGCTTATTATATCCTTGAGGTTCAGATCAGGGGGTCAGAAGACTAACCCTTTAAGTCACTCCGATATTCTGGGTTCAAGATGAGTTGCAGGTCCATTTCTTCTTACCCACACAAGTGGGCAGCTGGTCAGCCCAGCAGGGTAGCAGTTCTTGTACAGCAGCAGCACAGCAGAGTGGCAGTCCTTGTAGCAGCAGCACAACAGCTCTTCTTCCTGGCAGAGTATCCACAGGTCCAGAATTATGCTGAAGTGGTAGTGTCTGAGGTCCTTCTTTTCTACACAGCTGTGCCTTTGAAGTGGGGAGAAGCTTCTAGCTGCATGCCATTCAAGTACACAGATGCTCTGCCTTCCCTGCCCTGGCTCCAGACCAACTACAGTGGGGTATGTAGCCCTTTGTGTGGAGGCAAGACACACAAAGGTTTATTTTGCAAGGTCAAAATGACAGTTTAAAACTGCATCCACAGGCTCTGCAGTGGTAGGCTTGAAACATTTATAAAGGGCAACTTAAGTAGCTGGCACAGTCAGTGCGGCAGGCCCAATAGTGGCATTTAATGTACAGGCCCTTGGCACATGTAGTGCACTTTGCTAGGGACTTATAAGTAAATTAAATGTGCCAATTGCTTATGAGCCAATATTACTAGGCGTAGAGGTGAGTGTACATGCACTTTAGCACTGGATAGCAGGGGTCAAAGTGCTTTGAGTCCTAAGGCCAGTAAAAATGAGGTCAGAAAAATGGAGCAGAAAGGCAAAAAAGTTCTAGGGAAGATCATCCTTTGTCTGACATGTATAACAGTGCCCAACCAAGAGAATGAAACAGCATAGGTTATTATAACTGTGAAACAGCATCAGTTATTGTGACTGTTATTAGGAGCTTTGTATAAGTGGAACATAATCAATAGCCTCCCACAGGGTGTACTTATGGAGTCTAGAATGTGGTTGCAGACTTAGGGAAGCCACCAGTGCCCTGGTGTAGGAAAGTACCATCTTGCCTGGCATGTTACCCCCGTATTTCACTGTATATATGTTGTTTTAGTCTATGTATCACTGGGACCCTGCCAGGCTGGGCCCCAGTGCTCATAAGTGTGCCCTGTATGTGTTCCCTGTGTGATGACTAACTGTCTCACTGAGGCTCTGCTAACCAGAACCTCAGTGGTTATGCTCCCTCTGCTTTCCAAATTGTCACTAACAGGCTAGTGACCAATTTCACCAATTCACATTGGCATACTGGAACACCCTTATAATTCCATAGTATATGGTACTGAGGTACCCAGGGTATTGGGGTTCCAGGAGATCCCTATGGGCTGCAGCATTTCTTTTGCTACCCATAGGGAGATCTGACTATTCTTACACAGGCCTGCCAGTGCAGCCTGAGTGAAATAACGTCCACGTTATTTCACAGCCATCTACCACTGCACTTAAATAACTTATAAGTCACCTATATGTCTAACCTTCACCTGGTGAAGGTTGGGTGCTAAGTTACTTAGTGTGTGGGCACCCTGGCACTAGCCAAGGTGCCCCCACATCGTTCAGGGCAAATTCCCCGGACTTTGTGAGTGCGGGGACACCATTACACGTGTGCACTATACATAGGTCACTACCTATGTATAGTTTCACAATGGTAACTCCGAACATGGCCATGTAACATGTCTAAGATCATGGAATTGTCACCCCAATGCCATTCTGGCATTGGGGAGACAATTCCATGATCCCCCTGGTCTCTAGCACAGAACCCGGGTACTGCCAAACTGCCTTTCCGGGGTCTCCACTGCAGCTGCTGCTGCTGCCAACCCCTCAGACAGGTTTCTGCCCTCCTGGGGTCCAGGCTGGCCTGGCCCAGGAAGGCAGAACAAAGGACTTCCTCTGAGAGAGGGTGTTACACCCTCTTCCTTCGGAAATAGGTGTCAGGGCTGGGGAGGAGTAGCCTCCCCCAGCCTCTGTAAATGCTTTTAGGGGCACAGATGGTGCCCATCTCTGCATAAGCCAGTCAACACCTGTTCGATGGATCCCCCAGCCCTGCTCTGGTGCGAAACTGGACAAAGGAAAGGGGAGTGACCACTCCCCTGACCTGCACCTCCCAGGGGAGGTGCCCAGAGCTCCTCCAGTGTGTCCCAGACCTCTGCCATCTTGGATTCAGAGGTGTGCTGGCACACTGGACTGCTCTGAGTGGCCAGGGCCAGCAGGTGACGTCAGAGACTCCTTCTGATAGGCTCTTACCTTTCTTACTAGCCTATCCTCCTTCATAGGTAGCCAAACCTCCTTTTCTGTCTATTTAGGGTCTCTGCTTTGGGGAATTCTTCAGATACCGAATGCAAGAGCTCACCAGAGTTCCTCTGCATCTCCCTCTTCACCTTCTGCCAAAGGATCAACCGCTGACTGCTCAGGACGCCTGCAAAACCGCAACAAAGTAGCAAAGACGACTACTGCAATCTTGTATCGCTTCATCCTGCCGGCTTTCTCGCCTGTTTCCTGGTGGTGCATGCTCTGGGGGTAGCCTGCCTCCTTCTTGCACCAGGAGCTCTGAAGAAATCTCCCGTGGGTCGACGGAATCTTCCCCCTGCAACCGCAGGCAACAAAAGATTGCATCACCGGTCCTCTGGGTCCCCTCTCAGCACAACGAACGTGGTCCCTGGAACTCAGCAACTCTGTCCAAGTGACTCCCACAGTCCAGTGACTCTTCAGTCCATGTTTGGTGGAGGTAAGTCCTTGCCTCCCCACGCTAGACTGCATTGCTGGGTACCACGTGATTTGTAGCTGCTCCGGCTAGTGTGCACTCTTCCAGGATTTCCTTCATGCACAGCCAAGCCTGGGTCCCCTACACTCTAACCTGCAGTGCACAACCTTCTGAGTTGTCCTCCGGCGTCATGGGACTCCCTTTTCTGACTTCGGGTGGACTCTGGTTCACTCCTCTTCTAAGTGCCTGTTCCAGTACTTCTGTGGGTGCTGCCTGCTTCTGTGAGGGCTCCCTGACTTGCTGGGCACCCCCTCTGTCTCCTCATCCAAGTGGCGACAATCTGGTCCCTCCTGGGCCACAGCAGCATCCAAAAACCCTAACTGCGACCCTTGCAGCTAGCAAGGCTTGTTTGCGGTCTTTCTGCGTGGGAACACCTCTGCAAGCTTCTTCACGACGTGGGACATCCATCCTCCAAAGGGGAAGTTCCTAGTCCTCTTCGTTCTTGCAAAACACCAAGCTTCTTCCATCCGGTGGCAGCTTCCTTGCACCCTCAGCTGGCATTTCCTGGGCTCCTGCCCACTCTCGACACTGTTGCGACTCTTGGACTTGGTCCTCTTATCTTACAGGTACTCAGGTCCGGAAATCCACTGTTGTTGCATTGCTGGTGTTGGTTTTCCTTGCAGAATCCCCCTATCACGACTTCTGTGCTCTCTGGGGGTTGTAGGTGCACTTTATACCTACCTTACAGGGTCTTGGGGTGGGCTATTTTTCTAACCCTCACTGTTTTCTTACAGTCCCAGCGACCCTCTACAAGCTCACATAGGTTTGGGGTCCATTCGTGGTTCGCATTCCACTTTTGGAGTATATGGTTTGTGTTGCCCCTATACCTATGTGCTCCTATTGCAATCTATTGTAACTTTACCCTGCTTGCATTACTTCCATTTGCTATTACTGCATATATTTGGTATTGTGTACATATATCTTGTGTATATTTGTCATCTTCATACTGAGGGTACTCACTGAGATACTTTTGGCATATTGTCATAAAAATAAAGTACCTTTATTATTAGTATATCTGTGTATTGTGTTTTCTTATGATATTGTGCATATGACACCAGCGGTATAGTAGGAACTTTGCATGTCTCCTAGTTCAGCCTAAGCTGCTCTGCTATAGCTACCTTCTATCAGCCTAAGCTGCTAGAAACACATCTTCTACACTAATAAGGGATCACTGGACCTGGCACAAGGTGTAAGTACCTCTGGTACCCACTACAAGCCAGGCCAGCCTCCTACACCTGGGGTGGTCCATATTAGCTTGGTCCTGTCTCTGCCAAATGGACGTGTGGTCCCTCCATCCTTCTTCCCTGTCATTCACTGCTATAACAGAGAGGAGCAATGACAAAACCTTACCCAAGATGGCCACATTCATCTAGATCACTCAGTCCAACTTCTATGTGCCTGGATACTGGTGATAGGCTCCAGCCTACCAATGGGCCCAGGACCTAGAAGATACCACGTCACTAAGGCCCCTGAGCAGGAGGAGACCGCTGTGGCGGGCATTCCCACAGTATTGAATCTGTTCGGGTATCCAACTGTTAGGTAAGGTTGGCAGGTGGGTTCTGTGTACCTCAGGCTACAGTGAAGGGTAGAAGTAGACTGTACTGATGTCCATGGCTCGCCCATACTTCAGTGGGCCATTCACTGGTGTACAAGAGGGACGTGGCAGTGCTGCAGTCTGGCTGCTGGAAAGCATTGGTGGGGTCTCCCCAGTCCTGTGCTTCAGGGCACGGTTCTCCAGTAAAAGTAGATATAGTGCCTCCAGGAGAGTGAATGCGCTAATCAGGGTGCACCCCAGGACAACACGGCTGAGTGCTCACTGGATTTGTGGAGCAGGATGCATTCGAGATCCTCTGCACCTGACTCTTCCCCCCCCACCAATAAAGATTTTTTGTTTTAAAAAAACAAAGTACCAAAGCAGGAATCTCTTTCTTGAAAAAACACAATGGCCCTGATGTGCACTGAGATTTCTCCCTGCGCATAGAGGCTATTCTGTGATTTTCCCTGTCTTGCACCACTACATCTCATATGGTGTTCCCAGGAATGGAAATCCATGCCCTAAATGGATGAGGGGCTTCAAATGGTTGAGCCAGCTGATGCTCCTCTATAAGAATCCTAGCTCTTCCCTTGACTTTAAATAGAACAAAGGAACAACAAAATTGGCAAGGAAGAAATGTTAATTCTTTTAATGAAAATCGAAAAATAATCGCCAAGTCACCAAAGTGGGAAACATCCTGAACAACGAGGTCTAAACCACTACTTGCCTGAACCACTACTGGTAAACAACTAAGAAGTCTCTACAACTAAGTACTGAACAACTACTGTCTAAACAACGATTGTGCCCGAATGAGGATTGCCTGAACAATACATTTTAAGGTAAGTTTTTCTTTTTTTTATGGTTTATTAGTTGTTTAGAATTTATATATATATATATCTATAAACAACTGATAAACCATTAAAAAAAAGAAAAACTTACCTTAAAATTCGTTGTTCATGCAATTGTTATTCAGGCAAAATCGTTGTTTAGACAGTAGTTGTTCAGTACTTCATTGTAGAGACTTTTTAGTTGTTTAGAAGTAGTGGTTCAGGCTATAGTTGTTTAGGACCTAGTTGTTCCATCACGTATTCCTTCTGGACTAAACTAATTCTCGCAACAGCATAGAGCTATCAATTTAAATTTACAGCGATAGCTTTCCATTGTATTGTATGCTGCTCAAAAGTGATTGTATTGCATGCAGCTAAAAAGTGACAATTACTTGGTAGTTCTGATTTCGCTTTCAATGTTCTCTGCTCCAGAAATAATTAACGTAAATAATCCTAACAGCCTATTTTCTAACATTTCGATCCCATAATGTAAATGTTCAAATTATTATTTACCCACAACACTCTTATATATTTGATTATAAAAGATATATTTATAATCTAATTTTGAATAGAAAGGCTGAGTAGATTCTAATTGTCACTTTAATCACTGTTGGAAATTGGCAGGAAATTTCAAAGAGAGCCTTGATATATTCCTTGTGCACACCAAGAGCAACCAGAAGCACCGGCATGCTCTAAAATTGATTTTAATTGCAAAGAGGCTCCATGTTAGTAATGTTATCATCCTCCTAAGCGAAGTATGCTTATCGATATAATATATATATAACTACCCCATTTCGCACTTAAACCATATTTTATACATTAGTTCTTATCACAAATAGACCCCTTTAATCTAATAATAATTGCATTTTTCTAGCTTTGGGTGATCTAAGGAATAATTAACTGAATGCCAGTGCACCACACCAGTTTAGTTTAAAAAAGTACCTTCCTTTCTGCTTTGTACTCAACTGCCAACTCTAAGACGGCGGAGAGCATTGGTCATGGGTACATCCGCATTGAGTAAGAGGGAACATAAAGTAGAGGAGTGAACTACGTATTTTGAGGTACAGTGAATAGTTGCATTAACACTTTACTTTGTAGTTGCGTGATGGACGGCATTGCCATGGTGCCTTGCACAAACTTTATTATTTGGTGGTTGAAATGCATACAATTTACTTTTTGATGAGTATAATACACGTATGCTTTGAGGAGATGCTCACTACATATATATAGTATGTCATTAGTTTTAAAGTAGCTGTCATTGTGAGGTGCTCATCTGAATTACACACTCCTAAAATACACAGAAGCATAGCTGACTGACTTAGACACCATGGAAACGAATTTCAAGAACACAGTAGGTTGGGAGACACCCTGTCTGTCATTGAGCTACTCCCACACTGCCAGGACCCAAATAGCTTTTTTGCCCTCTGTGTTTAAGCATATTGGTGGTATTACTGTTGTAATCAATGATGGATGCTGGTAGGTCATAAAAGTAGTAGATTCCTTAGCTTAATTGTAGCTTACAGATAAAGCCCCACCACGAGCAGCATTCTGCCACTCAGCCCTTTTCACTTCAACTGTCCTCTCATCCAAGCACAAACACTGTCAACATTCCAACCATACATGACCTCACTCACTGGCTGAGCAGCAGGGAACATTAAGGTAGTGGGGAGAATGCATAAGATAAAAAGAGGCCACAACAATTACTCCGATTCTGTCCACTTGTGGGTAGTAGAAAGCACATTAGAGATCAGTGAAAATTTTAAAAAAAGAATGGGTGGGAGATGGCATATCTGGCATCTGGTTGTCATCACAACCAAAAGCCATAACAGTCTTGCTGCTTCTCTAGAAGGCAGATTGAAAAATCTACTCAAAATCTGCCCACCTGGGGAATGGGCAGTAAGCATCACCAGACACCAGCAATTACGTTTTTTAATTATGTATGGGGTAGGAACATGGCTGTATTGGACTTGAACCATGCTACTGTTCTCCAGGGAACCAGACATTCGTTCTGTTCTCTCCAAGGAGGGATATCAAGGAGACTACCACTGACCTGGCCAACTGGGAAAAGGGACCAAAAAGCACCACTAGACACTTTTGACTGCTGTTCTCATTATTTATGGGGAGAGAGTGACCGTTATTGGCATGTGGTCATACCCATCCACACTAAGGGCCCAAGAAGCATTGTGGGGTTATTATACTCAATCTGCCTACCTGGGGATGTGGAGGAGTGAAGCATCACTAGACACTAGGGATTACTTTTTCAATTATGTATGAAGGGGAACCTCTGCTTTGGCAGCAGATAACACCCTTCCACCCTAGGGACCCAGACAGTTTCTGCCCCCTAAGAGACATATGTTGGGGGTTTATCCCCAATCTGCTCTCATGTGAGACAGGGTCAGGACACACCCCCTAGACATCAGGGGTTGCTTTTTTATGTGTGGGTGGGGTCAGGCCTTTGTGTTGTTGGACCACTCCACAACACCCCAGGGCCCAGACCGTCTTTCTGTCCCCCTAGGAGGCATATAGGGGGTTTATTCCAATCTGCCCACCCTGAAGAACATTAAGCGTCACTAGACACAATCAATTACTTTTGAATCTATGTATATAGTGGGAGTTGGTCCTTAATGTTATTGGGCCACACCCCTCCATCTCAAGGGGCTCAGCCAGGTTTACTCATCCCACAGGAGGCACATTCTCCTACTCTGTAACATAACTATGAGGACATGTATTTTGTTGCTCAAATATTGACATTGTAGGACTCAGCTAAAGTTTGACATTTGCATGTTTTGTACATGTGGCAAATACTATGGGCTTCATTTACAAGGCCCTAGTGCACACTGCACCATGGGAGCATAATTTTTGTGATGCTCCGGTGGCGCAGTGTGCCAGCCCGTATTTACAAAGCCACGCAAAGCCATCTTGCATGGCTTTCCATGGCCTTGTAAATATGGACCCCTCTCACGCATAACACTACTTTCAACGGTGCATTCCATGGGTGTTGCTTGGGTGTTCCCACGCAACACCCATGGAACCCAGAGGAATCTGATGCATTCCAGATTTACAAGTCTGGGAGTGCGTCAGATTCCTATGCCACCTCTAGGGTGGCGTAAAGGTGATGCAATGGAAAGAAATATCTTTATTTCTCCCCATTTTTTCTCTTTCTATGTGTGCTGCATTCTGTAGAAAGAGGAGAACACCTATTGTGATTGCTTTTGTGCAGGAAGGTGTCCCTTCCTGCACAAAAACAATCATCCTCACAACCCAGGCACCCTTGCACCATAGTGCAAGAGTGCCTGCATAGGCGCATAGCAGCAATTTGCACGCCAGCACAGAAGAAAAGGACAGAAATGCGCTGATCTTGCACTTTCCTTGTAACTCCAGTTTGATATCTTCATTAAAATGAACAGTGCACCATACACAGTGATTCTGCCACAATTAGGTGATATGTGATGACATATGCAATTGATTACGAAGACCATATCGCCTATGAAAACCCACATGTATCTGGGGTTACCAACTTTTGGACATTCAGGGCAACATTTCCTTGATTAGGGTTCCAGGACTTGTGTTTGTCCATTTGAGAAATGCAATCAAATATTAAGCAATTTAGTTAAAATTGTAACTTTTCTTCACATTTGTCATGACCTCTTCACTATGCAACACGATATTAATGCATAGATTGCACCATTACAAAGGCCTGCATCTGATTTAAAAGTATGGTTTATATGTGTGCACAAAAACACCAAAGATGTACGCATGTTTTAACAACCTAACACCACTTTTTAAAATAAAAGCTCTAGAGCATTTGAGAATATATATCGTGGCAGCGATAAGGCTAATTTTTGTGAAGAGGCAAATAATATAAAGCTAATTAGAGTGGAAAAGAAACATCATGAATACAAATGTTCAATTGAGCAACTGCATCACAAAGTTAGAAGTTGCGTTTACAGATACATGCCCTGTGCCCATACGTATCCATGCGATGTACTATAGTGTACGCTTCCCTCAATGGTTGATGAACATCAAGTACTTTCATTCACTGTTTCAAGAATCAATGTTTTGAAAGTCGTCTTTGTATATTCTGTCTATTGATATCTGCATCACAGTTATCTAACTCAAATTTATGATGCAGTCAAGGTCCTCTTTGACGGAAATAACTAATGCACATTTCTCGGCAGAACATAGATCAACTTTGTTAGATTTGTATGCCCTTACTTAATCGTTGCAATTGCTTCTTTTCAAGCTGAATTAAGGGAATTGGCAGTGAATAACTCTGTTTCAATAACTGTAGTCTATGGAAAGTTTTATTTTTTTTATTTCAAGCTCAATGCATGCAATATTTGGCAGTGATACACTATGTCGCTTCCCGGTGCATTTGCCAGGATTTTAAAGGCCTGCCAACAGATGTCTCTGGCGCAGTTTCAGTAGAATAGATAGATGATGGCCGGCAGGAGCTGGTAGTTCCATCCATCTGTTGACGTCCTATTTTGCTGCCTTAAAGTAGAGTATGAGTTTCCTCTAATAAACCCACACACCAATAATTAAACTGTAGATACCACAATTGCATGAACTGAATTTGCCAACGTCTCTCCTGCAGAAACGTAATTTCATGTGTTTCTTTCAAGAGGAATGTGTGCATATTATTTTTGAATCTTATCTGATAATCCTTTTTTTGCAATCTACAAATCGATCATGATATAACATAAAATAACATATATGGATAAGACAAGACAACAAACAATATCTTAAACAGCACAATTGAAATACATGAAAGATAATAGAGCTACTGTGTAATTTACTTCAGATGCTAAATAAAATCAGTTCGATGATACAATTGCTGACAGTCCAATTCCATTAAAAATTATAGCCCACCTATTGACTATCAAAAAATACGGTGCATAAATATATGCTATTTTGGGTTGGGATGTGTTGTGTTTTATTGTGTTGTAAAAGCTATCTTATCTTATCAAGCCCATACAGAAAAAAGGTGAGGGTCTGTCTCTCCAACTCAAATTCCATTCCAAGCCGAATTTGGACCACAACACTGCACTGAAGCAGTGATTCTGTCATTCATAGATTACCTGAGAAAGGACCTCGACCTTGGTCCGTTCCCAGGTTTGATAATGTTAGATCTATCCGCAGCGTTTGACTCCATTGAACAATAGACTCTTTTGGATTGTGTGTGGCTGGCGAGTTTTAGAGGGAATGCTTTTGTTGGAGTGGGACTCTTAAAATCAATATTAATATGAAAAGCTTGCAATGTAACGTCTAATGAAACCGCATAAAATGTGTTAATGTAGTACTACTGCACACGTTGGAAATGTGCCCACGGGGAGTAGCCACTAATGTATACAATGATTAATGAAATTGACTAATAAAGAATTAATAATGTACTCATGTATGGTTTTGTATTAATGTGTCCTAATTAGAGTTATGTATTAAGGTTCTGCTGAATGAATCACTAGGCCTTAGTTAGCCAGGGTCTGGGCCTAGCTTCCTGGTCTCATGTTAACTGTGTTTTCTAACGTGCAATGTGCTGCTTTTCTGAAGGACACGAAGCTGTACTTTTCCAGAAGCTAGAGATACGTGTGTAGCTGTAGTAAATTCTTTCTCATGAGACCCGACTTGCTCAAGGAGACATTCTTGCCGAATGCAACAGTGTAATTCGCAACAGGTGCAAGGTCGCCTGGACTAGGGAAGACAATGGAACTACTGACTGGAGCGACAAGTGTAACTTTTCTTACCTGACATTCTACCCGTTGAAGACGTCAATCACAGGAGCCAATAAACTGCATAAGAACTGTCTTAGGTGAAGATTCTAGTAAGGTGTGTGATGGATTATTGGACAGAGATAACGATGCACCAAATGTTGTCCAATGGGAAATTAGAGACTTGTTTGACAACTTTCATATAACGGTGTGACCCAAGGAGAAATCAGCCATTACCGGACATTCCACCGACCCATTACTTTGCTATCCCCTTTTGCCCTTCTGAGAGACTTTGGGGGTCATTCCGACCCTGGCGGTAAATACCGCCAGGGCCGGGGACCGCGGGAGCACCGCCAACAGGCTGGCGGTGCTCCCTTGGGCATTCTGACCGCGGCGGTTCGGCCGCGGTCAGAACAGGAAAACCGGCGGTCTCCCGCCGGTTTTCCGCTGCCCTGGGAATCCCCCATGGCGGCGCAGCTTGCTGCGCCGCCATGGGGGATTCCGACCCCCTCACCGCCATCCTGTTCCTGGCGGTTCCGCCCGCCAGGAACAGGATGGCGGTGAGGGGTGTCCTGGGGCCCCCGTAAGAGGGCCCCACTTTGTATTTCAGTGTTTGCATTGCAGACACTGAAATACGCGACGGGTGCCACTGCACACGTCGCACATCCTCCACTCCGCCGGCTCCATTCGGAGCCGGCATCCTCATGGAGGGCTGTTTCCCACTGGGCTGGCGGGCGGCCTTTTGGCGGTCGGTCGCCAGCCCAGTGGGAAACCCAGAATGACCGCCGCGGTCTTTTGACCGCGGTACGGTCTTCTGGCGGTTCCCTCCAGGCGGGCGGCTCCCGCCGCCCGCCATGGTCAGAATGACCCCCTTTGTCTTATACTTTGAACCATCCTCATCCTATCCTTTGCTTGATATGCACTTCTCCTCCTTATGAGGGGAGAGTTTTCTTGCTATGCCCCGCTGAGACTTACCTGTTCTATCCTGGCTGATGGCGAATCGACTTATGTCCTGAGGATGAAGACTGATCCTGCATGCTGACCCATTTTGGATGGGTAACTATCTGCCAATAAATTGTAAATATCTGTTTGCCTTTTCTTTCTAGGTACCAACTGCTCTTTTGGTAGAGACCATAGTTAGATGTTTTCCAAATTCACGTTGCTAAATTGTTTTGCATGAAGCCCAAAATGCTGATGCTAGTTAGAGGTTAGTTAAGGAGATCACTAATATTGGGTGCAAATAGACAAATGACTGAATTCTTGTTTTGTTGAATAATGTACTAATGATACTCTGCTAAAGTTGATTCATGTTAACGTCTTGCTTTGTTCTAATGTTCATGACCTATCCTTTGATAAAGTCTTATTCGAGTTGTCAAATTATAGTAGTATTGATGTGCTTATTGATGTTGCGACTAATAAATGTGATACTAGAGTATAACTAATAGGGAATAAAGATACTAACTCTTACTAGATTTGTGTGGTCATTCATGACTGAAAGGTCATAGTGTGGTTCATTCTTATTACATGTTATTTATTAGTTTGATTGACTAGTTATTGTGAATATTGATTAGGTTATCAATCTATTGATTGAAATGCTAAACGGATATCTCGTTCTGGGAAGTCCCCAAACACGGTCAAAAGATTAATTGGCCTAAAACCAGTCCCCTTGTAAGTTAAATTAACTAAGTTTGGACACGTTATCAGTTCTGGTAGCAGAGGATGGCACTTTCAAGTAGCATACCTCCCTTTTGGAGAACAAAACTCCAAATAAAACTCAAATCATGTATCTTAAACCATATAGAGCTGCAGATTCGAAGATTGAATGCAGGGTTCCACAGGGGTCTTCCTTGTCCTCTCACCCATTTCACATTTATATCCAACCTCTTGTTAACAAACTTGTGGAAAGCGGGTGTAGGATCCACAATTATTCTGATGACTGTCAGATTATACTTCAACAGGACTCACTGGAATGTGTACAAAATCGTTTCAGAAGTATGGTGTGCTTTATTAGAGACTGGATGAAGCAGACTCACCTTAAATTAAATGCAGAAAAAAGAGAAATAGTTGTGTTAGGTAAAAAAACCTCTCAAGGACAAATTACTTTTGGCCGGCTGAAGTGGGTTTGCTTCTCTCCCTAGACACAGTGATAAAGGGTTTAGGAGTATTTGTGGATCAACATCTATCTTTCAAACCACACATCAGTGCAATGGTCTCCAAATGCATCTTTATGTTACAAATGATCAGGAAGAGACCCCCATTTCTTACCTTGATTGCAACGAAGACTGCCAAATTGGATTATGCCAACAGTGTCTAGCATGGCCTCGCTGTCGTTAACATTATGAGACTGCAGCTGGCTGAGAACGCAGCAGCCAGGTTGGTCTTTAAAATCCCTTGCAGAACATGGGTCACTCCAGATCTAAAGTACATGCACTGGCTACCAATTAAATAGCAAATTATTTTTTAAATCTGATGCTTTGTCATTAAGGGACCCATGTACGAAATTCAGGTTTTGCAACTTGCAATTTGCGAGTCGCAAAACCTGATGTACAACAGTGTCAATGACACTGTTTGCGATTCCCAATGGGGTCGCAAATGACCTACCTCATGAGTATTGCGACCCCATTGGGAATGGCCTCCCTCACAGGGATGGTGGCTTTAAAGGAAAACGAGATGCATTTCAAATACAAAAAATTAAAAAAATTATTTTCATTTTTTCAGAACAGGCAGTGCCTACTCTGAAAAATATTTTCGCTGCCATTCACAAAGGGGAAGGGGTCCCATGGGGACCCTTTCCCGTTTTCAAATGGGTTAGCAACAGCACCAGTGCTAACTGCGATTGTTTTGCGACTGCATTCGGGGTCACAAAACATTCATACATGGGACTGCGACTCGCAATTAAGAAGGGAACACCCCTTCCTAATTGCGACTCACAAACCCTTTTTGCAATTTGGTAAATAGATTACTGAGTCGAAAAATGGGGCTGTACATCCCAAATAGCATTTTTCAAGTCGCAAACGGCCCAATTGGCCAGTTGCAACTTGAAAAATGCTTCGTACATCTGGTCCTTGGTCCCTTAGAGGGTTGTCCCTAGGCTTTTTGAAAGATTGAATACTCAGTTATTTCCATAAAAAAACGATTCTCTCTGCATCTACCAATATACTGGCAGTGCCTAGACCTAAGACAAATAGAGCGGGTGTTGTTTCTCTGTGCTGGCCCACAAGGTGTGGAACACCCTATTAAATGAAATCCACCTGATTACACACTTGATTCTATTGAGACATGGCTTTTTAGGCAGGTCTTTGCTTAAAATAGCTGGAGTTTTTACCCCCCTCAGAGGCTAGATCCTCATCTGTCATTGCCAAAAATTCACCAGTTGAATGATGTGCTTTATAAATAATACCTAACAATACATTACATAACACAAAGAATCCATTTTCTGTTGTACAGTTGGTGAGGTTACCCAGGAGGAAGCCGTCTGGTTACAAATGTCCAATCATCAGTCATATTACACAAGGTCACATTCATTTTTAGGCATAGGGAAATTAAGGACCTGATTATGACCTTGGCAGATAGGACACTCCATCACAAACATGACGAATATCCCACTGTATCAAAAGTTCAGTTATGTCCAAAGGAACTTGTGAAACGGTGGGTGGGTTATCCATCACGTTTGTGACGGAGTATTCCATCTGCCAAAGTCGTAATCAAGCCCTAAGTGATTTGCCCAGAATCACAGGATGTGGTGCCAAGACTCAAACCTTGTTTCCCAGTTTCACAGTCGGCACCTTTGACCCTAAAGCCACATCCTATCCCATAGGATAGATGTTATGCACTGTGATATTCCTATAAGGCTGTTTTAGGAGAGATATTTATTTATTTTCTGATAGTGGGAACTGGTATGCTCAGTACAGTAGACGGAGTTGGTTATGGTGACAAGTCAATGATATCAACTACTGTATAGGCCTGACTGGTGTACATGATTAATAGAAGATGAAAATGTAAGAGATTTTATGGGAGGCTGGACACATGGGTGTGGCTTTCATCCAAATTGAAGGGCACGGACACATTTTCTTCCAAACAGATCTGTGTAAGTTACATATGTTGCAAGATCTTTATTGTGTAATACACCAAAATATGTTGTAATTGTTTTATTGGAACCAAATGACAATCTACTATGTTTATTTTGGGTCATGGCATTGATGCACATCAGTGTTTGTTTTTTGTC
Organism: Pleurodeles waltl; assembly: GCF_031143425.1. Taxonomy (NCBI): domain Eukaryota; kingdom Metazoa; phylum Chordata; class Amphibia; order Caudata; family Salamandridae; genus Pleurodeles; species Pleurodeles waltl. Next base: position 1,096,818,804 of record NC_090437.1, read on the forward strand.
TGGTGTAGCTGCTGTCATGATACCATTATTCATTAAGCAGCAAGTATGCCTATCTCATTGCTACCAAAAACATGTCCCATGATGTTGATTTTGAGCCACCTTGATGATAGACTTTTATTGTCACCTTCATGTTTCTGTATTTAATAGACACCTTTAAAGCTTAAACACACTTCACTCCCAAGTCTGTTATCATGAGGCAACACGCTGTTAATATTCATTAACTCACAAGTACAAATATCTTGTTAGTACCAAAATGTAACAGGACATATTTTTGTAGCTTCACTGCATTGCTGTGGGACTGCCACCCACATCGCCGGACACACACTCGACCCTATCTTCTCCGCCAGCAAACACGTCTTCTTCAGCCACGCCTCCGCCCTTCATTGGACCGACCACAGCTGCGTCCACTTCACATTCCGACGCGAGACCCGCCACCTCCGCACTCAACCCATCCCTCGCCGACAGTGGAACAAGATCCCTGAAGAGCAACTCTTCGCCGCACTCGCCGCCAACCAACCCACCCTCACCACCGACCCCAACGTCGCAGCCCTCAACCTCACAAACTGGATCTCCTACTGCGCAGACAACCTTGCTCCCCTCAAACGCTCGCAGCGACAGAACAACACCAAGAAACCCCTCTGGTTCTCTGACACCCTCAAAAAATCAAAGAAAACTTGTCGCGCACTTGAGAAAGCCTGGCGCAAGGACCGCACCGCTGACAACATGACCGCCCTCAAGAACGCTACCCGCAAACACCACCACCTGATCCGCACTGCCAAAAGGAATTTTTTCACCGACAGACTGGACAAAAACAGCCACAACAGCAGAGAACTCTTCAGCATCGTCAAGGAGTTCTCCAACGCCAACGCCGTCACGCCCTCACAGGATCTATTTGAATCCCTCGCCACTTTCTTCCATCGCAAGATCAGCGACCTCCACGACAGCTTCGGACACCAGACCCAACCTAACACAACCGAAGCCACATCCCCGACCATCACCCTCAACAACTGGACCCACATCAGCAGGGAAGAAACCAAATCCATCATGAACTCTATCCACTCCGGCGCCCCTTCGGACCCCTGCCCGCACTTCATCTTTAACAAAGCCGACAACAACATCGCCCCGCACCTCCAGACCGTCATCAACTCTTCTTTTTCTTCTGCTACCTTCCCCGAATGCTGGAAACACGCCGAAGTCAACGCCCTACTAAAGAAACCTACGGCTGACCCGAGCGACCTGAAAAACTTCCGCCCCATCTCCCTTCTGCCTTTCCCAGCCAAAGTAATAGAGAAGACCGTCAACAAACAGCTGACCACCTTCCTGGAAGACAACAACCTGCTCGACCCCTCACAGACAGGATTCCGAACCAACCACAGCACTGAAACCGCCCTCATCTCAGTCACAGACGACATCAGAACCCTGATGGACAACGGTGAAACAGTCGCCCTCATTCTTCTCGACCTCTCGGCTGCCTTTGACACCGTCTGTCACCGCACCCTAATCACCCGCCTCCGCTCCACCGGGATCCAAGACCAGGCCCTGGACTGGATCGCCTCCTTCCTCGTAAACCGCTCCCAAAGAGTCTACCTCCCTCCGTTTCGCTCAGAACCCACTGAGATCATCTGCGGCGTACCTCAAGGCTCATCACTCAGCCCGACACTCTTCAATGTCTACATGAGCCCCCTCGCTAACATCGTACGCAAGCACGACATCATCATCACCTCCTACGCCGACGACACCCAACTTATACTCTCCCTCACCAAGGACCCCGCCAGCGCCAAGACCAACCTACAAGAGGGTATGAAGGACGTCGCAGATTGGATGAGGCTCAGCCGCCTAAAGCTGAACTCTGAAAAAACTGAAGTCCTCATCCTCGGCAACACCCCGTCCGCCTGGGACGACTCCTGGTGGCCCACGGCCCTCGGCACCGCACCGACCCCCGCAGACCACGCCCGCAACCTCGGCTTCATCTTGGACCCCCTTCTCACCATGACCAAGCAAGTCAACGCCGTGTCCTCCGCCTGCTTCCTCACCCTCCGCATGCTCCGCAAGATCTTCCGCTGGATCCCCGCCGACACCAGAAAAACCGTGACCCACGCCCTCGTCATGAGCCGCCTGGACTACGGCAACACCCTCTACGCTGGGACCACCGCCAAACTCCAAAATCGCCTGCAACGCATTCAAAACGCCTCAGCCCGCCTCATCCTCGACGTACCCCGCAACAGCCACATCTCCGCACACCTGAGACACCTGCATTGGCTCCCAGTCAGCAAAAGGATCACCTTCCGACTTCTCACCCACGCACACAAAGCCCTCCACGACAAAGGACCGGAATACCTCAACAGACGCCTCAACTTCTACGTCCCCACCCGCCCCCTCCGCTCCTCTGGCCTCGCACTCGCCGCCGTCCGTCACATCCGACGCTCCACGGCGGGTGGGAGATCTTTCTCCTTCCTGGCGGCCAAGACCTGGAACTCCCTCCCCACCAGCCTCAGGACCACCCAGGACCACTCCGCTTTCCGGAGACTCCTAAAGACCTGGCTGTTCGAGCAGCGATAACCACCCCCTTTGTCCCTAGCGCCTTGAGACCCGCACGGGTGAGTAGCGCGCTTTATAAATGCTAATGATTTGATTTGATTTGGGATGGTCTGCATACAGTTTATTATTTGGACAACACTCTTCATATAATTTATATTTTTGTGGAGTGAACATTTTGTCATTAGACTTCACATGTTATTTTAGAACATCTCGTATGACCCTCAATTTATGTGCTCCTCACAATTTTTAAATTCTCTTTTTTGGGTCTAGTTAGCTATTGTCTTCATTATGTGATCACTCTAAAAATGAGATTTCAGGACCACTGATGCTCACAATCAAAGTATTCCTTTCCCAAAGAACTAGCTTCTGGTCCTTCTCTCAGGAGTCAAATCATAGATGCGTCAATAAAGAAAATATTTTGTTTCTTTATATGTGAATCTCACCCACTCTAAAAATGGCATGCATCATCATCAGGACCACCCTAGGTGATAAAAGCCAGAGTGGGATTTACCAACATTCAGGATTTCAAAGGAGGACATTCGGAAGAGGTGGAATGACCTCAGGGGCAAGGTCCCTGGTCTCCAGGCACCAGTTGCAGGCCAAGAAGACTGTCGGGGCCTCCCAGTGCCCCATCATTACTCTTTCCCTGGGAGGAAAAGGCCATGGCCATGATCATCCTGAGGGCTTGACAGGAATACCTGGGGGAGAGGAGTCTGGTAAGCTACAGCACAAAAAAATTCACAAAAATGCAATGCGATGCATGCTCACAGATCACCTTTACCCACTGTCTTGTTCATTTACCTCACTATCATTCAATACTCAGAGGATCTGAGTTTAAACACTGTCAATGGGCATCATCAGACCCAACATCACAGTTGCAAAGGCCCATCACATGCCATATGTGCAGATGGAGCCTGGAAATCTCACAATATAAGAAACACGTTCAAGGATCCATGGTATATCCCAAAATGCCAATGTATGCTCAAACATAAATGCAGCCTGCATATAGATATGTAAAACAAAACAGTTGTCAAGTATTGGGGAGCAGTGAAAGTGACCTGACTGCAACTCCCAGGAGGCATTGTTTCTGTAACGTCAACCACCAGCCCAGTGTTCTCTTGTCTAAATACCTCTGTTTGTTAATTCACAAATTAAGTTTACTCACCTGCGGGGATAACATTTGTATACTGTGTGTAGTAGAGGGAGTGACCAGACTGCAACTCTCAGGAGGCACTGTTTCTGTGACTCCAACCACCAGCCATGTGATCACTTGCCCAATTACCCCTGTGTCTTAACTCTCAATTGAAATGTTAGTCACCTGGGGGGATAACATTTGTATAGTGTGTGCAATAGAGGGAGTGCATGACTGCTAGGGCCAGGTGACTCTGTTACTGTTACTCAAACCACCAGGCCAGTGTTCTCTTGTCCAAAGATGTGTTTGTCAACTCACAAATGAAGTTTACTCAACTGAGGGGGGGGTAACATTTGTATAGTGTGTGTAGTACAGGGAGTGCCATGGCTGCAACTCCCGGGAGGCCTTGTGTCTGTCCCTCCAAACACCAGATCAGTGTTTACTTGTCCAAAGACCCTTGTTCCTTAACTCTCAATAGAGGCGTACTCACCTGGAAGGATACCTTTTACTACGTATTAGGAAGTAGAGGAAATGACCTGAATATAAAGCCCAATAGGCTCTGTTACTCTCTCTCCAACCACCAGCATAGTGGTAACTTGTCCAAATACCCTTCTTGTCAACTCTCAAATGAAGTATACTCACCTGGGAGTGGTCAAGCACAGTTCATGTCCAAATCAGGGTTGTATCTGTCAACATAGCTCCGCCATCACATGCTAACCACAATGAAATATTTGAGGATAGGAATGACACTTTACCCAGTGTGCATAACAAGTATTCTTAAGGCCTCAAGATGCATCACCAGATTGGTATTGGCAGCAGACACAGTCAAACTGCACTGTTCACATGATAACTCCAGTCACATATATAACAAAGTCCTGGGTTTGCCTGCATCACACTCAACTAGGCCTCCAAATGGTCAAAGCCACATGTTGCCTAGCCACTGTTTTGCCTGCCCTGGAGGCACAATGTCATTTTTAGGTCATCCCCATGAGTGCAAATGATCTGCACATTTCAGCAGCTGCTTGAGTCAAACTGAGTTGGCATGCTTCACACATGTCATGTCAATTCACCTAATACCGTGGTTACTTGCCACAATTGGATTAATTACAACGTCATTTTGTACAAGGTTTCTGCTTACTGTAACTCTAAACAGTTGAAGGTAGATGTCACAGTACTACCAGAAACAATGTATGTTTTACATCAACAGGTGGAACTGCCACTGGACACACAGAGGCCCCAGAATAGACTGTCACTACCCCCCAGGATTAAGCCCTCAGTGGCAATGTCTGGACATGGAGGATGGTTCTGACCCATCTGGCCAACCTGGTTGGGCAGCAACAGTGACTCTCACTGAGCGCACAACGTCACCTCCCAGTCCTGTTACTTCAACATCCCAGGCAACCATTTGCCGCCCAAACTGTGTCCTGAGTGTATTGTCTACCATCTTGTGCCCCAAGTCCTGGATCCTGAGTTGCAGCGCAATACTTGGGACAACATGGGTCCAGGAACAAGTTGGAGAGGGCACCCTGTGGCAAGGCTACAGGCCTGTGTCGGGTACAGTGCATCGCAGGGCTTCTGTGGGCCACCGGGGTAAGGCCACTGGGGCTGCTCTTGGCCAGGACGCCATCAGTCACGTCTTGGGAGTCTATGACGTGATGGGCCAGGTGTTGACTGAACTATAATAAATCAAACACCTACAGAGGGACATGTATAGGGACATGGGGTAACAGATGGAGGCCCACAATACCTACATGGCCTCCCTAACAGGGGTGTTGAGGGACATATACACCACTGTGAGCAAGGCTTTGCAAAAGCGGTCTACCCCTTACTTTGGCTCATCCACAGCAGGCCCATCAACATCGGTGCCAGCCACTGAAAGGGAGGCCCTGTCAGAGGAGCAATAAGGCCCAGACACCCCAACCTTTGCAGCAGCAGATCCCCCCACAAAATCGGGGATGTCCAGCAAAGAATCCAGGAGGTGAAAATAGCAAGACACTGACCAATGACAGAAATAACCCTCTTCTTTAAGGACCTCCTTTGTGTGTTACGCATTCACTCTGGAATGATCCTGAAACAACTACTGTTTCCAATGGGGGGAGTACTCTGGACTTTGGACTCCCATTGGTGTGGTATCTACTCAAATGATTTAATCCACCATGACTGACCCCTTCACATTTGATCTTTTGTGGAGGCATGTCACATATATTTTCTGTTAGTCATGGTTGCATGATAAAATAACCATTCACTGACCCTGTCTGCTGATTTTGATTTCATATTTAGTCATTTAGATACGTCAGACCATATGAACCATACAATGATGATCCAAGCTACTTGTTCAAGATGGGATATGTTGCATGTACAGTGTCCAGCTCAGGATTACAACTCTCCTACCCAAACACATTCATACAAGTATCTGCTCAAACTAAAAATGTTATTACAGTGTTCAGCACATAGGCTACCAATGGGACTCAATACAAGTCTGGCGGTCTTACTGTAAGACCGCTGCTGTGGTGGTCACCAAAAGACCCCCATGTTGGCAGTCATACAGCCTGCTGTATTACGAGTTACACAGGCAGGACCGACGAAACCCAGCCAAAATTCCTACACCGCCAGGACTCTAGAGGGCAGGAAAGAGGAGGTTCCAACACCAGCACAGACAGCCAGTCAAAAAAATCCTCTGAACCAATTACAACCCACAAATCACAATAGCGGTTCTCCCTTGGTGGAAAACCAATGGCGGGGCAAACTGTGATGGTCTACACAGTAGTACACTACACCACATTGGATAGTTTGAATTCCGCACACCCGACACACCTACAAACAGCACTATAAAACATACCCCTTCATACCCCACAATCCTTTGCATCAAAAACGCCATTCACAGCTAGACAGAGGCTGCACACTGAAATTAGGAACTATGGATTAGGCATCCCACACCACTCTAAATACCACTCATCCCACACCTGCACATCAAAGAAATCACACTAATTTTTTACCACACATCAGACACCACCCTTCACCCACACACAACTGCACCCATACCTCATCACCTGTTTTTTCACCTTATTGTGTTGTCCACCACTACCATGTCCCCACAAAAACATCCAGCTTCACAGATGATGAGTTGAGGGTCATGGTGGATGAAATCATCAGAGTAGAGCCAGACCTATTTGGAACCCAAGTCCAACAAACCTCTATTGCGAGAAAAATAGAAGTGTGTCAAAAAATAGTCGACCGGGTAAATTCTGTAGTCAGCTGCCCACGCACAATAGAGGACATTAGGAAGAGGTGGAATTACCTCAGGGGGAAGGTATGTTCCATGGCCGCCAGGCACCAGCTGGCGCTCCTTAAGACTAGTGGTGGGCCCCTACCTCCACCCCCAACGTTCACATCATGGGAGGAGAAGGCAATGGACATCCTGCATCCTGAGGGCTAAACTAACCTGGGGGCACAGTATCTGTTTATGGTATGGGTAATACATGGACTGACAGCATTACAACTCCCAGCAGGCACTGACTATCGTTAAAAAAAACAGAACAATGTACCATAATGAAAATAGCCTTGCATGACAACTACATAATTGACTCAACCCACCTGAATGACCTACAATTTTACAGTTAAGGTCAATGACACAAATGCTATGGGCATCTGCCAGTACTATATCACCAACACACAGCTAATGCTGGGTCTTCTGCTAATTTGGCCCTTTTCCCTTCTATCACCCATTGAAAGATACTCACCTGCGGGGGGGCACACATATCTGCAGCGTGCTGTACTAGATGTAACCTGCTATATATGGTCAAGTAGAATGGTTACTCCTAAGCTGATGGACAGGCCAGTATCTACTTTACATTCTGCAGCTGTCTGGTGACTCAATACTGAACTACTGCTAACTGGGAGGTAACACAAACAATATAATTCTACACAGCAGGCAAGATATGGATCTAGGAACAGCCCTCCAACTGTCAAGCTAATCTGATATCCTGTAGCAAGGCATATGATAAAGGACTTCCCTGTATCCCATATAGCTGTACCCCAGATATGAAAGCAGGTGTCACTGTCATATCAGGTGATCAAGCAAAGACTTTCTGTACATGGTTCAAAGCATAGCTACCTGTCAAAGTATAACATCACATGTTGCATTACAATCTGTAACAGTTTGTTCCACTTCTTCAACAGGTCACCTACTCATTGCGACCATGGAGAGGCCACCTGAGACAGTTATTTTCCCTCCCTGGATCAAAGCCTCATTGAGAACAACACCCCTGGATGTGAGGGCAATGAGGACCACTCTGGCCCATGTGGGATACATGATCAGTCTACAACTGCCCCTGCCCACATCAACTCCTCCCTGCCTTGTTGCTTCTATATCCAGGCAAGCAGATACTGGAGTCACACTAGAAAACCCAGACAATGATGAATCTGTAACCAGTGGGAGTGGGCAAACTGTGCCAAATGGGTAGGGTATGTGGGAGGGATAGTGTGGGCCAGTGGATTGAGGCTACTAGGGATACACCTGACCAGGACACCATCTCCCAAGTCCTGGGAGCCAGCCAACATTCCCAAGGCATGCTGGGCACGATACTTGCCATGATGTGGAAGATAAAGCAGCTGCAGAGGGACAACGATCAGAAAGTCATGCAAATGTAGGAGGCCCACAATGCCAACATGGCCACCCTAACAGGTGTGCTGAGAGACATTAATACCACCCTGAGTAAGTTATGTCCATAACAGCAGACCCCTTCCATTGGCCATGAAATATCAGGCCCTTCTACATCTGTGGCAGCCAGTGGAATGGAGGCTCTGCAAGGGGAAGGACATGCCTTGGACACCCGTGCCTCTGCAGCTGAAGAACCCCCCCACAAATGTGGACATCTACCAAAACATCCAGGAGGCGCAGATGCCAAGACTTCAACCAATGCCAGCAAGTGATCCCCTACTCATTGTTTCCCCTTGTGTGTCACAGATACACCCTGTTGGCTGTTTTACAACTACTCTCCATTTTCCAATTGCACAAGGACAAATGTGACTCCAAATGTTGAGACTCCAAATGTTGTAGCAGCTATCTTTATGATTACATCCACCATGACTGAACCCCTCACTGTTTGCACTTTATGATTTTGTCCCTGTGCACTTGTAAATAAACACAACTAAACCACATATCATGTTTTAGAGTCATGATATTCACATATGTTCCAAATCTATTAAGTCTCATCTCACATGTACTGGTGAATCTGAGTCAGATATATGTACAATTATACAAATGAACACACTCCTATTCCAATTTAGTGCACTTTCCTGCACAGAGGTTGACAACATGCCAAATTTCACACAGTGCAGTACAGCTCCACAGTTTAATGCTACAACATAGGTGTGAATAACAAGCACCCCTCAGACTACTGAAGTTAGGTCAGTGTTTGTCTATCCAAATATGCTAACAGATTGGTTGAATGTGTCATCAGCTAAAGACTTATCACATACCCATGCCATACCTCCAAAATGACCATACCCTATAATACTGACAGGGCTCAGTACAACTGTCCCTAGTCATGGAACCTTCTACTTACCATGGTCAGGTGTCTGTAAGCATGCTACTCACCTCAGTCAGTCTTTACACACATGCATAGAGGTCTGCAATAAGGAAACTCAGTGACAACTATGTACAAGTTAAATAGCATCATTATCAAACCAATGAGAAGGTTGAGGTGATGGAGCTCAGTGGCTGATATAGACACTAGACCACATATTTGACACCATTGGACCCAGAGAACATGGAACCCAGGTCTAGTGTGTGGAACAGTATACTACCATTCCACTGTCCTGACAGTCTGGGCATGGAACTCAGACAGCACCAATGTGGTGACATACAGTACCTGGATCTATTCATGTTCACTTATCATGTCAGACCTGCAAATATCACATGCCTGTGATACATTTCAGATTTGACCACATGAGAATGACCTTGTGAAGAAACCTGCAAAGTAAAAATGTAATACAAAAGGTATAGGCGGGTAATGGTGATGAAGACATATAAAGACATGACCTAAATATAACAGTCAGACTGATTATGCAGTGTGACAAACATTATCATCATGATAGTCACAACTCCATGTACAATTGTGCATGCACACCTGAGCTAGATACTGCTAAGCAACTAATGAACTGCCTGATGGACATACAAAGAGCCCTCACAAACATCTCTAATTCCCAAAAAACCCACTGAATCAAGTATTTTATAGAACAACACATACCTAAATACTGATTTATGAGATCTGCATTGCTACATCTGCCTTCATCCTAATCACAGTCATCCTCACTTGGCAATTCTGCATTCTCACCGCTGGAACTTCTAGCCCCCCTCATCTGTTATATAAGGGACCTGGAGTCTCAGTGTGAGGTTGTGGAGCATGCCGCAGGCAATATTGATTTGGCACACGTGAGAAGAGGAGGGCTCCACTAAACTTATCAATGCAATGAAATATAGCTTTGGGAGCCCAAAAGTCTGCACCATGACACATTTTGTCCCTCCGTGGGCCTCATTGAAGCAAACTTCCCCTGGCGTGGTTGGGTACCTCACTGGTGTAAACAACCATGGATGGTTTGGGTAGCCATAATCCCCTGTAAGGAATCATTACATGTGTGCAAACATAAATCTTGGACATCCTTACATTTGGCAGCAGACATAAGATACTGATAGTTATCACATATACGGCTTACCAACCAGCCAGGCCCTCTTTGTATACTGTTGTGTCATCAGCTGTGGGATATTGCTATTCTGCATGATGGAGGCATCATGAACTGTACATGGGTACTTTGCACAGTCTTAGGAAATGTAGAGGTCTGCCAAACAGACTACGTGGACATTTATGGAGTGGTAGTTCTTCCTGTTCCGATACACCTGTTTATTACCATTTGGGGGAACCAAGGCTACATGGGTACCATCAATGGCTCCCACCACATGTGCCAAATCCTTACATTGTAGAACTTGGATGTAACTGTCCAAGTGTTTTAACAGGGCTGAGAGGACATCCTTCAAGACCAATCTGATTATAGGCTGTGACATCCCTGCAGTTAGGGCCATGGTATTTTGAAAAGAGCATGTGGCCAGGAAGTGCAGCACTGACATGACTTGTACAATGGGTGGAATACTATTGGGATGACGAATACCAGGCATCAGATCTGGCTCCAACTGACGACAGAGATCCATGATTGTCTGCCTATCCAGCTAATAGATCTGGATGACATGTTGATCCTCCATGGTCTGCAGGTCTGCTAGTGAACGGTACACTGGAGGTTGTCTGGCTCTTCTCATCCCAGGGTAATTAGATGAAGGAATATAAGAAGGTATGTCTATCAGTCATTGTGTCCATTGTAAGTGTGAAAATACATATGTCATACATGATGCTTGGGCACGCCATATGAAATAGTAAAAACATGGTACACAGGACATACGTAGTAAAATAATGGCTAATTGCTGCAATGCCATTTCCTTGCCTCATTTGTGACTTGGAAATGGATACATATGTCACTGAAAGTCTCAGTGATAATGCCATTTTTACCACATTTCACATATGATATACACAAATACCATCTATCCAATTGCCATGAGGGTACAGACTATGCCACTAATGATACATTGCTCACATATCATGAATATTACAACATGTATTTAATTTGGATTTCAAAAACATGGATGCTTTAAGCCAGCACTAAAAACTATGGCATATATATGTTTCTGACCTCGTGTAGCATCTTTAATTCAACTTTCCAGACCATCTAAGGACCTTAAAATGGCAGCTGCCTGACCTACTGTACTGGACATCAGGAAATCACCTAACTCCGCCAGCGGAAGTCGTCATGACGATAGGCAGATACAACCGTGGTGGATATTGCCATTGGAAAACATGTCTGCCTTTGGTGGTCTTGAGCCGATGGTGATGACCGCCGGTGGTGATGGTCTCTTACGTGATGGACATGACTGCCATTTCATACTTCATCTCTCACTTGACTCCTGATACTGCTGCCAGCAAGACCTCCACAACTTTAGCTGCTATGTACTGTCTCTTCTGGGAGCCATCATCCAATGTCCTTCAGGTGATAGGGCCCGTGCCTTCTCACCCTGAAGAGCTGGAGAATCTGGTGGAGGAGGACCTATTCCTGAATGGACAGCTCTATGGCACACCAGAGGAGCAGGTAAGTGCACCATGTGCACAAATATTTAATTAGCTCAACCATACTTTGTTTTACTCAGCAAAAACGGATGATTGTGCACTTAAAAGTCTGTAAGATGCCAAAGTTGGCATAGAATGGGATTAGTTCCTGGTCATGTACTTAGGTTTGGTGATGGATTATGAGTCCTGAGACATTTTGGAGCGTGTTTGATGTATGTTCCCTGACCCACCTTGTGCCTGTTGCACAAAGTTAGTGCAGTTGGTATTCCAGACTCCTCCTGAAATACAATATGTTTGCTGTCTGTCATATGTGATAACATGACAGCTGATGCTGGAGATGCATGATGTCTGCATGTTTCTACATCACATCTGGCCTGTCTGCATATCCTCTTCTATCAGTGTAGGGGATGTTAAAGAGAGTCTGTGCTTGGCTTGTTCCCCTAACTAGTTGGGAACTCTACCTGTTTTAGTATGGTACATGTGGACATGACATACTTTTTTATCTTTGCCATCCATGCACGTCTACGCCAATCAGAAGAAGGGCATCTGATGTGCCATCACAAAGAAAGTGCAGACCCTGGGGGTCCACAGCCGGCAGAGGCCCTCTGTCAGAAGAGCTGGGAGGACCTGAGACGCTGGGTCTGGAATACTGCAGAGGGCCAGGTGGGGATGTCTTCCCAACGAGGATGGGGTGCCTGTTGGACCATGACCCCCCCCCCATAATGGCTCTCATGGCCATGGCGGTGGCCTTCTCTGAGTTGGATGGGCATTTGAAGGCAGCACAGATCTACTGCATACACATTGATATACTGTAGCCATCGGTAGCACACAGGTGTACACATACAAATGTATTTAGATGTATGTTACTCAACCATGTTGTCTCCTCAGTACAATAGCATTTCATGGTGCACATATTACTGTGTCATAAGTGCATCAATATATAGCATTTTCTGCTCTGGTAATTGTTCATGCCCACCAACTTGTCAATCCTCCCAATGTCATGGTAGTAAGGTGTGTAGGCCCTTGATCTCTGTCCTCTGCAAATGTCTAAAGTTTCCTCTCTATGTGCTACATGGAGTCAGACATATTCAAGTAATCGCTAGTTATATAAAGTTATCTGATAAGTGACAGCAGCATGTGAGGCTGTGATGCCCATCTGGCATGTCACAAGACATAGAAGGTTAACATCTTTACACCTGTTACAAGGTGATGCCCCTTGGTAAGTCAGGGATTTACATTGACAGTTGTGAAGTCTCAGTAGAGTAGACAACATGCATGTTGGATACCATTGAGGTCTGGCAACATTTCTATGGGCACAGATATATTGGTACCAGAGGCAAGGAATGTTTCTCCCTTGTGAAAGTTGTGTTAGTTGAAAGTGGCCACACAAGATTGTCATTGGGCGTGCTGTTGTAGAGAGGGCACTGGGGTGGTCTCAGATGGGTCCGCCACTACTATGAAGTGGCCACTGGAGGAGGATTCCAAAGAAGATGTATTGGATCCGGTCTCCTCTTGGCACTCCCCTCGCCCGCCGGGCCACTGGGTCCCTCGGTGTCAGTGTTCTCGTGACTGGAGATCCCGTGGCCAGAAGCTTCCCCGTTGGCTGTTCCCCATCTCCTTCACCTACCGGTGCTGATGCTGAAAAACCGGTCTCGTCGTCACATTCACAAGATAACACTTCCATCATACTGTACACATAGGTCTCATTACATCCTGTTCACCAACACCCCCAGGTAGTGCCAGTAAAGTGCCAACATCATGTCACAACAAAATATGATGTATGTCCCTCAATATGAACATTGTTAACACTAGCTAAGCTACCTAACTGACACCTACAATACCATGAATGAAGTTGACATAGAAGAGCATCACATACCTGCCAATGTTACAACTCTGAAATGCACACATAAAGATGTCATGGTGAAGATACCTGCACAGCAATCAAAACAGGGAGTATAGGCTTTAAACCGTACATATGACACAAGTCCCATAGCAAGCATCTGGATAACAAGTACATTGCAAGGAAACTGATTCAAATAAAGCAACATCATCAAGGTTGGGTTGTTTCCAAAACTATCTTATCAAGCATCCTTTGGCTGATTATTGCAGAGTCTCAGTTCCCTAGCTGTATCCAAAACACTTGACTCAACACATTCTCACAACTCCAGTTTATTCTCACAACTACAGTTAATTGTACGGTCACAGACACTCATGAGAAGTGGCTTTGGATAAGATCTTCTCCCAAGTCAGCTCCTTCCTCTTCACCACTGTCATCCTAAGTTGACATTTCTGGATTCTCTCCCGGTGGCACTGCAGGTTTGTACTCCTCTGGGATGTGAGAGGTATCCCTCCGCAGGGCGAAGCTGTGGAGCATGCAGCATACCACAGTGATCTGACACCCTTTCCGGAGTGAGTAGAGGAGGGCTCCACCAGTCCTATCCAGTTACCTAAATATGGCCTTCAGGATCCCAAAAGCCCGCTCCACTGCCCACCATGTTCTTTCATGGGTCTCATTGAAGCAGATTTCCCCTGGCGTAGTTGGATTCCTCAAGAGCGCCAACAACTAAGGATGGTTTGGATATGCTGAGTCCATTGTTAAGGAATGGGACATAAGTGCAACAATGAGTCACTCACTTCATGATTGTAGCACCTGACATTGCTCAAACACAATCACAACAGATGTGACCTACAAACAAGCCAGGACCTCTGTGAGTGCAGCTGTGATATCAGCTGGGGTATGGTGCTGTGTTATGAAGGAATCATGATCTGATCATGGATAACGGGCACACACATTTGAGATGTAGAGATCCACTAAACAGACAACTTGCACATTGATGGAATGGAAGATCTTTCTGTTGCTATAGACTTGTTCAGTGGCCTTCAGTGGCACCAAGCCAACATGTGGTGCCATAACTAGCCCCGACCACTTGTGGGAGGTGGAAAAAACCATAAAAGTCAGCCTTCACATTGGCTAAATCCTCACGTCGGGGGAACCTGATATAGCTGTCAATGTGTTTCAACATTTCTGAGAGGAAATTCTTCAACACCAGACTGAACGTAGGTTGGGACATACCACAATACATGGCCACTGTATATTGGAAGGACCCTGTGGCCAGGAAGTGCAATACTGACATGACTTGTACAATGGGGTGTATGAAAGTTGGATTACTGTTTGCAGGTATCAGATGTGGCTTCAACTGATGGCTTAAGTCCACTCTGTTTGCATATCTAGGCGGTATAACTAGATTATGTGCCATTGCTCCATTTTTCGAAGGCCTGGCACTGGATGGTAGACAGGAGGTTGACCATCGTCCCTCTCGCAGGGTACCTATGTGTGACAAGACATGATTTGTAACATTAGTCATTGTGTCCAGAGCAACATACATGATGAATGAGAACAATAACATGTGACAAAGCATTTCTGACTGGATTGACAAGACACACAGGGGGTCATTCTGACCCTGGCGGTCGGTGATAAAGCGGCGGCCAACCCGCCAACAGGCTGGCGGTTCCAAAAATGGAATTCTGACCCTGGCGGGAACCGCCAACACAACCCGCCACATTACCACTCCGACCGCCACGGCGGGACAGACAAACAGCGCGGCGGTCACCGCCAACAGGCAGGCGGCAGACAAAGTACCGCCCACCCTATCACAACTCACCAATCCGCCGCCTCATCCGGGGCGGGAGCCCCGCCGATAAAAACACGGCGGAAACAGACTACGAACGGGAAAACGCTCACCTCTATACACTCCATGAGGACGGAGGACAGCATGGAGCCCGAATTACACATCCTACCCGCTCTCGTCTACCTGCTCATCTACCACGAGTACGAACTCCGGCGCAGACGACAACGGTGAGTACCGCACCTACGGCACAGGGGAGGGGGGGAGGAGGAAGGGTTACGGGCAGACACATACGCATCACACCCACCCCCCAACTATCTACACACCAATGCAGAGCACCAAGTCAAAGTTACCCCACCCAAACCCCCCGGAATAACGAAAAGATATGATTCAAGTGAGAAACAACATTTATGTACCAAATAGGTTCATTGAAGACATGGCAAAATAGGAAAATGATGGAAAAATTATCTAATGTAAACATTGCGTGACCGAGAAATAGAGGCAGAAAGTCCCGCACAGTCACAGAAATTGCAAATGTCCGTGGGCCGAAGTGTATCAACACATGGGCAAAGCCCACACAGGAGACCTGAGTCCGTTGGAGAGAACACTGCAGGGGCATCACATGACAAAACTACAGGCACCTCAGGGGGAAGGGAAGGGTGGGCACCACAGCCACATGAGTCCACGACGCCAGATCCAAGAAGGGGCCACCATGACCACCGTCCAATCCTGGGTAGTGCAAAGCCACAGTTTCTCAAGTCTCTACAGTGGGTGGCTTTCCCACTGTCATATCCTGGGGAGTGCAAAGTCACAGTCCATCAAGTGGATAACAGTCTCCACAGGCAATGGAGGAGGCAGGGTGGGCCGAGTGCAGTGTGAACATTAGCACGACACAGAACCGGCACAGTCATTGGCCCAGCGGTGCATGAGACGGCGGGGCCCAGCGGAGCGGTGCTTGACAGGAAGGGCCCAGCGGAGCGGTGCTTGAGACGGCGGGGCCCAGCGGAGCGGTGCCTGAGATGAAGGGCCCAGCGGAGCAGTGCTTGACAGGAAGGGCCCAGCGGAGCGGTGCTTGAGACGGCGGGGCCCAGCGGAGCGGTGCTTGACAGGAAGGTCCCAGCGGAGCGGTGCTTGAGACGGCGGGGCCCAGCGGAGCGGTGCCTGAGATGAAGGGCCCAGTGGAGCGGTGCTTGACAGGAAGGGCCCAGCGGAGCGGTGCTTGACAGGAAGGGCCCAGCGGAGCGGTGCTTGAGACGGCGGGGCCCAGCGGAGCGGTGCCTGAGATGAAGGGCCCAGCGGAGCGGTGCTTGACAGGAAGGGCCCAGCGGAGCGGTGCTTGACAGGAAGGTCCCAGCGGAGCGGTGCTTGAGACGGCGGGGCCCAGCGGAGCGGTGCCTGAGATGAAGGGCCCAGCGGAGCGGTGCCTGAGATGAAGGGCCCAGCGGAGCGGTGCTTGACAGTAAGGGCCCAGCGGAGCGGTGCTTGACAGGAAGGGCCCAGCGGAGCGGTGCTTGAGACGGCAGGGCCCAGTGGAGCGGTGCCTGAGATGAAGGGCCCAGCGGAGCGGTGCTTGACAGGAAGGGCCCAGCGGAGCGGTGCTTGACAGGAAGGGCCCAGCGGAGCGGTGCCTGAGATGAAGGGCCCAGCGGAGCGGTGCTTGACAGGAAGGGCCCAGCGGAGCGGTGCTTGAGATGGCGGGGCCCTCTTCAGCGGTGCCTTCCTGCACAGCGGGGCCCTCTTCAGCGGTGCCTTTCAGGACGGCGGGGCCCTCTTCGGCGGTGCCTTTCAGGACGGCGGGGCCCTCTTCAGCGGTGCCTTTCAGGACGGCGGGGCCCTCTTCAGCGGTGCCTTCCTGCACGGCGGGGCCCTCTTCAGCGGTGCCTTTCAGGACGGCGGGCCCTCTTCAGCGGTGCCTTCCTGCACGGCGGGCCCTCTTCAGCGGTGTTTGTCCTGTAATTCAAGGGAGTCTGACCTGGGCAGGACTCCCTGTTCAGTCGCCCTCCGACCGTGCAGTTGCTGGACCCTTCGGTGACGGTGTCCTGAGCCCTTGGGTGTCCTCCCTCACACCCGGGATGGGGCTTGTGGGGCCCTCCTGGTCCGCGCTCCTGCTGCCTGACTTCTCCGCCCTGCTGCCCTTGTCCTCCTTCGCTGTGGCTCTCTGGGCCTTGCCTCCCCTGGATGTTGTGGCAGGTGAAGTGTCCGAACTTTGGTCCTTGAGGGCAGCCGTGGCACTCCTCCCGAGGCGGCCCCTCACTTTCCGGGTCCTCTTTCCAGGGGGGGGGGCTGGCTGTCCCCTTGCTGCTGACCGATGTCTCACTGCTGGCAAAGGGGGGACTCCAAAATCCATGGACTACGCTGACACGTGAACCCGGGCTGGTGGTGGCTGAGTTGCTCTTGGGACTCTTAGCAGATGGAGGGGGTGGGTCAGGTGAGGGAAAGAGGTCAAGATTGGAGAGGTAACACTTTTTAGGACCAAGGTAAAAGGTAGGTGCAGTGGTTATGGGAGTGGAGGAAGAGGAGGTGGTTGTAGGAGAGTCAGGTGTGCTGTCCTTGGGTGAAGGTGCATGGACTGGAGGCTGTCGTGAGGTGGTTGGCTGTTGGGTGGGTGGCTGCCTGCGTTTGTGTGTCTTGGAAGAGGGGGTGACAGACACAGTGGGAGAGGACACAGGGGACGTGTAAACGGCAGTGGGGGTGGTGACTGCACGTGTGCGGACTGTACTGGAGGGTGTGCTGGTGATGGGTGTACTGGCTGTTGGTGGTGTGCATGCAGGTGTGAGTGGCAACGTCACAGGGAGGGAGGAGGGAGACGAGGAGGTGGGGGACACAGAGGTGGTAGTGGCTGTTGGCATGTCTGCATCTGGGTGTTGCTTGGGTGAATGTTTGTGTGATCTGTGGTGCTTATGTCTGGAAGAGCTGCCCTTGGGTGTTGAGGTGTGTGCAGGCTGGTCTGATGGTGTGGATGGGATAGGCTCAGGAACAGGAGACAGAGACAGGGTGGAGGCAGTTAGAAGAGGGAGGCTGGAAACAGGGACAATGGCTGCCGTCAGTGCTGAGGCCAGAGAATTGAACGATCGTTGATGGGCAGACTGACCCGAATGAATGCCCTCCAGGTATGCATTGCTACGATGCACCTCCCTCTCTACCCCCTGGATGGCATTCAAAAGGGTAGTCTGCCCAACAATGATGGTCCTCAGGAGGTCAATGACCTCCTCACTGAGGGCAGCAGGGGTAACAGTGGCAGGGCCTGAGGTGCCTGGGGCGAAGGAGACGCCCGCCTTCTTGGGCGAGCGGGCACGGAGCGTAGGCTGAGGGGCTGCTGGGAGGGCGGAGCTGGTGCGCTGGGTGGCGGCTGTACCTGTAGAGGCGGGGGGCACGGATGTTGCCACCACCGCTAGGGAGCTCCCTTCTGAGGACGTGTCGGTGTCGCTGGTTTCACCACGGCTCCCCGTTGTGAAGCTCCCCTCGCCCTCCGTATCACTGGTGGCCTCGGTGTCTGTGCCATGGCCCACCGGGGCCTTGTGAGTCGCAGCTCCCTCGTGCTCAGGTGCCAAGTCTCCTCTGCCTGATGATGCTGAAGCACACATGCACAAGAAGATAAAGAAAAAGGGTGGGGGGAGACATAATAAAAGGTTGAGTACATGCATTGTCAACACCGTTGGCGGAGAGGACAGACACAGGAGCCTCATGCACTAAGCCGCGCAATCGGGGTACACTACTGAGTACTTGTGACTGGGCCAACAGGTCTAGGGACAACAAACGCGCACATGGGTGATGCAGGACCATGGCTAGCTGTACCTGGCACCGTACAGAGGTTGGTGGCGGGTGCACAGGGCCATGCCTAAAGGAGGGGACTACACTACAGAAAGCGCCCTGGCCTAATGTCACCCACAGCCCTCCTCCCCCACCCAGACGCCTCCACTGCGTGTAAAGATAGCTGAATGTGCTGGTACTCACCCCATTGTGTCTGCTGTGATGTCGTCACGCGCCCATCCAAATCGGGGTAGGCCACCGCCAGGATCCGGGACATCAGGGGGGTCAGGGTACGACTGGCACCCCTCCTAGGTTGGGAGGCCATCCCCAGCAGTGACTCTGCAGTCTTCCTGGTCCCGCGGCGGATGTCCTCCCACCTCTTGCGGCAGTGGGTGCCCCGTCTGTTGTGGACCCCCAGGTTCCGGACTTCCTTGGCGATGGCACGCCAAATGTCGATCTTCTGATGGGCGCTGACCTATTTGACATGTACAGGGTGGAATTTGAAATATCATCAATTTTCCGCATGATAGATGCGATTGGCCCCCCCTCCCCAACCTTGCCATGTGGCACATGCTCTCATCTGTCGTGCCTTGCACTCCTCATTCGCTCCCCACCCCACCATCTTACATCCACCATACACAACCCAGGCATAGCCCATTCAACGTGCACACAGTGTACTTACCTGTTGCTCTGGAGGACCGTAGAGTCGCGCATACTGGGGCAGGACCCCATCCACAAGTTTCTCCAACTCTTCTGTCGTGAAGGCAGGGGCCCTTTCCCCAGTCGCAGCAGCCATTGTATCTCCCAGACCGAGGTCACAGCAGCACTTGCAGTATAGGTCCTCTCCTGTGGATGATCAGGTCTCGAGTGATTAATCATATAGAAAATGGCGGTCACGCCCGCGGCGGCGCGTACCGCTGCGGTGCGTTCCGCGACCGCCGGCGCAGCTAGTCATTGGCCCGTGAAACCCATAGGGTTCGATGTTAACCAATGCGGCTTTGCGCCGCGGTCTTCGACCGCCTACCGCCACGGTGTGTCACGCCAGCGCATTGACCTCACATCCCATTGTCACACTTCTCAGGTCAGGCAGCCGCCATTACAAGGGACCACAGGGCTTAATTACTACTGCGTCACACAGGCCTAGGCCTTGCATTGCCACTCATACAAGCCATTCAATGCATTGACAATCGTGTACTGTGCAAGCTGTAGTTACGTACCTGTGGGTTGTTTGACTCTGTGCTCCATGTTGTCCTTCCTAGGCACCGTCCGCTGGGACTTGCGAGGAGAAGGATGAATCCTCCCGTGTACCGACCGCTGGTGGACCTGTCGACAATGGAGGAACGTCATATAATACTTAGATACCGACTTGACCGAGCCACTATACATGAACTGTGTGCCCAGCTGGAGCCAGCACTGATGTCCCCCATCCGCCAACCCACAGGAATTCCCCCTCTGGTGCAGGTTCTGTCAGTCCTCCATTTCTTGGCAAGTGGGTCTTTTCAGACAACAGTGGCCATGTCATCAGGGATGTCTCAGCCTATGTTTTCAAAGGTTTTGTCCAGAGTGTTGTCTGCCCTGACGAAATACATGCGGAGCTACATAATTTTCCCTGAGGAGGGTGATTTGGCCACTGTGAAGGCTGACTTCTATGCCCTTGGATGTATCCCCAACATCATTGGTGCCATTGATGGGACCCATGTGGCCTTAGTACCCCCAAAAGACGATGAGCAGGTGTACAGAAACAGGAAAAGTTACCATTCTATGAATGTCCAGGTGGTCTGTTTGGCTGACCAGTACATCTCCCATGTAAATGCCAAGTTCCCTGGGTCAGTGCATGACACGTATGTTATGCGAAATAGCAGCATCCCCTATGTGATGGAACAGCTACAGAGACACTGTGTGTGGCTAATTGGTGACTCTGGTTACCCCAACCTGCCGTGGCTACTGACCCCAGTGAGGAATCCCCGGACCAGGGCAGAGGAACGGTACAATGAGGCCCATGGGCGATCTAGGAGGATCATAGAAAGGACCTTCGGCCTCCTGAAGGCCAGGTTTAGGTGCCTGCATATGACAGGGGGATCCCTCATGTACTCACCAAAAAAGGTGTGCCAGATCATCGTGGCCTGCTGTATGCTTCACAATCTTGCATTGCGACGCCAGGTGCCTTTTCTGCAGGAGGATGGTCCAGATGGTGGTGTCGTAGCAGCTGTGGAGCCTGTGGAGAGTGATGAGGAGGAAGACGACGGGGACGACATGGACAACAGGGACACGGTCATACAACAGTATTTTCAGTAGCACCCAGGTAAGAATCCCCCATGTCATTTTACATTTACTTCTGGCCTCCTGCATCTCTACTTTCTGTGTTTCCCCCCAGTTCCTTTCAACTGAATTGTGAGTTTCCCTTGGCTTTTCAGAGCTGTATGACCCACTGCGTGACTTCTGGTTTGTTCGGCAATGGAGTAAAGCAAATTGACATTGGTATGTTGCCATCACAAAGTAACTGCACATTTTTGACCCGTTATGCATAATACATTTGTTAAGAATACAAGCAGACTCCTGAGTGTTTTATGTGCAATAAGTGATTTATTTAAAGTGCTACATATAGGTCCATGATAGTAAAACGGTGATGGGTGGGGGTGGAGTGATGTCCATGGCAGAGTCCAGTTCTCGGTCGCACAGGTGCATTGTCCATATGCCTGTGGAAGGATGGAGCAGGGGCAGTTCAAGGTTGGACAGGGTGACGATGTGGGACAGTGGTATGACATCCGGGGGGATCTTAGGCTGGTGGGGGTCTTGGCATCCTACTCTGTCTTCCTTTGTGATCTCAGGCTCCTCTTGCGGGGTGGTTGATTTTCAGCAGGAGGTGGGGTTCTGGTGGCCCGTCGTTGTGTGGGGGCCTCCTGTCCACTAGCGCCGGCGGAGGTGGTAGGCTGTTCCTGGTCCAGGGCTGGTGACAGGGGCCCTTTGGGGTGACACATGGTCCCGCAATGTGGTGACTATTAGGTTCAGGGCCTGGACGATGTTCCTGAGCTCCTCTCTGTACCCCATGTACCGTTCCTCCTGCTGTGCCTGGATCTCCTGGAACCTGGCCATTACCGTCGCCATCGTCTCCTGGGAGCGGTGGTATGCTCCCATGATGGTGGTGAGGGCCTCTTGGAGAGTCGATTCCCTGGGCCTGTCCCCCCCCCCCTGTCGCACTGCAGCCCTCCCAGTTGCCCTGTTTCCCCGGGCCTCTGTCCCCTGGACGGTGTGCCCGCTACCACTGCCCCCAGGTCCCTGTTGTTGTTGGGGTGTTGGGTCAGCCTGGGTGCCCTGTAGTGGCGGACACACCGCTGATTGACCTGTCCTGGAGACAGAGGCATGGGCCCGCTGGGTGGGAGCGGTGCTGATATTCCCAGAGGGGGTTAGGTCTGCTGTGGCCTGTGTCTGTGTGTGGGGAACCGACTGTCCAGAGGTCCCGATGGTCCGGGCTGGTCATCAGGTTCCAGGTCGACAGAGCTGCTGTCCTCACTGTTCCATGGTGTGCGATTTGTGGGTGCCCTTGTCCCCCAGTGCTGGCATCCCCTTGTGGCAGGAGTTGTGAGGGTGGTTTGTGGGGGGGATGGGTATGTGCAGTGGTCATGCATAGGTGATGGGTGTCCATGGTTTGTGTTGGCATTCAGGGTTTGGTTTTGGGTTGGGTGGGTTGTGCTGGTGAGACATTGGCAGGGAGGCTGTGTGCTGGGGGGTTGGGGGTGAGGGTGGGGGTGTGGGTTGGCATGCTGGTGGTTGGGGGGGGGAGTAGTTGAGACTAGACTTACCAGAGTCCATTCCTCCGCCTACTCCAGCGAGGCCCGCAGGATGCAGGATGTTGAAGACCTCTTGCTCCCATGCTGTGAATTCGGAAGGGGTGGGTGGTGGTCCGCCGCCAGTCCTCTGCACAGCGATGTTGTGTCTGGAGACCATCGACCGTACCTTCCCCCGTAGGTCGTTCCAGCGCTTTCTGATGTCTTCCCGGTTTCTGGGATGCTGTCCCACAGCGTTGACCCTGTCGACAATCCTCTGCCATAGCTCCGCCTTCCTGGCTATTGTGGTGTGTTGCACCTGTGTGCCGAAGAGCTGGGGCTCTACCCTTATGATTTCCTCCACCATGACCCGGAGTTCTTGGTCAGAAAACCTGGGGTGTCTTTGGGGTGCCATGGGGTGGTGTGGATGAGGTGTGGGGTGGTGTTTGCGGTGATGTGAGTGGTGGTGTGTGGTGATGTGTGCGTAGATGTGGTGTGGTTGATGATGTTGGGTTCCTGTGTGTGTTGGGGTTTTCGATTGCTGTTCTCTCTCTCTCTCTCTCGCTCTCTCTCGCCTTCTCTCCGATTTCCAACTAGTGGGGGTTTGTGGGTGATGTGGGTGTGTGTTTTATAGTTGCTTGGATGTGTGGGGGTGGTGTTTGTATATGTATCAGGTGTGTGTATTTCAAATTGTCCAATGTGGCTGGGTTATGGAGCCTGGGTGTGTATTTTGACCGCGGCGGTGTGTACCGCCAATGGAATACCGCGGCTGAAAGACCGCCGCGTGGATTGGTGGGTCGTAATGGCATGGGCGTGTTTGTGTTGGCGTGGCGGTGGCGGTTTGGTCATCTCCAGTTTATCGCTGCCCGCTGATGAGGCGGCCTTCCGTGGATGTCGGGTTTTTGGCGGCTTCGCAGTTGTTTGTCAGAATTACCGTGGCGGGTTTCCGCGGCCGCGGCGGTAGAATGGCGTCTTCTGACCGGCGGTAGGAGCCTTTTACCGCTGAGGTCAGAATGACCCCCACAGTATACATCCCAGCTGGCAACTACATATTTGACCCCCATGGTTGTCAACTCATGTGTTCACAACATGGATTCAGGCGAAACCCAACTATCTGCTACACAATTTCCCCTTGAAATGTTACAGTATTTAACGACCGCCAAAAATACCATCGGCAGTGGTGGACCGTGCACCACCGTCATATACCACCTTGCCCTGCAACAGACTACTCTAGTAGTTGTGTAGTAGGACCTACATAACAAGACAGAATCAGGATGTTTCTGGTGCTTCAACACATATATTGTAGGTGTGGCACAGTTTGCAAAGCCATATAAAGTATTTCAGATCACCAGAATGGTGAATGCCTGACCTACTCCATTGGACATGAGGAATTGCCTGCAACTGCAGATACAATTCATCTGCACGGTAGGCAGTTCCAACTGTAGTGGACACAGCCATAGGCTAATGATGTTGCCTGAGGTGGTCACAGCTCAATGGCTATGTCTGTCAGCAGTGTGCAAATTCATTCACTTGACTCATGACACTGCTGCCAGCAACACCTCAACTCCTCGAGCTGCTGTGTGTCACCTCTGGGAGCAATAATGCCACATCCAGCAGGTGATAAGGCCCCTGCAGAGGCTTGTAAATTAGCTCCTTCCCCTGTTTGGATAGTTCTATGACTCACCAGAGGAGCAGGTCAGTAGCTCATGTGCATAACTGCCTCTGTTCCACACCATCCTTTTCCTCCTCACAGGCTATAATATGACCCTGTGTGCTACTTAGACTTCTTGTGTGCCTGTTGTTTCAGTCTGTGTGACATCAATGGGATGTACATAGTGCAGGTATTGATGACCAGTGTTATATGTTGTGTTTATTAACATTGTATTGTGTGATGTTTTTTGGGGTCCTAGATCCTCCTTGTGTGGGATGCACATACCTAGGCCATCCAATGACTTTTCTTTCTTCATGATGGTTTCAAATGGTGGACAATAAGTATGTTCATGACAGCATGAGCTGGATATTCATTTTTTCTGAGTAATTAGAGGATCTTTTAAGCAATGTGTATAATGCTACAGATCTCTCAACCCACATCTGGCTTTACAAAACTGTTGTCTGGAAGGCATGTTATGACTCACCCGGCCCTTCAGGTTGCCACACAAACCATTTGCCACATTACTGATGGCCACATGATGTACTGTCATGCATGGAAGTGATGGAAATGGAGTGTCATGTAGGTTCTCTATGCTCAGCCAGGGCCTGTCAAATGTATCTGTCAATATGCAACAGATGGGCTATATAACGGTGGCACTGAGTCCACTCCCTGTTCTCCAGCAGATTCTGTCATGTGGACAGTATGATGCTATAGTGGCAAACCTGCCCTGCATGCCTCAGTCCATTGATTATATTAGGGATGGGCACAGAGGTACATCCCAGAAGTAGTCCATATGTGCATTTTGCATCATTGTCAATGTGTGTCTTTGACTCATGAAAGGTCCCTTAATCCCACAGCTCTGCTGTCACCTTCACATAAGTCATAATTGTCTAGTACAGGCTTATTGCACAAATGACAGTCCCACACACAGTGCAGACAGTGTGTAGATTCCTTGGAGGCTATGACATGTGAGTCATTAGCTTGGTCACATACCAGAAATTGTACAATGCATACCTTTGTATGGTGGATGTCATCTCTGTAGGTTAGGCACATATGTTCAAAGGAGTGTTCTGTGATACAGGTACATAGAACAGAACACCCCCTGAAGTGACATGAGTCTGCATTTGGTAGGCCACATGTCCAGACATGCATAGGGAAGACACTTTCTCTACCCATCAAGCCAGTCCCCTCATTTTCACTCAAATACAAGAGTGAAGACTATATTATGGAAGTTGCCTGTAGGGACTTTTTTCAGTGAGTCAATCTCGTAGAGTACAAATGTGTTGGTCCATTCAGGCCTAAGGGGTTTACCCTTCAGAACCCACATATGTGCATAGTGTTTAATTGTGGCTCACACCACAGTACATATTGCTGGATCATGGGCTACCAGATGTGAGTAAGCTTGCTTAGTCATTGTAGGCCATGAGCAGGGTAGTGGGTTAGTCTGTAGATGGATACACACATCTGTAGTCATGTGCCTGTACTTACTGGCTTTTGTGCTTTACACTTGTAGTGCATTGATAAATTGTTCCTTTTTTGCTCTGTTTCTGAAATGTGTGTGACATAACCATTTGTGCAATATTTTGTGATTGTAATCGCTTGATTTGCCTCTTGCATCCATACAGGTAAATGCCCATCAGAAGAAGGAGATATGGAGAGCCATTTCCCGCAAGGTGCGACTCCTGGGGGTCCACAGCCAGCGGAGCACCCACTGTTGTAAGAATTGGGAGGACCTTAGACGCTGGACCTGGAAGATCATGGAAGTCCAGCTGGGGCTGTCCTTCCAATGTGGGTGGGTGCACGTAGGTCCATGCCCCCCCTGCAAGCACCCATACCCCTCTCCCAAAAAGAAGCTCACCCCTCCAAAGAAGCAACGACCCTCCCAGAGCCAAACCCACCTATCTCAAATCCGACCCCACCTAAGGATGATCCCGGAGGTGCCTACCTGCCCACTTGATGCCCCTTCCAGTGGAGGATCCATGGCAGTGATTGGAGTCAAGTGTGGGCACAGTGATGTGCATGAACATATCTATATGGACTGGCCAATGGCCTTTGCTCTTTTGCATTTTGAGTTCATGAACCCAAGTAGTTGTTTTATTGGGTACACATTTGTCCTGCAATTCCTTTTGTACCTTTGGGGGCCATTATGACCCCGGCAATCAGTGTAAATGTGGCGGTAGAACCGCCAACAGGCTGGCGGTACATATCACCACATTATGACATTGGCGGGTTGGCTGAAGCCAACCCGACACTATATCACACCGACTGCCATGGCAGTAGCAGCCGCCGGGACGTAGATAATCTCTAACCCGGTGGCCACTACAGTACCACCGGTGGCATTTTCACCCTGCCTACCGCCATGGTTTTCGTGGCGTTCGTAAGGCCACGAAAACCATGGCAGTAGGCCCTATCAGTGACAGGGAATTCCTTCCCTGTCACTGGTAGGAGGCCCACCCACCCCCCCTTCCACTCCCCAGACATCCCCCTCCATCCACGCTCCCCCCTTCCAATCCACCCCCCATACATGCACACTCAAAGGCACACACCATGCATTCACACACTCACACAGGCATACATGCATTCAAACATGCATGCATCCATTCATTCACGCACGCATCCGTACACACAGGAAGGAGACATGGAGGAAGCAAAAGTTTAAAACACAAAATATTAAGATTATACCATATTAATCATTACTAGACTATGACTCTAAGCATTGTGATATTGGAAACATGGATAATTTAAGCATGAACTTAAATAACTAGGCCTCAAGATGTCTGGATACCTGTGAGGGAATCAAGAAAGATTAGTACCCTTTTCTAATGAACCACTCAATGAAATGTTACACATGGATTAGAAACATCAGAACCTTCTAGCATTACACTTTCAAATTCAAGAATAGACTTTGCATGAGGACCAGGAAATAATCTGAAAGGTTTCTATAACATTATATGAATTGTACTAGAGGGACTTATTATGCACATACAATATAACATCTAGAATTCTAACACTTTAGTTTTCTTAAAATGCAGGAACATGAATTGTGTACATTGCAGATTTCCACAAAGGTTTGTAAATACCATGAAATGATAGTGCACAATGAATAACATGAGTTAGGCACGAAAAATGGATCGCGCGTCTTGCCGATTCGAAGGTCACCAAGTAAATGCCATGAAGTGGTAACACACAATGAATATCATGATTTAAATGCAAGAGATGAATCACGCGTCTTGCTGTTTCGAAGGCCACCAAGTGAATACCAAGAAATGGTAGCGCACACTGAATATCATGAATTTAACACAAGGAATGAATCATGCGTCTTGCCGATTCGTAGGCCACCATGTGAATGCCAAGAAATGGTAGCGCACACTGAATATCATGAATTAAGCAGAGGAAATGAATTGCGCGTCTTGCCGATTCGAATACCACCATGTGAATGCCATGAAATAGTAACGCACAATGAATATCATGAATTAGACACAAGAAATTAATTGCGATTCTTGCCGATGCGAAGGCCACCATGTGAATGCCAAGAAATGGTAGCTTGCACTGAATATCATGAACTAAACACAAGAAATGAATTGCGGGTCTTGCCGATTCGAAAACCACCATGTGAATGCCAAGAAATATGGTAGCGTACAATGAATAACATGAATTAAGCACAGGAAATAAATCACGCGTCTTGCCGATTCGAATACCACCATATGAATGCCAAGAAATGGTAGCGTACAATGAATAACATGAATTAAGCACAGGAAATGAATCGCGCGTCTTTCCGATTCGAATGCAACCTTGTAAATGCCATAAAATTGTTGCGCACAATGAATATCAAGATTTGTACTCGAGTAAAGAATCGCGCATCTTGCCGATTCGAATGCAACCTTGTAAATGCCATTAAATGGTTGCGCACAATGAATATCAAGATTTGTATACGAAGGAAGAATTGCACGTCTAGCCGATTCAAATGCCAGCATGTAAATGTCATTAAACATCAAGCGCACTTTCACATGCACAAGAGCAAAATAGATTTATCATGCTAATTAGGCCCAAGAACTCGAAATCCTTCTAGAACGGGATCGGGGGCCCGGCCTGACCTCCGTCTTACCACCCTGATCAAGAATCACCCAGCAAAGTGAAAGGGTGAGGCCTGGAAGATCATAATAGGTCTCTGGAACAGGTGCTCAGGAAGTTGCCGCTACTCTGCACCGGGACCTCTGAATAGTGAGCACGTGGAGCTGGGCTGGCTCCCTTATATAGAGTCTTGGCCCAGCCCACAAACCACACCCAGGCATGCTTCAGGGAAAGCTTCTAGAAGGCCCTGGAAAGAGGACCACACCCTGACACACTCTGAAAGCCTGCAGCAGCACATTACAAATTAACATTATTTATATGCACCTTGAACATAAGTCTTCAGGATTAAACTCTGCAATGCAAAAGGTTAAACAACAGCATATCAGCACAATGCATAAATTACATTATCTTGAGAGTGCTGGATTTTTGCATTCTAGTCACCCGTGGAGCGCGCACTGCCCTGATGTTAACAGTACTCCCC
This sequence comes from Pleurodeles waltl, assembly GCF_031143425.1. Taxonomy (NCBI): domain Eukaryota; kingdom Metazoa; phylum Chordata; class Amphibia; order Caudata; family Salamandridae; genus Pleurodeles; species Pleurodeles waltl. The sequence continues at coordinate 1,096,847,988 of NC_090437.1, forward strand.
TCTCCCAGACGCGCTCTAGGACCTGGTTTCTCTGGATTGAGACGATGAAAACGCCTCACAAGTACTGGAACATGAATATCAGATGCGGAAACCCATTAGTTACTTTCAGGGCCATAACCTTTCCATGAGATTAAGTACCATAGATTACGCCCTCTCAGTTTGGAATCCAACACCTTCTTGACTACATACTCTACTTCCCCCTGTACTAGAACTGGAGCTGGATGAGGGCGGACCTTCTGGACTGCCTTTTTCAAGAGGGAAGTGTGGAACACTGGATGAATCCGTAATGATCTTGGCAATTGCAGTTTATAGGTCACAGGATTGATTTGCTGAAGAACAGTGTAAGGACCTATGAATTTTGGGATGAACATGTGCTTCTTCTTGAAGTCTATATGTTTTGTAGAAAGCCATACTTTATCACCTGGTTGATACTGCGGTCCCTCACAATGTTTCTTGTCATAATGCTTTTTGTATTTTTGTTTGGCCATTTCTAAATGCTGTTGAATCAATTTCTGGGTTTGATGAAGATGTTGAATGGTTTCTGACACAGCTGGTGTAAGAGAACTTTCTTGAGGGATTGTGATGGGCAAGGTGTCAGGATGATAACCAAACAAGCCAAAAAAGGGTGTAACGCCAGTAGAAGTGTGGAATGAGTTATTGTAAGCTAACTCAGCTAACCAGGGTATTGAAGTCCAAGAATGAATTGCCTTTTCTACGTAAGCACGCAAGTATTGTTTCAAGGTCTGATTTAGTCTCTCCGTTTGACCATCTGTTTGAGGATGGTGGCTAGTAGATAGTGTGGATGTCACTTGAAGTGTTTTGCACCATGTCTTCCAGAAATTGGAGGCAAATTGCGACCCTCGATCGGAGAGGATCACTTTCGGCAGTCCATGATAACGAACCACTCTGTTCAGTAAAATAGTTGCCAGTTCACTGGAGGTGGGCAATTTCTTACAGGCAATGAAATGTCCATATTCCGTGAGACTATCTACTACCACCAGGATTACTGAATGTTGTTGAACCACTGGTAGACCTGTAATAAAGTCTAAAGAAATGTGCTCCCAAGGACGACTTGGAGTTGGGAGTGGATGCAACATTCCTTTCGGTTTTGAATGACTTGTTTTAATGCGGGCACAGACTTAGCAGTTGTTCACCATTGTTTTAACATCTTTTGTCAGGGTAGGCCACCAAAAATAGCGTTGGATTAATTCAAGAGTTTTAGGAGTACCTGGATGACCTGCCGTAGGTATAATATGTAACCAATGAAATACTATCTTGCGAAGTTTGGTAGTGGGCACGAACAAACGAGCGTCATGAAAAGGTAATCCTTGCTTGATTGACCTTTTGGGATCTGCTTGGGCCCATGTCTGCCATTTCTCAACAGTGAAAGAATTACGGATGTCTTCAAAGAAATCTTCAGTTTTTATGATACATAGAACTTTGTCTTGGCGGGACAAGGCATCCGCTTTGCGATTGTCTTTACCAGGATGGAAAGTTACCACAAAATTTAATTCGGCAAAAAACAGCATCCAGCATAATTGCCGATGAGTCAAAAGTCTGGCTGAAATCATGACCAGGAGATTGTGATGATCAGTATATACTGTGGCAGTGTATTTGGCACCCAGCAAATGATGTCTCCATTCTTTAACTGCGTCACGAATCGCCAGAAGCTCTTTTTTCAGCAATGACATAGTTCTGTTCGGCTTCGTTCAATTTCCAAGACATGTTGTAGTGTGGTTAGTTTTACGTATTCATTGCGCTTTAGCTTCAGGCTTTAGGCCTTTGTGCATTTCGCCCTGAATATATTTTATTCATTTGCTGACAGCTTAGAGCCTCTGTGCACTCTGCTCTACATGCTTTTTATTAGGCTTCGTACTGTTATTTTTCAAATAGCCAGTTCTACGGTGTTGTTTTTTATTCATATCACACTGTTTTGCATACTTCAGCACTGGAGTTCTCCATAACATATTTACTCTGTGCTTCAGTCAAGGATACAGTCTGGTACATTGCCGATAGACGTGGTAAGAGTTTAGACTTGGCATTCCTGCGTAGGGACATTTTGTGATCACGTTGACATGTTAGTTATAAAATCACTTCCTTGTCCCAATACACGCAAGAGGGAGATTCCGACCAGGGAACCACAACTTGACGCTGACTGCCTCGTTGCAGATGCTGAACCAAGATCACAGGTCTTTGCTCAGGTATGAGGGCTGATATCTCCACAGTGATTCTAATAGGCAAGCTAGAAGCTTAACATGCTGTGCTCTAGATAGAACAAGTAGAGGGAGAGTAGAAACTGTTTGACAATATGATAGCATTGTTTTTATGTTTTACTCTCCTGGTAACTATTACAATCCTACTGTGTTGTATCGTTCTGTTTATTGCGGCTCACGCCTTAATATCTAAAATACAGTCGTTTTATTAAAACATTATATAAAACTTATACTGTCTTTGTCATTTGTATGTGAGATCATATTGGAAATAAGAGAGTTGGTTTGGATCTGAGTAACCACGACTTCCCTGAGAAGTTCCAAAGATGTCATTCGCTCGGCTGCCAAATCATTCCTTCCACATGGGAGAAATGAGGCACTGCTAGTTAGCCGGAGCGAAAACCGGATTTAGGGTGACAGAGTTCTTTACACATGGGTCAGACTCAGTCCCCCACACCGTTATAGATCCTGCTGCCTAGAAATCCAGTAGTCTCATTTAGAAGAATGAGAGCCCACGCGAGATTGTGATGATCAGTATATACTGTGGCAGTGTATTTGGCACCCAGCAAATTATGTCTCCATTCTTTAACTGCGTCACAAATCGCCAGAAGCTCTTTTTTCAGCAATGACATAGTTCTGTTCGGCTTCGTTCAATTTCCAAGACATGTAAGCAACGGGATGAAGTTGGCCAGTGTCTTTGTTTCGTTGTCACAAGACTGCACCTATTGCCACATCTGAAGCATCACCTTCCACTAGGAAGGGACGGTCCGCATCAGGATGAGTCAAGACTGGGGCAGTGGAGAAAGCTTCCTTCAAAGTTGAAAAGGCTTGGTCAGCTTCTGGGGACCATACACATTTTCCTTTCTTTCTTAATAGCTTAGTGATTGGAGCCACTGTCTGGGAGAAATTATTTATGAACCTCCGTTAAAAGTTAGCAAACCCCAGGAAACATTGTAAATCACGAACAGTCTTTGGGGTGGGCCAATCCGATACAGCCTTTACTTTCTTTTCTACCATCACCATGCCTTGAGGGATAACCCCTAAAAACTCAACTGTGGTAACATGAAACTCACACTTGGTTAGTTTGCAATATAAATGGTGCTTTCGAAGGACTGCAAGCATTTTCTTGACATGTTGTACATGTTCATTTTCATTGTCTGAGTAGATCAAAATGTCATTGATGTAGACTATGGCAAATATGTCGAGGTACTCTCTAAGGACGTCATTCAAGAAAAATGGGAACGCTACTGGAGCATTACACAGACCAAAAGGCATGACGGTGTATTCAAAGAGGCCATATCTTGTCTTGAATGCTGTTTTCCATTCGTCGCCCTCTCTCATTCTGATCAAATGATAAGCACCTTGAAGATCAAGCTTCGTGTAGACTTTGAATTGTAGTACATTGCAAATGAACAGTATTTATATGCACCTTGAACATAAGTATTCAGGATTAAACTCTGCAATGCTAAAGGTTAAACAACAGCATATCAGCACAATGCATGAATTACGTTATCTTGAGAGTGCTGGATTTTTGCATTCTAGTCGCCCGTAGAGCGTGCACTGCCCTGATGTTGACAACTACACACACATTCACGCACACACTCACACATTCATGCACCCCCCCCCACACACACACAACACTCCCCACCCCTCTCGGAAACCCCACTTACCTGCATTAAGAGGGTTTTCCGGCAGGGGGAGGAATGGGGTGCTGCGAACACCAGCAGCACTCACCAGCAGAACACCGCCAGGCCGTATTATTTTTCATAATACGGCTGGCGGAGGTCTACTGGACTGGCGCTGCTGGTGGTTGCAGCACCACCTTAACACTATCCGCCAGCATGGCCACAGCCGTATTTCCACCCTTCTTGTAGTAGAAATCCGACTGTGGTTATATTATGGCAGATGGATGTTAGCCGCGTCAACAGTCTTTTGGCAGCCGTCGCCTCAGCGGTAGGCGGCATTTGCCGCCATTGTTATAATTAGGGCCTTTAGCCCCTCATTACAACCCTTGCGGTAAATGCCGCCTACCGCCATGCTGACGGCCGCCAACATACCGTGACCACGGCGGCATACCGTTACATGTATTAGGTCAGTGATAAACTGGCAATACCATAACCAACACCGCTACGCCAACAGAAATACACCCACAGCATCAGGACCCACGAATCACTGCGGCAGTCATTCAACCACGATGAACCATTGGCGGTACACACCGCCTCGCTCAAAATACACACACATACAGAACTACACCACAGTGGACAATTCAAACTTCACACACCTGACACATACACACACCACACCCACACACCCAATTCAATAAAACACACACCCACATTACCCATAACCCTTTACAACAACAAAAATATATTGCCAACTGAGAGAGACAAGCCAGGAGCGCCCACTGAATCTGAGCCACATAACACCATCATCCATACACCATCCATGCACCTCACAGCACACACCCCAACACATCACCCCACACACCTTCACACATACCACTCACATTACACCCATGGCACCACAAAGACACCCCAGATTTTCAGAGGAGGAGCTAAGGGTCATGGTGGAGGAAGTCATCGTATCACAGGTGCAGCAGACATCCATTACAAGGAAGATGGAGCTGTGGTGGAGAGTCGTGGACAGGGTCAACACCATGGGACAGCACCCCAGAACAAGGGATGACATCAGGAAGTGGTGGAACGACCTACGGGGGAAGGTGCATTCCGTAGTTGCAAGACACCAGGTATACTGAGGACTGGCAGTGGACCCCCACCTCCTCCCCCAAAACTAACAACATGGGAGGAGCAAGTCTTGGCGATCATGCATCCTGAGGGCCTCGTAGGAGTAGCAGGAGGACTGGACTGGTAAGTCAAATATTTACTCTTGTACCCCCCCACCTGCATGCCATCACAAACTCCTACCCCTGCCCTCACCCCATCACTCCACCATTTCACATGTACCCCACTATCACAACCCACCCATTCCAGTACCAAGCTCTGCATGCAACAACAATGCATGGACACCTATCACAGACCTGTGTGGACACCCATCACCAAAGCATGCACACTAGTGACAATCACTTAGCCAAACCAATAACATCTCACACAACCCTAACGTGCCTTGCTAATAACAACCATAGAGGAAAACATATCATGCACAAGATGGCACACGCAGATACAATAACACTGCACTTACATCCCCACAGGACCCCCACTCAATGTCACCGGAGAGGAGGTGCCACCAACATCCAGTCCCCCCACAGAAGATGACAGCAGCTCTGCATGCCTGGATCACGATGACCAACCTGGCCCATCTGGGACCTCTGGACAGTTGGTTACCCTGCCACAGTCACAACCCTCCACAGAGCCTCCCCCTCAGGAAACACCAGCACAGCACCCACCTAGCGGGCCATACCTCTGTCCCCAGGACATGTCAATCAGCAGTGTGTCCACCACTACAGGGACCCCAGGCAACCCCACAAACCCAAGACAATCAGAGACCTGGGGTCAGTGGCGGTGGGCAAACAGTTCAGGAGACAGAGACACAGGACAACAGGGAAGCTGGGAGGACTGCTGTGCGACAGGGGGAGGACAGGCCCAGGGAACCCACTCTTCATGAGGCACTTGCAGGGATCCTGGGAGCATACCACCATTCCCAGGAGACCATGGGACAGATAATGTAGAAGTTTCAGGAGACCCAGCAGCTGCAGCAGGGACAGTACCTGGGGATCAGGGAGGACCTCAAAGACAACCACACCACCCTGGTCACTATTGCAGGGGTGCTGGTAGACATGGCCAACACCATGAGGGAGGCAGTGGCACACCAACGGGCCCCTGACACTAGCCACACAGAAGAACAGCCCTCCACCTCGTCCGGCACTAGTGGACAGGAGGCATGCCACAGGACCAACAGGCCACCAGCACCCCACCCCCTGCAGAAGGAGAACCACCACACAAACGGTCCCTGCGATCCAGGCAGAAACCAGAGAACATTGCCAAGACCCCCACCAGGAAATAGGACTCTACTGATTGTCACCCTTCTGTTCCACTCTGTCACTATGTCCACCTTGGACTGCCATTTCTCCACTTCCTATGCCCCTTTGGACAATGAACCTGTGACACAAATAGACTAGACTCTACCTTGGACTTTTCTCCATCAGCAAACCAGCCCATTGCAATACCCCCTCCACTTATTAGCACATAAATAAACACCCTTGGAACAAATACAAGTATGGAGTCTGTCAACTAAGTAAAATATGTATTGTTTAATAAACTGTAAACATTGCAATTCAACTGTACAGTTCCCTATACATAGGTATGACATGTAGTGACCAGCAGTAAACACACCAGGAGCCAGAGTGGGGCACATATATCTGAAAATAGAGATGCCAAAGGGTAAAGTAAGTGGCCATAGAATTTGGATAATCAGGCTGCCATGTACAATGTCCAACATAAAACTGCAATGGAAAGTGAAGTTAGAGTGTCTTACCTGTGTGTCACAACAGGGAAGCTGGGAGGACTGCTGTGCGACAGGGGGAGGACAGGCCCAGGGAACCCACTCTTCATGAGGCACTTGCAGGGATCCTGGGAGCATACCACCATTCCCAGGAGACCATGGGACAGGTAATGTAGAAGTTTCAGGAGACCCAGCAGCTGCAGCAGGGACAGTACCTGGGGATCAGGGAGGACCTCAAAGACATCCACACCACCCTGGTCACTATTGCAGGGGTGCTGGTAGACATGGCCAACACCATGAGGGAGGCAGTGGCACACCAACGGGCCCCTGACACTAGCCACACAGAAGAACAGCCCTCCACCTCGTCTGGCACTAGTGGACAGGAGGCATGCCACAGGACCAACAGGCCACCAGCACCACACCCCCTGCAGAAGGAGAACCACCACACAAACGGTCCCTGCGATCCAGGCAGAAACCAGAGAACATTGCCAAGACCCCCACCAGGAAATAGGACTCTACTGATTGTCACCCTTCTGTTCCACTCTGTCACTATGTCCACCTTGGACTGCCATTTCTCCATTTCCTATGCCCCTTTGGACAATGAACCTGTGACACAAATAGACTAGACTCTACCTTGGACTTTTCTCCGTCAGCAAACCAGCCCATTGCAATACCCCCTCCACTTATTAGCACATAAATAAACACCCTTGGAACAAATACAAGTATGGAGTCTGTCAACTAAGTAAAATATGTATTGTTTAATAAACTGTAAACATTGCAATTTAACTGTACAGTTCCGTATACATAGGTATGACATGTAGTGACCAGCAGTAAACACACCAGGAGCCAGAGTGGGGCACATATATCAGAAAATAGAGATGCCAAAGGGTAAAGTAAGTGGCCATAGAATTTGGAAAATCAGGCTGCCATGTACAATGTCCAACATAAAACTGCAATGGAAAGTGAAGTTAGAGTGTCTTACCTGTGTGTCACTGGAAGTACTGTTGAATGAGTGAACTTCTGTTGTCCACATCTTCTTCCTCTGCCTCCTCTTCCTCACTATCCCAGGCTCCACCACTGCCACAAGACCATCTCCAGGCTGATCTTCCTGCAGAAAAGTCACCTGGCGTCTCAAGGCCAGGTTGTGCAACATGCAACATGCAACATGCAACATGCAACATGCAACAATGATCTGGCACACCTTCTTTGGTGAGTAGTACAGGGATCCACCTGTAAGATGGAGGCACCGGAATCTGGCCTTCAGGAGGCCAAATGTTCTTTCAATTATCCTCCTTGTTCGCCCATGTGCCTCAACGTTCCTCTACCCTTGTCCTGGCATTCCTCACTGGGGTCAGTAGCCATGAGAGGTTGGGGGAACCAGAGTCACCTGCAAATATCAAGGGATACCTGTTAGCCACACACTCACCCTTAGGGCCAAACCCACACCCATATACCTACATCAACTGGGTGGGGACCATGGGCTCACCTATTAGCCACATCCTGTGCTGCTGGAGTTGAGACATCACATATGGAATGCTGCAATTCCTCACGATAAAGGCATCATGCAGAGAGCCAGGATACTTGGCATTGACATGTGAGATGTACTGGTCTGCCAAACAAATCATCTGCACATTCAGAGAGTGAAAGCTTTTTCTATTCCTGAACACTTGTTAATTTCTCTGGGGGGGGGGGACAAATGCTATATGTGTACCATCAATGGCACCAATGATGTGGATATGCCCCAGGGCATAAAAGTCAGCCTTCACTGTGGTCATATCCTCCACCTGGGGGAATACGATGTAGCTACGCATGTGTTTCAGCAGGGAAGACAACACTCGGGTCAACAAGTTGGAGAACATTGGCTGAGACATGCCTGATGCCATGGCCACTGTTGCTTGGAATAAACCACTTGCCAGGAAATGGAGGACTGACAGGACCTGCATAAGAGAGGAGATACCTGTGGGCTGGTAGATAGCTGAAATCAGGTCTGGCTCCAATTGGGCACACAGTTCTTGGATTGTGGCCCTATCAAGTCTGTAGGTCATGAGAATGTGTCTGTCCTCCATTGTCGCAAGGTCCACCAGGGGTCTGTACACAGGGAATGTCTCAATCGCCTATTCATCCTCACCGGTTGAACTCTCGGGTGGAAAACAGTGAGCAGAGGCTCATATTCACACATATGTGAAAATAAAAATGCATTTCTTCCTTTATAGAAACTTTATTTGAATTCGAGAGTCAGTGGATGTGCCAATGTCTGCTGTGACAAAGTTAGGTGCCATGGCCTGTGCCCCCCTGAAATGGCGGCTGTCTGACCTTTGAGGAGGGACAGGTGGAAATGAGGTAATTCTGCTGGTGTTGTGAGCAGTTGGGGTAGGCGGTCGATGACCGCCGCGCAACTTCGCATTGGTTATCATTGGGCCCTATAGGTTCCAGGAGCTAATGATGATGTACGCAAGCGGTGAAAGTACACACCGCCGTGGACGTGAATGCCATTTTTTATCTGTTCACTCACTTGCTACCTGACCTTCAACAGGAGAGGGCCTACACTGCAAGTGCTGCTGTGACCTGTGTCTGGAAGCAACAATGGCTCAAGTGTCTGGGGAAAGGGCTCCCACCTTCACTTTGAAGGAGTTGGAGAGACTGGTGGATGGGGTCGTACCCCAGTACACTTTACTCTATGGTCCTCCAGACAAACAGGTGAGTACACTGTGAGCATGATGCGTGGGCCATGAATGTGTGGAGTCTTGGATGGGTGCTTGAAGGCATCACAGCAGCCACAAGGGGGTGAGTGCAGATTCTGAAGCATGACTTTGCGTGCGTGACGGTTGTACCTGGGTGGGGGATGTGGGCTATGGGTGCCCATAGGCCAGGGTGAAATGTCAGGGTAGGTCCCTTGTTGGTCAGGCTCTGAAGCACTCCAACCCCAATAGTGTTAGTGGGCATCTACTACTGGGCAGGGTCCTGTTGGTTTCAGGTGTCCAGCTAATGGCGTTAGGCATTGTTCCCCATGGGCTGGTGACTAGCTTTGTAATAGGTAGTGCATTGCATTGTGCATAGGGCTGATTCCTGTGTGTTGTGTACGCCAACGGTACTGTTGTTGCTGGCATTGACCAAGTGTATCCTCTGTCTCTCCCACCCTTCTTGTTTTGTCACCCTGTCCTTGTGTGCATTAGCATCCTCTGGCAAAGGAGCAAAGGCACTGGCGATGGAGGGAGCTGCATCCCACATGGGCCTGGAGGCCGAATCCGCAGATGGTCAGGGCACCAGTGGGGCGCCACACCCCTACCAGCACTGCCCTCCCAGCAGCCCCTCACCGTGTTTGCCGTGCCTGCTCACCGAGGAGGGTGGGCATCTCCTTCGCCCCAGGCGCCTCAGGCCCTGTCCCAGTCAGCCCTGCTGCCCTCAGTGAGGAGGCTATTGACCTCCTGAGATCCCTCACTGTTGGGCAGTCAACCATACTGAATGCCATCCAGGGTGTCGAAAGACATTTGCAACAAACAAATGCATACCTGGAGGGCATTCACTCTGGCGTGGCGGCCCAACAGAGGGCATTTCAGGCTCTGGCCTCTGCACTGATGGCAGCCATTGTCCCTGTCTCCAGCCTCCCCCCTCCAACTTCCTCTACTGAGTCCCAATCCCCTCAATCCCAACCTATCCCAAGCACACGTTCAGACCAGCATTCACCCAAATCAAAACACAGAAGTGGCTCAGGCAAACACAAGCACCACACTTCATCTCACAGGCGCTCACACAAGCACCATCCCTATGCAGACACACCAACATCCGCTGCCTCCACTGTGTCCCCTTCCTCCTCGTTGTCCATATCCCTCCCAGTTGCATCTCCACTCACACCTGCATGCACTACATCCTCATCCACTACCTCCATCACCAGCACGCCTATCACTAAACGCCCCTCACTGGCAGTCACCACCCCCACATCCATGCACACCTCCCCTGTGTCCTCTCCCACTGTATCTGTGACCCCTCCTCCCAAAGTACACAAACGCAAGCACACACCCACCCAACAGCCATCCACCTCACAACAGCATCCAGCTCATGCAACTGCACCCAATAACAGCAGACTATCACTTCCTACAAGCACTCCCTCTTCCTCCACTCCCAAACCTTCACCCTCTTACCCCCCAATGTCCCTAAGAAGCTTTTCCTAACCAACATTGACCTATTCCCTACCCGTCCCTCCTCCCCCATCCTTCACCTCAGGCCAGGATGGCCAGAACCCAGCCCAGCACCTCAGCCAACAACTCCATGTCTGCTGTGGTTTCTGCAGCTGTGAGAGGCTCTAAGGAGGCACCCGTCAGCCCAGCCAGTGTGCCACCAACACCTGCTAAGGCCAAGAAGGTTCAGCCACCTGGCAAGGGCACGAAGGGGACAGCATGAAGCAGGAAGAAGGAGCCACAACCAGCCAGCAAGGCCAAGTCAAAGACTCCAGCTGGCAGAAGCAAGGAGGCACCACCATCTGCCAAGGGCAGGAAGGGGCACAGAACACCAGCCAGGGTACTTCAGCCTTCTGAGGCTGCAGGTGAAGACCTGACGGCTACCACCACAACTGCCAGCACTGCCACAAGCACCGCCACCTGCACCTCCACCTGCCCTGCCGCAAGCAGCACCACTGCCAGCAGCAGCAGCCCCGGAGGGCAGCCTCCCCCCACCACTGGCAGCACCGACACCTGCACCGTGGCCAGCACCGCCACCTGCACCGCCGCAAGCAGTGCCAAATGCACCGCCGCAAGTAGTACTACTGCCAGCAGCAGCAACCCCAGTGGGCAGCCGTCCCAGGCTGCAGGGGAAGGGCTGGAGCTTCCCCTTACCACTGGCAGCACCGACACCAGCACCGGCACTGCGACCACAGTACAGCCGTCCCTGTTGGCGGATGGACTGTAGTCCTACCTCCATGGAGTGTCATGCATCCTACCCACAGAAAATTGTGTGGGTCTGACTCCCAGGTGAGTGACTGTGACGTTGCACTCCCCAAGATCTGCATCACAGGGCACAAAGCCCCCTCCAGAACCAGTGGAAGAAGGCATCCACTCACCCTATCCTTGGCAGGATGAAGCACACGGGGCACGAAGCCCCCTCCAGAACCAATGGAAGAAGTCATCCACTCACCCTATCCTTGGCAGGATGAAGCACACTGGGCACAAAGCCCCCTCCAGAACCAGTGGAAGAAGGCATCTACTAGAGAGACTTTGGCCTTGCACTCCCCAGCATCAAGCAGTGGGCAAAGCACCCACTAGAGAGACTGTGGCTTTGCACACCCCAGGACCAACCATGGGCAAATCACCCACTTGGGAGACTGTGGCTTTGCACTCCCAGGACCAAGCAGTGGGCAAATCACCCACTTGAGAGACTCTGGCTTTGCACTCCCCAGGACCAGGCAGTGGGCATGGAGCCCCCTCCAGGAGCAGCAGCGTTCTACCATCTTCCGGCTGAGGTGCCCCCCGTATCCATGCCCCTGAGGTGCCTGTGTATTTTCGACCTGATGCCCCTGCAGTGTTCTCTCCGTATTGAGGCAGGAGTCAAGTTTGGGCTTGGCCTATTTGTTTTGGCCCAGTGGGTCACAGGCATTTTGAGTGGGCATTGTCCCACCTTTTGTATATATTGTATATAATGTAAATACTGTTTTTTCTTTCTGCACGTATTTCTAAGTATTTCTAATATTACACTGATTTGACTCCATTCCTTTTGTCCTTGCATTATTCCTGAGGGTTACGGGGTGGATATGTAATGTTGTTGCATCTGTTTGTGTGTACATTGTTGGGGGTGGGGGTGTTGCGTGTTGCGTGTTGCGTGTGTGTGTCACTCTCTTTTTCCTCCCCCCCTCCCTTGTGTGCTAGGTGCAGTACTCAACGTGGTCGTAGTCACCGGCGTTGGTGATCCTGGTATATGAGCTGATACACCAGCATGGGGAAGACCTGCAGCTCGGGCTCTATGGCGTTCTGGTTCTTCCCTGAGTGTCGAGAGGTGAGTTGTTTTCCTTCAGAACACTGTTTCCGCCGTGCTTTTGATGGTGTTGGTACCGCCCCGGAAAAGCTGGTGGGTAGGCCTCTTGTAATACAGTGGGAGCAACCTTGTCTTCCGCCTGTCTGTTGGCGGTTACCGCTACGGTGTTTGTTGCTACTGCCGTGGCGGTCGGAGTGTTAAAGTGGCTGTATGTGTTGGCGGTTTGCGTCTTGGTCATGATTCCATTTTTTTTTTTCGCCTGCCTGTTGGCGGTGTCACCGCCACTTTAACACCGACCGCCAGGGTTATAATGAGGGCCTTATGCTGTTCCAGAGTGTTGTATGCCAACGTTTGTGTGTGTTTTACCCTGATTGCTGATCCATTTGCTGTTGTTTACAATATCTGACTTTGTGGGTAGTGCTGGTGTCACCCAAGACAAAAGTAGATGTTGACTGTATGGATATATGGGTATTAATCCAAATGGGGTATGATTGCATTGCATTATGTTTGGTATTGTAAGAAATCAATCTTGTGTGGTTCAATGTCAGCATGTATGGTGTAGTACTTGTCCCCCTTGTGTGCTAGGTGCAGTACTCACCGTGGTCGTCGTCGCCGGCGTTTGTGCTCCTGGTATATGAGCAGATACACCAGCATGGGGAAGACCTGCAGCTCGGGCTCTAAGGCGTCCTGGTTCTTCCTTGAGTGTCGAGAGGTGAGTTGTTTTCCTTCAGAACACTGTTTCCTCCGTGCTTTTGATGGTGTTGGTACCACCCCGGAAAAGCTGGCGGGTAGGCCTCTTGTAATACAGTTGGAGCAACCTTGTCTTCCGCCTGTCTGTTGGCGGTTACCGCTACGGTGTTTGTTGCTACTGCCGTGGCGGTCGGAGTGTTAAAGTGGCTGTATGTGTTGGCGGTTTCCGTCTTGGTCATGATTCAATTTTTTTTACCACTGGCCTGTTGGCGGTGTTATCGCCACTTTAACACCGACCGCCAGGGTTGTAATGAGGGCCTTATGCTGTTCCAGAGTGTTGTATGCCAACGTTTGTGTGTGTTTTACCCTGATTGCTGATCCATTTGCTGTTGTTTGCAATATCTGACTTTGTGGGTAGTGCTGGTGTCACCCAAGACAAAGGTAGATGTTGACTGTATGGATATATGGGTATTAATCCAAATGGGGTATGAATGCATTGCATTATGTTTGGTATGGTAAGAAATCAATCTTGTGTGGTCCAATGTCAGCATGTATGGTGTAGTACTTGTCCCCCTTGTATGGACTGTATATTTGGAAGCTTGAATTTTGTTTGTTGAGACATTGATGGTGCTCAATTGTACTAGCTTCCTTTGCATTTGGCTGTGCATGTGTCCATGTTGCTGTGTGTACCTTGCATCTACTTTATCTAGATGTGTGGCCCATGATGTTGCAGTTCTATTTGCTTTCTTGACTTGTGCTTCCACATTATGCAGATGGGCATGTCACTTGGCTCTACTATTGTTTGTCCCTGTGACACCTGAAGGGCCAGTACTTGTGCAAATGTAGTTTTACGGACACGTGCAAACTGTAATGTGTCCAATGACAGCATCCTTCCGTGAGTGCTGCAAATGCCCCCATCCCTATTGTACAGGTATTGTTTATATAGTGAGCTTTGGTTATGTGTTTCTCTATTTTGCATCCCATTGTCCTTCCATTGTGTTGCAATGTGGGTGATGTGTGGGTCCATTGCAAGGCTGTTTCATGGGAGGGGTGTTTGTGCTCACACATCCATACATATTTGTGTTCAATCTAACGTCAGTCCAGGACATGTGTGCAATGTGAGGGTGTCAGTTGTATTGGTAAATGTGATGTTGCTGTGTGACACAATGTTCAGTACACTTCACTGTCCCTGTGCCTGAGATGGTCAGATGTGTGTTTTTGTGTGGTATGGCAGTGCAGTGTCAGTGACCTGCCTGAAGGGGGCATTTAAAGGCTGTGAATGTGTCCTTCTTTGTGAATGACTCTGACTGTGGACACAATGACACGTACTTGGTGCCCATAGCATGGGCTCCTTATCATGTGGAATGATCTGTTGTTAAGGTTAATGACACAGGTAGGTGTGTATACTTAAAGTTGGTTGTGTCCAAGCTGGCATAGATTTTGGGCACTTTTGCTAAGCAGCTGCAGGACATGTGTGATGGGCTCCATGGCAGCACAAGACATGTAACACTCGGACTCGTTGGCAGTGTGCAACATCATAATGAGTCCAGCACAAACACTGGGTTCCCCGGCCTCTTTGTCCTGCCTCATCACCGTGACAGTCTGCACTGCCTGGCAGTGCCAGTGGACCACAGCGGTCTTTGCTCCATAGGCTGGCCAAAATTTCAGTACAATGGTCTAACCACCAAGCTGATGGCAGTTGGACCGCTGCCACCACCATGACAGTGCACAACTGCCAAACTCGTAATCTGGCCTTAAGATTGAGATGATAAACTAATAAATACATTGGGGGTGATTCTAACCCTGGCGGTCGGTGTTAAAGCGGCGGCCAACCCGCCAACAGTCTGGCGGTCAAAACAATGGAATTCTGACCCTGGCGGGAACCGCCAACACAGACAGCCACTTTAACACTCCGACCGCCACGGCGGTACAAACAAACAGCGCGGCGGTCACCGCCAACAGCCAGGCGGCAGACAATGTACCGCCCACACTATCACAACTCACCAATTCGCCACCTTTTCCGGGGCGGGAGCACGCCGATAAAAACACGGCGGAAACAGACTACGAACGGGAAAACGCACACCACTACGCACTCCAGGAGGAAGGAGGACAGCATGGAACCCGAATTAAACATCCTACCTGCTCTTGTCTACCTTCTCATCTACCACGAGTACGAAGTCCGGCGCAGACGACAACGGTGAGTACTGCACCTACGACACACGGGAGGGGGGAGGACGAAAGGTTACGGGCACACACATATGCGACCCCCCCCCCAACTATGTACACACCAATGCAGAGCAACAAGTCACAGTGACACCACCCAAACACCCCATAAAATGCTATGACATAATCAAATTTGGAATAAATATTTATGTACTAAAAAGCTCCTGAAAATTATCGTACAACCATGAAAGATATTTACAAGAAAACAAATGATATACACATCAGTGTATAACTGAAGTAACAAGTCCTGCACATCCTACGAATTCATCATGTCCGTGGGCCAAAGTTTTGAGAAACAAGGGCAAAGCCCACACAGGAGACCTGAGTCCTTTGGAGAGAACACTGCAGGGGCATCAGATGTAAAAACTACAGGCACCTCAGGGGGAAGGGAACGGGGGGGGCACCACAGCCACATGAGTCCACGACGCCAGATCCACGAGGAGCCACCATGCCCACTGTACCATCCTGGGGAGTGCAAAGCCACAGTCTCTCAATGTCTCTACAGTGGGTGGGCTGCCCACTGTACCATCCTGGGGAGTGCAAAGCCACAGTCTCTCAATGTCTCTACAGTGGGTGGGCTGCCCACTGTACCATCCTGGGGAGTGCAAAGCCACAGTCCATCAGGTGGATGACAGTCTCCACTGGTCAAGGAGGAGGCATGGTGGGCACAGTGAACCATAAACAGTGCTTGAGACGGCGGTGCCCAGCGGAGCGGTGCTTGAAATGAAGGGCCCAGCGGAGCGGTGCTTGAGACGGCGGGGCCCAGCGGAGCGGTGCTTGAGAGGAAAGGGCCCAGCGGAGCGGTGCTTGAGACGGCGGGGCCCAGAGGAGCGGTGCTTGAGATGAAGGGCCCAGCGGAGCGGTGCTTGAGATGAAGGGCCCAGCGGAGCGGTGCTTGAGACGGCGGTGCCCAGCAGAGCGGTGCCTGAGATGAAGGGCCCAGCGGAGCGGTGCTTGAGAAGAAGGGCCCAGCGGAGCGATGCTTGAGAAGAAGGGCCCAGCGGAGCGGTGCTTGAGAAGAAGGGCCCAGCGGAGCGGTGCTTGAGAAGAAGGGCCCAGCGGAGCGGTGCTTGAGATGAAGGGCCCAGCGGAGCGGTGCTTGAGATGAAGGGCCCAGCGGAGCGGTGCTTGAGAATAAGGGCCCAGCGGAGCGGTGCTTGAGATGAAGGGCCCAGCGGAGCGGTGCTTGAGATGAAGGGCCCAGCGGAGCGGTGCTTGAGACGGCGGTGCCCAGCGGAGCGGTGCTTGAGAAGAAGGGCCCAGCGGAGCGGTGCTTGAGATGAAGGGCCCAGCGGAGCGGTGCTTGAGATGAAGGGCCCAGCGGAGCGGTGCTTGAGATGGCGGGGCCCTCTTCAGCGGTGCCTATCTTCACGGCAGGGCCCTCTTCAGCGGTGCCTATCTTCACGGCGGGGCCCTGTTCAGCGGTGCTCTTCTGCACGGCGGGGCCCTCTTCAGCGGTGCCTATCTTCACGGCGGGAACCTGTTCAGCGGTGCCTATCTTCACGGCGGGCCCTGTTCAGCGGTGCTCTTCTGCACGGCGGGCCCTCTTCAGCGGTGCTCTTCTGCACAGCGGGGCCCTCTTCAGCGGTGCCTATCTTCACGCCGGGGCCCTGTTCAGCGGTGCTCTTCTCCACGGCGGGCCCTGTTCAGCGGTGCTCCTCTCCACGGCGGGCCCTGTTCAGCGGTGCTCTTCTGCACCGCGGGCCCTGTTCAGCGGTGCTCTTCTCCACGGCGGGCCCTGTTCAGCGGTGCTCTTCTGCACGGCGGGGCCCTGTACAGCGGTGCCGATCTTCACGGCGGGGCCCTGTTCAGCGGTGCTCTTCTGCACGGCGGGCCCTCTTCAGCGGTGCTCTTCTGCACGGCGGGGCCCTCTTCAGCGGTGCCTATCTTCACGCCGGGGCCCTGTTCAGCGGTGCTCTTCTCCACGGCGGGCCCTGTTCAGCGGTGCTCTTCTCCACGGCGGGCCCTGTTCAGCGGTGCTCTTCTGCACCGCGGGCCCTGTTCAGCGGTGCTCTTCTGCACGGCGGGCCCTCTTCAGCGGTGCTCTTCTGCACGGCGGGGCCCTGTTCAGCGGTGCCGATCTTCACGGCGGGGCCCTGTTCAGCGGTGCTCTTCTCCACGGCGGGCCCTGTTCAGCAGTGCTCCTCTCCACGGCGGGCCCTGTTCAGCGGTGCTCTTCTGCACTGCGGGCCCTGTTCAGCGGTGCTCTTCTCCACGGCGGGCCCTGTTCAGCGGTGCTCATCGAGCAGGTCAAGGGAGCCAGACCTGGCCTGGACTCCCTGCTCAGTCGCCCTCGGACCGTGACGTTTCTGGACCCTTCGGGGACAGACTCCTGGCCTCTTTAGTGTCCTCCTTCCCAGCTGGGATGTGACATGTGGGGTCCACCTTCTCCGCGCTCCTGCTGCCCTTCCGCTCCTTTGATGGGGCTCTCGGGTCCTTGCCTCCCCTAGATGGTGTGGCTGGTGAAGTGGCCGCACATTGCTCCTTGGGGGCAGCCCTGTCAGTCCACGCACGGCGGCCCTTGTTTTTGCGGGTCCTCTTGCCGGGGGGGGGGCTGGACGTGTCCTTGCTGCTGATCGATGTGTCACTGCTGGCAAAGGGTGGACTCCAGATCCCATGCACAACAGTGACATTCGAAGCTGGGCTGGTGGTGGCTGCGGTGCTCTTGGGACTCTTTGCAGATGGAGGGGGGAGCTCATCGGAGGGAAAGAGGTCAAGACTAGCCAGGAAAAGCTTTTTAGGTCCAAGGTAAAGGGTAGGAGAAGTGGTGATGGGAGTGGAGGAAGAGGATGTGGTTGTAGGAGAGTCAGGTGTACTGTCATTGGGTGAAGGTGCTGGTGCTGTAGGCTGTCGTGAGGTGGATGTCTGTTGGGTGGGTGGCTGCCTGCGTTTGTGTGTCTTGGAAGAGGGGGTGACAGACACAGTGGGAGAGGACACAGGGGACGTGTACATGGCAGTGGGGGTGGTGACTGCACGAGTGTGGACTGTACTGGAGGGTGAGGTGGTGATGGAAGCACTGGCTGATGTTGGGGTGCATGCAGGTGTGAGTGTAGACGTCACAGGGAGGGAGGAGGGAGACGAGGAGGAGGGGGACACAGAGGTGGTTGTGACTGTTGGAATGTCTGCATCTGGGTGTTGCTTGGGTGAGTGTTTGTGGGATCTGTGGTGCTTGTGTCTGGATGAGCTGCTCTTGGGTGTTGAGGTGTGTGCAGGCTGGTCTGATGGTGTGGATGGGATAGGCTGAGGAACAGGAGACAGAGACAGGCTGGAGGCAGTAAGAAGAGGGAGGCTGGAAACAGGGACAATGGCTGCCGTCAGTGCTGAGGCCAGAGCAGTGAACACTCGTTGATGGGCAGCCTGACCCGAATGAATGCCCTCCAGGTACGCATTGCTCTGTTGCACCTCCCTTTGCACACCCTGGATGGCATTCAAAAGGGTCGTCTGCCCAACAATGAGCGTCCTCACCAGGTCAATGAGCTCCGCACTGAGGGCAGCAGGGGCAACAGGGGCAGGGGCTGAGGTGCCTGGGGCGAAGGAGACGCGCGCCTTCCTGGGCGAGTGGGCACGGAGCGTAGGCTGAGGGGCTGCTGGGAGGGCGGTGCTGGTGATCTGGGTGGCGGCTGTTCCTGTAGAGGCGGGGGGCCCGGATGTTGCCGCCACCGCTAGGGAGCTCCCATCCGAGGACGTGTCGCTGTCGCTGCTCTCACCAGCGGTCCCCGTCGTGGTGCTCCCCTCGCCCTCCGGATCACTGGTGCCCTCGGTGTCTGTTCCTGGGCCCACCGGGGCCTTGTGTCCTGCAGCTCCCTCGTGCTCCGATGCCAAATCTCCTCCGCCTGATGATGCTAATGCACACATGCACAAGAAGATGAAGAGAAAGGGTGGGGGGAGAAAAAAGAAGACCAGGTTGAGTGCATGCAATGTCAACACCGTTGGCGGAGATGACAGACACAGGAGCCTCATGCACTAAGCCGCGCATTCGGGGTACACTACTCAGTACTACTGACTAGCACAACAGGCCAAGAGACGTCAAACGCGCAAATGGGTGATGCTGGACCATCAATGGCTGTACTTGTCACCCTACAGAGGTGGGGGCCGGGGGCACAGGGCCATGCCTAAGGGAGAGGACTACACTACAGAAAGCGCCCTGGCCTAATGTCACCCACAGCCCTCCTCCCCCACCCAGACGCCTCCACTGCGCAGAAAGATAGGAGAATGTGCTGATACTCACCCCCTTGTGTCTGCTGTGATGTCTTAAAGCGCCCATCCAATTCAGGGTAGGCCTCCGCCAGGATCCGGGACATCAGGGGGGTCATGGTGCGACTGGCACCCCTCCTAGTTTGGGAGGCCATCCCCAGCAGTGTTTCTGCGGTCTTCCTTGTTCCGCGGCGGATGTCCTCCCACCTCTTGCGGCAGTGGGTGCCCCGTCTGTTGTGGACCCCCAAGTTCCGGACTTCCTTGGCGATGGCACGCCAAATCTCGATCTTCTGATGGGCGCTGACCTATTTGACATGTACAGGGTGGAAAGGAGGAAATCATCAATGACCTGCATGTTAGATGTGACTGGCCCCCCCCCACCAACTTTGCCATATGGCACATGCTCTCATCTGTCGTGCGTTGCACTCCTCATTCGCCCCCCACCCCACCAACTTACATCCACCCCAATCCACACAGGCAT
Source organism: Pleurodeles waltl (assembly GCF_031143425.1). Classification (NCBI taxonomy): domain Eukaryota; kingdom Metazoa; phylum Chordata; class Amphibia; order Caudata; family Salamandridae; genus Pleurodeles; species Pleurodeles waltl. Next base: position 1,096,868,205 of record NC_090437.1, read on the forward strand.
AGCCCATTCCATGTGCATCCGGTGTACTCACTTGTTGGTCTGGAGGACCGTAGAGTAGCGCATACTGGGGGAGGACCCCATCCACGAGCTTCTCCAACTCTTCAGACGTGAAGGCAGGGGCCCTTTCCCCAGTCGCAGCAGCCATTGTCACTTCCAGACCGAGGTCACAGCAGCACTTGCAGTATAGGTCCTCTCCTGTGGATGATCAGGTCTCGAGTGATCAATCAGCTAGGAAATGGTGGTCACGCCCGCGGCGGTGCGTACCGCGGCGGTGCGTACCGCGACCGCCGGCGCACATCGTCATTGGCTCCTGAAACCCATAGGGTTCAATGTTAACCAATGCGGCTTTGCGCCGCGGTCTTCGACCGCCTACCGCCACGGTGTGCCCCGCCAGCGCATTGACCTCACATCCCATTGTCCCACTTCACAGGTCAGGCAGCCGCCATTTCAAGGGCCTACATGGCTTAATTTTGACTGCGACACACAGGCCTAGGCCTTGCATTGCCACACATACACGCCTTTCAACCCATTGCCATTCTTTAACTGTGCAAGCTGTCTGTACGTACCTGTGGTTTGCCTGACTCTGTGCTCCATGTTGTCCTTCCTAGGCACCGTCCGCTGGGACTTGCGAGGAGAAGGACGAATCCTCGCGTGTACCGACCGCTGGTGGACCTGTCGACAATGAAGAACGCCATATAATACTTCGATACAGACTTGACCGTGCCACTATCCATGAACTGTGTGCCCAGCAGGAGCCAGCCCTGATGTCCCCCATCCGCCAACCCACAGGGATTCCCCGTCTGGTGCAGGTTTTGTCAGTCCTCCATTTTTTGGCAACTGGGTCATTCCAGACAACAGTGGCCATGTCATCTGGAATGTCTCAGCCTATGTTTTCAAAGATTTTGAGCAGAGTGTTGTCTGCCCTGATGAAACTCATGCGGAGCTACATAATTTTCCCAGAGGAGGGTGACTTGCCTACAGTGAAGGGTGATTTCTACGCCCTTGGACATATCCCCAACATCATTGGTGCCATTGATGGGACCCATGTGGCTTTGGTACCCCCAAAAGACCATGAGCAGGTGTACAGAAACAGAAAAAGTTATCATTCGATGAATGTCCAGGTGGTCTGTTTGGCTGACCAGTACATCTCCCATGTAAATGCCAAGTTCCCAGGGTCAGTGCATGACGCGTATGTTATGCGAAATAGCAGCATCCCCTATGTGATAGAGCAGCTACAGAGACAACGTGTGTGGCTAATAGGTGACTCTGGTTACCCCAACCTGCCTTGGCTACTGACCCCAGTGAGGAATCCCCGGACCAGGGCAGAGGAACGGTACAATGAGGCCCATGGGCGAACTAGGAGGATCATCGAAAGGACCTTTGGCCTCCTGAAGGCCAGGTTTAGGTGCTTGCATATGACAGGGGGATCCCTGATGTACTCACCAAAGAAGGTGTGCCACATCATCGTGGCCTGCTGTATGCTTCACAATCTGGCATTGCGACGTCAGGATCCTTTCCTGCAGGAGGATGGTGCAGATGGTGGTGTTGAAGCAGCTGGGAGCCTGCGGAGAGTGAATAGGAGGAAGACTCAGAGGACGACACAGACAACAGGGACAGAGTAATAGAACAGTATTTCCAGTAGCACACAGGTAATAATCACCCATGCCATTTTACATTTCCTGAAAGCCTCCTGCATCTCAACTTTTTCGATTTCCCCCCAGAACTATAAACATGATGTTTGATTTTCCCTTCCCTTTTCTGTGCTGTATGAGCCACTGCGTGACCTCGGCTTGGTTGGCCCATGGACTAATGCTAAGTTACCTCGGTATGTGTAATTCACAATGTTAATAATACGTAATTGATATGTAATGTGTCATACATTTGTAAATAAGACAGGCTGAGTCCTGATTGATTTCAGTGCAATGTGTGATTTATTATTAGTGCATAGATATTGGTACATGATAGTGAAATAGTGATGGGTGGGGGTGGAGTAATGTCCATGGCAGAGTCCAGTTCTCAGTCTCACAGGTGCATTGTCCATATGCCTGTGGCAGGATGGAGCAGGGGCAGTTCAAGGTTTGACAGGGTGGCAATGTGGAACAGTGGGAGGACTTCAGGGGGTATGTGATGCTGGCGGGGGTCTTGACATCCTACTCTGTCGGTTTTTTTGATCTCAGGCTCCTTTTGCGGGGCGGTTGTTGTTCAGCAGGAGGTGGGGTTCTGGTGGGCTGTCGTTGTGGTGGGGCCTCCTGTCCACTAGCGCCGGCGGAGGTGGTAGGATGTTCCTGTTCCTGGCTAGTGACAGGGGCCCTGTGTGATGCCACATGGTCCCGAAACGTGTCCTCTATACGGTTCAGGGCCTGGACTATGCTCCCCATAGCGGTTGAGATGTTGGTGAGTTGGTCGCTGAACCCCATGTAGCGTTGCTCCTGCTGTGCCTGGATCTCCTGGAACCTGGCCAGTACCGTCGCCATCGTCTCTAGTGAGTGGTGGTAGGCTGCCATGATGGTGGTGAGGGCCTCTTGGAGAGTGGGTTCCCTGGGCCTCTCCTCCCCCCCCTGTCGCAAAGCAGCCCTCCGAGTTGCCCTGTTTCCCTGGGCCTCTGTATCCTGGACGGTGTGCCCACTCCCACTGCCCCCAGGTCCCTGTTGTTGTTGGGTTGGTGGGTTACCCTGGGGGCCCTGTAGTGGTAGACACACCGCTGCTTGACCTGTCCTAGAGACAGAGGCATGGGCCCGCTGGGTGGGAGCTGTGCTGTTGTTCCCAGAGGGGGTTGGGTCTGCAGTGGCCTGTGTCTGGGTGAGGGGAACCGACTGCCCAGAGGTCTCCGATGGTCCGGGCTGGTCGTCAGGTTCCAGGTCGACAGAGCTGCTGTCATCACTAGGGGCCTGTTCCGGGGGTGGGATGGACATTTCTGGTCCCTCCTGACCGGTGTGTTGTCGTTCGGGTCCTGCATGGGGTAAGAGGGTATGGTTATTGTTTCTGTGTGTGCATTAGCTTGCGTTTTATGGGTGCCCTTGTCCCCCAGTGCTGGCATTCCCTTGGGGGAGGTGTTGTGAGGGTGTTTTGTGGGGGGGGGATGGGTATGTGCAGTGGTCATGCTTAGGTGATGGGTGTCCATAGTTTGGGGATGGCATGCAGGGGTTGGTGTTGGGTGGGTTGTGCTGGAGAGACATTCTCAGGGGGTTACCCAGGAGGGTCCAGATTTGTCCATCCCACCCCCAGAACAGGCCCCCAGTGAGGACAGCAGCTCTGTCGACCTAGAACCTGATGACCAGCCCGGACCATCGGGGACCTCTGGACAGTCGGTTCCCCACACACAGACACAGGCCACAGCAGACCTAACCCCCTCTGGGAATATCAGCACAGCTCCCACCCAGCGGGCCCATGCCTCTGTCTCCAGGACAGGTCAATCAGCGGTGTGTCTGCACTACAGGGCACCCAGGCTGACCCAACACCCCAACAACAACAGGGACCTGGGGGCAGTGGTAGTGGGCACACCGTCCAGGGGACAGAGGCCCGGGGAAACAGGGCAACTGGGAGGGCTGCAGTGCGACAGGGGGGGAGGACAGGCCCAGGGAACCGACTCTCCAAGAGGCCCTCACCACCATCATGGGAGCATACCACCGCTCCCAGGAGACGATGGCGACGGTACTGGCCAGGTTCCAGGAGATCCAGGCACAGCAGGAAGAACGGTACATGGGGTATAGAGAGGAGCTCCGGAAGACAGAGTAGGATGTCAAGACCCCCGCCAGCATAAGATCCCCCCGGATGTCATTCCACTGTCCCACATTGTCACCCTGTCCAACCTTGAACTGCCCCTGCTCCATCCTTCCACAGGCATATGGACAATGCACCTGTGCGACCGAGAACTGGACTCTGCCATGGACATCACTCCACCCCCACCCATCACCGTTTTACTATCATTGACCTATATGTAGCACTTTAAATAAATCACTAATTGCACTTAAAACAGTCAGGAGTCTGCTTGTATTCTTAACAAATGTATTACACATAACGGTTCAAAAATGTTCAGTTACATTGTGATGGCAACATACCAATGTCAATGTGCTTTACTCCATGGGCGAACAAACCAGAAGTCACGCAGTGGGTCATACAGCTCTGAAAAGGGAAGGGAAAGTCACAATTCAGTTGAAAGGAACTGGGGGGGAAGACAGAAAGTAGAGATGCAGGATGCCAGAGGTAAATGTAAAATGGCGTGGGGGATTCTTACCTGGGTGCTACTGAAAATACTGTTGTATGACTGTGTCCCTGTTGTCCGTGTCGTCCCCGTCGTCTTCCTCTTCTTCACTCTCCACAGGCTTCACAGCTGCAACAACACCACCATCCGGACCATCCTCCTGCAGAAAAGGCACCTGGCGTCGCAATGCAAGATTGTGAAGCATACAGCAGGCCACGATGATCTGGCACACCTTCTTGGGTGAGTACATTAGGGATCCCCCTGTCATATGCAGGCACCTAAACCTGGCCTTCAGGAGGCCAAAGGTCCTTTCTATGATCCTCCTAGATCGCCCATGGGCCTCATTGTACCGTTCCTCTGCCCTGGTCCGGGGATTCCTCACTGGGGTCAGTAGCCACGGCAGGTTGGGGTAACCAGAGTCACCTATTAGCCACACACGGTGTCTCTGTAGCTGTTCCATCACATAAGGGATGCTGCTATTTCGCATAACATACGCGTCATGCACTGACCCAGGGAACTTGGCATTTACATGGGAGATGTACTGGTCAGCCAAACAGACCACCTGGACATTCATCGAATGGCAACTTTTCCTGTTTCTGTACACCTGCTCATCGTCTTTTGGGGGTACTAAGGCCACATGGGTCCCATCAATGGCACCAATGATGTTGGGGATATGTCCAAGGGCATAGAAGTCACCCTTCACAGTGGCCAAATCACCCTCCTCAGGGAAAATAATGTAGCTCCGCATGTATTTCGTCAGGGCAGACAACACTCTGGACAAAATCTTGGAAAACATAGGCTGAGACATCCCTGATGACATGGCCACTGTTGTCTGAAAAGACCCACTTGCCAAGAAATGGAGGACTGACAGAACCTGCACCAGAGGGGGAATTCCTGTGGGTTGGCGGATGGGGGACATCAGTGCTGGCTCCAGCTGGGCACACAGTTCATGTATAGTGGCTCGGTCAAGTCGGTATCTAAGTATTATATGACGTTCCTCCATTGTCGACAGGTCCACCAGCGGTCGGTACACGGGAGGATTCATCCTTCTCCTCGCAAGTCCCAGCGGACGGTGCCTAGGAAGGACAACATGGAGTACAGAGTCAAGCAACCCACAGGTACGTAACTACAGCTTGCACAGTACACGATTCTCAATACATTGAATGGCTTGTATGAGTGGGAATGCAAGGCCTAGGCCTGTGTGACGCAGTAGAAATTAAGCCATGTGGGCCCTTGAAATGGCGGCTGCCTGACCTGAGAAGTGTGACAGTGGGATGTGAGGTCAATGCGCTGGCGTGACACACCGTGGCGGTAGGCGGTCGAAGACCGCAGCGCCAAGCCGCATTGGTTAACATCGAACCCTATGGGTTTCACGAGCCAATGACGAGGTGCGCCGGCGGTCGCGGAACGCACCGCGGCGGTACGCACTGCCGCAGGCATGACCGCCATTTTCTATCTGGTTAATCACTCGAGACCTGATCATCCACAGGAGAGGACCTATACTGCAAGTGCTGCTGTGACCTCGGTCTGGGAGATACAATGGCTGCTGCGACTGGGGAAAGGGCCCCTGCCTTCACTTTAGAAGAGTTGGAGAAACTTGTTGATGGGGTCCTGCCCCAGTATGCGCAACTCTACGGTCCAGACCAACAGGTAAGTACACTGTGTGCACGTTGAATGGGCTATGCCTGGGTTGTGTATGTTGGATGTAAGATGGTGGGGTGGGGAGACAATGACGAGTGCAAGGCACGACAGATGAGAGCATGCGCCACATGGGAAGGTTGGGGAGGGGGGGCCAATCGCATCTATCATGCGGAAAATTGATGATATTTCAATTTCCACCCTGTACATGTCAAATAGGTCAGCGCCCATCAGAAAGTCGACATTTGGCGTGCCATCGCCAAGGAAGTCCGGAACCTGGGGGTCCACAACAGACGGGGCACCCACTGCCGCAAGAGGTGGGAGGACATCCGCCGCGGAACCAGGAAGACCGCTGAGTCACTGCTGGGGATGGCCTCCCAACCTAGGAGGGGTGCCAGTCGTACCATGACCCCCCTGATGTCCCGGATCCTGGCGGTGGCCTACCCCGATTTGGATAGGAGCATGAGGACATCACAGCAGACACAAGGGGGTGAGTACCAGCACATTCAGCTATCATTACGCACAGTGGAGGTGCCTGGGTGGGGGAAGAGGGCTGTGGGTGACATTAGGCCAGGGCGCTTTCCGTAGTGTAGTCCTCTCCTTTAGCCATGTCCCTGTGCCCCCGCCCCCCACCTCTGTAGGGTGACAAGTACAGCTATCCATGGTCCTGCATCACCCATGTGCACGTTTGTTGTCCCTAGACCTGTTGGCCTAGTCACAAGTACTGAGTAGTGTACCCCGATTGCGCGGCTTAGTGCATGAGGCTCCTGTGTCTGTCCTCTCTGCCAACGGTGTTGACAATGCATGCACTCAACCTGTTTTTATGTCTCCCCCCACCCTTTTTCTTTATCTTCTTGTGCATGTGTGCATTAGCATCATCAGGTGGAGGAGAATTGGCACCGGAGCACGAGGGAGCTGCAACTCACAAGGCCCCGGTGGGCCATGGCACAGACACCGAGGCCACCAGTGATACGGAGGGCGAGGGGAGCTTCACAACGGGGAGCCGTGGTGACACCAGCGACACCGACACGTCCTCGGATGGGAGCTCCCTAGCGGTGGCGGCAACATCCGTGCCCCCCGCCTCTACAGGTACAGCCGCCACCCAGCGCACCAGCTCCGCCCTTCCAGCAGCCCCTCTGCCTTCGCTCCGTGCCCGCTCGCCCAAGAAGGCGGGCGTCTCCTTCGCCCCAGGCACCTCAGGCCCTGCCCCTGTTACCCCTGCTGCCCTCAGTGAGGAGGTCATTGACCTCCTATAGACCATCATTGTTGGGCAGTCTACCCTTTTGACCCTTTTGCCATCCAGGGGGTAGAGCGGGAGGTGCATCGTAGCAATGCATACCTGGAGGGCATTCATTCGGGTCAGGCTGCCCATCAACGATCGTTCAATGCTCTGGCCTCAGCACTGACGGCAGCCATTGTCCCTGTTTCCAGCCTCCCTCTTCTAACTGCCTCCACCCTGTCTCTGTCTCCTGTTCCTCAGCCTATCCCACCCACACCATCAGACCAGCCTGCACACACCTCAACACCCAAGGGCAGCTCATCCAGACATAAGCACCACAGATCACACAAACATTCACCCAAGCAACACCCAGATGCAGACATGCCAACAGCCACTACCACCTCTGTGTCCCCCACCTCCTCGTCTCCCTCCTCCCTCCCTGTGACGTCTCTACTCACACCTGCATGCACACCACCAACAGCCAGTACTTCCATCACCAGCACACCCTCCAGTCCAGTCCGCACACGTGCAGTCACCACCCCCACTGCCATTTACACGTCCCCTGTGTCCTCTACCACTGTGTCTGTCACCCCCTCTTCCAAGACACACAAACGCAGGCAGCCACCCACCCAACAGCCAACCACCTCACGACAGCCTCCAGCCCATGCACCTTCACCCAAGGACAGCACACCTGACTCTCCTACAACCACCTCCTCTTCCTCCACTCCCATAACCACTACACCTACCCTTTACCCTGGTCCTAAAAAAGTTTACCTCTCCAATCTTGACCTCTTTCCCTCACCTGACCCCCCCCTCCATCTGCTAAGAGTCCCAAGAGCGCCTCAGCCACCACCAGCCCGGCGTCAAGGGTCACCGTAGTGCATGGATTCTGGAGTCCCCCCTTTGCCAGCAGTGATACATCGGTCAGCAGCAAGGGGACAGCCAGCCCCCCCCCGGAAAGAGGACCCGTAAAGTAAGGGGCCGCCGCGGGACGACTGACACGGCTGCCCCCAAGGACCAAAGTTCTGCCATTTCACCTGCCACAACATCCAGGGGAGGCAAGGCCCAGAGAGCCACATCGAAGGGGGGCAAGGGCAGCAGGGCGGAGAAGTCAGCCAGCAGGAGCGCGGACCAGGAGGGCCCCACAAGCCCCATTCCGGGTGTGAGGTAGGACACCCAAGCTCCCAGGACACCGTCACCGAAGGGTCCAGCAACTGCACGGTCGGAGGGCGACTGAGCCGGGAGTGGTGGGCAGGTCTGACTCCCTTGACTTACAGAACAAGCACCGCTGAACAGGGCCCCGCCGTGCAGAAAGGCACCGCTGAAGAGGGCCCCGCTGTCCAGAAAGGCACCGCTGAACAGGGCCCCGCCGTCCAGAAAGGCACCGCTGAACAGGGCCCCACCGTGCAGAAAGGCACCGCTGAACAGGGCCCCGCCGTGCAGAAAGGCACCGCTGAACAGGGCCCCGCCGTCCAGAAAGGCACCGCTGAACAGGGCCCCGCCGTCCAGAAAGGCACCGCTGAACGGGGGCCCTTCATCTCAAGCAGCGCTCCGCTGGGCCCCGCCGTCTCAAGCACCGCTCCGCTGGGCCCTTCCTGTCAAGCACCGCTCCGCTGGGCCCCGCCGTCTCAAGCACCGCTGGCCCAATGACAGTGCCGTTTCTGTGTCGTGCTACTGTTCACGCTGCACTCGGCCCACCCTGCCTCCTCCATTGCCTGTGGAGACTGTTATCCACTTGATAGACTGTGGCTTTGCACTCCCCAGGATATGACAGTGGGCAATCCACCCACTGTAGAGACTTGAGAGACTGTGGCTTTGCACTCCCCAGGATTGAACAGTGGGCAACCCACCCACTGTAGAGACTTGAGAGACTGTGGCTTTGCACTCCCCAGGATTGAACAGTGGGCAACCCACCCACTGTAGAGACTTGAGAGACTGTGGCTTTGCACTCCCCAGGATTGAACAGTGGGCATGGTGGCCCCTTCTTGGATCTGGCGTCGTGGACTCATGTGGCTGTGGTGCCCCCCTTCCCTTCCCCCTGAGGTGCCTGTAGTTTTATCATCTGATGCCCCTGCAGTGTTCTCTCCAACGGACTCAGGTCTCCTGTGTGGGCTTTGCCCATGTGTTGATACACTTTGGCCCACGGACAGTTGAAATTTCAGTGACTGTGCTGGACTTATTGCCTCTATTTATCGGTTACGCAATGTTTACACTTGGATTTTTTTGATTCATTTTCCTATTTTACCATGACTTCAATGTACCTATGTTATACATAAATTTATTTTCGCACTTTAATTTTATCTTTTCGTTATTCCGGGGGGTTTGGGTGTGGTCACTTTGACTTGGTGCTCTGCATTGGTGGGTAGGTAGTTGGGGGGTGGGTGTGATGCGTATGCGTGTGCCCGTAACCCTTCCTCCTCCCCCCCTCCCCTGCGTCGTAGGTGCGGTACTCACCGTTGTCGTCTGCGCCGGAGTTCGTACTCGTGGTAGATGAGCAGGTAGACGAGAGCAGGTAGGATGTTCAATTCGGGCTCCATGCTGTCCTCCGTCCTCGTGAAGTGTATAGAGGTGAGCGTTTTCCCGTTCGTAGTCTGTTTCCGCCGTGTTTTTATCGGCGGTGCTCCCGCCCCGGAAAAGGTGGCGGATTGGTGAGTTGTGATAGGGTGGGCGGTACATTGTCTGCCGCCTGTCTGTTGGCGGTGACCGCCGCGCTGTTTGTTTGCCCCGCCGTGGCGGTCGGAGTGTTAAAGTGGCGGGCTGTGTTGGCGGTTCCCGCCAGGGTCAGAATTCCATTTTTTGGACCGCCAGCCTGTTGGCGGGTTGGCCGACGCTTTATCACCGACCGCCAGGGTCAGAATGACCCCCAGAGTGTAAAGCATTCAAATATCACAAAACAGTAATTAAATAAAACACAGGAAACAGTTTAAAAATCCGAAACCAATTTATTAAAAAAAGATTATGGCCCTCATTCTAACCCTGGCGGTGTAACACCGCCAGGGCAGAGGGTAGAGGAAGCACCGCCAACAGGCTGGCGTTGCTTCCTGGGCCATTCTGACCGCGGCGGTAACGCCGCGGTCAGAAAAGGGGAACCGGCGGTTTCTGCCGGTTTTCCCCTGGCCCAGGGAATCCTTCATGGCGGCGCTGCTTGCAGCGCTGCCATGGGGATTCCGACCCCCTTACCGCCAGCCTGTTCCTGGCGGTTTTCACCGCCAGGAATAGGCTGGCGGTAACGGGTGTCGTGGGGCCCCCTAACAGGGCCCCACCATGATTTTCACTGTCTGCTGAGCAGACAGTGAGAATCGCGACGGGTGACACTGCACCCGTCGCACCCCTGGAAACTCCGCCGGCTCCATTCGGAGCCGGCATCCTCGTTGCAGGGGCATTTCCACTGGGCCGGCAGGCGCTCTTTTGGAGAGCGCCCGCCGGCCCAGCGGAAATGTAAGAATGGCCGCCGCGGTCTTTTGACCGCGGTGCAGTCATTTGTCGACGGGACTTTCGCCAAAGTCTGAATTAGGCCCTATATGTTTATCTTTAAAATGACACAAAAATGAATAAAATCGGATAAGGGGAACCGGAGATATGAACTTGTAAAGAATTATTGTTTTTTTAGCGCCTAGAAACAAAAAGCGCCAATCGGGTCATCTGGTTGCACCTCGACCGGGGCAAAGTCAAAGTTTAAAGCCGACCGCGATGGAGCCTGGCTCGGCTACAGGCCGCGGGAGGCCTCGGTCAAAAGTTTACCTTCGCACTTAGTTGTTTTTCTGAAGATTTTCATCAGCGGGATGAACCTGCCAGTCCAATCCGACCTCCTGGAACCCTTCTCCGGATACGCATCGTGGGAATCCTCGTTGGAGATTTTTACCTTCGGACTTAGTCGTTTTTTTCGAGGTGAAAATCCTTTGACCGGGGTAAACCTGGATCTTGATCTGACGTCCTTGGAGCCCTCCTCGGATACGCTGGCTGGGAGGTCCCTGTCAATTTTTTACCTTCGGACTTAGTCTCTTTTTCTAAGATTTTCTTTAATGGGACGAACCTGCAAATCAGGCCGGGTCATGGTTGATGCAAGCCGGCTAGAGTTGCCGCGACGGGTCGGTCCCTCTATGGAGCTTTTTTTCAAAAGTACTCCAAACTTCTCCAAACTTCTGAGGCTTCTCCCAGATGTTCTTCTAAGGCTCTTTTGGGGTCCACAGCTCACCCCAAGGGTCCAGAAGCTCCGAGATGATCCTTGGGGGGTGCGGACTACAACTCCCAGAATGCACCTGGCACAAACTCCTTTTTGGCCACTGGCAGTGGTCAGCTGGTTGACTTCTTCAGGAGTTGGTGCAGAGGACTCTGGTTAGCAATTTTTCACCTGTAGCAAACAGATGCCTGTCTGAGGGGTTGGCAACAGCAGCAGCTGCAGTGAAACCCCAGGAAGGGCAGTTTGGCAGTACCAGGGTCTGTGCTACAGACCACTGGGATCATGGGATTGTGCCAACTATGCCAGGATGGTATAGAGGGGGCAATTCCATGATCATAGACATGTTACATGGCCATATTCGGAGTTACCGTTGTAAAGCTACATATAGGTAGTGACCTATATGTAGTGCACGCGTGTAATGGTGTCCCTGCACTCACAAAGTTCAGGGAATTGGCTCTGAACAATGTGGGGGCACCTTGGCTAGTGCCAGGGTACCCTCACACTAAGTAACTTTGCACCTAACCTTTACCAGGTAAAGGTTAGACATATAGGTGACTTATAAGTTACTTAAGTGCAGTGTAAAATGGCTGTGAAATAACGTGGACGTTATTTCACTCAGGCTGCAGTGGCAGGCCTGTGTAAGAATTGTCAGAGCTCCCTATGGGTGGCAAAAGAAATGCTGCAGCCCATAGGGATCTCCTGGAACCCCAATACCCTGGGTACCTCAGTACCATATACTAGGGAATTATAAGGGTGTTCCAGTAAGCCAATGTAAATTGGTAAAATTGGTCACTATCCTGTTAGTGACAATTTGGAAAGAAATGAGAGAGCATAACCACTGAGGTTCTGGTTAGCAGAGCCTCAGTGAGACATTTAGGCACCACACAGGGAACACATACATATAGGCCACAAACTTATGAGCACTGGGGTCCTGACTAGCAGGGTCCCAGTGACACATAACAAACACACTGAAAACATAGGGTTTTCACTATGAGCACTGGGCCCTGGCTGGCAGGATCCCAGTGAGACAGTGAAAACACCCTGACATACACTCACAAACAGGCCTAAAGTGGGGGTAACAAGGCTAGAAAGAGGCTACTTTCTCACACTCCTTGAACCAATTGAAGCCAGGCAAAGTCCTTCTGGTGGTGAAGCCCAAGTGTGCAGCTGGTGCAGTCCTTCTGAGTGCAGGTTCCAGGTGCAGGCCAGGGGTCCAGCAAGGCAGTCCTTCTTCTCCTTTGGTTCTTCCTTGTTGGAATCTGATGGGGATCTGAGGTGTGGGTGCAGGTCTGCCAGTTTTATCCTTGCTCCTGGGTGAAAAACAGGGGGGTCCTGATTCTCCAATCAGGTGCAGGGTCCGTCCCCCTGTGATGACCACTTCCTAGGAAGTGTGGCAAAAATCATACCCAGGAGGCAACATTCTTCAAAAATCCATCATGGCTGAATCTGATTTTTGGAGGTTACATCTGGCTGAGCCCACCCACTGGTGTGGCTAAAAATCATAAACACATCCCTCTCCTACCTTCTCCTAATGTAATCAAGGGGGCACCTAGTTGTCTGTGGTTGCAGGATGTGGGGGTGTTGCTGGGGTGCTCCAAATGTCCTTCTCTGCCTTTGAAGACCAGTTTGGCAGCCCTCCCCCTTCCTGCCTCACCATCTGCTGAGGGGAAATTCCCTCCCACAGGCACATCTCTTTGTGTGAAGCCAGGCCGCTTCACACCTCATCAAGACAGCCTGGCCAGGCTGCCAGAGGCTGGCCAATCAGAGCACAGTAGCAAGGCTGAAATTTGCAACTTTTCAGGTAAAGTTAAAAACTCTTTACCTGAACAAGTTATATTAAATCCAACAACTGGTAGTTGTGGGATGTATTATAACAATTAATTTGATACCAAACACTTGGAATCCATTACTTAAGGGGACTTTTAAAATTAAAATAAAGTCTCCCCTTTCTAGTCTATGGAGTCCATTCACTACAATGAGGGAAAAACGAATGTGGCTGTTTTTACCTCACCAGGGCTTATAAAACTATTTTCATAAGGTCCCTGCTTATAGTTACATAGCACCCAGCCCTAGGGGCACATAGGGAACACCTTAGGGATGACTTATATGTAAAAATAAGGTAGTTTAAGACTTTGGAACTACTTTTAATTCCAAAGTCGAATTTGCATATAACTTTAACTTAAAAGCAGCCAATAAGGCAGGCCTGCCTTTAAAATGACACTGGGCACCTCAGCAGTGCACCTATGGGTGGGGTCCCTAAACCTACATGCCCTACCATATACTAGGGACTTATAGGTAGGTTGACTTAGCCAATTATAATTAGCCTAATTTGCATATTTATTTTACACAGAGCACAGGCCCTGGGACTGGTTAGCAGTACCCAGGGCACCCTCAGAGTCAGGAAAACACCAGCAAAAAGTGGAAAATGGGGGCAAAAAGTTAGGGGGCATCTGCAATCAGCCCTGTTTTCTCACAGGGTGAAAGTTACTATTTCTACTACAATCTAAACCATTTTATGCTGGATGGTACAAGCAAAACAGTTTATATACACAATCATTACACCATACGCTAACAAAATATTAACTATATAAAATAAACTGAAATTTAGTTATTAAACACACTAACCAAAACCACAAACCTATACATTCATATTTGAACATTAACATATTAAAGATTGTTTTAAACATTATTAATGTATAGTGTAAATTATTTACCGCCATTTCTAAACTTTAAACCATAAAATAAAGAATTAAATCCCAATCAAAGCTAAGAATCATAACATTTTAAAAAACACAATTTTTAAAATATACATTTAAACACTTAGGGGGTCATTCCGACGGCGGGAGCACCGCCAACAGGCTGGCGGTGCCCCGCAGGGCATTCTGACTGCGGCGGTTTGGCCGCGGTCAGAACAGGAAAACCGCCGGTGTCCCGCCGGTTTTCCGCTGCCCTGAGGAATCCCCCATGGCGGCGCAGCTTGCTGCGCCGCCATGGGGGATTCCGACCCCCTCACCGCCATCCTGTTCCTGGCGGTTCCGACCGCCAGGAACAGGATGGCAGTGAGGGGTGTCGTGGGGCCCCTGGGGGCCCCTGCAGTGCCCATGCCAATGGCATGGGCACTGCAGGGGCCCCCGTAAGCGGGCCCCACTTTGAATTTCAGTGTCTGCATAGCAGACACTGAAATTCGCGACGGGTGCTACTGCACCCATCGCACCCTTCCCACTCCGCCGGCTCCTTTCGGAGCCGGCTTCCTTGTGGGAAGGGGTTTCCCGCTGGGCTGGCGTGCGGCCTTCTGGCGGTCGCCCGCCAGCCCAGCGGGAAACACAGAATGGCCGCCGCGGTCTTTTGACCGCGGTGCGGTCATTCGGCGGTTCCCGACGTCCGCCGGGGTCTGAATGACCCCCTTAATTTTAAAATGACATAAGTTTCCACATTTAGTTTAGAAATTGTAATTATAATACCAATTTTCAAAAGATTTTAAACTGTAATTTGTTTATTTTAAACTCTTCAAAATGAATTTTCTTTATTCAATTTGTTTTGTGTATTTCTTAGATTTTAAACATTTATTTTATATAAATATTTATGCTAAAATGTACAATAAAATACTATTTTTACATTTATTATAATTATATATTGTATTTAATTATAACTTATTATTTCTAAAAATATTGTCATAACAAAATCAGTTTATCCTTTTTACAATAATAATATGCATGTCATTGAAATATTTTAAATCACATTAACTTTAAAATATCCACTTTTTAAAAATCTCTCCATGTTTATTCCCTAAAAACCCAATATACCGCTGCCATAAAACATATAAAACCATTCATTTGATACATTAATATAACTAAAAACACAAATTTCACCAATTTAAAAAAATAATAGCATATTTTACTGAAATCTCAAATGTAAAATTACAGAAAAAAATACACTACTATAAATGACATACAAAATAACATAAATATTACATATCATGATTTGTTCTAAATTGATATTTTTACAAAGATATTGCAAACAACACTTAAAACAATATTTTTTCCTTCAATATTCCTGTCAATGATATTTTTGACTTCCTTATTTTCTTCACACAATACTTTTTGTATCACAATATTTCTTAATACGATATTTTGTCCACACACCAATTAGACATCAAAAGGCCCTGCCTTCAGACCGTACAAAGGAACCTGAAACCAGGCCTGCCTTTGCCTTTGTCACCCTACACCAGTGGTTCTTGACCTGTTATCCAAGGTCCCCTGTGGGTCCGTGAGGCTTACGTAGGGGATCTGTGACTGTTTTACAAAATTAAAAATATTAGGCTGAATAAAATACAATTAATAAAGTATATATAATAAGAGTAGGAAACATTGAAAATTTAAAAGATTGAATTGCAAATTAAACATAATATTTCAATATTTGAGCATTTAATTGTTGTATACTTGCTTTTATATTTTTGTGTTTCATTTTGAGGTTCACATCACATAGCTTAAGCAGGGGGAGTAATGACTCAGTAGAGGTCCCCAGGTTCCAATAAAGATTCACTGAGGGTCAACATAAGTCAAAAGGTTAAAGGTTAAGTTTTGGGACTTATTGCTTGGGTAGGACTCACATCCTCCACAACCAATAACCCATTTTCTTTGACATTTATTGAAGCATTTCTTTATACAAAGTTGGGTCTGTAACCTTTATCAATGGTTTATCATCCCAACCAACCAACGCAGACCTACTGTGTTGGGCATGATCCTTCCAACAAGGCAACCCTAAAGGTAAAGTATAAATATTAAAAATATTTACAAAATTTAAGTAGTCAAAACAATATAGAATACAACAAATAGAACCTAATAAGGATTACTCTAGTGCAAATCTTTGTATTCCATTGGTTTGTTCGGGTGGGTTAGCAGCACAAAAAACGTTGTATACTATGGTAATCTGAGAGATACTTTGTAACAAAATACCTGCCTACAGGCTTTGCACAGTGTTTTAACAAAAAACCCTTAAAAAACTATTGCCTTTAATACTTGCTCTTCACAATATTTAAATCAGGCCTACTTGCGTTTTCATACATTTTTATTGTAAACAGATCACACTTTAAGAAACAGACATGACTTTTCCCAGTGAACCAATAAGGCCTATTGCCTTTACCAATTGCTTAACACTATGGGCCTGATTATGGGTGGCGGTCGCCAAAAGACAGCCCTGTTGGCAGTCATACAGACCGCTGTATTACGAGTCACACAGACAGAACTGACAAAAGCCACCCAAAAAATCAACACCAGTACTTTAGAGGGTGGGATATAGGTAGTCCAACCACCAGCACCGACAGCAAGTCAATCAACCACCAAACCTATTACAAGCACAAAGTTGCAGTCGTCAGTCATGGTGGTCCGCCAATCCCGGTCCGAACCACGACGGTACACAGTCAACAAAGTATTACACAACAGCACATTTAAAAGCAACATAGCTGACACACAATGCCACAAACTACACACATGCAAAGCACACTATAAAACACACCCTTTCACACACCACAATCATTTGCATCCACAACGCCAAACATTGTAGCCAGAGCGCATTATTAAAAAAGTTAAACCATAGAATAGGCATGCTCCAGCTTTCACTAGGCACATGTCCCACACCCTCAACACACTCCTATCACATCCATTTGCACCTCTCTTACTCCCCATCACCTGTTTAATTCCCACCACCTGTCATTTTTTTCATCCTCATCACTGTCACCCCAGAAAAATCCCTGTTTCACTGAAAATGAGTTAAGAGTCACAGTGGATGAAATCATACGAGTAGAGCCACATCTCTTTGGCGCCCAGGTCCAGCACACTACTGTTACCAAGAAAAAGGAAATGTCGCAAAGGATATTCGACAGAGTGAATGCTGTAGGCCCCACCCCGCGCACATGGGACGACATCAGGAAGAGGTGGAACAACCTCAGGGGGAAGGTATGTTCCATGGCATCCAGGCACCAGCTGCATGTCCGGAAGACTGGCAGTGAGCCCCCCTCCTCTCTTACAACATCCTGGGAGGAGAAGGTCTTGGCCAACCTGCATCCTGAGGGCTTGACAGGAATACCTGGGTGAGTGGAGTCCGATAGGTCACAACAATAAAATATCACCAAAATGTATTGTCATGGATGCTCAATGATCACGTTTTGTCAACTTCACTGTCAACCCGCTTAATCGCCCACTGTCCACCTGTCCATAGACCCCGGTCTGGCACCCAACATGTGAACTAGAATCGCCTGAGGCACCAAAATCTCTGTATAACGTGTGTAGTACAGGGGTTGACAGCACTATATTTCCCAGCAGGCACTGTTCCACCATCACAAAAACCAGAACAGTGGATCCTACTCACAATTACCTTGTTTGTCAACTCCCCATTGGAATATACAAGCCTGGGATGATGACAACTGTATAGTGTGGGTAGGACAGGCACTGACAGGAATGCTAAGTCCAGGAGGTACTACTACTGTCACTACACAACAGTGTCCTCTGCTCCAAAGACCCTTCTGCCTCTACTCAGCCTTTGAACTAAATTCACCTGAGAGGATGACACCTGTATAGTGCATGGGTAGGACAGGCACTGACAGCACTAAGAAGGCCAGGAGGCACTTCTACTGTCACTACACTCAGCCACAACAGTGTCCCCTGCTCCAATTACCCTTCTGCCTCTACTCAGCCTTTGAACTGTACTCACCTGAGAGAATTACATCTGTATGCTGTGTGCAGTACTTGGAGTAACATGACTATAGATCCCAGGATGGCTAGTCCCTGTAACTTCAATAATCCGGCCAGTGTACATATGCCATTGCGTAGCTGTCTGTAAAGTGTACCCCCCCTGGGAGGACCAAGATATAGATCATGGTACACTCTGTGATGTGGCTAAACACTTAGGCCCCCATTACAACACTGGTGATCGGAGATAAAGCGGCAGTAATACTGCAACAGGCTGGTGGACAAAAACATAGGATCCTGACCACAGCGGAAACCGACAACATAGACAGCCACTTTGGGGCGTTAGCAACAAACACTGCGGCCATCACCGCCAACAGACAGGTGGAAGACAATGTACCGCCCACCGTATTACAAGGCACCAATCCGCCAGCTTTTCCGGGGCAGTACCAACGACATCAAAATCACGGCGGAAGCAGTACACTGAAGGGGAACCACTCACCTTTCGACACTCAACGAAGAACCAGGACACCATGGAGCACGAACTGCAGCTCCTCCCATGCTGGTGTATCTAATAATACACCAGGCAATTGAAAGAAGGCAGCGATGACAATGGTGAGTACTGCACCTAGCACACATGGGAGGGGGGGAGGAAAAAGAGAGTGACACACATATGCAACATGCAACACCCCCAACCCTACCCTCACCTACAACATCATACACATTAACACATCCAAAAACATTACAGATATACCCCGTAACCCCCTGGAAGAATGCAAGGACAAAAGGAATTTAGTCAAATCTGTGATATTAAGAAAATGCATATAAAGGTAACGATTGCAAACATCAGTTTATACAAATATGTACAATATGACAGAGGGCCGTACACTGTCCATTGCAAAATTTCCGCGGTCCTATGGCCCAAAAAATCATGGGCAAAGCCCACGCTTGACTCCTGCCTCAAAACAGAGAGAACACTGCAGGGGCATCAGGTTGAAAAAACACAGGCACCTCGGGGGGAAGTGGGCACCTCAGCCAGAAGATGGTACTACACCACTGCTCCTCGATGGGGCAACATGCCCACAGCGATGTCCTAGGGAGTGCAAAGCCACAGCCTCTCAAGTCTCTTAAGTGGGTGCTCTGACCATTGCTTGGTCCTTGGGAGTGCAAAGCCACAGTCTCTCAAGTTGGTGCTTTGCCCACTGCTTGGTCCTGGGGAGTGCAAAGCCACAGTCGCTCAAGTGGGTGGTTTGCCCACCGCTTGGTCCTGGGGAGTGCAAGGCCGCAATCTCTCAAGTGGGTGACATGTTCCACTGGTTCTGTGGGGGGCCTTGTGCCCAGTCTGCTTCATCCTGCCAAGGATTGGGTGGCTGGATGCATTTCTCCACTGGTTCTGGAGGGGGCCTTGTGCCCAGTCTGCTTCATCCTGCCAAGGACTGGGTGAGTGGATGCATATCTCCACTGGCTCTGGAGGGGGCATGGTGCCCAGTGATGCTGCACCTGGGGTGTGGCAGTTCACATTCCCTCACCTGGGTGTCTGAGACACGAGATGTGCAGGGGACAGATAGCATGATACTCCATGGAGGCAGAGCCACACT
Source organism: Pleurodeles waltl (assembly GCF_031143425.1). Classification (NCBI taxonomy): domain Eukaryota; kingdom Metazoa; phylum Chordata; class Amphibia; order Caudata; family Salamandridae; genus Pleurodeles; species Pleurodeles waltl. The sequence continues at coordinate 1,096,887,724 of NC_090437.1, forward strand.
CCATCCTGGGGCGACTTAGGCTGCTAACTGCTGGTAGTGCCAGTGCCTCAAGTGGTGGGTGAAGGTGCATGGGCTGGATGCTGTTGTGAGGTAGATAGCTGTTGAGTGGGTGTGTGCCTGCCTTTGTGTACTTCTGGAGGAGGGCTCACAGACACACTGGGAGAGCACAAAGGGGAAGTGTACATGGTTGTGGGGGTGGGGATTGCTCGTCAGGGGTGTGTTGTGATGGGCGTGCTGGTGATGGAGGCAGTGGCTGATGATGTAGTGCATGCAGGTGTGAGTGGAGACGCTACTGGGAGGGAGGTGGACGAAGAGGAGGAAGGGGACACAGTGGAGGAAGTGGATGTTGGTATGTGTGCATGGGTATGGTGCTTGTGTGAGCGCCTGTGTGATGATGTGTGGTGTTTATGTTTTCCTGAGACACTTTTGTGTGTTGATGTGTGTGCATGCTGGTCTGAAGGTGTGCTTGGGATGGGGTGAGGTAGAGGGGATTTGGTCGGGGTAGTGGAAGTTGGAGGGGGAGGCTGGACACACGGACAATGACTGCCAGAGCCTCCAATGCTCTCTGTCGGGCCGCTGGTGCCTTCACCCTCAGTGGATCCGCCCTCATAGGCCATGTGGGATGCAGCTCCCTCCGTCGCCGGTGCCTCTCCTTCTCTGCCAGATGACGCTAATGCACACAAGGACACAGTGACAAAACAAGAAGGGGGGGAGACACAGAGGATACACTTGGTCAATGCCAGCAACACCACTACCGTTGGTGTACACAACACACACTGAGGTACCCTATGGACTAGGCCATGCCCAACCAGTAACTAAGGTAGTTACCAGCCCATGGGGTACAATGCCTAACACCAGCATCTGCACACCTTACACCCACAGGACCCTGCCCAGTAGTAGTTGGCCACTTGTACCATTGGGGTAGGGGTGCTTCAGAGACTGTAAACAAGGGACCTACGCTGCCATGATCGCCCTGGCCTAGGAATACCCACAGCCCACATCCCCCACCCAGCTAGTTCCTAAAGCACGCAAAGTCAGCTTTCTGAAACTGTACTCACCCCCTTATGGCTGCTGTGATGCCCTCAAGCGCCTATCCAACTCCAGATAAGCCACTGCCAGGATGCAGAACATCAGGGGGGTCATGGTGCGATGGGCACCCCTTCTACGTTGGGATGCCAGCCCCAGCTGGGCCTCCGCTGTCTTCTTGGTCCAGCGGCGCAGGTCCTTCCATCTCTTGCGGCAGTGGGTGCTCTGCCTGTGATAGACCCCCAAGGTCCGCACCTCCTTGGCGATGGCACACCAAATACCCTTTTTCTGGTAGGTGCTGACCTAGAGGGAAAAGACAGCGGAAAATGTAATTACTCACCCGTCCGTAGCGTCATACTCATTGCCCACCAGTTCCCACCTATGCCCTGATGCACATACAGTGACCACCTCTCATGCAGCATTCAGGCCAGGACGTCTTAGCAGCCCCCAACATGTGGCTTACATCCACACCACTCCAAACAGGCATTGCCCACACATCATGCTCACAGTGTACTCACCTGTTTGTCTGGAGGACCGTAGAGTAACGTGTACCGGGATGGACCCCATTCACCAGTTTCTCCAACTCCTCCGCAGTGAAAGCCCTTTCCCAAGACACTCTAGCCATTGCGCTTCCAGACTCAGGCCACAGCGCACTTGCAGTGTAGGTCCTCTCCTGTTGATGGTCAGGTAGCAAGTGAGTGAATAGGTAGTAAATGGCGGTGACGTCCGCAGCGGTGCGTACCGTCACCGCGGGCGTACATTGCCATTGGCTCCTGGGACAAATAGGGCCCAATGATAACCAATGCGGATTTGCGTGGCGGTAGTGGACCGCCTACCGGGACGCAGCACAACGCCAGCGCATTTACCTCATTTCCCCTTGTCCCTCCTCACAGGTCAGGCAGCCGCCATTTCAGGGGGGCACATGGCATGACACCTAACTGCGTCACACCACATATTGGCACTTATACTGACTCTCGAATTCACACAGTGCTTCTGTGGCATTAATTCAAACACAGTTGTGCTATCTATGTGGCAAATGACCTTCTGCTCACCTTTCTCCCCCATAGGCTGCAATCGCTGAGGCAGATGATGAGATGGCAGCATCCTCCAGTGTACAGACCCCTGGTGGACCTGTCGACAATGGAGGACAGACACATTATCATCACATACAAACTTGATTGTGCCACAATCCAAGAACTGTGTGCCCAATTGGAGCCAGACCTGATGTCAGCTATCCGCCAGCCCACAGGAATCCCCCCTCTAGTGCAGGTCCTGTCAGTGCTCCATTTCTTGGCAAGTGGTTCCTTTCAAACAACAGTGGCCATGGCATAAGGGATGTCTCAGCCAATGTTCTCCAACATGTTGACCAGATTGTTGTCTGCCCTGCTGAAACACATGCGCAGCTACTTCATCTTCCCCCAGGTGGAGGATTTGGCCACAGTGAAAGTTGACTTCTATGCCCTGGGACATATCCTCAACATCTTTGGTGCCATTGATAGTACACATGTGGCATTTGTCCCCCCCCCACAGAAATGAACAGATCTACAGGAATAGAATAAGCTATAATTCGATCAATGTGCAAATGGTGTGTTTGGCAGACCAGTACATCTCCCATGTGAATGCCAAATATCCTGGCTCTGTGCATGATGCCTATGTCTTGAGGAATAGCAGCATCCCTTATGTGATAGGGCAACTCCAGAGGCACTGAGTGTGGCTATTAGGTGAGCCCAAGGTCCCCACACAGTATAAGTTGGGTTCTGAGTATGGAGTTGTCCCTAAGGGTTAGTGTGTGTTTAACAGTTGTCCCTCGATATTTACAGGTGACTCTGGTTACCCCAACCTGTCATGGCTACTGACCCCAATGAGGAATTCCAGGACAAGGGCAGAGGAACGTTACAATGAGGCACATGGGCGAACAACGAGGATTATTGAGAGGGCTTTCGGCCTCCTGAAGGCCAGATTCCAGTGCCTCTATCTGACATGTGGATCCCTGTACTACTCACCGAAGAAGGTGTGCTAGATCATTGTGGCATGCTGTATGTTGCACAACCTGGCCTTGAGATGCCAGGTGCCTTTTCTGCTGGAGGATGAGCCTGGTGATGGTCTTGTGGCAGCGGTGGAGCCTGTGGACAGTGAGGAAGAGGAGGTAGATGAAGAAGATGTGGACATCAGAACAAACATTATGCAGTGACACACAGGTGAGAGACTGTAACTCCTCTTCACATTTCAGTATACTTTTGGACATTGTACATGGCAGCCTCTTACCCTCTGTCTATGGCCACTGACTGTTCCCTTTGGATTCCCTTTTTTCAGATCTGTGTACCACCATTCTGGCTCCTGCTATGTGTACTGCTGCCCACCAACTGTCATACATTGGTATAATTCAATGAACATAGACGTTGCAATGCTTTGAGAATGTTGTAAGAATACATCTTTCAAATCATTACATTGACTCCAGTATGGTCTATATTTCAATGGTGTTTTTTTTTGTGCTAAATAGTATGGGGGTACGTGCAATGGGCTGGGGTGATGGTGGAGGAAGGTCCATGGTAGAGTCCAGTCTCTTGGTATCACAGGTGCATTGTCCAATGGGGCATAGGAAGGGGAGTAATGGCAGTTCAAGGTGGACAGGGTGACAGAGTGGGACAGAAGGGTGACAATCAGGAGAGTCCTATTTCCTGGTGGGGGACTTGGCAATGTTCTCTGTCTTCTGCCTGGATCGCAGGGACCGTTTGCTGGGTGGTTATCCTTCTGCAGGGGGTGGGGTGCTGGTGGCCTGTTAATCCGGTGGTGGGGCCTCCTGTCCACTAGCGCCGGCGGAGGTGGAGGGCTGATCCTTGGTTTGGCTAGTGTCAGGGGCCCTTTGCTGTGCCACTGCCTCCCTCATGGTCTTGCCCATGTCAGCCAGCACCCCTGCCATGGTGACCAGGATGGTGTAGATTTTTGTGAGGTCCTCCCTGATCCCCAGCTACTGTCCCTCCTGCAGTCACTGGGTCTCCTGTAACTTGGCCAGTACCGTGCCCATGGTCTCCTGGGAATGGTGGTATGCTCCCATGATGTTGAAGAGTGCCTCGTGGAGGGTTGGTTCCCTGGGCCTGTCATCCCCCTGTTGCACAGCAGTCCTCCTAGCTTCCTTGGTGGCCTGTGCCTCTGTCCCCTGAACTGTGTGCCCACTGCCACTGACCCTAGGTCCCTGATCGTCCTGTGTTAGTGGGGTTGCCTGAGGTCCCTGTAATGGTGGACACACTGCTGATTGATGAGTCCTGGGGACAGAGTATGGGCCCGCTGGGTGGGTGCTGTGGTGGTGTTTTCTGAGGGGGAGGCTCTGTGGTGGGTTGGGACTGTGGCAGGGAAACCGACTGTCCAGAGGTCCCTAATGGGTCAGGTTGGTCATCCTGATCCAGGCGTGCAGAGCTGCTGTCATCACTGTGGGCCTCTTCTGTGGTGGCACCTCCTCTTCGGATTATCTCTAATGTGCATGCTTTAGTGATGTGTGTCCATGCAGGTGTGTGATGGGTGTCCATGCATTGGTGTTGCATGCAGGGCTTGGTATTGGGATGGGTGGGTTGTGATGGTGGGGTATATGTGAGGTGGTGGAGTGATGGGGGTGAGGGTAAGGGTGGGAGTTTGTGATGGCATGCAGTTAGTGGGGGTGATAGTAATAGATATTTGACTTACCAGAGTCCAGTCCTCCTGCTTCTCCTGCCAGGCTCTCAGGATGCAGTATTGCCAAGACTTGCTCCTCCCAAGTTGTTTGTTGTGGGGGAGGATGTGGGGGTCCACCGCCAGTCCTCTGTACAGCTATCTGGTGTTTTGCAACCACGGAATGTACCTTCCCCCGTAGGTCGTTCCACCTTTTCTTGATGTCATCCCTTGTTCTCGGGTGTTGTCCCATGGTATCGACCCTGTCCACGATTCTCGGCCATAGCTCCATTTTCCTTGCAATGGATGTCTGCTGCACCTGTGATCCGAATAGCTGTGGCTCTACCCGGATGATTTTCTCCACCATGACCCTTAGCTCCTCCTCTGAGAATCTGGTGGGTCTTTGTGGTGCCATGGGTGTAGTGTGTGTGGTGTGTTTGAGGCTGTGTGGGGTGATGTGTTGGGGTGTGTGATGTGAGGTGTGTGGATGGTGTATGGGTGATGGTGTTCTGTGGCTCTGGTTCAGTGGGAGCTCATGCTGTGTCTCTCTCTCACTTGTCTATTTTTTTGAGTCGTAAAGGGCTGTGGGTAATGTGTGTATGTGTTTTATAGTTTTGTGGGTGTGTGTATATGTGTTAGGTATGTGTAGTTGGAATTGCCCAATGTGGTGTTATTTTGTTAGTGTGTGTGTATTTTGAGCGTGGCAGTATGTACCGCCAATGGTTTACCACGGTTGAATGTCCTCTGTGGTGATTCGTGGTCATGATGCTTTGTGCGTAGTTCTGTTGGCGTAATGGTGTGGGTTTTGCTACCACCAGTTTATCACTGACCTTTGGGCTGGTGGACTTGTGTGTGTGTCTGTATAGTGACGGATTGCACGGTCGGTCATAATATGGGTAGCGGTAAACCACCGCGTCGGCGGTGTGTTGGCGGCAGTCGGCATGGCGGTAAGCAGGACCTACCACCAATGTCATAATGAGGGCCAATATGTCATGACATACTTACACTCATGAGAAGCAGCTGTCAAAGAGATTTTGTTGTAAATCTGCTCCTTCCTCTTCACCACTATCATCTTCGTTTAGCATTTCAGGATTCTTACCCAGTGGCACTTCAGACTCCCCCACCTCTGGAATGTGAAGGGTATTCCTCCGCAGGGCAATGTTAAGGAGCATGCCACAGTGATCTGACACACTTTCCCAGGTCAGTAGAGGAGGGCTCCCCCAGTCCTGTTCAGACAGTGAAATCTGGCCGTCAGGAGCCTAAAAGCCTGCTCCACTGCCCGCTGTGTTCTTCCATCGGACTTTTGAAGCAGACTTCCCCTGGCCTCGTTCGGTTCACCAGTGGCATCAATCATTGCTGATAAGTCTCTTAACATACCACTGAACATAGGTTGGGGCACATGGCCACTCTACATTGGAAGGACCCTGAGGCCAGGAAAAGTAATACTGCAGTGAGTTGAACAATGGTGGTATACATGTTGGATTAGTGTTTTCAGGCTTCAGATCTGGCTCCAACTGATGATATAAATCCACAAATGTTTGTTTATTCAGACTGTACTGTTTGATGATGGGATGTTCTTCCATGGTTTGAAGGTCTGGCAATGGATGGTACACTGGAGGTTGTCACCTCCTACCTCTCCCAGGGTACCTATTAGTGAAATTACATGGATAGGAGAATTATTCACTATGTCCACATCAACATACATGATGTATAGCACTAAAATCATGTAACAAAGCATTTCTGACTGGAAAAATATTACACCCATTACACATAACAGCTATCAACTACAAAAGGGCCAAATGTGACCCCCATGGTTGTCTGCATGTGCCCGTCCACATCATGGATCATTTGGCCAACACCCAACTATCTGCTCCTCAAATGCCCCTCAAAATGTAACAGTCTGTTCTGACTGCCAAAAATTCTGTCAGTTGCAGTGGACAGTGCACCGCAGTAATATGCCATCTGTGCACAGCAACACACTACACTGGTGATTGTGTAGTAGAACCTACACAACAAGGCAGCTTTAGAATGTTTGTGATGATCCGATACATATATTAGTGTTGTGATGCACTTATCAGGACCCAATACTGTATTTCCAACCGGCAAAATAGCGGATGCCTGACCAATTTTACTAGACATTAGGAGCTGCCCACAGTCACCGACGGAAATTGACCGGATGGTGGGCAGTTTCATCCATTGTGGACACAGCCATAGGTTAACTTTGTTGCTTGTGATGGTCGCAGGTCAATGAGTGTGCTCGTTGGTAGTAATGACCATGTACGTGGTGCACATTTAGGCCGCATTTTGCAAATTCACTCACTTTTACTCCTACCACTGCTGCCATCAACACCTCAACCACTTTAGCTGCTGTGTGCCACCTCTGGGAGCGAACATGCCATGCCAAGAAGGTGAAAGGGCCCCTGCCTTCCCTCCTGAGACGCTGGAGAGGCAAGTTGAGGAGGTCCTTCCCCTCTATGATCAGCTCTATGGCTCACCAGAGGAGCAGGTAAGAACCCGATAGGCATATTTAAATCTGTTTCACACCATCCTTTCCTTCCTCAAAGGCTACAATTTGCATGTGTGTGCGAGTTAGACTTTTTGGGTGCCTGTTGTCACATTTTGTATACCATACTTGGGCCCTCATGCCGCCCGCCAAGCGGGAACCGCCAGAAGACCGTACCGCGGTCAAAAGACCGTGGCGGTCATTCTGACTTTCCCGCTGGGCTGGCGGGCGACTGCCAAAAGGCCACCCGCCCGCCCAGCGGGAAAGCACCAGCAACGAGGAAGCCGGCTCCGAATGGAGCCGGCGGAGTTGCTGGTGTGCGACGGGTGCAGTTGCACCCGTCGCGATTTTCAGTGTCTGACAAGCAGACACTGAAAACCTATGTGGGGCCCTGTTAGGGGGCCCCTGCAGTGCCCATGCCAGTGGCATGGGCACTGCAGGGGCCCCCAGGGGCCCCACGACACCAGTTCCCGCCAGCCTGGTTCTGGTGGTGAAAACCGCCAGAACCAGGCTGGCGGGAAGGGGGTCGGAATCCCCATGGCGGCGCTGCTTGCAGCGCCGCCGTGGAGGATTCACAGGGGCAGCGGGAAACCGGCGGGAAACCGCCGGCTTCCCTTTTCTGACCGCAGCTTTACCGCCGTGGTCAGAATAGCCCCAGAAGCACCGCCAGCCTGTTGGCGGTGCTTCCTCCGTCCCCTACCCTGGCGGTCTGGTACAGGTAGTGGAGAGAAGTACTCTAAGTATTTTGTATTAACATTGTGTTGTGTGATAAGGCCTAGATCCTCCTGGTGTTGCATTCAAATAGCCAGGCAAGGAGACTTTACAGCCATACGATGACGTATCTTTGAATATGATGGTTGTAAATGTCAAACGACATATATGTGCATCACAGCATCAGCTATGTTTGTATACTGTTTGAGTCATTTGAGGATCTTGTTAGCAATGTGCATAGTTCCACAGATCACTCAGCCCACATCTGGCCTTGCCAAACTGTTGTGTGAGAACCATATAAATCTCACTGTGCACTTCAGAGTGCCAAACAAGCCACAACCCACAGAGCGAATGGACACATGATACACTGTCATGCATGGAAGTGATGGAAATGTGAGTCTAATGTAGGGTATGCATGCTCTGCCTGCGGAGACCAACTCATGTCAAATGTATCTCCCAGGATTGGGCATAGCCCGGGCTGGGGAAGAGTTACTGTGGCTATGCAACTGTGGCAGAGGGCCCTCTCCCTGTTGACCTGCAGATCCTGGCATGTGGCCAAAATGAGTCTCCAGTGGCAAGACTTGGCCTGAAGGCCTGTATCCATTCACTACATTAGGAATGGGTACTGAGGTAACTCTCTGACCTAGTACATATGTGCATTTTGCCTCATTGTCAATGTGTGTCATTGACTTATGACTGGTCCCTTACTCCCACGGCTTTGTTGTCACCTTTACATAAGTCATATTTGTCCAGTACAGGCATATTGCACAAATGACAGGGAGGGCATAACATGTGACTCATTAGTCTGGTTACATGCATACAATCAGACTAAAATACCTTAGTAGGTTGGGTGCCATCTCTGTAGTATTGCCACATATGGTAAAAGGTGTGTTCTGTGCTACAAGTACATAGCACACAAACACACCCTGAAGTTATATAAGTTAACATTCGGTAGTCTGCATGTCCACACATTCACAGCGAAGAGAATTAATGTGCCACCTATGGCAGTCTTTTCATTGTCACTTAGGTCTTAGTTGCCTGTAGGGACTGTATGCATTGAGTCAAAGTGGCTGGATGTAATGTGTCTGTCCAGTCAGGCCCAAGGAGTTTACCCTTCAGAAGGCCATATTGCTGTGTTGTATTTCATTGTGGCTCACATCGTAGTACATGTTGCTTGAGCCTGGGCTAGCTGATATCAGTAGGCTTACTTTGTCAGTGTAGTGGGTAAGTCTGTAAATCACTCCAAAAGTGTGTAAGAATTTCCCTGTACTTCTCAAGTAGATTTGCTGCTGCTCAAGTAGATTTTGTACTTAAGTGGCGATAAAATCAACTCAATTGGTCATGAGCTCTGGTGCACTGTATGGTGCCATTCACACCTATTTTTCAGCACTGCTCACGCTACTGCCACTAAATTGCAGTGCAAGCAGCACAACATATATTCCTGCCTGTTGGCAGAACTCTCCGGAATCTTGTGAGCTTTTATGTAATTTCACTGAACTGTTGTTGAGCAGGTATGTGCCTAGTCTTGCCTATAAGCCAAAAGACAGGTCTTACTCTTATTGTAGAACGCAAGAAGCAAGAAAGAGGCTCTAATGTGTTTAACAGGAGGCCATTTAATGCTTTAGGAGTGATGCACAAGGAGACCCAGCATCCAGATTTATTAATGTGCTTCCTTGGGATGTTTAAAAGTAAGTATCCAACAGATATGAGTATCTGGAGGGTTTGCGGAAGGCAATGCGATTGTTCAGGTAGGTGGGGCCCATGTTCTGTAGGGCCTTAAATGTGTGAGTGAGAAGTTTGACCTGTGCGCATTTGTGTATGGGAGCCAGTGAAGTTGCCGAAGGCATGTTGTGATGTTCAGTCTGATTGGGAGGTTCAGTATGAGTTTGGCTGTCGACTTGCTGAGTTCTTGATGGTTTGTAGTCTTCTGGTGAGTTGCTTGGTGATTCTGGTGGTTCCTGTAGTCCAGCCTGCAGGTGACTAGGACATAGGTGATGTTTATTCTGGTGTTACTTGGGAGTCATTTAAAGACTTTCATCAGTATCTTCAAGGTGTGCTAACAGGATTCTGTGATGGTGTTGACTTGAGTGGTAATGTGCAGTTTGTTGTAAATGATGATCCCAAGATTTGTGGTGTGGCTGCTTGGGGCATATGTGAATCCAAGTTCGGCAGCCACCAGGTAGAATCTACTGACATGGTGGTCTTGCAGAAAATCACTACTTCTACATTGTTGCTGGTGAGCTTGAGAGAGCTAGGGTCCATCCAATGGGTGACTTCGGTCATGCAGGCAGTTATCTTCATACTTGTGTTAGGGTCTTGTCCAAGAGGAAGAGTATGAGTTACATGTCATTTGCTCAGGAGTAGATGTTGTGGTTGTCTGCATGGTGGGCGCATTGAGGAGGGTAGGATGGAAGGACTAATCTTAAAGCACTCCACAGATGAGCTTGCAAATATCTGAGAAGTACAGTGCCAGGCTGACAGCTTGAGTTCTATCCATCAAGAGAGCATGCTGCGGAGGAGGTGTACTGCTGGACGTGGCTGCAGGCTTGTAGCAGTATTAGTCCACCTAATCGTGCTTGTGTCCCTGGAGGGAGTGGACTTTACACACAATCTATGCACTGATCACAGACTGTGGGTAATAGAGGATTGCTCACCTAATGGGGTTCGTGTCTTTGCAGAGAGTGGGCTCTAAGCACAGTCTGTGCTTTGAGCACAGACTGTGCATAGTAAGTGCTTGGTGACTTAGTGGAGGTTGGATCTCTGAAGGCAAAGAGCTCTACCCACAGTCTGTGCCCTAAGTGCTGATTCCTGCGGCAACAGATAACTAATCATTTTGCACCTTCATTTCTTCAAAAAAGAGCTTAACAAGTTTACACCAAACCACAAAAAGCATGTATTCTAAATAAAGATTTAGCTCTCTGTCAAATGTGGTGTAATTCTGTAGATCATGCATATTTCCTGAATGGGCCTCAGGCCCAATTTGGAGGCAAGTCTTAATATGCCCTCAATGTTTCTTTCAAACTGGACTCTTCAGATGTTCCTTAGATGTGCCTAGTAATGCCCAGTTAAAAAAACGCATCTAATAATACACCCAAATAACTAAAAGTAGCTACTTGCCAACATGCATACCAAGGACCTATTCTGTGCAAAATGTAGTGGCTGAAGGGGATTGGTGGGCGTAACTCCCATAATCTGATATAGCGTAACTATGCAGAATTGCACCAGAATTATATGAGGAATGTTACCCTGCATTTAGCGCTACGCACCTTTGCATCTAACATGCACCCAGGGATACATTTTGCAATAAGAACGTAGTGCTAAATGCAACTGAACACAAACAGCAGCAGGTGCTCATGCTCCATTCCTGTGCTCTTGTAGTAGAGATTTTACCCTCAAACTATGCAAGCAGGTATAATTATTTACTATTCGGTAATTATGCTTCAAAACACTAATGCTAAATTACCTAAATTGATCTGAATATTTTGGCTTAATTGAAGTTTTTCCCTGGCCTACTCTAGGGCCAGAGATCATTGTGAAGGTCTTGGACAAATTAGTGTTTAAGCTTAATGTTGGACCTGGCCCTTTTTGCAGGGTCATACCCAAACTTTTTGCCTCCTTCCTCCTATTTTTTCTGACCTCTTGTTGTTGGCTCTAGGACTCGAGGTATGATTGGCTTAGACCTAATCGTCACATTTGATTTACCTATAGGTCCCTTGTACATTGGTATCCCTATACCCATGGCCTGTAAATAAATGCTACCAGTGGGCCTGAAGCACTGCTTGTGCCGCCCACAGAAGTAGCCTCTCAAACCTGTCTCAGGCCTGCTAGCTCAGGGCCTACATGAGCACTTTACTGCCACAGGACCTGGCATCTAAATTTACTTGCCAGGCCCAAAACTCCCCTTTTGCTATATGTACGTCACCCCTAAATTAGGCCCTAGCTAGCCCTAAGGGCAGGATGCTATGTATGTAGAAGGCAGGAAATGTGCCTGGTTGTGAGGCCTGTCCTGGTAGTGACAAACAGCCTATTTGGTTTCTCACTACTGTGAGTGCTTCCTTGCTCATAGGATTGCATTGGAAATGCCCTGCCTTATATCTAGGGGGTATTGTCTGATTTATGAGGCGTAGTGTGGCATGTTTGGTATGGTTGTAATGGTAGTGAGAATTGCTGCTTACTGGTATAGGTGAACCTTTTATTACCATTATAGAAATGCCACTTCTAGAAAGTGAGTATTTCTCTGTGTTTATGACTCTGGTGTTTTGCAGCTTGACTCCAATCCATGACTGGGGCAGAGTGACAGCTGGGCTTTATGCAAACTTTTCAGACAGCCTGTACATAGGGAGGGTGGAGGTGTCACAGAAGTGCATCTGCATACTGAATGATCTTCCTGGGCTGAGAGAAGGGGAGGCGGGGCACACCTACATTTGTAAAGGCTGTGCCTTGACCTCACACAGAGGGCTCGTTTACCCCAACTGATGTCTGAAGCCTGTGCTGGAGGAGAGAAGGGACACTCCTATAACCAGTTGCAACTCTTCTCCCCCTCTTTGAAAGTGCTTTGCAAAACTGAGTATGAGTACAGGGAATTTTTTCCCAAACAAGACACAGTGGAACAACTGACATGGACACAGAATGCTGCTGGAGGGACTCACCAGGAACCACCTTGGACTGCTGCTGCTATGCTGACCTGTTACCTGCTGGGTCACTAGGAGGAACTGCCATTGACTGCATCCCCCTTCTGCTGGCCTGTTGCTGGGTCCTGCCACCCTGTGTTCCACTTGTGAACCCAGGGGCTTGGTGCTGTGGACCCTGCCCCTGGAACCATTTGCTCTCGAGCGTGAGGACAGCGCTGTGTTGTGAAGCTCCAGTGCTGGAGCCTAGGCACCTGAGGAGCGCTTTACTTTATTCCCCTGGCGCCCTGAGAGTTCTCCTCCTTTTATTTACCTAGTGCCTTGAGAATGCTGGTACTGCTACTGGCTTAAGCGCTTCGTAAGCTCTTTCCGTGTTGATGTTGGGAGAGATCACTGCCGCAGTCCAGGCGAACTGCCAGGATCGAGCGCGCTCAGTGAACATGCTCTTTGGTGTGCCCCTAGGACATGGGAGAAAGAGAACTGGAGCAAACGTGATCCTGGAGGTGCCCCTGAGGAGAATCACGTTTAGAAGAATGCCCCCAGGGCACCAGCAGGCATTCACTTTTGCCATAATTCATCGTTGCAGCCCTGGAGGACTGCAGAGAGGCTCACGCACCACATCAGGTGTGGCACATCGTGAATGGGGTGGAAACCTTATTGGAGGCCTCTGCTCCACTGGGCCCCATCCAGTTTCTGGGCATCACAGAGCGGGCTGGAAACCTAAATTATTATTCAACTGGGTAGATTGAAGACCTATGGCTGGGGGAAGAAGTGTGATTTCTCCTGCGGAAGTGCTCCACAGAAGCGGCTCAATGTGTTCAGCACATCCTGCTCTGCCTCCTGCAGTGCCGGCTTCCACGTCCCTCTGTTCAATATCTGGGTTGCCTCCAAAGTCAGATTTCACACTTCGACTACAGCATATATACTGAGCAACGGTCTTCTTGGTCTTACAAACCAGACCAGCCTGCTAAGCCTCTGCCACTGACTTTCTTAATATTCTCACAATAGTTTCTGGGGGACGGCCAGTGGTAACACATTTAGGACTCCCTTTTCTCCTGATCTCCTGTTGCTCTGAAGCACCTGTAGACCTAGAGCAGTGCACTAGTGTGCTTGTGCTTGGACATGAAGACTCTATTTGGCTCTACTTTTGTTGTTGGTTGATGTTGGTTGAGACAGATCGAGTGGTTATGAGATGTGGATTTATAGAACGTTGCTCATCAACTGTGAGGGTAACCAGGTGCTGAAGGAGAGGTGAGGAAGGGTCCTTAGGGCGGGGACAAGGAAGTTCTGAGGAGGGCAGCAGTTTCTGTGTCATGGAGCCTTTAAGTGTTCTTGAAGTTCATGAACACACAAGAAGCTCCAGTGGACTCCTTGGCACTCCACAGCAGCCCTATCAGGCTCCCTCAGCGACCACTAAGTGTAGCTTCTTGCACTTCTTGTAACTTTTTGCAACTGGTCCTTATTAAGGACTTTGACCATCTTTATATTTAAAAGGAATCTGAGCAATCAACATATTTCCACTGTGTTGTAGGTCTTGAGTGATATTTCAAATCTAACTCCATAGTCTGTTGGAAATACCTGTTAAACCTCTGAGGTCTCTTTGTTCAAACTGGGAGTGAAAACAAACGTAGAACTCAAATGTGCCATTGAAAGTTCAATTGTTGTTGATCAAGCTCCAGATCAAGCTCTAGAAATGTTAAAGGATCCCGGGCTTACTTCTGGGCAACATGCAATACTTGAACCTCCTTTGCCTGATGGAAGTAGTGATATTGCTTTAGGCATAGCAGCAAGGGGCTCAGCCTAACTCCTTCACCTCACTCCTCTCTGCATCTTTGCAAGAATTTGCGAGCAGACACTTTATTTAAATCAACTACTGTCTTGAAGAAAGTTCTTCTGGACAGGTCACAATGGAGAAAGTAAACATTTCCAACCTTGAGCCTCCAGCACCAAAGCTACATTCCACACGATCAGCTTGTGGTTATGAGGTGCTGTCCAACAATCCATTGTCATCAAATAGGAGGATAGATAAGACAGGCCAGCTCATTGTGACCTCATCTGAATTTCCTGGCAAAAATCTAGGAAATTTCTCTTAGCTGCAGAAAGAAGTAACTGAGCTCATTGATAACTCTCTGCCAAACCATTCTTTGAACATTGTGGATGGGAGTGACCTGCACCCTTTCTCTTCTCACAGACTAAGCTCAGAGGAAGGTGGTCAGGGGGAATTGATAGAGGCAAGATTCACCTTCTTTTTAGATCCACAGTCAACCTCAAGTCATCAGCTTTTTTACCTATAATTTTCCGATTGGATTCCTATTGTCAAGTTCAGCAGACCGGGGAGGGAGCAAGTGAATTATTGCCTGATCAACATGCTCTCCATAATGCAAACAATACTCCGGGGTATGCTGAAGGCCCTGGTCTTAACCACCTCTCAGCAAGCTAAATCGATTGCCTTGCCAGAAAGTATAAAGGCGGACTTTTGAGGGAATGATCCCCCCAAAAAACTTCAGAGTGCCTGTTGAAGCTACTGTCATCTTCAGCACCCTGATTTGGCCTCAGAAGGCTTTTTGTTTTTCAGTTTCCTTCAATAGTTTATAAAGCTGGCAAAAAATATGGAAGGAAAAGGGTCCATACCAGATAGACTATCTCATCAAGGTGAAGGGTTAAGTGTAAATCGAAAAAACTATGGGGGCCGCCCGCCAAAGTTCCCCCGCCAGAACACCGCAGCGCGGTCAAATGACCGTGGCGGTCATTCTGACTTTCCCGCTGGGCTGGCGGGCGACTGCCAAAAGGCCGCCCGCCCGCCCAGCGAGAAAGCACCAGCAACGAGGATGCCGGCTCCAAATGGAGCCGGCGGAGTTGCAGGTGTGCGACGGGTGCAGTTGCACCCGTCGCGATTTTCAGTGTCTGCCACGCAGACACTGAAAATCAATGTGGGGCCCTGTTAGGGGGCCCCTGCAGTGCCCATGCCAGTGGCATGGGCACTGCAGGGGCCCCCAGGGGCCCCACAACACCCGTTCCCGCCAGCCAGGTTCTGGCGGTGAAAACCGCCAGAACCAGGCTGGCGGGAAGGGGGTCGGAATCCCCATGGCGGCGTTGCTTGCAGCGCCGCCGTGGAGGATTCCCTGGGGCAGCGGGAAGCCGGTGGGAAACCGCCGGCTTCCCTTTTCTGACCGCGGCTTTACCGCCGCGGTCAGAATGCCCCCGGAAGCACCGCCAGCCTGTTGGCGGTGCTTCCGCGGTCGTTGGCCCTTGCGGTCCATGACCGCCAGGGTCAGAATGACCCCCTATGTGCCTACAAGTCCTTGTAAAAAGTCAGCAACAAGTTTATTCAAGTGCTGCACCAGTTGCCGCAAGTTGACCGCTGACCCCAATTGCCTTTCCAGAAGCAATTAGAAGTACCTATTTCAAACCCCTCTCCTTAAAGAACAGGGTCCATGGTTTGCTTCCCAGATTCTTTGGTGGGACAAAATTCATCCCTAAAAAAAGGCAACCAAATGTATAAAAATGATACATATGAATAACATAGGTGGTCATTCTGACCCTGGCGGGAGCACCGCCGACAGGCCGGCGGTGCTCCAATGGGGATTCCGACCGTGGCGGTAAAGCCGCGGTCGGACCGGCACCACTGGCGGGGTCCCGCCAGTGTACCGCGGCCCCATTGAATCCTCCGCGGCGGCGCAGCTTGCTGCACCGCCGCGGGGATTCCGACCCCCCCTACCGCCATCCAGATCCCGGCGGTCGGACCGCCGAGATCCGGATGGCGGTAGGGGGGGTCGCGGGGCCCCTGGAGGCCCCTGCAGTGCCCATGCCACTGGCATGGGCATTGCAGGGGCCCCCGTAAGAGGGCCCCTACATGTATTTCACTGTCTGCTGCGCAGACAGAGAAATACGCGACGGGTGCAACTGCACCCGTCGCACAGCTTCCACTCCGCCGGCTCGATTCCGAGCCGGCTTCATCGTGGAAGCCTCTTTCCCGCTGGGCTGGCTGGCGGTCTGAAGGCGACCGCCCGCCAGCCCAGCGGGAAAGTCAGAATTACCGCCGCGGTCTTTCGACCGCGGAACGGTAACCTGACGGCGGGACTTTGGCGGGCGGCCTCCGCCGCCCGCCAAGGTCAGAATGAGGGCCATAATCTGGAACAACTTCTTCCAGGAGACACATGTGAATCACTGACACATTCTACTTTAAATCCCTAAAAATGGGGAAAACAAAAGCAAAGCTCCACTCCTTAACCATTTCCATCTCCTTCAAATTGTAAAGGGAGTACAGAGTTTAAAAGTTCTATCTTCAACTGACTTGCTTCTGGTAGATTTTGTCCTATCAAAAGGAAGTGAAGTACCCTGTTTTAAATTTCAATGCAATTTTGTCCTCATCTCATTCAAGAAGCAGGGCAGGAGCTCCAAGCCTAACGTATCAAAATTCTTAAGGATTGATTAAAAGAGGTGGCAAACAATCCTGTAAGTTTGTCCAAAACATTGGTTCTGACTCAGCACAGAGAGCTGACAGATTATCAACTGGAAACACCCTATCTGTCTTTCCCTATTTCTAATATCAGCAAATACTGTTAGCAAGGAGCCTGTAATCCCATGGGTAGGATCATTACAGTACTGATTTCTGCTAACTTTTTTAAACACAAATCTTTTGGCTCTCCATCTTTGTTTCCCTCACAACAAAGACTCTCAAGAACTCCAAGCCCCTCATGTTGTACTAGAGACGGTTTACTGGTCACAGGCAGCCCATCTTAACCAAGCTTCTTATATGTAACATTCATGGTTACAAAAACTAAATGACTTCAATTCTAGGTTGAACAAACAAAATTATTAGATATTCATGCCTCAGGAAACTGGTTATGGGAGTGCCCACACTGCAATGGTTTTATTAGTTGTGTAAAGTATGCCAATGTATATCAGGCAGATTTAAGAGCCCCTAGCGCCACCTTAGTGCCACCATATTGTGATTTTTTTTATGCTAAGGCGGCATTAAAGTGGCATTTTCCCCATGCCATATTTACAAAGTGGTGCAATGCATGCATAGTGCCTGCACCATGCATAATATATGCTAGGGGGGGCGTTCCCCTGTTAGGGGGATCAAAAAAATGGTACAAGGAAATTGAAGTGATTTCCTTGAGCCATTTTTTGGGCACTTTAACGCCGGCTCAGAGCAGGCATTAAAAGAGCGCATACCATTATTTATAATGGGCCCCTATGTACTCTGTAGGAGTTGCACCAAAATGTTGGCACTACTCCTGCAGAGTACATCAATAGCGTTAAAAAAATGATGCTATTGTCCCCTACCCTGTGCCATGGAGCGTCGTATTTTAAATATGGCGCACACATATTGGCAGTATGAGGGCACTTAGGAGCGCAAGGAAAGTGGTGCTGCACTAGGTACAGCGCTAATTTTCATAAATCTGCCCCATAGTCTTCCATTGGTGGGGCAGCTCTTCTTAGTTTAAGTCCTATATGGAAGGGAAGTAGTAATTGTTAACACCACATGTGATAGGTTGTATTAATTCTATTAAATGGATTCCTGGCACAAAATTACTTATATTCTAGTAGTCTGACATTTCCCTCTTGAAATAGTCTGGGTAAGGTCTAAAGCATATAAGAAATCATGAATAAATAAAATCAGATTTTAGAAGAGTTGAGCCAAAGAAAGTCTGAATCACTGCATCCACCACTCCCACACTTGAAGATCTCAAACATTTAAAATTGATAAATAGGATTAAATACAACGGGGGCCCATACACAAACTGCAAAATGTTATTCACAAACTAAGTGAGGTGACCTATGCCTCTGTGTGTCCTATCTTTTTTGTTGCAGAGATCTCTGCCCCAACTGCAGAGTTTCTACACAAGTAGATATGTATTTTAGTAGTAAATGTAGAAGGGATGGGGAGAATGGCTGAAAAATGGGGAATATTAGGGATGCTTAGGGAGGAGTAAGGAAGAGTTACGTGATGGTTAGGAAACTTTTTTGGAAGGGACATGAACCCACCCAAAAAAGAGTAAGGGACTGATTACAATTTTCGTGGGTGGGATACTCTGTCACTAACGTGAGGGTTAAGAAGGGGGTTTGCAAGAGACTTACACCCACCCACCGAAGAGTGACAGATATCCCATCCACTATATTACAAGTTCCATAGGATATAATGGAACTTGTAATACCGCAGGCGGGATATCCATCACATTTGTGACAGAGTATCCCATCTGCTAATATCGTAATCAGGCCCTTAGTCTTCTCCTATTCACAAAACATTTTATAGTTACTACTGCCAAAAAAGATCCAAAACACTAGTAGGTGCTCCACCTCAGAGAAGGAGTAAGTCCTGCACCACACATAGTTACTCTAAGCTACAGCAACACCCTCCCACAGAATATAATGGAGACAGGGACTTCAAATAGACCCTATAGGAAACAATGTTACAATAAGTTAAATTAACTAAGATAGTTAAAAATATAAATAAAGGCAATTTCATGTAAAGAAAAGTAAAAACAAATCTTTATTTTTTAACATATTGTAATAAAGGTTTTGAATTTTAAAATCATAGTAACATTATTTTGATTCAAATATAATTACATCTGTTTTGATTAACTATAAACATCACTTTAACCGCTTCTGTGCCTTGGACGAGGTGACCTCGTCCAAGGCACGGGAACTTGGGGGAGCGCTAGCGTGCCCCCCCTGTGCACCCCTTCCCCCCCCAAGGCGGGGATGGAAGGAGTGCGCGCTGATTAGTCACAGGGTCTCCCCGATCGCGCTGGAAGCAGAAAGAGAAATGCTCAGCATTTCTCTTTCAATCACGTGGGGGAGGCCCGGAGAGGCTTCAAAGGGAAGGAAATGTATTTCCTTCCCTTTGAAGTCTCTCCCAGGGTTTCAAAAGCCGGATTGCAAGCAATCCGGCTTTTGAAACCCCACTAGACACCAGGGATGTTTTGTTTTTTGGGTGAAAGTGACATAAGGGAGCGACCCCTTGGGCAAGGGTCGCTCCCAGGGGGGGCATTTTTTTGGGAAGGCCTTTTCTGCCCCCCTTGGGGGCAGATTGGCGTATTTTGATGAGGCCAATCTGCCCCCAAGGGGGGAAGAAACCACTAGACACCAGGGAGTTTTTTTTCTTTACGTGAATTTCACGCAAGGGGAGCGACCCCTTAGGCAACGGTCGCTCCCTGGGGGGGGACATTATTTTAGGCCATTTCTGCCCCCCCTAGGGGCAGATCAGCCTATTATTAGGCCGATCTGCCCCCGGGGGGGCAGGAACCTCTAGGCGCCAGGGCAAATTTTGTGTTTTTTTTTTGTTTGTTTGTTTTTTTAGAGATGGGGAGCGACCCATTAGGCAAGGATCGCTCCCGTGGGGGGCAAATTGTATTTAGACCATTTCTGCCCCCCTTGGGGGCAGATTGGCCGATTTTAGGTCAATCTGCCCCCAACCATCAGGCACCGGGGATTTTTTTTTTGGCGCCAATGTCACGCAGGGGGAGTGACCCCGTAGGCAAGGGTCGTTCCCTGGGGGGGGGGGATTATTTTAGGCCATTTCTGCCCCCAGGGGGGCAGAAACCACTAGGCACCCGGGATTTTTTTTTTGGCGCCAATGTCACGCAGGGGTAGCGACCCCGTAGGGAAGGGTTGCTCCCGGGCAGGGAGGGTTTGGGGGGGCTGGGGGGTCAAATTTATTTTAGGGCATTTCTGCCCCACCCCGGGGCCGGCTGAGCTAGAGGCCAAAATCCACAGGTAGGCACTTTGCAAAAAACACCTCTGTTTTCTGTGAAAAAATATGTTGTGTCCACGTTGTGTTTTGGGCCATTTCCTTTCGAGGGCGCTAGGCCTACCCACAGAAGTGAAGTACCATTTTTATCGAGAGACTTAGGGGAACGCTGGGTGGAAGTAAATTTGTGGCTCCTCTCAGATTCCAGAACTTTCTGTCACCGAAATGAGAGGAAAAAGTGTTTTTTTGGCCACATTTTGATGTTTGCAAAGGATTCTGGGTAACATAACCTGGTCAGAGCCCCGCAAGTCACCCCATCTTGGATTCCCCTGGGTTTCTAGTTTTCAAAAAGGCGCTGGTTTGCTAGGTTTCCCCAGGTGGCGGCTGAGCTACAGGCCAAAATCCACAGGTAGGCACTGTTTTCTATGAAAAAATGTGATGTGTCCATGTTGTGTTTTGGGCCATTTCCTTTCGTGGGAGCTAGTCCTACCCACACAAATGAGGTACCATTTTTATTGGGAGACTTGGGGGAACATAGATTAGCAAAACAAGTGTTATTGCCCTTTGTCTTTCTCTACATTTTTTCCTTCCAAATATAGGAGAGTGTGTAAAAAAGACATCTATTTGAGAAATGCCCTGTAATTCACATGCTAGTATGGTCACCCCGGAATTCAGAGATGTGAAAATAACCACTGCTCCTCAACACCTTATCTTGTGCCCTTTTTGGAAATACAAAGGTTTTCTTGATAGCTATTTTTGACTCTTTATATTTCAGCAAATGTATTGCTGTATACCCGGTATAGAATGAAAACACACTGCAGGGTGCAGCTCATTTATTGGCTCTGGGTACCTAGGGTTATTGATGAACCTACTAGCCCTATATATCCCCGCAACCAGAGGAGTCCAGCAGAGGTAACAGTATATTGCTTTCGAAAATCTGACATTGCAGGAAAAAATTACGGAGTAAAACGTTGAGAAAAAGTGATGTTTTTTTCACCTCAATTTCAATATTTTTCTTTTTCAGTTGTTATTTTCTGTAGGAAACCCTTGTAGGATCTACACAAATGACCCCTTTCTGAATTCAGAATTTTGTCTACTTTTCAGAAATGTTTAGGTTTCTGGGATCCAGCATTGGTTTCATGCCCATTTCTGTCACTGACTGGAAGGAGGCTGAAAGCACAAAAAATTGTAAAAATGGGGTATGTCCCAGTAAAATGCCAAATTTGTGTTGAAAACTTGGGTTTTCTGATTCAAGTCTGCCTGTTCCTGAAAGCTGGGAAGCTGGTGAGTTTAGCACCGCAAACCCTTTGTTGATGCCATTTTCAGGGGAAAAACCACAAGCCTTCTTCTGCAGCCACTTTTTCCCATTTTTTTGAAAAAAACGAAATGTTCACTGTATTTGGGCTAATTTCTTGGCCTCCTTCATGGGAACTCACAAAGTCTGGGTACCTCTAGAATCCCTAGGATGTTGGAAAAAAAGGACGCAAATTTGGCTTGGCTAGCTTATGTGGACAAAAAGTTATGAGGGCCTAAGCGCGAACTGCCCCAAATAGGCAAAAAATGCCTGGCACAGGAGGGGGAAAAGGCCTGGCAGCGAAGGGTTTAAATATATACTAAGATATAGGAAATGTTTTACTTTCAGTGTTATTCTTTGCAATTGAAAGTTCAAAAAAATAATTTTAACTCAGTCTAATATATTTAAATTAATGTTTTTTAATTCAAAATTAAGTCATCAATTTGCCTTACTATCTAACATAAAAATATACATACATATTTTTTTCAGAATTATAATAAGCATTTTTACCATCTCCCATATGTTACCATAGGGAGACTCGGCAGCTGGGGTAGAGATCTCTCTATGGTAAAGTAAAAGTAAACGGAAAGGTTCCCTATTCTTGACCATATGGTGACCTCCGCCTTTGTGGAGGAGGAGAAAAAAAGAGAGATTGTTTACAGGCACAGAATCAGCATGTTTGGGATGAATATGGAAACTGTCATTGTCAGACACCGTTTCTCACCTAAAGTGATTCTTGACATGGTTGCAGAATGGAAGCAAGTGCTTGTTTCATCTACAACCCAGTCAGAGGCTTTTCCTGCTCATGTCAAAATACTGTCTACATTCCATTTAATGGCTACTGAATCTTTCCAGAGAGTCAGCTCAGGCAATGTTAACTTCTCATGGGCAAATCAGACTCTTTGCCTAAATAAGGTACTGTTAGACTTTTCATCCTTGGCGTGGTCTCCCTTAACTTTTTTGCCTCTGTTCCCGAGGTTGTTGATGTGTGCTGTTTTTGTTACTCTGGGCACTTTACCGCTGTTAACCAGTGCTAAAGTGCAAGTGCTCCTTTACAAAATGTGTATGTTATTGGCTTATCCATGATTGGCATATTTGGTTTACTAGTAAGTCCCTAGTAAAGTGCCCTAGAGGTGCCAGCGCCTGTAAATCAAGTGCTACTAGTGGGCCTGCAGTACTGGTTCTGCCACCCACATGAGTAGCTCTGTAATCATGTCTCAGACCTGCCACTGCAGTGTCTGTGAGTGCAGTTTTAACTGTAAATTCGACTTGGCACGTGTACCTACTTGCCAGGTCCAAACCTTCCCTTTTCTTACATGTAAGGCACACCTAAGGTAGGCCCTAGGTAGCCCTATGGGCAGGGTGCAGTGTATGGTTAAGGTAGGACATATAGTAATGTGTTTTATATGTCCTGACAGTGAAATATTGCTAAATTTGTTTTTCACTGTTGCAAGGCCTGTCCCTCTCATAGGTTAACATGGGGGCTACCTTTAAATCTGATTAACGTGTAGATTCCCTTTGGGAGCAGATGGACATGTGGAGTTTGGGGTCTGTGAGTTCACAACTTGAAAATACATCTTTTAGTAAAGTTGATTTTAAGATTGTGCGTTTGAAAATGCCACTTTTAGAAAGTGAGCATTTTCTTGCTTATACCATTTCTGTGACTCTGCCTGTTTGTGGATTCCCTGTCTGGGTCAGTTTGACAGTTGGGCTGGTTGCACCTCACACTAGACAGTGACACAAAAGGAGCTCGGTGTAGTCTGCATTTCCTGATGAGCCACCTGTGCTAGGAGGGAGGGGAGGAGTGGTCACTTACACCTGAAAGGGCTGTGGCCGTCCTCACACAATGCAGTCTCTGACCCCCTGGTGATTGTCTGGGGCCTGGCCTGGTCAAGGCAGGATTTCACATTCAAAAGAGACTTTGTTTTGAAGTAGGCCTACTTCAAAGGAGAAATTATGTATAAGAAGGGCACCCAAAACCACTGATTTTAGAACACTTCTGGAAACAAGAGGAACCTTTGCCTGGAGAAGAGCCGAAGAGCTGAGGAAGAAGAGCTGCCTTGCCTGTGACTGCGCTTTGTGGAGCTATCCTGCAGTTGCTGCTTCTGCCAGGGTAAGAGGGCAAAGACTGGACTTTGTGTGCCTTCCGTCTTGTGAAGAAATCTCCAAGGGCTTGATTTAGAGCTTTCCTCCTGTTGTTTGAAGTCTCAGGGACAGCAAAGACTTCTCTCTGCCAGCACCTGGAGTCTCTGGAGAGACTCCTGCTCTGACAAGTGGTGCCCTATCCAGTCCCTGGGCCCTTGAAAGGAAAGCTGGTGGAAATCCAAGGAAATCTACTTCGGACGACTTCGGACTGACGCCGCTGCTGAATCCGGTGACACTGCCTGCAACTGACTCTGTGATCTTCACTGGAACACGACTCCATGGAAGTTGCCACACCACATCGTTACCGACGCCGCTCGAAGTGCGCGGATTCAACGTTTCACACAGACGCCGCGATCCCCGACTTCGCTCATCGACTTGTTTTCATTCTTCACCAAAGGTACTGTACTTGGGAGTCTACGCGACTCAGTGTCCGGTGCCGCTAGTGTCGGCTCGTTGGGAACGACCCGTCACGATGCCGTGTTAACACCTCATCGAAGCATTTTGTTTTTCTAAGTGCTATTTTTGAGTTTAATATTTAAAAACTCATAACTTGACCTGTGTATGTCGGATTTTTTCGTTTTGGCCTTGTTTTGTTTAGATAAATATTTCCTATTTTTCTAAACTGGTGTTGTGTCATTTTGTAGTATTTTCATTAAGTTACTGCGTGTGTTGATACCAATACTTTACACCTAGCACTCTGAAGTTAAACCTACTGCTCTGCCAAGCTACCCAGGGGGTGAGCAGGGGTTAGTTGAGGGTGATTCTCTTTTACCCTGAATAGGGTGGGGGTCCTTGCTTGAACAGGGGTTAACCTGACTGTCAACCAAAGAACCCATTTCTATCAGGTACTGAGATGTATCAACAGAAGAGTGCACCAGGGTATCTCCATGCCGCCTGACTTGGACAGCAGACTGCCAAGCACAAGAAGAAGGGTGCCATCTGGGCAGTTTTGGGGGGGAGAAATTTAGAAACAGAGTACCTGTTCATGTTGCCAGGGGTATTATGTCCCTCAGATGATTGAGGAAAGGCGAGAGATGAACTTTCATGGGAGAATTGTGTCAGAGATTGTGCACATGTACATGTTCACTAAGGGCTGTGTGAGGTAGGTTTTGCATAGGTGGATCAAGCATTCATGGCTGCTTAGATAATGGCTGGTGACTGGCAATCCTAAGAAGTGACTTAGCAAGAACACTGCTGACCGGCAGTGATTTTGCCTTCTTGAATTCTGTGGGAGGGGGGCAGCAATGTCCTTTTCATCCTGTTCTTCCTTCCTCTACAGGTCCAGCTCCTGCTCTTCTTTCTCTTGTTCTTGTTGAGCAGTTCTAGCCGCAGACATTGTTGCTTGGAAAAGGGTTGGATTTTCTCTTTGGATTGCCTGATGCCTTCTGCTAATGAATGATTCAACATTATTGCCAAGGGCAATATACCCAGTGCCTGGAAAAATAAGAATTTGACACTAGAGGCACCTCAAATCCAAGTGCGCCCACATTTCAACAAGCATTTTATTATATAATAAGGATAATACCATGTTAATCTTTTACATAATAAATTAAAGGTTAAATAAGGGATGGAATTATAACAGCTTGACACTGTAAACGTACCAGTTCAAGTCACAGAGATCCCTCTGAGGTCAGCTGCTGAGCCTGGGTCCTTGTAGATGTGGTTTAGAAAGTATCTCCAGATCCAGCAGCTAAAATAAAATACTTTTTATTCAATGATCGTCAACACTTCATAAAATTCATCTGCAGTACACATGTTGACAAGTTATATATACATACAAGAAAGAAAAACAAAATTTACCAATAAACAGTCTTTTACTATTTCAGAAAATGACGCAGTTGAGGCAATGAGCTACTGAACAGACTAAAGATGAAATGCAGAAAGAAAAAGCATAGGTTCCAAGACTTACCTGACTGACGGATGGTAGGGGGTGCGATTAGCTGCTGTCAGAATGTTCCCTGATGTAGTCATTGATGTTCTGATGGTGAACAACAGAGCCTGCTATATGACAGAAGCTGAATGGGGAACAGAGAAATACATAGGCCACCCAAAGACCTAAAAGAAGATCCTACATAAAGGGTGAAAGCCCTTTTTTGGGGAACTACAGTGATTGATTTTCAACATGTTAAGATGATGAGTAACATATATTTTACTACCCTTACATTGTCAAGGGCCATTTGATTGTAAGGGCCAATTGATAAGAAAATAGATAATAACTAACATTATATTATTGCACACATTGGCAATAGGTATTTGTAGCATACGTCATACAGCTACCCTGTCAATAATAAACAAAGTGGTAATGTCCAAAGGGAAAAGAGCAGACATGTAGCTCACCAGTCTTTACTATCCATCTGCTATGGTGCAAGTCCAGGTTTTACAGCAATGGCAGGAGGAGGTAATGAATCGAAGAATATAACCGAATCTTAAACATAATAAAATAAAATTAAAAGCAGTTAACAGTGTAACAGTATAATTATCAAGGTCACATTACACTACAATGCAAAAGGAAGTCAAACAGACAGTATCAAATATACAACACATGTTACAAGTAGCATATAATGAGTTAGTAAGATTGTAAGCTTAAGAACATAACTGTGCGTGCACCAGGGATGTGTTGAAAGATCTGTCTTGTGTGTTGTGTGATTGTTGTATCCCAAATGAAAACAAAACAGGCAAGAGTTCAGAGTAACATTTCATAAATGGTTCTTTCATAGATCTCTCATTGAAAAGATAAATACAATAGAGGAGATTCACAAAGCATAGGCAGGAGCCACAAGCCACAGCTGAATACAATGCCAATTTGACAACAGCTGAAGTCATAGCAACTGAATACATGCATTGCTATTTAAAATATAAGTATTAAGGGAATACACATATCATGAACTATAAACAAACTAGACATACAAAACCATTCCCCAATATAACAGTGATGTTTACAAACAGTGCAGGCATGGGTGAAGGACAGACATGGGTGAGTGACTGTAGGTTTACATTTAGTGAGTGAAAAAGGAACAGGGGGATTGTATTTTTAGCTGGTACCATATTAACATTGTGGAAGCAGAAGTCCATATAGCAGGTGGAGGTAGATTAATTTAGAGGACAACCTCCTTGAGGGAGCTGAGACAGAGTCAGGATCCAGTAGCCCTTTAAACCTGAATCCTTGAGAACTTCTCTGTTAAACCTCTCAGCTGTGGGTGGTCTTCCCACCAACTTTTTGTTTTTCTCTTTCATTTTTTTTATCTAGTGTCTGCTGGCATTATGACTCTGCACACTTTACAATTTCTAGCCAGTGTTAAAGTGCTTGTGCTCTCTCCTTAAAATATAATAACATTGGTTTATACTAAATTAGCCCCTTGTAAAGTAGCACGACAAGTGCCCAGGGCCTGTAAATTAAATGCTACTAGTGGATCTCCAGCATTGATTGTTCTACCTGCTTATGTATCCCTCTAACTATGTCTCAGTCATGTCATTGTAGCATGCGTGTGCAGTTTTAACCTGTCATGTTGACCTGGCAAAATGTACCTTTTGACAGGCCCAAACCTTCCTTTCTAATACATAGTAGTTACCCCTAATGTAGGCCCTGGACAGCCCAGACAGCAGGGTGCAGTGTATTTAAAATATAGGGCGTGTACTTTAGGTTTTACATGCCTTGGTGGTGAACACATCTTAAGTTTGTTTTTCACTAATGCAAGGCCTAACTCTTCCAGAAGATAACATTTGAGTTGCCTAATTACATTTTATACGTGTATGTTCCAAATGGGAAGAGATAATCCCATTGAGTTTAGTGTCTCTGAAATCACAATTTAAAATTCTAACTTATGGTGAAGCCACATTTTAAATTTCAGTTCTGAAAATGCCACTTTTAGAAGGTTGGTATTTTCTTGCCTTAACACTTTCGCGCCTGCAGCCCCCTTTGGTGCCTGCACCCTGACTCTGATCATGACTGGGTATAGTTGGCAGTTGGGCTTTGTGTATTCCTCTTAGACAGCCACACACAATGGAAGATTAGGTGTGACTGGGTGGGTCATTACTGGCAGGATGGGAGGGAGGAGCTGGGCTCATCCTCACTTACACCTGAATAGTTTGTGTCCTGTCTTCACACAATAGGCTTCTCGCTTCTCACTTCAGCCAGCTTGAAGCCAGGATAGAGGAGGCAGGAAATCCCTTGTACTTCAAAGACACTGTCTAGAGGAGTGGTCTTCAAACTTTTTAATGCAGCACCCTCTGAGTTGAAAAATAAAAATCATTGGACCCCCCTTAGAAGTTTTCACAATTATTCTATAATGATGTTAATGTTTAAATATGTCTAGACTTATTTAAACATTGCAGTTAAGTACTGTTACCTTTTGAAAAATGCAATGGCATGTCTCTGCTTTAAATAAAGCACTGTTATCTGTTCAATGCTTGTTTTGGCCACAGCCTGACCCCCTCCCCCCGATCACTTGAGGCCCCTCTACGGGGGCCCACCCCCAGTTTAAAGACCCCTGGTGCAGAGGCTTTTCCCACCTTCCAGAACCAGGATCCCAGTGTATAAAATAAGGACCTTAGACACCACCACTTCAGTACACTTCTAGACCTGTGGAAACTCTGCCAGGAAGAAGGACTGCTGTGCTGCTGAAAGGACTGTCACTCTGTTAGACTTCTACTCTAAAGGAACTGCTACCCTGCTGTGGTAACCTGCTACACTCTTGACTAGGAAAGAAGAACTGGACCTACAACTCCATCTTGAACCCAGGACCCCAGAGTGACTCAAAGGGCCATTCTGCTGGCCTCCTGATCTGAGCCTCAGGGACATAACAGGCTCCCCACAGCTTCTGGACCTGTCTTCAATGGGTTCCTGACCCCTCAGAGGTGCTGACCCCCAGAAGTGCTGACCCCAAGATGCGCCTCCCATGTCCTAGGCCCTTCAAGTGGCTCTCAGCCTCTTTCATTAATTTTTGGGGCTTTTTGCAACCACAAACAGGGTGGTTTGCATCGGAACTACACGTTTGCAAGGGCAATCAGTGCAAGCCACTGCAAGTTTGTCTCTTCGCACAGCAAGCATCAATCGCCCACGTAGACTGCCAGCACGAGGCTCCAGTATGCCCGTCACTGACTCCTGGCATGTTCCTCGCACCACGCCGACCATTGCCAGTGACACTTCCCTTGTTCCTGGCTTTCTATTTCCACATGAACTGGACTCTTGACACAATACCTGGGTAGAGTAAACCTTCAGTGAGACTAATCTGGGACTGTATTCAACCCATACTCCATTTCTGTCGGCTTGAACTTTTGACTTTGACCAAGTCCAGCGTGACCAGCTTGACGCACTTGATACCTTATGCTTTTAGGCACTATACTGCAGTTTAGTTTTTCAAAAATTCATAACTCCATTTCTACTGATTGAAATTTTGTGATGTTGGTCATTTGTGTTTAATAAATTCTGCTATAGTTTTGTAATCTGGTGTGGGATACTTTTGTGTGGTGTTTTCACTGTTTTACTGTTTGAAGTGTTGCACAACTACTTTACACATTGCCTCTAAGTTAAGCCTGACTGCTCCTTACAAAGCTACCAGAGGGTTGAGCACATTTTAATTGGGGGTTTGCTTATGCCATACCATGACTATGATTGTGGTTGCTGCTTGACCAGAGCTCATACCCCAGTCAATTTCTAACACTCTCCTTCACCAGCCTCCTTTCATCCACTTATTGATTTGTGTCCCCCACAGAACTAGCCCCCTCCTCCAATGCTTTGGCAGAGCCTGTCATCTGCTGCCATAAGGCTTCTGTTTGTATCTCGCTGAGGGTGAATGGAGGCAGTCTCAGTGTTTTTTGCAGTGTTTTACAAAACTTTCACTACAAGGACTGTCTCCTTTCCAGCAAAATTCCTTTCCCTCTTCAGCATGGTGGTATGCATACTTCTTCCTGGATGGGCTGCATGAAGCCTGAAAAAGTTGAGGAGGGAAAAAACTGATCCTATGGTGTAACCAGTATTTGTATTGTTGGAAATGAATGAGTGTCAGGTGAATAGAATTGGTTTCAGGCGTATGAAATTATTCTATCTTTTTCAATGCCAAGATCTCCGTCCTGGTAGAGGACCAATAGTTGTGGTCCTGTAAAGTGTGTTGAATGTAAAATACATTTGCAAATTCACTAGTAGTAAGGATATGGTCATATTTTACAGTTTAATAGATTCCAACCTCTGAGTTCAGGGGGTGAAGACATGTAAGTCTACACTTTGAAGTAAAGGGTGGAGACATTCAAGTCTACACTTTCTAGTAATTTGGCACTTGGATTTTGTGACAAGCCCAAAGTAGTCAAGATATGACAAGGTTTAATAGTAAACTTTCACATGTAAATTACTCACAAGTGTAAATTAGCTTAGCGTGAATAGCTCCCTTAAATGTTACTTCTAAGTACTATTTGACTTGGGTATTATGAACTCATACTTTTACATCTTTTTCATTCAAGGTGAGGTTTGGAGAGGATCCTCATCTCTTCACAGACTTGGTAACCTTTTCATTTGATACTTGTATGGTATCAGTAAAGTACTGGGAAAGCGATTGTTGTAAGGTGAAATCAGTATACTAATGTACATTATTTATCTTGTGGTTTATGAACCAAGCACCTTGAACATAATGCATATTACAGAGCGTTTTCACATAATACATAAGGCAATATTCTGTAATGAGAAAAAAAGATTAATATTAATAGCCCATGTTCTATACATTTATTTCACTTAAGGTAATTGTATTTTTACTTTAGAAAGACCCTGTTTCACCAAACTGTAGAGATGGAGAAATGAAAATGTACTGAAGGTACATCCTATGCAGTATAAGAAATAAGTTGCCACAGCAAAATCAATAAAGACACCATGGTCTTCTACATATCTTCAGATTTCAACTCTCCTCCAGTTTAAAGCAGTGCAAAGCTGTGTGGCTAATCAGTGTGACAATATCCAGTGTTTCTGTTTTCTCTGTTATTCCAATCGACTTTCACATGGTCTCCTGAGGTAACAAAATACAATTCAATGCATGGTCGGCAGTGGATTTAGAGAGGTGTCAAACGTACATC
Organism: Pleurodeles waltl; assembly: GCF_031143425.1. NCBI lineage: Eukaryota > Metazoa > Chordata > Amphibia > Caudata > Salamandridae > Pleurodeles > Pleurodeles waltl. Next base: position 1,096,918,428 of record NC_090437.1, read on the forward strand.
TCTCCTGTCTGATATGCACTAAACAATTAGTGGTTTTGACATCTTTTTGCTCATAATCATCCGTTCTCATCATGACTTATCATCAACTTGTAAATGACCTTTGCAGAAGTGACGAAAATGTTCCAATTTGTTTTAGAAAATTGAAAAACGGGGTCATTAAAGTCATGTGAGCCAATGACAGAGCTGAGAGAATGGATGAATGGATCGTTTCCAAGAGTTAGACTTACAAAGGTCTGAAAAATAATAGTTGAACCACATTAGAAGCGGAAAAACCTTCTCTTTGGCATGACCTTGGGCATGAATCACCCAAAAATGCTGAAGGAGCACAAGAATTTGGCCAAGCAGTTAGACATGTTGGCTAATTTACCCCTTGGTTACCTTAAGTATGAACAAATATTTAATCTCCCTGCATCACTTGAAGACTACAGTCCAAGCCTATATTATTCCCTGGCTTGGTTTTTGCACTGCTACATTGGCAGGTGCCCTTCAGTTCTTGACCATATCATCAATGGCTTTTATTGCTGGAGCTAACTTCAGATTATTTTACTTCGCCGACAAAACCAATTAGAATTAAGTCCTCCCTCAAACCTACACAGTGTACTCACCATCACTTGTGGACAAAATGGCCTCAGAAGTCATAACTTATTGGAGCTCAAAGAAAAGCGATTCAAACCCTCATTACTCAAAAATGTTCTTTATCTGGTGATGCCACTAACACTTACAATTATTTGTCAGTAGACATAAGAACAAAAGTCTCTCCTCTCTCTTAGAAAACATCTAGAATTCCACAACTCTACCTATTTTTTTACTTAATGCTATCTCTTACCAACATAATTCAATTTTACACCTTCCATCTTTTTTTATTGAAAGACAAAAGTACAGTTTAGTACAAAAGGTAAACTGGTGACAATGTCTACAGAAGCGTCCACACATAATTGTACGTATATCACATGAAACGCCAGTGGCATTACAGGAGCAAACAGTTCATCCGTTAACATGAATTTATAACGTAACTACAAATAAAACCGCCTTGTGCTACACTAATTATGTCCTTTGAGTGTATGTACATTTGGCCTGGATTGGTCCGAGCCTTAGATTCAGGTTGAGGGCGTTATGTTATCTCCGTCTCAGATTTCACGCTAATTAATGGGTGGGCGTTCCGACTGTAACATGAAGTGTGGGGGTGGGGGTGAGGGTAAGAAGGAAAGGTATTAGGTGGGTCTCATAGATCATGTTGCGGGACGTTGGGTCCCTCCGGGTGGGAGTGTAAGTCCCTGAGTAATGCTGCCTTACTTCTTCGCGCCTCCGCTGGACCCCATTTCAGTGTTGTTGCCTGCCAGTTAACACCTTCTGTTTTAATTCGTATATATTTACTGATATTCACGAATGAGATTTGAAATGTATTTCTATATTTGTTTATAATTCACTGTCTGACAAGTTTCCTACACCTGATGTGAGTCCAATGAGTTCTTGAGAAAGTGTCCCAACACTCCAAAGGGTGACATATAAAACTCTTATCGAAAGAAATATGAGCTGCAATTCCAGTGGTGTGCGGATGGGTATAGACGAGACAAGATTAGTCCCAATGAAAGATAACACAAGACCATTTCTACTGAAAAAGAAATATCTGAGTACATCAGAACTCTCCTTCTGCTTTGAAAGCAAACGAACTGTTGCTAGAAAATGACGAAAGATAAAAGCAAGAGAATGTTCGAGAACGTTCTATGAAAGGGTAAACAGTGTTCTTGTATTCAGGAAAGGAGCCATGAGAACGTGACGAGATGAAAAAAAATGGCGGAACCTTTTACACCTGGAATACATTTCGGAATGAGAATTGTAATGCATTGCTGTGTGTTTGCTTTTTGTACCGTGCTCCGGTTTAGCTGAGCAGCAATACTGGATGACACAGCAATTGGTACAATCCCTGTTCAAATGTGCTAATTAAAGTAATGATACTGTGTAAATGACAAGACAAGAAAAGTGGGAGCGAGTACACAGTGAGCGAATGAGTAATGGTTGTACTGCTGGGGAGAGGAGAGATAGCGCTAGTATTAATGCAGAAACGGCAAATGTCAATAGCGCGCAGGGGCTGCCTCAGAAGTACCGTATTGCGCGGGAAGCTGAGTGCATTTTTAAACACCTGTGACATTTTCAATAGGACTTCGCTACATTCGGGATTTTTTATTCCCCACAAAAGTAAGGATCATCTGTGCCCCTGATAATGACTGTGAGCAGTTTGATGCGAACCGTTACACGCGCATTTCAGAAAGGCATATCTTTTTCCCTCTGCTGTGGAGATGGGATCTACATTCTGCGTAAATGACTAGATAAAGCAGGCACCAGTTTCCACTGTCTGCTGAAGGATCAGGGGATTTGTGATTTTTTTATTTTTTTTATTTCGCTTGCTGTTCCATTTCGAATGTGCGGCTCACTGGCTGTCCTCTTTCCAGTTGTTCACTGGGTGAAGAAAAATGAGACTTCTGTCAGAGATTGTTCGATAGTGCCAGAGCGCGCGCAGAATGTTTTTCTTTGCGCATAATCTTTTCTCACTTGACTCGGCTCTTAAAAGGATAGGCTCCGAAAGAATAGCTTTATCCGGGTTTTATCGTTCTGGATTGAAAGTAGCTGGTCTAAATCAGTAGGAAGGGAGGAATGGTTGTATAGCTGGTCAGTGTCAGCATAAGAATTTAGGGGGTTCAAGAAAGACATATTTTAGGGACCCCTGCACAGAACAATTTTGGATTTTATGAGACATAGGCCCTCATTCTGACCCTGGCGGTCGGTGATAAAGCGGCGGCCAAGCCGCCAACAGGCCGGCGGTCTAAAATATGCAATTCTGACCCTGGCGGGAGCCGCCAACACAGCCCGCCAACTTAACACTCCGCCCGCCACAGCGGTACAAACAAACAGCGCGGCGGTTCCCGCCAACAGCCAGGCGGCAGACAATGTACCGCCCACCCTATTACGACCCACCAATCTGCCACCTTTTCCGGGGCGGGAGCACCGCCGATAAGAACACGGCGGAAACAGACTACGAACGGGAAAACGCTCACCTCTACGCACTCCACGCGAGATTCCGGCAGCATGGAACCAGAGTTGCAGGTCATCCCCGCACTCCTATTCCTGCTCATATACCAGGAGCACGCCCGGCGGCGCGGAAGACATCGGTGAGTACTGCACCTACGACACAGGGGAGGGAAAAGATTACCGGCACACACCCACCCACCCACACCCACTACAACACACACATCAATGCATTCCCACAGATCACTGTCACAACCCACAAACCACCCCCCTCCGAAATAATGCAAAGACCATAAGAAGAGATCATAAACGGGCAGATATATTGAAATATGGACACCAGTAATCCCAATAAATAAATAAACTATATACAAAATATATACATCTACTAAATGTAGTCCAACCACTGTCCGTGGATCACAGGGTTCCTGTGCAAAGGGGCAAGGCCCAGTCCCACGACAAGAACTCCACGGAGAGAACACTGCAGGGGCATCAGAAAGAAAATCGGACAGGCACCTCAGGGGGAAGGGAAGGGGGGGCACCTCAGCCACTTGAGTACACGACGCCAGATCCACGAGGGGACTCCATGACCACTGGCCCATCCTGGGGAGAGCAAAGCCACAGTCCAAACAGTCCATACAGTGGGTGGCCTGCCCACTGGGCCATCCTGGGGAGAGCAAAGCCACAGTCCATACAGTCCATACAGTGGGTGGCCTGCCCACTGGGCCATCCTGGGGAGAGCAAAGCCACAGTCCATACAGTCCATACAGTGGGTGGCCTGCCCACTGGGCCATCCTGGGGAGAGCAAAGCCACAGTCCAAACAGTCCATACAGTGGGTGGCCTGCCCACTGGGCCATCCTGGGGAGAGCAAAGCGCTCCTTGCCTTGAAGGGCCCAGTTCAGCGCTCCTTGCCTTGAAGGGCCCAGTTCAGCGGTTCTTGAGACGGCGGGGCCCAGTTCAGCGGTTCTTGAGACGGCGGGGCCCAGTTCAGCGGTTCTTGAGACGGCGGCCGGTCTATGGCCAACTGCTAATTGCCTGGTGGTGCCCTCCTGGGCAGCGGGGATGGTGCTCCTTCAATGCCCACCTGGGCTGTGGGTGGTGGGGCCCTCCTGGCCAGCTGGGCTGGGTCCTCCCTGGGCAGCGGCTATGGGGGTGGTGGGCTCTCCCGGGGCAGCTGTGCCGGTTCCTCCCGGGGCAGCGGCTATGGGGGTTGTGGGCTCCTCCTGGGCAGCAGGCCTGCTGCCTGACCTCTCCGACTTGCTGCCCTTGCCCTCCTTAGTCGTGGGCCTGTGGCCCTTTCCTCCCTTTGGAGCTGTGGCTGGTGACTGTCTCTGGGTGGTGTCCGGGGGGGATGTAGAAGGCGGGCTCCTGCGGCGCCCCTTCCGCCTTCTGCTCCTCTTCCCAGGGGGTGGGCTGCCTGTCCCCTTGCTGCTGGGCGAAGATCCAGACATGCGGGCTGGCGGGCTCCAATACCCCTGCACCCTTGTCAAGGGGGCTGCAGGGCTGGTGGTGGCTGAGGTGCTCTTCTTACCCCGACGAGAAGGAGGGGGGGGCTCAGGGTCAGGAAAGAAGTTAGTAGTGGCGAGGAAGAGCTTCTTGGGACAATGGAGAGTGGTAGGTACAGTGGGAATGGGAGTGGAGGGAGAGGATGTGGTTGTAGGTGAGTCACGTTTGCTGTCTTTGGGTGCAGGTGCAGGAGGGATAGGCTGTCGTGAGGTGGATGGCTGTTGGGTGGGTGGGTGGCTGCGTTTGTGTGGTGTGGAAGAGGGGGTGACAGACACAGTGGGAGAGGACACAGGGGACGTGTAAATGGCAGTGGGGGTGGTGACTGCACGTGTGCGGACTGGAGTGGAGGGTGTGCTGGTGATGGAAACACTGGCTGATGGTGAGGTGAATGGAGGTGTGAGTGTAGACGTCACAGGGAGGGAGGAGGGAGACGAGGAGGTGGGGGTCACAGAGGTGGTAGTGACTGTTGGCATGTCTGCATCGGAATGTTGCGTGTGTGAATGTCTGCGTGATCTGTGGTGCTTATGTTTGGATGAGCTTCTCTTGGGTGTTGAGGTGTGTGCAGGCTGGTCTGATGGTGTGGGTGGGACAGGCAGAGGAACAGGAGACTGGGAGGAGGGAGTTAGTAGAGGCAGGCAGGAGACAGGGACAATGGCTGCCGTCAGTGCTGAGGCCAGAGCCTGGAACGATCGCTGATGGGCAGCCTGACCCGAATGAATGCCCTCCAGGTACGCATTGCTGCGATGAACCTCCCTCTCCACCCCCTGGATGGCATTCAAAAGGGTAGTCTGCCCAACAATGAGCGTTCGGAGGAGGTCAATGACCTCCTCACTGAGGGCAGCGGGGGTAACAGGGGCAGGGCCTGAGGTGCCTGGGGCGAAGGAGATGCCCGGCTTCCTGGCAGAGCGGGCACGGGGCGAACGCTGAGGGGCTGCTGGGAGGGCGGAGATGGTGCGCTGGGTGGCGGCTGTACCTGTAATGGCGGGGGCACGGATGGTGCCACCCCCGCAAGGGAGCCCCCTTCCGAGGACGTGTCCGTGTCGCTGCAGGGTCCAGTCATCCCCGTCGTGGAGCTCCCCTCGCCCTCCGTCTCACTGATCCAGTCTGACTCTGTGGCATGGCCCTCCTGGGCCATGTGAGATGCAGCTCCCTCCTGCCCCGATGCCACTTCTCCTCCGCCTGATGATGCTGATGCACACAAGCACAGAAAGACAAACAAAAAGGGGGGGAGAGAGAAATAAAGGGATATTGAGTACATGGATCTCCAGTACAGTTAGCGGACATGACAGACACAGATGCCCCCTGCACTAAGTTGCGCACTTGGGGTCCGCTACGCATTCCGTGGAACATGCCCTACACGCCTAGAGTTGACAACTGCACCCATGGATGACACGGCCCAGGGATGGCTGTACTGACAAACTACTGAGGGTGGTGGCTGGGGACACAGGGGCTTACGGGGGTGCCCAGCCTACAGATATCGCCCTGGCCTAGGGGGACCCCCAGCCATCCTCCCCCAACCAGACACCTCCACTGCGCGACAACAGAGTAGATAATGCTTGTACTCACCCCCTTGTGTCTGCTGTGCTGCCCTCACGCGCCCATCCAATTCAGGGTAGGCCACCGCCAGGATCCGGAACATCAGGGGGCTCAGTTGACGGCAGGCACCCCGCCTACGTTGGGAGGCCATCCCCAGCAGAGACTCGGCGGTCTTCTTGGTCCCGCGGCGGATGTCCTCCCACCTCTTGCGGCAGTGGGTGCCCCGTCGATGGTGGACCCCCAGGGTCCGGACTTCCTTGGCGATGGCACGCCAAATCCCGATCTTCTCATGGGCGCGGACCTATGTGACACGTACAGGGAGGGAGAAATACCACGTTCAAGTTTGTCAGCATTTTCCTTTCCAGTGGCCCAACGCCCCCCATCCCCGCCAGGCCCCCCGCCAGGCCCAACATGCCCCCCATCCCCGCCATGCCCCCCGCCAGGCCCAACATGCCCCCCATCCCCGCCAGGCCCCCCGCCAGGCCCCCCGCCAGGCCCAACATGCCCCCCATCCCCGCCATGCCCCCGCCAGGCCCAACATGCCCCCCATCCCCGCCATGCCCCCCGCCAGGCCCAACATGCCCCCCATCCCCGCCAGGCCCCCCGCCAGGCCCCCGCCAGGCCCAACATGCCCCCCATCCCCGCCATGCCCCCCGCCAGGCCCAACATGCCCCCCATCCCCGCCAGGCCCCCCGCCAGGCCCCCAAGCCAGCCAGTGTCCCCAAATCCAGATTGAATTAAACTCACTTGTTGGTCTGGAGGACCGTAGAGTAGCGCATACTGGGGGAGGACCCCATCCACGAGTTTCTCCAACTCCTCTCCAGTGAAGGCAGGGGCCCTTTCCCCAGTTGCAGCAGTCATTGTCCCTTCCAGACCGAGGTCACAGCAACACTTGCAGTATAGGTCCTCTCCTGTGAAAGTTCAAGTCGCAAGTGGATAAGTAGATAGAAAATGGCGGTGACGTCCGCGGCGGTGCGTACCGCGGCGGTGCGTCCCGCCACCGCCGGCGCCCTTCGCCATTGGCTCCTGAAACCCATAGGCTTCAATGTTAACCAATGCGGCTTTGCGCCGCGGTCTTCGCCCGCCGCCCGCCGTGGTGTGCCACGCCAGCGCATTGACCTCACATCCCATTGTCACACTTCACAGGTCAGGCAGCCGCCATTTCCAGGGCCCACATGGCTCAATTTCAACTGCGTCACACAGGCCTAGGCCTTGCATAGCCACTCAGACACGCCATTCACTGCATAGAGAATCGTATACTGTGCTAGCTGTGTGTACGTACCTGTGGGTTGCTTGACTGTGTGCTCCATGTTGTCCTTCCTAGGCACCGTCCGCTGGGTTGGGCGAGGAGACGGATGAATCCTCCCGTGTACCGACCGCTGGTGGACCTGTCGACAATGGAAGAACGCCACATTATCCTGACCTACCGTCTTAACCGTGCCACTATCCATGAACTGTGTGCCCAGCTGGAGCCCGACCTGATGTCCCCCATCCGCCAACCCACAGGGATTCCCCCTCTGGTGCAGGTCATGTCAGTACTCCATTTCTTGGCAAGTGGGTCATTTCAGACAACCGTGGGAATTGCTTCTGGGATGTCTCAGCCCATGTTTTCGAAGGTGTTATCCAGAGTGTTGTCTGCCCTGATGAAATCCGTGAGGAGCTACATCATTTTCCCTGAGGTGGGCGAATTGGCTACAGTGAAGGGTGATTTCTACGCCCTTGGACATATTCCCAACGTAATTGGTGCCATTGATGGGACCCATGTGGCTTTGGTTCCCCCAAGAGACAGGGAGCAGGTGTACAGGAACAGAAAAAATTACCATTCAATGAACATCCAGGTGGTGTGTTTGGCTGACCAGTACATCTCGCATGTAAATGCCAAATTCCCAGGGTCAGTGCATGACGCCTACATCCTCAGGAATAGCAGCATCCCTTACGTGATGGAACAGCTACAGAGACACCGTGTATGGCTAGTGGGGGACTCTGGGTACCCCAACCTGTCGTGGCTACTGACCCCAGTAAGGAATCCCCGGACCAGGGCAGAGGAACGGTACAATGAGGCCCATGGGCGTACTAGGAGGGTGATCGAACGCACCTTTGGCCTCCTAAAGGCCAGGTTTAGGTGCCTGCATATGACAGGTGGATCCCTAATGTACTCACCTAAGAAGGTGTGTCACATCATCGTGGCCTGCTGCATGCTTCACAACCTGGCTTTGCGCCGCCAGGTGCCTTTCCTGCAGGAGGATGGTCGAGACGGTGGTGTTGTGGCAGCGGTGGAACCTGAGGAGAGTGACGAGGAGGAAGACGACGGGGCTGAAACAGACAACAGGGACAGAATCATTGAACAGTACTTCCAATAGGACACAGGTAACATTTCAAAGATAATTTAGTAAATGTTAACTACTCTCCAGCATCTCTGCTGCCTGTCTATTTGCCCCAGTGTATGATGACTGAGTTTTGGCTTTTCCCTCCCTATTTCAGATCTGGGGTCCCCACTACGAGTCCTGTGCTTCGTTTCCCCATGGACTACAGCTTTGTGGCAGCTGTTTGTTGACTTCACCATGTACAAGGACATATTTGCACTGTCATGTCAATTACAATCTATTGAAATCACAGCCAGACTCCAGATATTTTGGTGCAAAATAGGTGTTTATTGAAGTGCTCAAAATGGGATGGGTGGTTTCAAGTGGGTGGGGGCTATGGTGAAGGAATGTCCATGGCAGAGTCCAGAGTGACAGTCACACAGGTGCATTGTCCAGAGGCCTGTGGAGAGATGGAGCATGGGCATTTCAAGGATGGACAGGGTGACAATGTGGGACAGTGGGATGACATCAGGTGGTATCCATTGCTGGCGGGGGTCTTGACATCCTACTCTGTCTTCTTGCGAGATCTCAGGGCCTTCTTGCGGGGTGGTTCTTCTCCTGCAGGAGGTGGGGGTCTGGTGGGCTGCTGCTGTGCGGGGGCCTCCTGTCCACTAGCGCCGGCGGAGGTGGTTGGCTGTTCTTGGTCCAGGCTAGTGGCAGGGGCCCTTGGGTGTTGTTCAGTGTCCGCCCTGGTGTTTACGAGGTCCTGCAGCAGCCCTACCATGGTAACCAGGGTGGTGTTGATGGCTCTGATGTCCTCCCTGTACCCCCGATAGTGTTCCTCCTGCAGTGCCTGGATCTCCTGGAACCGGGCCAGTACCGTCGCCATCGTCTCCTGGGAGCGGTTGTATGCTCCCATGATGGTGGTGAGGACCTCGTGGAGAGTGGGTTCCCTGGGCCTCTCCTCCCCCCCCTGTCGCACAGCTGCCCTCCGAGTTCCCCTGTTTCCCTGGGCCTCTGCCCCCTGGCCGGTGTGCCCACTACCACTGCCACCAGGTCCCTGTTGTTGTTGGGGTGGTGGGTTATCCTGGGTGCCCTGTAGTGGTAGACACACCGCAGATTGACGCGCCCTGGAGACAGAGGCATGGGCCCGCTGGGTGGGAGCTGTGCTAGTGTTCCCAGAGGGGTTAGGGTCTGTAGTGGCCTGGGCCTGTGTGAGGGGAACCGACTGTCCAGAGGTCCCCGATGGTCCGGGCTGGTCATCGGTGTCCAGGTCGACAGAGCTGCTGTCATCGCTGACGGCCTCTTGGGTGGGGGGTGTGGATAATTCTGGCCCCTCCGCCGCGGTGTGTTGACGGTCGGGTCCTGCAGGGGTATAGAGGTATGGTTATAGTTTCAATGTGTGGCATATGGGTGTATCTGTGGGTTCTCGTGTCCCCAAGTGCTGGCATTCGTGTGTGGGGGCTTTGGTGAGGGTGGCTTGTGGGGGGGATGTGTATATGCATTGGGCATGCTTTGGTGATGGGTGTCCATGCTTAGTGGACGCATGCAGGCCTAGGTTTTGGGATGTGTGGGTTGTGATGGTGAGACATTGGCGGGGAATAGGTGTGCTGGGGGTGGGGGTGAGGATGGTGGTGGGGGTGAGGATGGTGGTGGGGGTGAGGATGGTGGTGGGGGTGAGGATGGGGGTGGGGGTGAGGGTGGGGTTCGAGGATGGGGGTGAGGGTTGGGGTCTGATTTGGCATGCAGGTGGGGGGGAAGCAGTATTGAAGCTTCAACTTACCAGTATCCATTCCTCCGCCGACTCCTGCGAGGCCGTCAGGATGCAGGATGTTCAAGACTTCCTCCTCCCATGATGTGAATTGTGGGGGTTGAGGTGGGGGTCCTCCGCCAGTCTTCTGCACGGCGATGTTGTGCCTGGATACCATGGAACGCACCTTCCCCCGTAGGTCGTTCCATCGCTTCCTGATGTCTTCCCGATTTCTGGGGTGCTGTCCCACTGCGTTCACCCTGTCGACAATCCTCTGCCATAGCTCCGTCCTCCGGGCAATGCTGGTGTATTGTATCTGTGTGCCGAACAGCTGGGGCTCTACCCGAACGATTTCCTCCACCATGACCCTGAGTTCTTCGTCTGTGAAGCGGGGTTGTCTTTGGGGTGCCATGGGGTGGTGTGTATGATGTGTGGGGTGGAGTATGTGTATTTAAGTGAGTTGAGTGTGGTGGTGTGTCTTGTTTTGTGTGTGGATAGTGTGTGGGTGATGGTGTTGAGTGGCTGTGGCTGTTATTTTTTGGATGCTGGTGTCTCGCTCTTGCCTTCTTTACGAATTTTTTAGCGTAGGGGTTTGTGGGTGATGTGGGTGGGTGTTTTATATTGTATTGTGTGTGTGGGAGTGGTGTGTGTATGTGTATCAGGTGTGTGGGATTCAAATCGTCCAATGTGGCTGGGTTTTGTTCGTTTGTGTGTATTCTGACCGCGGCGGTGTGTCCCGCCAATGGAATACCGCGTTTGAATGACCGCCGCGTGGATTCGTGGGTCGTAATGGCATGGGCGTATTTCTGTTGGCGTGACGGTGGAGGTTTTGTCACCTCCACCTTTCCACCGACCGCTGGTCTGGCGGTCTGTTGTGGCGGTCGGATTTTCTGAGGTTTGCCTTCTGCGGGTCAGAATGACCGTGGCGGGTTTCCGTGACCGCGGCGGGATTATGGAGGATTTCTGACCGGCGGTAGGCGCCTTTTACCGCCGAGGTCAGAATGACCACCATACTCTGCTAATTCAAGCCTGCCTGATGCCAAACAAACTTCCAGGAATGGCATTGCACAAAAACAACTGAAATAGGTCTTTCTGTGATGGGGCTCAAATATTATTCGAGTGGCAGTGTAAAAGAGGAGACAGATTCAGAGGAAGGGCGAGGGTGTCGGCGTTGTCAGCAGGATTTTTTTGTGCAGTAATGGGCACCTTCCTGCCCATGAACAATCCTGGGAGGCATTTTTCTCCTTCTATGTGTGCTGCAAAATAGAAAGTGGAAGGAACTAGGAGAAATAAACATATTTATTTTCCGTGCGCCTGCTCTGGAGAGGCATTCAGTATTGCTGCATTCCCAGGTTCACAGATTCTTGTAAATCTGGGAATATGTCAAAACCCATGGATGTTGCATGGGAACACCTACCACAACGCCCATGGTACACATAAATGATGCAGTGAAAGCAATGCAGTGACTTGCGCTGCATTGCCCTACACCATATCTACAAGGCCATGAAAAGCCCTGCAAAGTGGCTTTGCGTGGCCTTGTTGATATGGGCCTGGACTGTGCACCACTGGTGTACCAGGCTTGTGAATATGCCCCTATGTTTCTCTCTAAGGCGCAAAGTCTCCTTGCAGAAGACTGCACTGAATAATAGATGTTCATTATTGGCTGACCTTGGAAAAATGAAAGGCTGAAAGGATAAGAGGTTGACTGGACCTAACAGGATTCAAAGCTGAAATCATGAGATCAAACATAGACTCCTGAGTGCATACATCCCTTAAATGGATGTCAGGGAGGGCATGTGCTGGTGCTACAACACTTAATGTACCACCCACTTAATTAGCCCTTTAAACAGGTCTCAGCCCAGTCATTTTAGGCTGTGTGCAGTTTTATATTGCCAATTCGGCTTGGAAAAATAAACTCTTTTGCCAATTCTTAAGCCCCATTTCTATTACATATGTCACTTATATGGTGGCCCGAATAGCCCAAAGGACAGAATGCATTGTATTTAAAAAGTAGGCATTTTAAATTGTACATGTCCTGGTAGTGAAAAACTCACAAATTCAGTTCTCGCTACTGTGAGGCTTACTTCTGCCTGAGGATAACATGAGGTCATCTTACTATATTTAATAAGTGATAACTTTTGTTTGGGAAGAAATTGAGATGTCATGTTTGGCATCCAAATAATTGCAAGTTAAAATCTACTTCAATGGTAAAGTCAGAATTTAATTCACAATTCTGAAAATGACACTTTTAGAAAGTTGGTATTTTCTTGTCCTATTCATTTGGTGCCTGCAGTTTGTATCCTGGATCACATGACTGTGTGAGGGGCAGATGGTCTTTGTGTATTCCTCCCAGACAGCCAAACAATGGGAGGACTGGATGCTGACAGGCTGGATAGTCTTAACAGGATGAAGGGTCCGAGCTGTACACAGCCGCAATTGCACTTCATAGACACTGCCTCAGTACACACATAAAGAACTTCACACTAGCCTTTTGTGACTCCAAACATCTGGGGACCAAGGCAGGGAGGCAGGCAATTTCCAGACACTTTTTATGAGGGGGAAACCTCAGAGATGTCTTCCACTTCAAATCTGGCATCAGCTTTAAAACTAGGATGCTCAGATCCGCTCTTCAGTTCACTTCTGGATCTGCATAGGACTCTCAGAGAACTGCCTGTGGCCTGCTGTGCAATTCAGAGGACTGCCTTGCTGCTTGAGACCTGCTTTCCTGCTTCATGCCTGGACTACCAGAGTGACTCCAAGGACTAGTTGGCTGGCCTCCTGTTCTGGGCCTCAGGTACAAATATGACTCCAACCATCTTGGACCCCCACCTGGTCATCCAAGTGGTTCCACTCCAATCATGGAGCCTTGGAAGTGGTGCTGGTGCTAAACTTGACCAGATAGCCCAAATCTAAATCTTGGGACTTAAAGTTGTTCTTGCCTAAACATGCTCTGAGAACCAAAAGGAGACAGTGATCTACCTGCTCAGTGAACTGACCAATGTAGATTGCCGGTTGGCCTGACTTTGTGGTAGCTCCCTTTTTGTTCTTTTCCACAGCAGCAAATCTTGTTCAGCGGCTCCCCGTAGAAAGGGTATCTGGCCTTGTCAAGTACTCACCGGCTACCGCCTACTGCTTTGTCCCGCTTTGACTTCAATAAAGAGACTAAGGGAACAGATTTACAAGAAACAGGCGTGCTGCTGTGATGCGCCAAAATTAGCCAGTTTTGAAGTGCAGTAATGTGCTTTATTTACAAGAATACAGTGCACCCCTGTGTTTTCCCCTGCGCCGGCACTAAATTGAGCAACATGCTCCAAAGCAGGCATCCTTCCCCTATTGTACAGAGTGTGTGCGTTGAGGAGTGTGAATGTTTATGTGCAAGAAGATATCCTTCCTGCACATAAACGATCATCCATTGCATTTTGCTTCTATGTGCGCAGCAAAGGCAGCACACATAGAAAAAGCAAAAAACTAGGAGGAATAACAGTATTCCTCCTCATTGTGCCATGCTAATGTCACCCCTTGGGTGGCATTAGATTTTGGTGCCATGTCAGATTTACAATTTCTTGTAAATCTGGGGCAGGGTCAAAGGAATGGGTGTTGGGGTGCAATGCCCATTGCAACACCCATTGCACACCCCTCTGATGCAGAAAACTGCCTCGGAGGGGCCCATATTTACAAGGAGGCATAAAGCCACAAAAAGTGGCATTACACCTCCTTGTAACTATGGAGAAGTGGCTAGCATCAATGGAGCGTTGAAAAAGTGATGCTCCACTGGCACTAGGGCCTTGTAAATCTATCCCTTATTCCGAACGTAGAAGTTTTCACTGCATCTTGCGGCTCTCTGATGATGACTCCTCCTCCTCCTCTGACACAGCCTTGCACCACTGAACTTTACATTCACAGACATTTTTCTTAAACATTTCTTGTAAGTCCGAAAATAAGTGGAGATTGGCCCCAATTTACTCTGTGTATTCAAACAATGCTCCATCAAGGTCAGCTATAACTCTTGCTTTTATCCTGGTCTTGCATGACTAGATATCTGCATTTGGAGATTTGGAGATAAAATTAACTTTATTTTTCTAAACTAGTGTGGGATTTTTTATTGTGTTGTGTTTTTACTTTATTAAGTGCTGCATAAATACTTTACACATTACCTCTAAGTTAAACCTGTCTGCTTTTGTTCCAGGCTACCAGAAGGTTAAGCAGAGGTAAGTTTAGTCATTTTTATGGTTCACCCTGAGAAGTATTGTGGCAGTTGCTTAAGTAGGGTTTCAACCCCCTCAACCAACTACTCAATTTCTCACAGTATGGTGAAACAATGTATACATCTTTGACAGTTTAAGCTGAGTAGAAAAATAATATTCCCTTAATGTCCTGTTTTTTGTGCTGAAAGGCTGCTTGCAATGCATTTACTTTAAAATGCAAGGGTTCTTTCCAGACCAAAGTATGTGATTAGCAATAACTGAACATTGGCTAGAGAAAGCACCAAATTATACTTCTCTCACATCTAAAAGTGATTAAGGACAAAGGCCTCCTGTCTTCAGATTCAGAACTATATTATATGTGATATATAAATTGAATTGTTGTGACCAGGATTGAGAGGTAGTTTCAGTCTAAATTATATATTTTTTCCATTGATAAATTCAGTTGTTGAAAGGTTCTCAATAGTCAGCATAGAACAAAGGTCTCACAGGATCATTTGGTTGTGGAAACTGGCGGCATAGTGCTACTGCAGTTACATTATAAAGTGCATGTCCATTACACATCAGTGACCTGTGATGTGAACAGACCAGCATTTTATTACCTGCGCCTGCTCTGATCAGTAAAAGGAAATCAATGTACTTGAAATGCACACAGCTAAGACCTATTAAGCTGACCTCAGACCAGAACATAGGTAAAATGACAGAGATCCCAACACTTAACAAGCACTGGCAATATCGATGTGTTTGGTTTGTATGTAATACTCTAGGCACACACTGGCACCATTATTTCATGTATTCCAATGTACACATGTTCAGTCTGCCATGGATTGGTAGTATGGACCACTTTAGCTTGCCATTGGACGACTATTGCAGCATGCACCCAGGGGCTGAAAAGTAGAGAGACTCTCTAAGTAGATGGAGTTCTCAAACGTATGGTTGCCAGTGTTTGAAAATGCCAAGCTATTCTTGTGAGTTGTACTATATTTTAGTTTCACAAGTCAGACATCCTAAATGTGGCTCTAGTTTAAGAGGTTGCAAGATTTCCTGTATGGTTCAAAATGGCATTCATGGCATATGTGGTTTTTCATTGTTCTCTCCAAGAACGTGCTGATATCCATCTGAACAACTTCTCACTTTCCATCAGCTTAAATCCTCATTCAATTGCCTTAAACTACCTCTAAGCAGGGTTCAACAGGACAGTCTATCTTCTATCATTGCAGCCACATGCTGCTGTTAAATATATACATTTCCTGCTGTGTAATGGACTGTGGAGACTTCTGTTCCATGGATGCCAGTGGTGCTTGTGACAGTTTATGTGTAGCATAACGTCTTCTTGTCTGTACTTGCTATTAATGTTATGCCTTTTTGCCCATCTATTGAAGCCTCTGAAATTTATAGGATGAGTTGGGAACAGGGGTATAACAGAGCCTCTGGTGGTATAGTGATTTTTTTCTAACTTTATTCTGTTGATCTTCTGAACAGTTAAACCTGCCTTGTGTATTTACTTTCATGTTTATATTATATTTGGCAAATACACAATGAAGCTACACATCTTCTGATCCTTCCCTTTCTGATCTCCAATCTTTCTGGCCATTGACTACAGTTTTGGCTAAACAGTTAATTAATTCTCCTTGGATCACAAGTTCATCATCTTTTCTGCATTAAATATATTTGTTTCACCACCAAATATGGTCATATCACTGAGCTAATATTGAAATCTAGTTCATATTTTACTAATCTGGTGCAATGCCATTAGGCGTTTATGTATCAGGAAGACTAGTGTCATCCTAGCCTAATAGAGTCAATTTCAATATGCATATGTTTTAATTGACCAGCTCAGTCCATCCTGTGAAACCAGTTGGAGAGCTTGCAATTGGCAACTTTGTTTAACATGCCCTGCATTTGATGTAATGCATTTAGGAAGGAATTGCTTATGTGATGTAATGCATTTAGGAAGGAATTGCTTAGGTTCTGTGTGATACTACAATACATTTTTGCTTAAATTAAGTGCTCATTGATAATTTGATGATTGATGATTTTGTATATTCCCAGGACGTAGTCTTCTACAAGTCTGGAATCTCTGTATTTAATATTTTCTCTGTGTTACTGGGTTGTAAGTGTATTGTATATCATTCTAACACCACACTTTCTGCCCTGCATGTTTGAAAGGCGGATCTGGTATCTCAATAGATGAATACATCTACTACAGACATTTGTATTTGACCTCAACACTCATAGGTTCAAACCCAGGGGGTCTTTTCATCTTCCAAGATCAATGAGTCCCATTTAATTGGAACAACTGGTATTTGTCTCAATCGTCCAAAGACTTCCTTGGGGTGAAGGTTGGGCTCTGCAAAATATACATTATGTTTGACAGTACAACAGCTAATGCTGCAAGTGCTTTTTGTCTGCCAAGTAAACCTTGTACACGTTGAGAAGTATCTTGCATCAGTCTGATTGGTATTTACAGCATATCTTTCAGAAATTAGGTATTTGGTTGAGAAGTTTGTTTACCTCACTTGATCTAAAACCACAATCTCTGTCAGGGTGTAGTATAAGAAGTTACTAAATTAACCTGTCCTTAGCCCTCTGGTAGCTTGGTACAAAGGAGTCAGGCTTAACTTAGAGGCAATGTGTAAAGTACTTATACAGCATTTAAAAAGTAACAAAGTGACAACACCACACAAGAAAAATCCCACATCAGTTTAGAAAAATAAAATACATTTTTTGACAGCAAAATGACAAAACTCCAGTAAAGGAGTGAGGGCCATAGAGGGAACACATTACTCCTGCTGAAAAATTTCCCGTCTCAAAGTCTAGTATGAAGAGTCCAGTTCATGGAGGCTGCAAGGAGCATGTTTAATATTGCAGATAGTCGTCTCAGTAGTATGAAGTGCAGGCCGGGGGGTCGCTGGCAGTTACCAGCAACCCTGGCCTCCCCGGGTTCTCCCACAGCTTTGTGTTGGTGGTTATCGTGGGTGGCAAGATCTCAGTGTGATCGGGATTTTTTGCAGTTGCCTAGAGTCCTAAGATTCAGGACTTCTCCCCTTTTCTTCATAGGAGTGCACTCTGATTCAAACTAAAGGCCCAGACGGTGGGGAGGCACCTCTTGGGGATCAGGATCTCAATCTTGCAGCAGGTGGCAGTGATCAGGCAGGTCCAGTTGCAGGAGAAGGCAAGTCCAGTTGCAGTAGTGCAGCTGGGTAGTTGCAGTGAGGCCTCTGGAACTTGTTGTGTCCCTGTAGCTCAGACTAGGAGATGAGCCAGCTGACCCTTGCAGTCACTCTACCTGGGATGAAGTGAGCAGGTCCTGTTTTCCTTCTCAGGCAGTGGCACAGGGTAATCCGCTGGCAGCAGGGCAGTCCTTCTTCTGTCATATCCACAGGTCCAGGACTGTACTGAAGACAGGGTATGAGTGTCATATTTCTATACCTAATGTCAGCTTTGAAGTGAAAGAATCTTCTAGAGGTTCCCCCTAACAGATGGTCCTGGGATTTCTTCCCTCTCTGTCAAGGCTTCACTGGGTCTGAGGTCACAAAAGGCTAATGTGAAGTTCTTTGTGTGTGTGCCTAGGTGGCTCCCTTGAAATATAAGTAGGGCTGTGCACAGCTCTGCCCCTCCCATCCTGCCAGGGTGGTCCTTCATACCAACACCCAGTCTCCCTTTTGTGTAACTACCTGGGTGGATACACAAAGGCCGAATGCCAACTACACCTAGGGCCTGATTACAACTTTGGAGGACGGTGTTAAACCGTCCCAAAAGTGGCGGATATACCACCTACCGTATTACGAGTCCATTATATCCTATGGAACTCGTAATACGGTAGGTGGTATATCCGTCACTTTTGGGACGGTTTAACACCGTCCTCCAAAGTTGTAATCAGGCCCCTAGTTATGTGACCCAAAATACAGGCTGCAGGTTCCAAATGTTTAGGACAAGAAAATGGAAATGTTCCAAAAGTGACATTTACAGAATTGAGACTTAAAATCTGACTTTACACTGAAGAAGATTTTAAATTACAATTCCTTAGACACCAAACATGGCATTTCTACTGATTCCCAAACACATTGGGGGTTATTCCAACTTTGGAGGAAGTGGTAATCCGTCCCAAAAGTGACGGTAAAGTGACGGATATACCACCAGCCGTATTACGAGTCCATTATATCCTATGGAACTCGTAATACGGCTGGTGGTAAATCCGTCACATTTGGGACGGATTACCACCTCCTCCAAAGTTGGAATAACCCCCATTATCTTTTAATAAATGTAATAAGGTAACTTAAAGTTATCCTATTTGTAGGCTTCAGAGTAGTTAAAAGTGAATTTGTGAGTTTTTCACTACTGAGACATGTAAAACTTAAATGTATATGTCCAACTTTTTAAATACAATGCATCTTCTGAAATGGGCTGTTTAAGGCCTATACTGGGGTGACAAATGTATTACAAAGGGAGTTTTAGACTTGGCAAAAAGTTTATTTTGCCATGTTGAATTGTCAGTTTAAAACAGCATCCAGGCCTAAGACATGTTTTAAGGAGCGTCTTAAGCAGGTAGCACAATAAGCGTTGCAGCCCCACGAGTAGCATTTAATTTACAGGCCCAAGCATATATAGTATCACTTTACTGGAGACTTATAAGTAAATTAAATGTGCCAAACAGGTGTAAGACAATTTCACCATGCTTTAGGCAGTGAGCACAAGCACTTTAGCACTGGTTTTGAGTAGCAAAATCCTAAGTCCAACAAAACAGGAGGGGAGAGAACAACAGGTTTGGGGGAAACCCACTCTAAAGCTAGTAGGTCCAACAATATCAAAATCAAATACTCTCCCAGCTTGGAATACCTATCTCCCTGATACACATAATGCTATTTCCATCTCCCCCAGGCTCTGTTAACAGTTCCTCAAATATGTGATTTCTGCATGTTGACTTTGAAGCCTACTTAAGGCATGACTGCCCAATATATATTTTCGAAATATGGGGCAGACAACCCTATTTTGTTTTAATTGCCACCTTCTATGACTTACCACTACATAGTAACATGTACAGCAGCCCATCTTGCCTCTCGAAATAGGTATGTGGAATTGATGTCAGACTATTGATGTAAACAAGATTGAGGTGTATTACCATTTTTGAGGTGGCCAACCTTGTATCGAAGATAATTATACTCTATTCCAAAATTCTATTTATTTTTTATTTGCTTGCACTTTCTTATTCAATTGCTTAAACTTTCTGTTTCAATTGCTTGCAAGTTCTTAGTGACATTACATATCTGTTGCTCAGGTCTGTAGAGGCACACCTCAATACTTTTATTTTGGAAGGAGCTTTGTCCCAATTTAGAAGGTGGGAGGCTTGTTAGGTCAACAAACGTCCTATTCTGTGTTTCTTGACTGTCATATTTTGACATCCTCGCTTTGACTGTGGGTTTCTCACAGTGAGTATGCATTGTAGGCACAGCAATATGCTTACAGAATGCCAGTTTTTTTGACCTGCTTGGGATACTGTTTCTAATAAAAGAAAGCAAAAGCCACACTTGGTCTACTTATTTAAAACAAATAGAGTATGTCTATATAGAATGAAAAAATCACTAATCCTTATTGTCATGAACACTGTGACAGTTTCTGATAAGATATTTCCAGTTTTATTTTTTAGACCTTAAAGGCCCTACTATTTCCATTTTTTGTCTTACTGTGACTCTTCTATTTTCTTTATAGAAATTGGGTAGTTTTAAACATTTGCGGAAATTCTAGACGTGTCTGCACTCAATGGTCTTACTTTATCATTGTGATAGTCAAATTGATGCTGGTTGATGCTGGTTTATTGTCAGTGAGCCCCATCATTGGTTTTGAATTATAAAATAAAATTGCTAATCTGATTTTATAAAACAACCTGGTATTAGAACATATTTAAGGAACTTCTCACCGGTGCTGTCAAGACAAAGGCCACACATGTTTGCAGCATAAACTTTAGAAAGAGACAACAGCCGGAAGTAGTGGCCTTCAGCCATTCAATGTTTATGTTCTAGCCACAAAGAAGCTGCAATAGAAAATGGCTAGCTTACTATTTCATAATGAAAACACAGCTATGCTGTGTGAACCATCTCTGAAATTCAAGAGTAGGCTATCTATTTATTGCTTTCGATTAAAAACATTGAAGAGTTTAGAGATAGTTTATGTGTTAGGACAATATCGACTTAATAATGTTCGAGCTTTTCTTGCTGTTTTAATTTTCCATGACATAATTTAGTGCATTATTTTACATAAACTGAATGGTTACCATTCATATTTCATGCACTACGTCATTAGGTTCGACTTTTAAAATAAACATTTTAAAATACAAGTCCTGTTTCATAATTGTTAGAAATGGGGTCATTGGTTGGCAGTCAGGTTGCCCTCTGTCCAAGCAAGAACCCTCCCTCTAGTCAGGGCAAAGGAGAAACACACCCAGTTAACCCCCACTCACCCCCTTGGTAACTTGGCACAAGCAGAAAGGCTTAACCCAGAGACAATGTGTAAAGTATTTGTACCAACACACACACAGTAATACAGTTAAAACCCTACAAAATGACTCAACATCAGGTTAGGAAAATAGCCAATACTTTTCTAAACAAAACAAGACAAAAAATGACAAAAATCGAACATTCACAGCAAAGTTATGAATTTTTAAAGATTAAACTTCAAGATATACTTAGAAACACAAATGTTTTGATTAGGTGATATCACAGCGTCATGACGGAGTAGTTCCCAACAATACGATGCCAATGGTGCTGGCCACGGTGTCACACGGACCCCCAGGTACAATACCGTGTAAAAATTGAGGAAACAAGCCGGTGCACAGAGTCGGGGGTCTGAGGCGGCATCGGTTCTGGTTCTGCGGAGCGAAGGAGCGGAGGCTACAGGAAGAGTTGTCGGGTCCTTGCTGCGGAGTGGTGGAGGCAAGGTGTCGTTGGTGCGAAGTGCTGGATCCGTGCTCTTCCGGAGGAATCAGTATCTGGCGGTCACAACGTACTGCAGAGACTTCCACAGAGTTGCGGACTTCAGCGAGGCTGCAGCGGCGTCGGGCCTGCGGATCGTCGCACTCCAGTGAGGACAACGGCTTCCGTTGCGGGCATCGTCACAGGATTGGGCAGTGGAATCAGTCCAGAGTCGTCCAAAGTCAGTTTCCTTGTTTTTTCTTGGTTTTTCCACCTGCTTCTCCTTTCAAGAGCCCAGGGACTGGATTAGGTAACATTTGGCAGGGCAGGAGTCTCATCAGAGTCTAGGTGCTGGTAGAGGAAGTCTTTGATGGCCCTGAAACTTCAGAACAGGGGGCAAGCTCAGTCATAGCCCTTGGAGATTCTTCTCACGAAGAAATATCTCACAAAGTCCAGTCTTTGTCCCATTTCACAGGCAGAAGCAGCAACTGCAGGACAGACCAACAAAGCACAGTCACAGACAGGGGCAGCACTTCTCCTCAGCTCTTCCGCTCTTCTCCTTGGCAGAGGTTCCTCTTGGTTCCAGAAGCAAATCTTGAAGACATTTAAAGTCTGGGGTTTGGGTCCAATACTTAGACCCCTTTCTGCCTTTGAAGTTGCCCAACTGCAAAGAAAAGTCTCTGTTGTTTACAGGATCATGCCCTGTCCAGGCCACGCCCCAGACACACAACAGGGGGGTTGGAGATTGCATTGTGTGAGGGTAGGCATAGCCCATTCAGGTGTTAGTGACCACTCCTCCCTCCACTCTAGCCCAGGTGGCTCATCAGGATATGCAGGCTATACCCCAGCTCCCTTTGTGTCACTGTCTAGAGGAGATTCACAAACAGCCCAACTGTTAGTCTGACCCAGACAGGGAATCCACAAACAGGCAGGGTCACAGAATGGTTGAAGCAATAAAATACCTATCTTCTAAAAGTGGCATTTTCCAACTAACAATCTAAAAACCAACTTTACTAAAAGAAATATTTTAAAGTTGTGAGTTCAAAGACCTCACACTCCATATCTCTAGCTGCTCTCAAAGGAAAACTGCACTTTAAGAATATTTAAAGGCAGCCCCCTTTTTAACCTATGAGAGAGATAGGCATTGCAACAGTGAAAACTGAATTTGGCAGTATTTCACTGTTAGGACATGTAAAACACATCAATACATGGCCCACCTTTAACATACACTGCACCCTGCACAC
Organism: Pleurodeles waltl; assembly: GCF_031143425.1. Lineage (NCBI taxonomy): Eukaryota > Metazoa > Chordata > Amphibia > Caudata > Salamandridae > Pleurodeles > Pleurodeles waltl. Next base: position 1,096,940,899 of record NC_090437.1, read on the forward strand.
TGGGCTACCTAGGGCCTACCTTAGGGGTGCCTTACATTTATAAAAAGGGAAGGTTTGTGCTTGGCAAGTGGGTACACTTGCCAAGTCGAATAGGCAGTTTAAAAACTGCACACACAGACACTGCAGTGACAGGTCTGAGCCATGTTTACAGGGCTACTCATATGGGTGGCACAATCAGTGCTGCAGGCCCACTAGTAGCATTTGATTTCCAGGCCCTAGGCACCTTTAGTGCATTTTACTAGAGTCTTACTAGTAAATCAAATATGTCAATCATGGAAAAGCCAATTACACATTCAATTTCATATAGGGAACACTTGTACTTTAGCACTGGTCAGCAGTGGTAAAGTGCCCAGAGTAACAAAAAACACAAAAACAGAATCCAGCACACAGAGCAACAACCTGGGAAGCAGAGGCAAAAGGTTAGGGGAGACCTCTCCAAGGATGCCAGGCCTAACAATAATACCCTCCTTGGGTGTGCTATTCATCAACAAAAGAGAGTTTGGAGTTCCACTGTGACTGTGAAGTCATCTTGTTGGCTGACTGCTACTAAGATGCACTTCCTTCACAATATTGCTTAGTGGGTCCAGTAATGGATGCAGTCCAACTGGATTTCTTTTTTTTTGCAACAATGTTTAATTGGTATAACAACAGCATTTCAGTGGTGCCAAGCACCCATCATACAGTACACTGAACAAGAAAACAAGGTGCACATTGAGTAGCAGTATAACACAGCATCACCTATCCATATAGAGAGTCACAATTGTAGTGTCTTTTGAATTTGAGTTGATGGGACCCTTTTGGTTCCTGATGTACCCTGTAGAACTTTGACATAAGTGTTGGGGTGTTGTTAATAGAATTCATGATTAGAATGTTGATTTTGTGGTTATACGCCGAGGAATAAAGACATGAAATACCAAGCTGCGTGTGTGGTGTAATCATTTACATGTACCAAAGCTGGGGAGGATGCTACAACAATCCGTAGGAATACACTATGCCAGTTTGGGGGATGGACTGAGCAGGAGGTGCGTGGACCAGAGGAATTCCTGCAGGAATCAATAAGCTGTGTTCAACAGGTCATCAAGAATCATTAACCACAGATACTTAGAGTACTAGGCCCGGGGATCTCAGGTCATTTTCCTGCATAAAGTTAAAATAGTCAGGGGAGTCCTCATCAGCTGGAACTGTGTGGGTGTGGAGTAGAGGAATGGTTCCCAGATGTGGAAGTATGCACCATCTTGATGGCCTGAACTCGGCCCCAAAGAGACAAATGGAGATTCAAAAATTCTAGGTGCTTGGATGCAAACAAAAGTAATAGATTGCCTAGTGCCAAATGCTGCAGTTCCCTGGAGAGATAAATGACTAGTATTTCCAGTCCTTTAGCAGCCGTTTACCCCTTCCCTGTATGTAATCTTGGGTCATGACTGTGATCATCAGCATCACCTCACATTTCCCCCAATTCACTAGATAACCAGAAAATTCATAGAAAAAAGCAAGTAAGGACATAAGAGTCTGTATGGACGTCAGTGGTTAGGAGACCGTCATCAAGATGTCATCAGTGTATAGGAAAGAATTAACTAGTAACCCTGCCTTGTGCCTATCTGGCTGTAAATCACACAAAAAGGTGGCATCCACAGCTAATCTGCACCGTCAGCCCATTGAAGAGCCATTTAATTTTAGAAATAAAGTCCTGGCTGTGGCCAAAGTGCTCAAAAACCCAAAACAAGTAAGGCATTCAACTCAGTCGAACTCCTTCTCCACGTCCAGTGACAACATCATCAGTTCATCAGCAGCATTATGCGAGTCTCAGAGAAGGTGGACCAAGTGTGCACATATGATTCTGAGAAGGATGAAGCCTACTTACGATACGTGGATCAGAGATGGTGTAAATGTTCGAAGCCTGTCAGCAATGATCTTGGCCATAATTTTTATGTCAACATTCAAAAGAGTGATGGGCCAGTATGAACCACATGCCAGAGGCTCCATCCCATCTTTAGGAAGTACTGTGATAGTTGCATTATTGGAAATGGGACTTAGGGTTGCAGATGTGGGCACCTTCTGACAGACTTGGTGTAACATCTGCCAATTTGCATGATGGTAAACTGGCTATAACATACTCAACTTCCTCGCCAAAAGAGCTCTGTCATCATCCCACAGCACTGCTAAGTGAACGGAGGCCATGAACTGGCCCTCAGCAGGTGTAAGTTCACAATTGTCAGAGTCATAGAGGTGTTCATAAAAGGAGGCGAATGTTCTGTAATATCCATGGGATGTGTAAGAAGTCAGCCTGTAGAGTCAAGCAGAGTTAGTAGGGAGATGTGGGCCTCTCATTGGTGCAGTTGAAAGTCTAAAATGCAGCCTGCATTTTAGCCCCTCTCATAGTATTTATATTATATATGAGTTTAGTGAACACCTTTTCTGCTGCAGTGATGTAGTGTGCATTTTATACAAATTTAGCAGCTTCCAGACTTTGACGATTAGTAAGAGACTGTGGCCCTCATTACAACCCTGGAGGTTGGCGGAGAAGTGATGGTCTTACCGCCAACAGGCTGGCGGTAAAAAATTTGAATTATGACCATGGCGGCAGGACAACCCTCCCCACCCCTTCCCCCGACATCACTACACAGACACAGACCCGACATGCATGCAGACACCACAAACACACATACCCTCACACACGCGAACAAACATGCCAACAGACACACACACTCATAGTCATACACGCACACCCACATTCATAAATACACGCACACATCCATACAGACATATATACAGGCAGACACGCACACATTTCCAAACACACTACACCCCCTGCATGCATACACGCACTCACACACCCCCTCTTCATACTCACACGCACACCCCCATGCACGCACACAACACACAATACCCCCACCCCCTCCCCTAATGGACGATCAAATTACCTGGTCTGTTGATCCTCCGGGAGGCGATGGGATCCATGGGGGCTGCTCCGCCGCCAGCACCCTGTCAACAAAACACCGCCACGACGAATCACGTAATGTGATTTGGTGGGCGGTGTTCTGTTGACGGGGCGGTGGAGCAACCTCCACTTTCCTGCCGACCGCCAGTATGGCTGCTGGCGGCTCTCCGTCCGGAAAAGGATGGAGGGCTGCCAGCAGTCATAATTCACTGAGCGGAAATGACCAGAAAAACGTCAGTCCCTCGGCAGTCTTGTGAAAAGACTGCCGAGGTTGAAATTACCTGTTGTGTCTTGTTATAGGACGCAGTAAGGGAGGACAACAGTGTTTCCAGACGGGTCCTCTGAGCAGTGTACTGGTGCTTCACCAGTGCACTATCCATCATCAAAAGGCCCCTTCAGGAATCCTTTCCAGCTGCCCAAACCCCCTGCGGAGAGGCAATTGACTGCTCATTCTCCATTTGGTAGGCCCTACCATGAACATTCAGCATTACCTTGTCCTCCTGGAGACTGTATCAGGAGGCCTGCATGCTCCACAAACCATTTGCTGGAGACCTAAACCCAGAGTCACCACCATTAATATTGGGCAATGATCTGAGATGCCCCCTTGTAGGATGCCAGAGTGTAACAGGAGGGCGAAGAGTGAGTGGTTCAGCATGAAGTAATAGAATCTAAAGGAAGTATTATGAATCACAGAAGTATAAGTGTAATCCTTATCAGAGGAATGGGTAACACACCAATCATCCACTAGGCCATGGTTATCTGAGCCCTGCCCGAATCAATGTAGAGGAGAGGTGGATTAGTCCAGTCGAGAACAGCATCAAGTGTCACTTTGCAGTTGCCCCACACTATCAGTATCATTTTGCCAAACTCTGTCAAGAGTCTGTTGAAGCAGCTAAAGTAGGTGGCTTTACTGCCCAAGGGTGCATACACCTAACCCAAGAAAACAATGTGTGTTCCCAGTTTCAATCTCAGAAAGTTGTACCTGCCCTCAGGATCTGTCCTGTTCAATGGGATATGTGGGAGAAAATTATGTATCAAGATAACAACCCCCCATTTCCTATAGGATCTGGAAGAGATCTGGCAGGTGGGTGACCCGGAATCTAAAGCTATAGTATGGCTACTCCCCACCACCTGCCCCACCCATCTATAGGAATGATACATCAGTATTATGGTGTTCTGGAAAATTAAGGATGTTTTTGCGCTTAACAAAACTGAACAGGTCATTAACGTTCATGAACACAAGACAGATAGGATGGTCCTGAACCGAAGGATGAGGCATCACCAGGTATAAAGGAGGGTGCCCACGTGGATACTAGAGGGAGAAGGTGGATGTCTGTACCCTAAAATGTGTGCATATAGGGAAAACTGCCCCAAGAATGCTTACTATAAGGCTGCTAACCAAGTATGAATATAGTAGTGTCAGCAGAGAGGGTGGATGAGTGAATAAGTAATGTGCGTTCTCTGTGAATGTGCATGAGGCAACAGTGAGTAATAAACTGTGGTCTGCTTAACTAAACCTGGCAGTGGACTCTAGGAGAACACACTGCTTTGCTAGATGCCATCAAAGGTCTGTGGAAGGTCACCTGGGTGCATATGGGGGGGATAGAGCAGTGGGTGGGTTGGGTGATCAATAGGTGTGTCTCTCCTTCAGCTCTGGGTCTACTGGTGTGAGGGAAACATAGACCCAGTTCTTAAGGAACCAAGCATCTCACCTCAGTGATACACTTATACTCCCCACAAGGCATAACCCTCCATTGCAAAGAACAACAATCCAAACATTGAACAAGAAATAAAATACTACCCCAAGCAGGGGAAATGTAATATGAAACTGTTGAAAAGGATATCATCAAAGATAGGACCACAGTAAACTTGTCAGTGAATAGAACAGGCCTGTCCTTCAGAGGGGATTTGGATTCATCCCAGCCCCTTCCCCGGTTCAGAACATCAATCACCCGTTTCAGGCCCTCTGTGGCTGAATGGCCTTGGGAAGGGGGATGAGGCTTGCCATGAGGAGTTTAGTTTAGTCCACCTGCTTGAGCGGAGTCATCACCTTCTTCCACCTGAAGCGAGGACGAAGCAAGGTTAGAAGACAAGCCCATTGTGTTCTCCAAAGTATCCAGATATGGGGCCTGCCGGACCAGATTGTCAAATTCTGTAGTGCAGCCTTGTATGGTTATAATCTTTAGGACGGGGTTCAAGACGTCTAGCTCAGTGGCTGCAGCATTTAGGTTTGACCAATGTCTCATGCAAGACATCCTACATGGTTTGTATAATGGCTCCACTGTGCTGAAAATGTCCTCCATTCTTTCTGGCTGCCTGCAGAATGACCACAACATGTTGACGGTGTAAGAGGCATGCTATAATCACTCTGGGAGTGCCAGAGGATCACCCCTAATGGGCCTGCAGTCTGTGTGCAGGTTGAAACTCCAACGGCTTATTAAACGTCAGCTAGGTTAAAGTGGGCAGAAAGGTGCTAAGAAAGACTAGCACATTGTCCTCCTCTGGGACACCATAGAGCCAGATATTGTCCCTTTGGGCCCAATCTTCCAACTCTGAGACCTTCGGTTGCAGCTGCTGAATGACGGCACCCCAGTCTGGCGGTTGACTGTAGAGCCTGTCCAGAATGCTTCCACCCTCTTGCCCATGGAATCAAGCCAGAGATCACTTAATAGCAGATACCATGAACGTATGGTGTTGTTGAAGGCAGGCAATTTGGTACTCATGGAAGTGATCTACTGGAGAATCGTTGCCAGTGTGTTCTCAGTAATGGTTTCAGTAGTTGTAGACATCTGTGAGATGCCCCCTGATAGTGCCTCTGCAAAGGACAGCAGCCTTGTTTTTGTGCCAAGCATAAAGAGAGAGGATGAGGCACAGGCAATACCCCTAGGCACACTATCATGCAAGGACATCTGTGGTGTGTCCGTTGAGAGGGAGACCGAGCAATGCAAGGGAAAACTGTTCCAGAAAGGACCACTGTTGTGGACCTCACCATTGGAAAGGCTGAAGCACATGAGAAGTGACATCTAGCAAAATGAGGGCTGGAAGGAAGAAATGACCAGGAGGCCCGCTGCCATGGGCCTGTCCAGAGGCCCATACCAAGTGAGACCAGGAGTCCTGTGGCATGAGAAACAACAATGGTATCCTGGAGGAGTAAATGGATCAGCAAAGCACTAGTTCCACGCAGAGGCATTCCACCAACATGTGACTCACAAAACATATTCTACTATAAGGAGAGTATGATTGTCTAAGGGGCAGGTGGAGGATGCAGAGCTACACAGAGGCAGACATTATGTCAGGTGGTCCATGTGTCCAGGGCATTCTCTCCTCCAACTGAGACACCAAACGATTAGTGCCAATGAAACCTCTGGCAATGGGGATCAGCTTTGAAGGAGTCATAGACTCCAGCAGCAGGACAGGCACAAACAATAATAGGTTGGCGTCTCCCTGAGGCATCATGAGACCTGATGCCAAATCTAGGGGTAGACCCCTCCGAGCAGTCCTCCACCCTCATCACTGCTATATGCAATTGACAATGATGAGCAGGCCTCAAGTGGTGCTGGGACCCCCACCCTGACGTGTACGGGAGAAGGAAAGAGCACCCAATAAGGGAGACCTCCAGTTAGGTGAGCAAGCTAAGAAGAATCAGGTAGGGGAGGTGAAATGCTGCTGGGACTCTTCTCCCTGCAGACAGAGACTAAGGGTGAAAGCGCTTTGCCCCTGGGCTGTCCACCATTTGCACAGTCTCTGGCTCTGGGCAGCCGAGAACCGAAGGGCGGAGGAAGGGCACTGCTAGCTGTCACCAGCACAGGATGCAAGCGTCTTAAAAACAGGTATGTCAGGGCACACCCCCTTCCAGTGTCACTCCACCACCCATGGTGAAATTGGAACATGTCTATGTCATGAGATGCGACCGCAGATTGCCCTCAGTGTCTGAGCCTTTCAGTGAGCCAACATCTTTCTCTGTGGCATAGTTCTACCCTCCACCCCACTGGATTACTATTGGAGCATTGACTATGTCTTTACATCAGGGGATTAAAAATCTCACCTCTGTGAGGGTACACCCAATGACTTCTGCATCTCGGAGTCACTGTAATTTCCCTTCCCTCTGTCCAAAAACCGAGGTATGAATGACCCTGAAAGAGAAAGTGACTGTTGCCCCATCATAAATAGGGTAGGCTGGCCACTATTGTGGCCTGTTAGGCTAGCAACAGATAGGCCATTAGATCAAAGGTTCATGATTGCAAAGACAGATACAGGTCTAATGTCAGAAAAACTACTGCTTTTCCACCTTTATTTGGGGCGAGCCTACTACAAGGTTAGTGGATGTAGCAACTAGCATTGAATGGCAAGCATACTTCATCTGCTAACCTCTTATACATAACTTTAATATTCAGTTGGAACCTAATGCTATCAATAAGCCTTGCCATGTTGTGACCTTGTGGAAACAGATATGAATAACGTCATTTAAACTGTACACTTGCTATTGCTTTAAATGTTTGCAGCAAAAAATCCTGCATTCTCTGGTAAGGTGTTCTCAGACAAGGATATACATTAAAATATGATCTGCATAGAATGATACCACCTGTGGAATCCCAAACAGAAACATTTTCCTGTCCACATATTGACTATGCATCTAGAAGGTCAATGTATCTATTGCTTTAACAAATCATAAAGGTGATGGGGAATTCCCTACCATGTCTCCCTGGGCAGTTATCTTTCATCTAAGTTAATCTGCTTTGTCCTCATTTTGGCCCTTAAACATATATAAAGCAGGTGTATCTACTGTTTCATTATTGGCTCAAATCAACTATGTTTCTGAATCATATAACTGTTATCTCTATGTATAGTGTCAAACACTTTTAGAATGTCCAAGCTTGTTATAGCCCTAAACATTTACCATATCTTCACATGCTCCAAGATAACAAAAGCTGTTGCACATTCATTACAGGAGTCTATGTTAGTATGACACTGTTCTGGTCTGAGTGAGCTCGGGCAGAGATTGCTTCCTAAATGTGATTCATCAAATGTATATATGATGACGGGAACCACCGTCACTGTAGTTCCTGTAAAAGATTATCACTGTATGGAAGAAGGCTGCTTCAGCATCAAACTGTTTCTTTCTTTATTTTCAAAAAGAAAATAAATTACAAAAAAACTTCATTACAAAAAATTTTTTTTTAAGGTTTCTAAAAGTAGAAAAATGCTCCTCTCGCCATGCATTTTACTGCCCTTCTCCGTCTTTTACTGCCTGGTGGTAAAGGACAGTACAAAATGGCCATATGTCTGCCCATTCTGATTGGGTGGGGACGTACTTATAACCATTTTGATGGAGTAGTCACTGCTGTAGCCAAACCTAAAGTAATATAAATTCGGCATGTAGACCATTATGTTGGTGGTATGTATACTGTGTTTCGATGGAGTATACATACCGCCAACATATAAATCACGTCCTAAGATTTTTTTATCAGTTGTTTTATCCAGTTTTTAGCACTTTTGATGAATCCCCAGTAGTTCTGTGGTACCATTGCAACAGCACTATGAATCTGCAGAAACACCCAAATAACACTTCTGATTGGTTAAATACAGTCTCCACCATCCAGAATATAGGAGGTATCCATCCTTTCTTTGTTGCTTGGATGTGTCAGTTTGCTAGAAGTACTTTGTGTGGTGAGACCTATTTAATTTTTTTGAATAATTTTTAGGTTATTAGAATAATTGGTTCACCAATGGCTTCTTGAGAGCCGCTCCAGCATCTGGAGGAAGAGAAGGATGAATTACATCAAGAAGTTTCTCAACAGAATTACCTGTTTAGCAGTGTTCTCCATACCATCTGGAGATAAAAAAAGGTGGTTGCAAAATTGTGCAGTGGACCATCTACAAAAAGAAGCAGGCCAGAGGCACAGGGAAAAAGTATTGCCATGGCACATCTAGCACGTGGAAGAACATGTGGAGAGTCCACCAAAAAACCCTGGACAGGGCAGAAAAGGAGAGAGATGCTGCAGGACCATCACCTTCTTGTAAATGACCAAAACTAGCTCCTGGAAGCCCAATTCCAACCACTATAATTAAGGCACTTCCTCTCACTGTGTCAAGATGCAGGACATGATTAAGCACTGTTTCAAATGCAGTAATGTGTCCTTAATTTGTGAGCAGTCAATGTCTGCTTTTATGAAAGCTACAAATTACCAAACATTTTGAAATTATTCTTTACCCTATGGACTTGGTAAATTCTAATTTGTAATTCCTTTCTCTTTGCTTTTGTTCACCCAGTTATTTAAAAAAAACATTGAAAAACATTTTAAAATATAAAAAAAGAAATGTTTGTTTTAGAACCACCTTGTTTCAGTACACAAATCGAAATAATATACATTGTTTGTCAATGTGGTACTGTCAGTGAATATTTGTGTGTGTGAGTGCAAAGGAACTTCTGTAGCCGACAAGCACATCCATGCCTGTGTGTGTGTGAAAGAGTGTGTGGTTTTGTATGTCTGTAAATGTGTGACTGAGTGTGTGGGTGTGTGTGTGTGTGTGTGTCTGACTGAGTTTGTGAGGGTATGACTGTGTGAGTTTTATTGCGCAAGTGTGAATAACTCAGTCAGTGGCCGTCTGAGTATGTGCATGTGTGGGTGTGTGTGACAGTTTGTGTGATTATGTATGCTTGTATATGTCTAATTGATTATCTGGTAGGTATGTGTATATGTCTCTCACTGAGTGTATGTGGGTATTTATGTGTGTGAGTCCACTTCTGCAGGAGTGACTGTGAGCGAATTTCTGTGGACCTGTGAGCATGTCCATGTCTGGATGTGTGTGACAGAGTATGTGGTTGTGTATATGTGTATATGTGTGAGTGAGTGTGTATTGGGTGTGAGTGTATGTGTATGACAGTTTGTGAGGGTATGTATGTGTGGGTATAGTTGGTGCATGTATGTTTCTGTGAGTGTGAGGGTATGTCTGTGGATGTGGATTATGTGTGTGTCTGGTTGTCTGAGTGACAGACTGTATGGTGTTGTGCATGTCTGCATATGTATGACTGAGCGTGTTGGGAGTGTGTTAGAAATTACGTCTCTAGTTTTCCAAGTAGGGACCACAATCCTAGTCAGGGTAAGTTAGTTACACACCATAAATTAACCTGTGCTCACCCTTTAGTAGTTTGACACAGAACAGGCAGGCTTAACTTGAGAGGCAATGTGTAAAGTATTTGTGTGCAATATTTAAAACAGTAACACAGTGAAAATAGACCACACAGAGTTAGAATAATAGATCATAATTTCATGAGTAAACAACAAAATTCCAACAAGTAAAAGTCAGTTGAGGTATGAATGTTTTAAGATTATCTGTAGATATAGTGCTTAGAAGCTTAAAGCATGAACCAAGGCTATCTGGTCGTCCTAGACAGAGTCAAATGTGAAAAGTCAAACCAACCTTGATGGAGCATGGGTCGGATACAGGGACCAACCTTGACTGCTCAAAAAGTACTTTGAATGGAGGGTTGTTTTGACATCAAAGACCAGATGCAAGGAGCAAAGGAGGTGATGCACAGGTGATGCATTGATTCCAATCTGTGCAGTCAGTAATGCATCATCAGCAAGTCCATCAGAAAGTGATACCTTGTCATTAAGGTGCAATACCGGTAAGGCAACATCCTTGAGCAGGGATGTGACGACGTTGAAGGAGATGCGTCTGTTCCGACCACCACAATGGCAGTGATACATGGATTTTGCTGATTCAGCATAGAGCAACACACTTCCAAGGCCCCATGACTGGATTGGCACCACTTGACAGGGAGGACTCATAGCTGGCTGAACGTAGGCGCTTCTGTAGATTTGCTGGAAGTCTTTGATGTCCCTGATATTTCAGAACAGGAGGCAAGTACACAAGCCCTTGAAGTCACTCTGGGTTCAATTGGTGTAAGTCCAGTCTTTCTCAACCAGGCAAATCAGACAGCAGGCAGCAGGCAAGCCAGCACAGCAGAAAATAATTCCTTCCAGAGGAGTCCAGAGCATTGCAGTCCAGTGAAGTAGCAGGTCTTCATCAGAACTTCAGTCCTTCTTCCTGACAGAGTATCCACTGTGTACTGATTTGGTAGGCTCAAGAGTCCAGTTCATATTTGTTCTAGTTGTGCCTTTGAAGTGGGGGTGACTTCAAAGAGGGTTTTTTGAAGTGCACAGAAGTCTTCCCTCCCTGCCCTGGCTCCAGACACACTACAGAGGTTAAGCAGTCCTTTGTGTGGGAGCAGGACACTGCCTATTCAGGTGTGTCAGCTTCTCCCTGCCATCTTACACAGTATGACTCATCAACATGCAGATGGGAACTTAGTCACACCTACCTTTCCTTTGTGTGAGGCTGCCTGGAGAGAATGTAGGAAACTAGCTGTTACCCCACCCCAGACGTGTATTGGAGACAGGCTGCAAGCATACAAGGCTGAGAGCAGGAAAATGCCAAGTTTCTAAAAGTGACATTTTCAAAATTGTAATAGTAAATCTACTTTTCTATTGAAGACAATTTATCATTACATTTCCATAGGTAAAAAACATGACAGGTCTACTCCTTCTCAATCAGGAATTACACTTTATTAAAATTAATAAGGAATCCCCAATGCTAACCTATGGGAGGGGTAGGCCTTACACTAGTGAAAAATGAATTTGGGAGTTTTTTACTACCAGGGCATGTAAAACTTAAATGTAGTTGTCCTGCCTTTTAATTACCTAGCACCATGCCCTGTTAGCTACCTAGGGCCTACCTTAGCCATGACTTACATGTAATAAATGAGGAATTTAGGACTTTAAAAGTGGTTTTAAATGCCATGTCAACATGGCAGTCACACTGCACACATACAGGCTCTGCAGTAGCAGGCCTGATACATGTTTAAAGGGATAATTAAATGTGTGGCACAATCAGTGCTGCAGGCCCACTAGTACCGTTCCATTTACAGGCCCTGAGCACATATAGTGCACTTTACTAGGGACCTATAACTAAATTGAATATACCAAATGTGGATAAACCAATATTACCATCTTTTTAGGGGAGTGAGCTCATGCACTTTTGCACTGGTGAGCAGTGGTGAAGTGCCCAGAGTCCTAAGGCCAACAAAAACAGATCAGCAAAAGGGAGAAAAAGCAGGTAAAAAGTTTGAGGGGAGACCACCCTAAGGCTGACAAGTCTAACAGGGCGTGATTGTATGTGTCTGACTGAGTCTGTGAGGGTATGTGTTTGTGGATCCAGTTGTGCATCTGTGTGTGTGAGTGGATGTATATGGTTGTGTGAGTACACGTATGTCTCTGTGTGTGTGTGACCTAGTCTGTGGTTGTGTATGTGTGTATATGTGTGAGTGAGTGAGTGAGTGAGTGTGTGGTTAGTGTGAGTGTATGTGTGTGACTGAGTTTGTCATGATATGTCATTACATGCCTATATTGTGTGTGTAACCAAGTGTATGGTTTTCTATGTGTGTATATATGTTATTGAGTTTGTGACACTGTGTGTGGTTGTAGTAGTGTATGTGTTTGTATGTGCCTTTGTTTGTTAAGAAAATGTCTGTAGACGTGTATGTATGTAGAGGTGTATGTACGTATGCAAGTGAGTGTGTCAATAAATGTGTGGGAGAATATGTGTGTGCTACTGAGTGCCTGACATTGTGGGTGTAGTTGTGTATGTTTGTGTGTGAAACGTAATGTATCTTGAGGTGTATGCAAGCGTGTCTGACTGTTTGTATGGGGCTCTCTTTGTAGTCACTGGACTGTGAATGAGTGTGGGGATTTGTGTGTTAGGGTAGATGTGAATGTGTGTATATATGTATTGCTGACTGTGTGAAGGTATGTGTGTAAATGTACTTATATGATTGTCTTTCTGTGTCTATGCTTTACCTGTGTTTTTGTATGTTAGGTGTACATGGTTCGCTTACTTCTTAACAGACTGTCAGTATTTATGTGTGCTTAAGAATTGAGCATATCTGTCTGTAGCTATAAGCACATAACAGAAATCACATGAGGCAATTCTGCTTAGGGTTAAAAGTGTGACTAAACATTCACTGGTGAGCATGGGTGAAATACCAGTTATCACCAGTGCCTCAGGGAGTGATAGAACTTGCAGAACTCATCAATCGACAAACACAGATTGGTCATGGCTCCCAGGAGCCTTAACAACGTGCACCTAGTGAACGAGGAACTACGCATCTATCCATTTTTACATTATACTCATGGAATGCTAGGGGGCTTACAGAATCAAGCTGCAAAAAGGAGATCATTGTATTTTAAGTCTGGCTGACTTAGTCATGGCTCAGGGGAAGTCTCTATCTATGTAAAGATTGATATGGTGACAGCAGCATCTATCATTGCAAGGGGGAGGGGCAATTATAGTGTCATCCGTATAACTAAGACCTCTAAAATCGAGACATATTGAGGTCCGTCACTGCTAATGGAAAGTATCTATCTACATCCATCAAAGCCCAAACACAAGAGAAGATTAGCCTCATTACTCCTGAAGCTGAGAAACCTCAAAGAGACCCACACGGACTCATTATAGACTCTAATAAGAGCCTTAACACAAATCTAATGACCACAAAGCCCAACAACCTGATTGAGTTGGGAATTTTCCAGAGCTCAAGGCCCCGTTTCAAAAAGCAGATAAACATGGGAAAGAAATCAGCATGGCTTTTAACAACCTGGGAATACCCCACCTAACCAGCAGGTTTCTGACAGACTCGCCAGCAGCGTACACCCATTTCTCAAACAGCAGGTTAGCAACAATATATTACATGTGAACTTCAATAGCTCATGCGTGGAGAATGAGGCGGCCCACACTGCACCACTTAGGCAATCAGTAGGGAATAGAATCAGTTAAAAGACTAAAGTGGGTTATTAACAACCATGAGAGCCTAAGACATTCAATGGAATAACGTCTAGAGGATTATCAAAATAAGAATGCAGGGGTCCTAATCAATGCAGATACATGCAGCGAGAGGCTGAAGTGAGTTGCATAGTACACAATAGAGTATGTGGTAACAAATAAGAGTAAAATAGCCCTCTAGTTTTCTTTAACTGTGTTTATTGGTTTTTCTAGTATATTCATAGACAAGGATTGGCTCATAATGCATTCAAATGTTAATACCTAGGTATAGTCATACAGGTAAAATTCAACCAACATGCAGATACATGTAACATTTCTGACTTCTCCGTGGTCCATGCCACTGTGTACACAGTGAGACACATGAACAGTCTGAGTGTATATCAGAGTAAGCAGTAATTTTAGGGGGTCGGTGTCTAGTATGTGTCTGAGAGTTCCCCCAACCAGTAGGAATGGAGGCACCAGTAGTAAGTGGTTCATAGCATCTCAGGTCACCTGTTAAGTGATAGCCACCAAATTAAGAGAAAAGAAAAGCATAAAGAGCTGTAAAGAAAGGTAGTACTCTCCATGTTATGTCTCAAGAAGTCCACAATGTACTATCAGAAGGCATTCATTTGTGAGGTGGTGCGGGGGGCAGGATTGGGGGCTGGAACCTTAGGGCCCTATTCAGGGACCACCAAGTCACCACCCAGCCTGGGCAGGTGAGGGCCAATGGCAGGAAGCATTACACACACTCAGGGGGATCAGAATGCAGCTCATTTGAGGTAACAGGGAGGGTCACTCTCTATTTCACTCACCTGACCTCCAATTACGCCTCATCTGTTGCATCCAAGCCCCCCCTCACCTAGTCCATTATCATCTATGGGGAATTCCCATGCAGCCATGACCTCTGCCCACAATCCGGCTATGGGACATTGGCGCACCCCTCGGGCTTCCTCTCGTATTAGTGCTCATTCCTCCATCCTTGCCCAAGTAGTCACATCTTTCACCTAAACCCCCAAATCAGGGCTCGCACTGGATTTCCAGGTCATTGCTATCTGCTATTTGGCAAGTGTGATTGCTTGATCCAAAAACCTATTACCAACTTTTGCGGGTTTGGGCCTGAAAATGCACCCAGGAGCAGGTCTTTATCGTGCATGGAATGGAGTGATTGAGGCCCCTGTTCAATTTGTCCATGACTTCAGCAACAGTAATCCTTCAAGCAGGGGCACTCCCAAGTGCTATGGCAGAAGTCGGCATCCGGGCACGCACATTGGGGGCATCCCTGAGGTTTGCCTTATAGATTGCTCTTATTCTGTAAGGAGTCAGATATGTCATGTGAGTGTAAATAAATTGGGTACATTTCAGGTGCATGTTCCTGAACACCTTGTGATGGTAAGTTAATATCCTTCACCATTCAGGCTCCGGGATCTCATGCTCCACCACTTCCTCCCATCTGACTTCAAGCCCAGTGAGGGTCATACTCACCATCTCATTTAGTACCATGTACAACCAAATCACTGCATGCTGGGTCGACCCCAATGTCAGTAGTAAATGCAGCACCGTGCGAGTCTGGGGTTCCCCACCCCCACTCTCCCATAAATCCCTACAGTTCTTTGTCAATGCTTTGTATGTCAAAAACTGTCCGGGCAGATTTCTCTGTGCTGTCATCTCTTCCAGGGCCAACAGAATGTCCATGTGAAAGCAGTCCCCTACTGTCACCAAACTAGCATCAGTCCAGTCACCCATCTGTGCTGTTGTGAAGTAGATTATGGGCTCACCATGTGAGATGCTCACAAGCAGTAGGGCAGGGGCATACAGCAAACCAAACAGAGCAGGGCCCTCCAGTACACCAAACGCAGCAGCACCAATAATGTAAGTCTGCCGCTAGGAGCACACTGGTGCATGACACTTTCAAGGCTGGGCATAGTAGTTTGGCCAACAAGGGGCCATTATTGGGTGCTCAGCTGATAGGGCCAAGCTCTTCTTTCTGGTAAATTGCTTGCAGAAGTCCCACCTTAGCTAATGTGTTGCTGGTCCACAGCTGAAGGGTTTGTATTTGCAATGGCTTCCAAAATCCAGTCTAGATGCAACTGCAACGTAGATGACAATGGCTCTGGGACCCCTGACTGTGGTATAGGATCCTTGATGGACTCCATGACTCCCAGTGGTTGGTTCCGGACCTGGGTTTTAGAATTACCCAGAGTTTGGACCTCTGCAGGGAGGCACAGAGTCAGTCGATGGACCACCCCTGCCTGCAGGGGCAGCTAGGAGCCATTGAGGATGGAGAACAAAGAGGGTGGAGGGAGGGATCTCCAGCCTGGATGTTCTCCATCCTCCCCTGCTCTTGGCTGCCCCTGTGGGCAAGGGTGGTCCGACAATTCACTCTGCACCTCTATGCTAGAAGTACCAAACTCATGGATAAATCCAAAACCCAGGACTGAGACAACTACCAGGAGGTATAGAGTCCACAAGCAATCCTATACCACAGTCAGGGGCCCCACAGCCATTGTCAACTAGTTCCCACTGATGCACCATCAAACGCTGATTATGGAGCCTTTTGGGACAGGCTGGCATCGGGTGGCCCGCAGTCAGTGGATTATTACAGAGAGGGGGGCTCTTGTCTGCCCTCTCCAGCCCCAGTTTTTCACAGGAGCCCTCTCCACAGGCTAAGGCTGGAGAACAAGCTCAGGGACTGTCTGGGCCCAAACCCAGTCCCTCCACTCACTGTACAATGTCTGTACAGCCAAGTCACTAGGTCTTGCCAGCAGGGTTTGGGCAACCATCATGTTGGATCGTGTCCTGGGTGCTCCCTGCCAGGCCATCCTCGCCCATCAAGGTCCCAGCTTGCAAATAAGGGCACACTGCCCCCAAGATGCCAACAGCTTTGCTCTCTCAGTGAAGGGGCTCTCAACCCCACATGGCCGCCTCTCACCTCCGTTCTCATCATCGCTCTCCCAGCACCTACGTTGCTGCACTAGAAGAGTATTTACCTGCCCTAGGGAGCCAGTTAGTTCACCCTCATCATGAGTGCTGACACAGGTCCCAGGCACAGATCTGCTGTCTGTGCTCCTGGCATATGGCAGAGGGAGGATGCTTCATGCATGAGGTATCTCCACTTCTGGACCCCTCAAGGGGGAAACTGGTGGAGGAGGAAGTCAAGCAAGGCCTCAGCCATCTGGTCTCCTACTGTTCGGGATCCTCTGATCTCCTCACCAGCCCTTTTTCCCGTCCACCCCGCTGCACCCCTTTTGTACCTATGTGTGTGGGCCGTAGCAAAAGGTAGGCTTCAGGGCTGTCATCGGTGAGCACCAGCACTGCGTGCACCCCGACCTGGAGTGCCAGTGTAAGAGTTTCCTTTGCAGCCCGGGTCTCTCTCGTCATTCCAGGGCCAGCTGCAATCGTCATTCACAGGCCTATGCTAACTGTACCTAAGTTAGTCGTGTAAGGGGATCAGAGCCTCAGGGCCACCAAAACACCATCCACAGCTGGGCGGCCTCTTCAAAGTATATGTCGGTCAGTGTGGGTGATTGACAGGATAGGTTCTGGCCTGATGCAGAGCTGCAGTTATGCATCCACCATCTTGGACTGTTAGCCACACTCCTAGGGAAAATAACCCTATGGTTATTAAATTTCAACAAGGAAATAAGCAAAATAAAGATGCTACCTAACAATGCCATAATGATGACAATAAATATGCCAAAAATAAAGTCAACGGGCTATGAACGTCTTATATTCTATATGTGAAAAAGCAGGAGAAAGAAGCTGATAAATGGGCACATCCACATGAAATTATCAAATCAAAAAACCATAGGAATGTCTGGGTGGGGATAAATGGCATGGAGTGATCAAGACTGCAAGCAGAAGATGCCAATATCACACCAGCAGAATGGGACACCTATATAAAGGACTTATAGAACTATCATGCATTATCCACCTTCCAGATCACAAATGTTAGCATGGAGACAAGAGAGCAACCACTAAAAATAACAACAGAACAATTAGAAAAGGTGACAGGCTTCATGTGACCAAATGGGGCATCTGGGCCTGATAGCATCCTAGCAGCCATATTCCAATGGCTTCAAATAATGGGCAGAGACAATATTTCCTTGGAGGACCAATGTCTAAAAATTAAAAGGTTAATTCCTAGTCCCGATGCACAAAAAAGATGACTACATACAAGCCCAGAGAACTAGAGGATGATCGCTTTAATGGACACAGAGTGTAAATGCTCTGCAAACATTTTAAGTATGGAACTGGAAAAATGGTCAGGAGAAAAAACATCTGATTCCACCATGTCAAATCGGTTTAAAAAAAGGCTGGCATATAAAGTACAACCTCCTCTGCACTTCCCATATGATAGAAGAGGCAATGCGGAAAAAAAAAAATCCTTATACTGCTGCTTTGTTGACTTCACAAAAACCTTTGACGGTGCCTCATGGGGCAAGTTCTGGGTCAAATTGAGTAAATGGGTTCCTATGTCTCTTACACAAGGTCATGATACCTCTGTCCTCAGACTTATGGGTATAAACAAAAGTGATTGAATGGACAACATCTACAAAAGTGAAGCCAACATGGGTTTAAAACAAGGCTGCACCCTAGCACCCCATCTATTCAACCTATCCTTGGTTGACCCAAAGGATTATTTGGCAAGAAACAAGAGCATTTGCCCCAGAGATAACAAACCTAAAAATACAGATGCTGCAGTATGCTGATGATACTGTACTATTAGATCAGGCACACATTGGATCCAGAGACTGTTTAATACCCTGACAAAGTACTGTAAAGCCATTAATCTATGGATCAACACTGCAAAACCTAAAGTGATGTCAGTCGGCCGCAAGATAATTTAGAGTGGAGCATTGTTTGGTTGAAGTAACAGAAAAGAGAAAGCTTTAAATATCTTATAATTATTGAGGGGTGTGGCTGGACTGCCAGTGATGCCATACAACTTGCATACATGTTCAACAAGCAGCGGCCAATTCCCTAACCTGGGCTTTCTGCAAATTAAATAAGAAAATTCACAAATTCTTTCAGAGGCAAAATCTCAACTTGGCTGGACAGAGCTCAAATCAGCAGCTATAGGAAACTCTTTTCTCTACCGAACTGCATATCCCATGCTCAAGTATGTTTAGAGTTCAACCTAACCTTCCAACAACTAGTATTAAAGTCAAGGTTTCAAGACTAATGTCTAAAAGTGAAACAGGGCCGCTCATTCTCCTTAAACATATTCTATGGCCACTAATCAATAGGACAGAGTCAAACTGGAACAGGTACATAAATAACTCAGAAATAGTCCTAGAAGCGCACAAAATATGGGCAAGTGACCTCCCAGCCAAGCACGTCTCAATATTGCTTTTACAGCAAGCAGGGCTGACATCGCTGAACCAAGACCTGAAGGCCCTGCAAGACAAAACCCATGGCTGCTGGGCTACGAATCTATATGACCCGGTATCACTTCACATTTACCTAACCCAATCACTATAAAAAACATGAGACCTAATGAAATTAAGATTTGGCCTGATGCTGCTCAAAGCTTACTTGTATGGAAGAAGGGATGGGAATTAATACAGGCTCTGTGGACTGTGCACAGTGGGAGCAGAATCGTTATGTCACATAATTTGCATTTGCAGACCACTCCTCCCACACAGAAGATTTTGGCTGCCCCCCCTTCTGCAAGTGCTAGGCATTCACACATACAATGGTGCTATGATATGTTGCCTGAAGAGGGAATCCTCTCAGGTGAAAGCATGCTTAGTGAAATTTCTCAGAACAGCGATTCCAAAGCTGTGGTCAGCCAAGGAAAACCTGCAAAGCACCCTTTGTGATAACTTAGGTCATCAGCAGTGCTCCCCACCAACAAACAGACAACAGAAAACAAACCAGCAAAAAGTATATTTCACATTCTTTAAATGCTGAGTGTCGCCGAGTGCCAGAATAAGGGCCTACTACTGTGATTAGCAGCTCAATGTACTTTTTAACAAAGAGGATCTTAACTGACCGTGAGCCTTCCCTACCTTACAGTAATTATCAGAAACACTAAGTAACTTCAAGTACTTTTTAGCCCCCTCGGAGCAGCGAGAACCAACGGAGCAATGACCAAGTATTGTGGACCAACTGCACAAAGCATTATTTCACTACAAGAGGACAATTGCACACTTTGGGACCCAGTTGAATACAATGACTGGCTCACATGAGGCAAAAGACTCTATGCCTATTTACGGCACTGATGTTTAGTGAGATTGTAATGATTTTAAATAATTCGACAATATTTTTTTTTACATTTAATTTGAATATGTATTTGGGCATGTGTGCTATTATGTTTGTGTTTCTGTATTGTTGATTACCCATGGGAGTCATTTGAAGAAAAAGCTAAATGTTTGTAGTAAGTGCTTACCACTACCTCAAATTTCTGTATGTGACAATAAAGATTTATAGTAAAAAACACCATTGATAAATATAGATGAAAAGCAAACAGTATTTCATTATGGTATACTTAGGTCTTCAACCACTTTTAAACTCCATTCAGCCACTTTTAAACTCCATTCTTCTTCATCTTGAAACATTTCTTGTCCTCTTGTTGGCAGTGTTTAATCATTATACAAATATAAATCTCACCATAAATTTTATTTTTAATCATATGATTCTAAAATATAAGATATGAAATTTCTCCTGCAGGTCTGTATTTTCCATATATGATGTGTGTAGTAGGTTCTTTATCTCCGGTGGGAGAGATATTGGAATAATTAGATAGGCGCCGGTTTGAGGGGATAAGTGATTTATTTAAACTCAATTAAGGTTGAATTTTTATCCTTTCTCTTTTTTCACAGGGTAACTTCCTGTTAGGGTCGTTCAACTCCTTGTTCTCTCTTTCAGGGTTCTTGTCGCGGTCCCACTGGAGTATGATCCTGATTTGGAAGAGGTCCGGTCTTTCCAGTATGGATGTCGCCCAGGTTCCCCAAAATAAAAAGGAGGATGGAAAAACAGGTAAGTGTATAGGTAAAGTAAGATCTATATAGGGTTAATAGGGGGCGTGAGGATAGGTACACGTGAGGGTTGTGTTGGGATAATTTTAATTACAATGGTGAGCGTCACCTTCCCGTGATATGTCTAGTTTCTCTCTCCTGTTGAGTTTTCTCTCTCTCTCTTTTCTCTTTCCTGGGTTTCCCCGTGAGGTTAGGGAGGAGTATGGTTAATAGGGTTCCCTTGTATTATAGGGTTTCCCCTTCCTGGCAGGACCTCCCCGCTATCCTCCCCGTATTCTTTCTTAGTTCCCCCGTTCCCCTTAACCACTCTGGTAGGAATCCCCAGTCTCGGTACGAACGTACCTGTAGGGGCCACGCCCCTCCGGGGACGTGGCCGCCTGCTCCGCAGTCTCCCGACTTCACTTCGGTGGGGGCGGGAGGCGCCCTGTGGTTTCTCTCCTTCTCCCACGTTGTTGCTCTCGCGTCGGACTTGGTTTCGTCGGTCCTCGTCTCCTGGTTTCCGTCTTCTCTGCTCCGCGTTTCTCCCGTCTCTCTGCGCTCCTCCGTCTCTCGTCCGTCGTTCTTTTCACCTCTGGTCAAGACACCTTCTGTGTCTGACGTCACGCCTCCGGGGCTCTCTCGAGTGCCCCGGGGGTATGCCCTTACGGCCCCTGTGGCCGTACTTGGTCCGGCGTCGACGGACGTCTGGCTACACATCCCCTCCCTCGAATGGGACTGTTCGAGACCCAAAGGGCCCGGGAACCGGGACAGATAGTCAGCCTGACCCATAAGATCACCAGGGAGATGGCAAACCTGGAAGGAGAAAGGTTGAAGCTCCATGAACCATCTCAGAATTCTGATGTTAGTATCTTTATATCTCGAGAGCCAGGCAAGAAGAGCGTGGTCCGTATACAACAGGAAAGACCTTCCTAGGAGGTAATATTGTAAGCTTTTGATCGCCCACTTGATGGCGGGACACTCCCGTTCAATTATTGGATATTTCTGTTCCCGGGGAAAAAGCTTGCGACTAATAAAGACTACTGGGTGGCTTACGTCATTCCTATCCTTCTGAAAGAGTACGGCCCCCAGACCCACGTCTGAGGCATCTGTTTGCAGGTGGAACGGAAGATCAAACTCAGGACACTTTAAAACCGGTTGGGTAGTAAGACACCTCTGTAAGGTGTGGTAACTATGGGACTGTGCTGGGTTGAGACATGCAATATTTTTGGGCTGACCTTTCTTCAGGAGATCTGTCAGGGGAGCGGCCAAGGTGGAGTAGTGCGGTATAAATCTCCGATAGTACCCTACTAGGCCTAAAAATGAACGGATCTCTTTTTTCATAGTGGGTGTTTTTATGCGTAGAATGGCCTCTACTTTTTTCATTTGAGGTTTAATGATACCTCTCCCTATATAATATCCCAGGTAGGAGATTTCATTAAACGCTAGTCGGCTTTTGGAGGGATTGGCTGTCAGCCCTGCCTTTTGTAGGGCTGTAAGTATCTTGGTTAAATGAGACAAATGGTCATCCCAAGTTTCGCTATAGATAACGATGTCATCCAGATAGGCGGCTGCATATCTGGTATGAGGTCGTAGGATGGTATCTATGAGACGCTGGAAGGTGGCGGGTGCCCCATGTAACCCGAAAGGGAGAACATTAAAATTATATAGGCCTGAGGGAGTAGAGAAGGCCGTTTTTTCTTTATCCTCTTGTGCTAAAGGAATCTGCCAGTACCCTTTGGTCAAATCTAGGGTAGACATGTATTTAGCTTTTCCCAATTTCTCTAGGAGTTCGTCTACCCTTGGAAGGGGATACGTATCGAATTGGGATACGGTATTGACTTGTCTGAAATCAATACAAAAACGTATAGACCCATCCGGCTTTGGCACTAATGCCACCGGAGAACACAAGGGGCTTTGGGAAGGCTCTATAATACCCAGGTCTAACATCTTCTCTATTTAATTTTCTACCAGAACCTTCCTAGCTTCGGGGATACGATAGGGCCGTAACCGGACTATCTTACCAGGTTGAGTTATGATTTGATGTTGTACCAACTTGGTTCTACCCGGTATCGGGGAAAACACATGATTATGACCGTTGAGGAGTCGGGTTAACTGTCTGTTCTGTTGAAACGAAATTTCTGTATTTATCTGAGGTACCTCGTTTTCCATAGGGCGGTCAGTGGGACACCATCCTATTTCCAGTTCCTTAACCGTATTAACCAGACATCCAATGGTCTGGCCTCCCAGAGGTTCTTCCCATTTTTTTAGCAGATTGACATGAAAGATCTGAGACCTTTTGGGATTAGCCGTGAGTTGGACCTTGTAGGTAACAGGTGTTACCACTCCTATCACTTTATATGGTCCCTGCCATTTTGCCAACAGTTTGTTGTCGGAACTGGGGAGAAGCACTAACACCCTGTCTCCTTCTGTAAAGGTCCGCATTTGAGTATTCCTATCGTAATATCGTTTTTGCTTATCTTGGGCCCTCTCCATATGTCCCCTTATGTTTTCCCATACTGTTTGTAAGCGGGATTTTAAGTCACGGGTATATTCCAAGAGGGACTTTTCCACATCCTCCTCCTCCTCCCATAATTCCGCTGCCATGTCTAATAACATCCTAGGCTGTCGGACGAACAACAATTCAAATGGACTATGGCCCGTAGAAGCTTGTTCATGTGTCCTGATGGCGTATAACACTAACAGGAGTTTCCTATCCCAGTCCTTACCTGACTCTGAAATCGATTTCTTTAAGAGAGTTTTCAGGGTGCGGTTATATCTCTCCACCAACCCATCCGTTTGTGGATGATAAACCGCAGTCCTCAACTGTTTGATCCCCAGAAGTTGACATATCTGCGCCATCAAATTGGAAATGAACTGGGTACCTTGGTCTGTTAAAATTTCTCGGGGGAAACCTATTCGGGAAAAGAACCCTATCATGGCATTGGCAACACTCTTGGGGGGTCATTCTGACCTCGGCGGTAAAAGGCCCTTACCGCCGGTCAGAAGACCGCCATAACACCGCCGCGGCCGCGGTTAACCGCCACGGTCATTCTGACCCACAACGGCCAAACCTCCAAAATTCCGTCCTCCACTGCAGGCCGCCACATCAGCGGGCAGCGATAAACTGGAGATGACCAAACCTCGACCGTCACGCCAACAGAAATACGCCCATGCCATTACGACCCACGAATCCACGCGGCGGTCATTCAACCGCGGTATTCCATTGGCGGTACACACCGCCGCGGTCAGAATACACACACATCACCAAAACCCAGCCACATTGGACAATTTGAAATACACACACCTGATACACATACACACACCACTCCTACACAATCAACCAACTATAAAACACACACCCACATCACCCACAAACCCCTGCGACCAGAATTACTGAGAGAAGGAGAGAGAGACACAGCAGACAATTCAAAGCAAGACACACTGAGGCACACTACACCATCACACACACCACATAGTAGCACAAAGCACCACTCACCAACATACTTATCATCACATACACCACCCCACACCACACCCACACCACCCCATGGCACCCCAAAGGCACCCACGCTTTTCTGACCAAGAACTCCGGGTCATGGTGGAGGAAATCCTAAGAGTGGAACCCCAGCTCTTCGGCTCGCAGGTGCAGCACACCAGTATAGCTAGGAAGGCGGAGCTATGGCAGCGGATCGTGGACAGGGTCAACGCGGTGGGACAGCATCCCAGGAATAGGGAGGACATACGCAAAAGATGGAACGACCTACGGGGGAAGGTCCGATCGATGGTCTCCCGGCACAACATCGCGGTCCAGAAGACTGGCGGCGGACCCCCACCCACCCCTCCCGAATTCACATCGTGGGAGCAAGACGTCTTGAATATCCTGCATCCTCAGGGCCTCGCAGGAGTATCCGGAGGAATGGACTCTGGTAAGTCCAATCTCAACTACTATATCCCCCCCCACCCCACCAGCATGCCAACCCACACCCCCACCCTCACCCCCAACCCCCCAGCACACATCCTCCCTGACAATGTCTCACCAGCACAACTCACCCATCCCAACACCAACTCCTGCATGCCAACACAAATCATGGGCACCCATCACCTAAGCATGACCACTGCACTAACCCCCCCCCCCCAACTACCCTCACAACACCTCCCTCAAGGGAATGCCTGCACTGGGGGACAAGGGCACCCATAACACGCACGCTATTGCACACACAGAAACAATAACCAAACTCTCTCACCCCATGCAGGACCCGAACGACAACACACCAGCCAGGAGGGTCCAGAAGTGTCCATCCCACCCCCGGAACAGGCCCACACTGAGGATAGCAGCTCTGTCGACAGTGAACCTGATGACCAGCCCGGACCATCGGGGACCTCTGGGCAGTCGGTTCCCCTCAGGCAGCCACAGGCCACACCAGACCCGACCCCCTCTGCCAACACCAGCACAGCTCCCACCCAGCGGGCCCATGCCTCTGTCTCTAGGACAGCTCAATCAGCGGTGTGTCCGCCACTACAGGGCACCCAGGCTAACCCAACACCCCAACAACAACAGGGACCTGGGGGCAGTGGTAGCGGGCACACCGGCCAGGGGACAGAGGCCGGGGGAAACCGGGCAGCTCGGAGGGCTGCTGTGCGACAGGGGGGGGAGGAGAGGCCCAGGGAACCCACTCTCCAAGAGGCCCTCACCACCATCATGGGGCATACCACCACTCCCAAGAAACGATGGCGACGGTACTGGCCAGGTTCACTGAGATCCAGGCACAGCAGGAAGAACGCTACATGGGGTTCAGGGAGGAGCTGAGAATCATCGGGACCGCAATGGGGACCATCGTCCTGGCCCTCCACAGGATAGAGGACGCGTTGCTGGACCATGGTGCACCACACAGGGCCCCTGTCACTAGGCCGGACCAGGAACAGCCTACCACCTCCGCCGGCGCTAGTGGACAGGAGGTCCCAACACCTCGACAGCCCCCCAGAACCCCACCTCCTGCTGAAGAACAACCACCCCGTAAGAGGAGCCTGAGACCAAAAAAAACGACAGAGTAGGATGTCAAGACCCCCGCCAGCAGGACATACCCCCTCAAGTCTTCCCACTGTCCCACATTGCCACCCTGTCCAACCATGAACTGCCTATGCTCCATCCTTCCACAGGCAAAAGAACAATGCACCTGTGAGACTGAGAACTGGACTCTGCCATGGATATTCCTCCATCCCCACCCATCACACTTAGAATCACATGTACCGATATCTAGCACTGTAAATAAATCACATTTTGCACACAAATCTGTTTTGAGTCATGCTGTATTATTAACAAATGTATTACATATTACTGTTCAATTTCTGTTCTGTCAATTAGTCATGACAACATACCAATGTCAATACGCTGTATTTCATGGGCGAACCAAGCAGAAGTCAGGTACTGAGTCAGACAGCACTGAGAAGGGAAGGGAAAGGCAAAAATCAATGAAAAACATCTGTGGGGAAATACAGAATGTACAGATGCAGGAGGCTATAAGCAATTGTGAAATGGCGTGGGTGATTCTTACCTGGGTGTTACTGGAAATACTGTTGTATCACTCTGTCCCTATTGTCTGTGTCGTCCTCAGAGTCTTCCTCCTCTTCACTCTCCACAGGCTCCACGGCTTCTACAACACCACCATCTGGACCATCCTCCTGCAGGAAAGGCACCTGGCGTCGCAAAGCCAGGTTGTGGAGCATACAGCACGCCACGATGATATGGCACACCTTCTTTGGTGAGTACATTAGGGATCCACCTGTCATATGCAGGCACCTAAATCTGGCCTTCAGGAGCCCAAAGGTTCGCTCAATCACCCTCCTAGTACGCCCATGGGCCTCATTGTACCGTTCCTCTGCCCTGGTCCTGGGATTCCTCACTGGGGTCAATAGCCACGGCAGGTTGGGGTAACCAGAGTCACCTATTAGCCACACACGCTGTCTCTGTAGCTGTTCCATCACATAGGGAATGCTGCTATTTCGCATCACATACGCGTCATGCACTGACCCAGGGAACTTGGCATTCACATGGGAGATGTACTGGTCAGCCAAACAGACCACCTGGATATTCATTGAATGGTAATTCTTCCTGTTCCTGTACACCTGTTCATCGTCATTTGGGGGGACTAAAGCCACATGGGTTCCATCAATTGCACCAATGATGTTGGGGATGTGTCCAAGGGCATAGAAATCAGCTTTCACTGTAGGCAAATCACCCTCCTCTGGGAAAATGATGTAGCTCCGTATGAGTTTCATCAGGGCAGACAACACTCTGGATAAGATCTTGGAAAACATAGGCTGAGACATCCCAGATGACATGGCCACTGTTGTCTGGAATGAGCCAGTTGCAAAGAAATGGAGGACTGACAGAACCTGCACCAGAGGGGGAATTCCTGTGGGTTGGCGGATGGGGGACATCAGGGCTGGCTCCAGCTGGGCACACAGTTCATGGATGGAGGCACGGTCAAGTCGGTATCGTAGTATTATATGGCGTTCTTCCATTGTCGACAGGTCCACCAGCGGCCGGTACACGCGAGGATTCCTCCTTCTCATCGCTAGTCCCAGCGGACGGTGCCTAGGAAGGAGAATATGGAGTACAGAGTCAATCCACTCACAGGTACGTACAACACAGCTTGCACAGTACAGGTAAATGTATGGTTTGATATGTTTGTATGTGTGCCATTGCAAGGCCTAGGCCTGTGTGACGCATTAGAAATTAAGCCATGTGGGCCCTTGAAATGGCCGATGCCTGACCTGTGAAGTGGGACAATGGGATGTGAGGTCACTGCGCTGGCGGGGCGCACCGTGGCGGTAGGCGGTCGAAGACCGCTGTGCGAAGACGCATTGGTTAACATTGAAGCCTATGGGTTTCAGGAGCCAATTTTCTATCAGCTCAATCATTCGAGACCTGATCATCCACAGGAGAGGACCTATACTGCAAGTGCTGCTGTGAACTCGGTCTGGAAGTGACAATGGCTGCTGCGACTGGGGAAAGGGCCCCCGCCTTCAGTTCAGAAGAGTTGGAGAAGCTCGTGGACGGGGTCCTCCCCCAGTATGCGCAACTGTACGGTCCTCCAGACCAACAGGTGAGTACACTCAGTGCACATTGAATGGGTTATGCCTGTGTGGAGGGGGGGGGATGTAAGTTGGTGGGGTGTGGAGGGAATGGGGAGTGCAAGGCACGACAGATGAGAGAATGGGAACCATGACAAGGTTGGGGAGGGGGGGGCATGTACTCCAAACATGCAGATATGTGACGGTTTCTCTTTCCCACCCTGTACATGTCAAACAGATGAGCGCCCACCAGAAGATCGATATTTGGCGTGCCATCGCCGAGGAAGTCCGGAACTTGGGGGTCCAAAACAGACGGGGCACCCACTGCCGCAAGAGGTGGGAGGACATCCGCTGCGGAACGAGGAAG
This sequence comes from Pleurodeles waltl, assembly GCF_031143425.1. NCBI lineage: Eukaryota > Metazoa > Chordata > Amphibia > Caudata > Salamandridae > Pleurodeles > Pleurodeles waltl. Next base: position 1,096,969,061 of record NC_090437.1, read on the forward strand.
ACCGCAGAAACACTGCTGGGGATGGCCTCCCGACCTAGGAGGGGTGCCAGTCGCACCATGACCCCCCTGATGTCCCGGATCCTGGCGGTGGCCTACCCTAATTTGGATGGGCGCTTGAGGACAGCACAGCAGACACAAGGGGGTGAGTATCCGCACATTCTCCCATCTCTATGCGCATTGGATGCGTCTGGGGGGGGGAGGAGGGCTGTGGGTGACATTAGGCCCGGGCGCTCTCTGTAGTGTAGTCCGCTGCCTTAGGCATGGCCCTGTGCCCCCGCCCCCCACCTCTGTAGGGTGCCAAGTGCAGCTACCCATGCTCCAGCATCACCCATGTGCGCGTGTGTTGTCCCTAGACCTGTTTGCCTAGTCAGAGGTACTGAGTAGTGTACCCCAAGTTCGCGACTTAGTGCACGAGGCACCTGTGTCTGTCCTCTCCGCAAAGGGTATTACTAAGGCATGCACTCAACTTTGTTTAATTTCTCCCCCCACCCTAAATCTTTGTCTTCTTGTGTTTTAGCATCATCCGGCGGAGGAGATTTGGCGTCGGAGCAGGAGGGAGCTGCAGGTCACCAGGCCCCGGTGGGCACTGACACAGACACCGAGGGCACCAGTGATCCGGAGGGCGAGGGGAGCACCACAACGGGGGCCGGTGGAGACACCAGCGACACGGACACGTCCTCGTTTGGGAGCTCCCTGGCGGGGGCGGCACCATCTGTGCCCCCCGCAACAACAGGTACAGCCGCCACCCAGCGCACCAGCACCGCCCTCCCAGCAGCCCCTCAGTCTTCGCTCCGTGGCCGCTCGGCCAGGAAGGCGCGCGTCTCCTTCGCCCCAGGCACCTCAGCCCCTGCCTCTGTTACCCCTGCTGCCCTCAGTGCAGAGCTCATTGACCTGGTGAGGACGCTCATTGTTGGGCAGACTACCCTTCTGAATGCCATCCAGGGGGTGGAAAGGGAGGTGCATCGGAGCAATGCCTACCTGGAGGGCATTCATTCGGGTCAGGCTGCCCATCAACGAGCGTTCACTGCTCTGGCCTCAGCACTGACGGCAGCCATTGTCCCTGTCTCCAGTCTCCCTCTTCTATCTGCCTCCACCCTTTCTCTGTCTCCTGTACCTCAACCTATCCCATCCACACCATCAGACCAGCCTGCACACACCTCAACACCCAAGGCCAGCTCATCCAAACATAAGCACCACAGAAAACACAAGCATTCACCCAAGCAACACACAGATGCAGACATATCAACAGTCACTACCACCTCTGTGTCCCCGTCCTCCTCGTCTCCCTCCTCCCTCCCTGTGACGTCTACACTCACACCTGCATGCACCCCAACATCAGCCAGTTCTTCCACCACCAGCAAACCCTCCACTACAGTCCGCACACCTGCAGTCACCACCCCCACTGGCATTTACACGTCCCCTGTGTCCTCTCCCACTGTGTCTGTCACCCCCTCTTCCAAGACACATAAACGCAGGCAGACACCCAAACAACAGCCAACCACCTCACCACAGCCTACGTCCCAGTCACCTGCACCCAAGGACAGCACACCTGGCTCTCATACATCCACATCCTCTTCCTCCACTTCTCTCACCACTACTCCTACCCCTTACCTTGGTCCCAAGAAAAATTACCTCTCCACTTTTGACCTCTTTCCCTCCCCCGACCCACCCCCTCCAACTGGGAAAAGTCCCAAGGGCACCTCAGCCACCACCAGCCCAACTACTACAGTGCAAGTGGTGCATGGCATGTGGAGTCCACCCTTTGGCGGCAGTAACACTTCGGTGAGCAGCAAGGGGACAGCCAGCCCCCCCCAGGCAAGAGGACCCGGAAATTGAAGGGCCGCCGTGAGCGGACAGAGACGGCTGCCCCCAAGGAGGTGACTCCGGCCACTTCACCGGCCACAGCAGCCAGGGGAGGCAAGGGCCCGAGAGCCCCATCTAAGGAGCGGAAGGACAGCAGGGCGGAGAGGACAACCACCAGGTGCGCGGAGCAGGAGGGCCCCACAAGCCCCATCCCGGCTGCAATGGACAACACCAAAGGGCCCAGGACTCACTCCCCGAAGGGGCCTGACACAGCACGGTCGGAGGGCGACTGAGCAGGGTGTCCAGGCCAGGTATGACTCCCTTGACATCCTGCAAGAGCACCGCTGAAGAGGGCCCCGCCGTGAAGACAGGTACCGCTGAAGAGGGCCCCGCCGTGAAGACAGGTACCGCTGAAGAGGGCCCCGCCGTGCAGAAGAGCACCGCTGAAGAGGGCCCCGCCGTGAAGACAGGTACCGCTGAAGAGGGCCCCGCCGTGAAGACAGGTACCGCTGAAGAGGGCCCGCCGTGAAGACAGGTACCGCTGAAGAGGGCCCCGCCGTGCAGAAGAGCACCGCTGAAGAGGGCCCCGCCGTGCAGAAGAGCACCGCTGAAGAGGGCCCCGCCGTGAAGACAGGTACCGCTGAAGAGGGCCCCGCCGTGAAGACAGGTACCGCTGAAGAGGGCCCCGCCATGAAGACAGGTACCGCTGAAGAGGGCCCCGCCGTGCAGAAGAGCACCGCTGAAGAGGGCCCCGCCGTGAAGACAGGTACCGCTGAAGAGGGCCCCGCCGTGCAGAAGAGCACCGCTGAAGAGGGCCCCGCCGTGCAGAAGAGCACCGCTGAAGAGGGCCCCGCCGTGAAGACAGGTACCGCTGAAGAGGGCCCCGCCGTGAAGACAGGTACCGCTGAAGAGGGCCCCGCCGTGCAGAAGAGCACCGCTGAAGAGGGCCCCGCCGTGAAGACAGGTACCGCTGAAGAGGGCCCTGCCGTGAAGACAGGTACCGCTGAAGAGGGCCCCGCCGTGCAGAAGAGCACCGCTGAAGAGGGCCCCGCCGTGAAGACAGGTACCGCTGAAGAGGGCCCCGCCGTGAAGACAGGTACCGCTGAAGAGGGCCCCGCCGTGCAGAAGAGCACCGCTGAAGAGGGCCCCGCCGTGAAGACAGGTACCGCTGAAGAGGGCCCCGCCGTGAAGACAGGTACCGCTGAAGAGGGCCCCGCCGTGAAGACAGGTACCGCTGAAGAGGGCCCCGCCGTGCAGAAGAGCACCGCTGAAGAGGGCCCCGCCGTGAAGACAGGTACCGCTGAAGAGGGCCCCGCCGTGAAGACAGGTACCGCTGAAGAGGGCCCGCCGTCTCAAGCACCGCTCCGCTGGCCCTTCCTGTCAAGCACCGCTCCGCTGGGCCCCGCCGTCTCAAGCACCGCTCCGCTGGGCCCTTCCTGTCAAGCACCGCTCCGCTGGGCCCCGCCGTCTCAAGCACCGCTCCGCTGGGCCCTTCCTGTCAAGCACCGCTCCGCTGGGCCCTTCCTCTCAAGCACCGCTCCGCTGGTCCCCGCCGTCTCAAGCACCGCTCCGCTGGGCCCTTCCTCTCAAGCACCGCTCCGCTGGGCCCTTCCTGTCAAGCACCGCTCCGCTGGGCCCCGCCGTCTCAAGCACCGCTCCGCTGGGCCCTTCCTGTCAAGCACCGCTGGGCCCCGCCGTCTGAAGCACCGCTCCGCTGGACATCGCCATGTCATGCACCGCTGCGCTGGGTCCCGCCGTCTCAGGCACTGTTTATGGTTCACTGTGCTCACCATGCCTCCTCCTTGACCAGTGGACTCTGTAATCCACCTGAGAGACTGTGGCTTTGCACTCCCCAGGATGGTACAGTGGGCAATCCACCCACTGTAGAGACATTGAGAGACTGTGGCTTTGCACTCCCCAGGATGGTCCAGTGGGCAACCCACTCACTGCAGAGACTTGAGAGACTGTGGCTTTGCACTCCCCAGGATGGTACAGTGGGCAACCCACCCACTGCAGAGACTTGAGAGACTGTGGCTTTGCACTCCCCAGGATGGTACAGTGGGCATGGTGGCTCCTCGTGGATCTGGCGTCGTGGACTCATGTGGCTGTGGTGGCCACCCCTTCCCTTCCCCCTGAGGTGCCTGTAGTTTTGACATCGGATGCCCCTGCAGTGTTCTCTCCAAAGGACTCAGGTCTCGTGTGTGGGCTTGTTAGATTCGTAGGATGTGCAGGACTTGTTACTTCAGTGATACACTGATGTGTATGTATTTTTGGTTTTTGTAAATATTTTTTACGGTTGCTCAATTATTTCCAGGTTCTTTTTTTGAACATGAAAATGTATTCAAAATTTGGTTGTGTCATTGTATTTCTTAAGGGTGTTTGTGTGGTGTCACTGTGACTTCCTGCTCTGCATTGGTGTGTACATATTGGTGGGGTGGGGGGGTCGCATATGTATATGCCCGTAACCTCTCTTCCTCCCCCCTCCCGTGTGTCGTAGGTGCAGTACTCACCGTTGACGTCTGCGCCGGAGTTCGTACTCGTGGTAGATGAGCAGGTAGACGAGAGCAGGTATGATGTTCAATTCGGGTTCCATGCTGTCCGGATTCCGCGTGGAGTGTCTCAAGGTGAGCGTTTTCCATTGGAAATGTCTGTTTCCGCCGTGTTTTTATCGGCGGTGCTCCCGCCCCGGAAAAGGTGGCGGATTGGTGGGTCGTGATAGGGTGGGCGGTACATTGTCTGCCGCCTGGCTGTTGGCGGTGACCGCCGCGCTGTTTGTTTGTTCCGCCGTGGCGGTCGGAGTGTTAATGCGGCGGGCTGTGTTGGCGGTTCCCGCCAGGGTCAGAATTGCCTTTTTTTGACCGCCGGCCTGTTGGCGGGTTGGCCGCCGCTTTATCACCGACCGCCAGGGTTAGAATCACCCCCTTGGTGTTAATACTGGTGATGGGGATGGCCTCGGGGTATCTGGTGGCGTAATCTACCAATACTAGTATATAACGGTAGCCTTTAGAAGAAGATAGGAGAGGACCTACAATGTCCATTCCTATTCTTGAAAAAGGTATGTCAATAATGGGAAGGGGCTACAATAGGGCTCTTCTCTTTGGACCAGGATCGATCAATTGACATTTAGGGCATTGCTGACAGAATTTTCTAATCTGTGAAAAGACCCCGGGCCAGTAGAACTTCCTCAACAGGTACTCTTCTGTTTTCTCCCTCCCATAGTGACCACCCCCCGGCTGACTGTGAGCTAGGTGTAGGACCTGCTGCCTATAAGGTTCGGGAACTAGTAGCTGTTTCTTTTCTTCTCTATTATTGCCAGTAATTCGATATAATAGATTTTTAACTATCGTAAAAGACGGACCCTTCTCGTTGTGGGTTCGGGGTCGGGCACTTTTCCAGGCATTGATCAAACTCGGATCTTCTCTTTGACAACTGCGGAAGGGGGGAAGGCCAGTAAGGGTAAGGACCTGTGTAATTACCCTATCGGGGCTCGAGCTTCCTTGTACATAGGATTTCCTTGCTTCTCTTTTTTCCCTTCTAGTAGGTTTGTATCGATCAACCGGAGGTTGTATTTGTAGGTTAGAGAAGGGAGCGCTCTTCCACCAGGTACTCATGTCCTCTGTGTTTCTTGTACTATCCAGAAGTACCGAAAAGTCTTTGAAATCTGTTCCTATGATGGCTTCTTCAACCAATCGTTCAACCACCCCCATCCTTATGGGGGTCTCTTTTCCTTCCCATGAAAGGGTAGCCCAGATTAGGGGATATTCTCTTGTTTCCCCATTTATACAACAAATGGATACAGTAAGTCCCGGAGTGAAGGTAAATCTGCCCTAATTACGGACTGACTGCACTCTGAGTCGATGAGGGCCACTGTTAATCTCCCATTGATAAAAAGTTCCTTCTTATATTGGGTTTCTTTTCCCCCTGTAAAGAAGACTCTCCCCCTAGTAACACCTATTTCCATCGGTTCTGGTTTCTCAGATTTCAGGGGACAAACCCGGGCGATATGGCCCCACTCCCCACAACTAAAACATTGAGGTTGTTGTACATATGGTCTCTCAGGCCTTCGCGCTTTTCCGGGGTCCTCTGCTGTTCTTCACCCCAGGGACAAGGTTTGTCCGAGGTTCTGTCGGATGGGTTTAGGCGGTGTGCGTAGGAGGGGTGTCTTGAACTCGATGGAGCGGTGAAAGGCACAGGCTAACTCAATGGTGATGTTCGTATCAGCGCTCGGGTGTTGTTTGATCCAGTTGCGGGTATTGGTGGGTAGGGCGTCTAGATATTGCTCCAAGAGGACAACTTCAATAATATCTTCCCTATTAGTCCCAATGGGTCCTAGCCATTTGAGACCCAAATCTTTAATCTGAAAGTATAGTGCCCTGGGATTTTCGGAGGGTCCCCGCTTGGCTTTCCTAAACCGGACCCGGTAATGTTCTGTGTCAAAGCCCACCCGCTCCAGGATACTCTTTTTAATGTCCTGATAGGGTGTTGTTCCGCCTCGGTTTACCGCTTGATAAGCCGCTTGGTGAGTTCCAGTTAATAAAGGAGCGATATACTGGCCCCATCTATCCTGAGGCCAGGTGGCGGAAGTGGCAACGCGCTCAAAGTTGGTAAAAAAGGCATCCGGATCTTCACCTTCCTGATACCTCTGTAAGACAGAGCTGGGCACGTTCGGGTGTACCCGGGTGGCCGCAATAGTATCCGTGAGGGTTTTTAGTGCATTCTCATGTACCAATTGATTATTGGCCATAATAGTGGCCTGACTTTTGAGGGCACTTTGGAGTGCCTCCCTCTCCACTTTTGCTTCTTTCTGCTGTTCCTCCCACACGATTTGCAGGTGTCTTTGTCCCTCAGCTAATTACTGCATCATGTCTGCTATCGTGGGAGTACCCTCCATGGTCTCAATCTAGTTAGCGCCTATTCCAAAATCCCACTTCTGACTCCACTGTAATAGGTTCTTTATCTCCGGTGGGAGAGATATTGGAATAATTAGATAGGCGCCAGTTTGAGGGGATAAGTGATTTATTTAAACTCAATTAAGGTTGAATTTTATCCTTTCTCTTTTTTCACAGAGTAACTTCCTGTTAGGGTCGTTCAACTCCTTGTTCTCTCTTTCAGGGTTCTTGTCACGGTCCCACTGGGGTATGATCCTGATTTGGAAGACGTCTGGTCTTTCCAGTATGGATGTCGCCCAGGTTCCCCAAAATAAAAAGGAGAATGGAAAAACAGGTAAGTGTATAGGTAAAGTAAGATCTATATAGGGTTAATAGGGGGCGTGAGGATAGGTACACGTGAGGGTTGTGTTGGGATAATTTTAATTACAATGGTGAGCGTCGCCTTCCCGTGATATGTCTAGTTTCTATCTCCTGTTGAGTTTTCTCTCTCTCTCTTTTCTCTTTCCTGGATTTCCCCGTGAGGTTAGGGAGGAGTATGGTTAATAGGGTTCCCTTGTATTATAGGGTTTCCCCTTCCTGGCAGGACCTCCCCGCTATCCTCCCCGCTATCCTCCCCGTATTCCTTCTTAGTTCCCCCGTTCCCCTTAACCACTCTGGTAGGAATCCCCAGTCTCTGTACGAACGTACCTGTAGGGGCCACGCCCCTCTGGGGACGTGGCCGGCAGGTCCGCGGTCTCCCGACTTCACTTCGGTGGGGGCGGGAGGCGCCCTGTGGTTTCTCTCCTTCTCCCGCGTTGTTGCTCTCGCGTCGGACTTGGTTTCGTCGGTCCTCGTCTCCTGGTTTCCGTCTTCTCTGCTCCGCGTTTCTCCCGTCTCTCTGCGCTCCTCCGTCTCTCGTCCGTCGTTCTTTTCACCTCTGGTCAAGACGCCTTCTGCGTCTGACGTCACGCCTCCGGGGCTCTCTCGAGTGCCCTGGGGGTATGCCTTACGGCCCCTGTGGCCGTACTTGGTCCGGCGAGTCGACGGACGTCCGGCTACAATGTGAAAGAAGGATATTTAGTGTACTGAAAAATAGTACGCGAAAACTAATGTGAGAACCAAAAAATTGTACCACAGTTGTTTAATTCACAAGAAAAATCTCTGTACATAGAAGAGCCATTCTCATTCAATTTGCTTTGTGTGCAATGAGTAATTGACTTTTTCTAAAGTGCTTTAAAGAGATAATAGGTTACATATATTACCCACTAAACTATACCATGTGATTTTTCTATATCAACAAATTGTGCTATCTGCGAAACACACTGTCAGGTATGAACACCATAGATATAGTTGCTTCACATATAACATGGGTTGAGTAACAGTAGAGACAAGTTTTTCCATGAACAGCTGTGTACAGATCAAAGACTGTGATTAGTAAAGCCTTTAGACATCATAATTTTGGATGCAGTAACAAATTCCTTGGATACTTATCAAAACTTTGATCAGCTTCATCCTAGATACATCAATATGTTAATTAGAATCATTTATAACTAACAAGCAGTTTCTAACTGCATTTTTAAAACAAAAGTGCTAATAATCATGTCAGCTGAAATACATTTTATTATATTTTAAAAGACTGTTGGTCTCACACCCACTGGAATCTAATACTAAATACAAGAACCTAAACATGCCCAACACTAGCAACCTTTCAAAGAAATGTTTGTCATTCTTGAACTATGGGGAAAATCATGTTGATTTTGCAAAAAAACACATTAGTACTCTGTGTGCCAGACTATATTTTATAAAGTGCAGAAACTGCACAAAAGTATCAGTCACACATCATTTTGACTCACTATTCAAAGGGTGTAACAAAAAATGAAACCTTATTGGAACCATAATGTAAGTATATTTCCATAGAAAAAGGCAAGACCTTAGTGATTGTCACACTTACTTAGCAGAATGACAACCCATATAAAGAATATACACAATATTATTGTTGAACAGCTATCTCATTTACTAATAACATTTAATTTTATAGAAATTTGGGTCACAAGATATGAGATAGGAGTTTATTTTCCATGGCAATCTCTGTTTGAATGAAAGGCAAGTATCATTATCTCTGTCCATCCAGATATAGTTTTCAAAGACTGTGCAGTGAACTTACCTAATTCTCTCTCTCTCTCTCTCTTATGGAAAATGATGGTGACTGTAATGTATGTTTTCCCTGAAAATAAAATCTGTCCTGATGTAAAGTTGAAAATTTCTGTTTTGATTTTAGTGCCCTCTGCTCTACACCTTTGTAGTACTAAGATGACATATTTATTGCTGCGATCAACAGTTAAAGTTGATAGAAGTTCTGCTCCAAGGCCTGGAAATATATTATTTTGTACAGCTTTCTTTTTTACTTTTTCAAATGGCACTATTTTACAATCTGGTATGGTTACATACACAAATCTCTGTGAGTGAATGTAAGTTGCTGTGGTATATTGGCAATTTTCACCGTCGGGTTACCATGAGTAGCTTATTCTAAAGAAATCATTCATTGGTATTTGCTCACTTTCTAGCATGTCTAAAAATACCATTAGAAATTCTTGAGCATCTTCTTGAGAATTTAGAGTAAATCGTGTGACACAAGTACATACGTCAACATAATCATGTATACCTTATGTGGAGTGACAAGCATCTTTCTGATCACACACTGTCCTCAGGAGAGTGGCTAGAGATCTACATTAATTTTTTCTGCATTGATGGATGTAACACAAAGAGAACATTCAGAACTGCATTGCAATAACACTTAATTCCACATGCATTGGAGATCTGACATCCAACCATTTCTGCGTCCACTTTGATATTTTTCAATAACTTTGATTTTATATTCTCCTGTTTTTGGCCTTTCATTTCCTTACATTCTTTACTGAGTTTACATTTGACACAGATGGCATGCTTTTCATCGATTGGTAGATTGTCCAAAATGAGGGGCATAGAGACTTCTCAATTGGTTATGCTCTCTAGCACACGTGTCTGAATTTACTTTGCTTTCATCAAAGTCTACAAGGTGTAGCCCTGAAAATAACCTGACACCCAGCAGTGTAACATAGTACATCTCCTCTTTGAAACTGTTTTGGCCTACATTTATAAGTGCTACATCCAGACTTAAACCTTGAGATTTATGGATGGCAACAGCTAAGGCCAAGCATAGGGAAAACAGTTCTACGTGCACATACACATGTTTCTCTAATAGGAACCTAGCACTACACCTACCTATTTGTTTTTGTTCCTTCATATGGTTGAATCTTTTTGAAGTGTACTCAAAATCACTTTTACTGGAATATGTGATGAGGGCTGTCATTTTCCATCCTACACATTCAGATTACGACACAAAATGATTCTAGAGTATTAACAGAGGCTTAGATTTTTCATTAAACCTATTGTTTGAGACACTGATTTCTCTAGTCCACCCAAGTGGTGTTACTACTGATTGATATAGTGGTAAATTTAAGCCTTGATCTTCCATCGTGTCTTTATATAGAAGATGAAAAATCTCATTTTTCTCCAACATGAGCATTTCTGTACTGAATTATGCACACTCTTCCATTGTTGGCATGAGCCACATAATCTGTTTGTAATGTTTAAGGAGCTCCTCCATTACTACTCCGATAGACTTGTATTGTTGGTAAAGAGTTGTTACACTATGACTCTCAAGAACCAACTTTGCTTTTTCAAAGATACCTATTCTATCATCCTTCAGTACATTTCCATACTCCATATCTGCAGCCTGTGTCACATTTCTAATTAGTTCTTTGTAATGGAAACTTAACCAAATGTTAACATTTCCAATGCTTTTTAAAGAGTTCTCAGTTTTCTCATGGAGCAGTTTTTTAAAAAACTGGCAGACCTTTCACAGCTCCAAACACTATAACATGTTTGCCTCCAAACAGAGCATCACAGTTTGTTCTCAGAACTTCTTGCATTCTCAGTTGAACAAATGCTAGCATTAAGTTTGAAACCATGTTAACCTGATCTAAAATCAGTACTTTCAATTTCTTCCTATGAACCCTAGATACTTCATGAGAAGCATCGCTGGAAATGATTGATATTCCACATTGTTGCCATGCTCCACTGGCAAGATCAGAAATCAATGCAATGTAATATTGTTTCTATTTTGTGCAGCTAATGCAGTTGGTGCTATCACGAAACAAGACAAGGTTGCAAGGTGTCTTTTTATGGATAAGTGCAGTAAGCACTTTTATCAGGAAACGCTTTGACAGTGTCTGCTTGTCCATTAACATACAAAAGTGTAGGTTTGTATGTGGTAGATGTACATTCAGAATTCCATGATCCACTGATATAGTAATTTCTTGGAAATCTATAGTTGCTCTTCATTGAGTTGAGCTACTAAATTGTCTAAGTCAATAGATTTAGCGGCACATTTATCAAAACGTCACAAAGGTCTACCACTTATGGCAAATGAGGGAATCTGTTAAAATCCATTGGTGTGGTGTGGAAATACCTAAACACCACTCACGGGCTAAATAAAATAATTCTCTCTTATCTGCACTTTGATAACCTTGTTTCTGGTGGTTGAAAAGACTAGCCTTATTGTGCGTCACTAAGAAACCACAAGACACAGAGGCAACAAACTTACAATGTTTCCTTCAACATTTTTTCTTTATGTGTAAAACTGAACTACCTCAGAGGTTTTTCACAATGTCTGCTATCATGATCAGAGTGTGCAAGATAGTCAATCTCATTAAAAGACTTGAATACTAATACTCCATTAATAGAAGCAAGGCCTGAACCAATCCTTACAACGGATTTGGACTTCCCATATAAAGTAGTTGAACTTAGTCGGTCACATGCCACATACAAACTTAGGGTCTTATGTACGAAAGTTAATGTTTGCCATTTCCAAGCAGCAATTTTGTAGAAATTGCTATTTGGAAATTGCAAAATGAGAAGTACTTAGGAGAGTATTCCTCTAATAGTGATTTCTTCAAATTCACATTTACAAATAGGAAATTTCCTATTTGAACACCGCACAGATGTGATTTCCAAACAAGGAATCGCATTTATGAAAACTCTCATTTTGGATGAAGAATGATGACTTAAGAACCAGGAAGTTTAGAAGTTCAGGGTGTGGCCACAACCCAGAACCCATAGAAGGTGTTGGAAGGAAGTAGTGCTCCTTCTGGCAATGGAAATCTAGATTCTGAAGCACACAATGTTCAAGGAAGATGGGGACAAGTACCCAGGCAGTGGGAAGCGCAAAGTAAAATCTTCTGAGAAGGAGCTGGAGCTGTTAACAGAAGACTGTATGGCACACATGACCAGCTTTTTGGGAACGCAGCATTTTCTGTTCCTGACACCCATAAAACCAAATAAAAAAATGGAGAAGGTCAAGTCACTTGGTGTCACCCATAAAACCATACCAGAGATTAGGAAACACCGGTATTACCAAAGAGAAGGTGGCCAGGCGGGTGGCTGAGGCTCATGGCACAGGTGGTGGACCCTCCAAACATCTTCCTCTCACTCCAGTGGAATCACTGATTGAGGGGATGCTTGAACCTGACAGTGTAGTGGGAGTGTCAGACATTGACAACTGCAATCCTGCAGGCTCCAGCCAAAATAGGTCATTTTCCTGTCAATTTCTTCCTGTAGCATATTGTTTGTAGGTCCTCAAGTACATCATCTTAGGTAAAAAAAAAAAAAAAACTCCACAGAGATGTGTGCTGTACTTTTGCAATGCATTATGGGAGTTGTAATGCATCTTTAGTTACATTGTCTACTGTATGCTAATAATACAACTACACAAAGCTATAGATAATCTTGAGGGTTATCGTCATTACTAATATTATTTCTCCTTTTATTCTCTCTTTTCTCTCGTCTACTTAAGGCTGTCTTTTCCTTATTGCCTGTCTATATGTTCTCTTTGAAAAGAGGCTTCTTTTAACCAACTGTCCTCCTTGTCGTAGGGAGTGATGCTGTCTAGTAGCTCCCTGAAAGAAGCATAGTCGGTGCCAATAATCACATCTTCAGCTAGATGTGGCATGCCCCCCACTGCAAGTGGTTCATCAAAATCGCTCCAGTTGATTCAGATCTCAGCTGCTGGATATGGTTTGCAGTTACCATGGACGCACGTAATAAGGATGGTTTTCCCCTCCTTCCATTCTTGGGGACGTATTCTTTCTCTCCTTATAACTGACGGTTTACAACCCGAGTCCACCAGTACTTGAGTGATGTTCTGGTATACTTTCATTGTTTTCATAAATCTAGGGACATCACAATCGGTACACAGGTTCCAAATTCTAGTAAAACCTACTTCCATAGGCTTGGGACAGGGGGCTTATGTGGGCAATTTTCTTGCTATGTGGCACCATTCGCCGCAGTTTTAGCACTGGGGTCCTTGGTTATAATATTTGTCGGGTGGTCAGATAGAAGGGAAAGGCCCTGGGTAGTGTTTGGTGCACTGTCTGGTAGGCAAATTAGCTTTCCCATGCGGGGAAAGGATCAGAGATGCTCTTAAATGTGAAGGCTTAACCTCAGAGGTGCAATGAAACGTACAGGCCAGATTAATAGCCATTGTGACAGTTACATCGGATGCTGCCTATTCCAATTACAGGTGGCTCCAGGAAGGGCCTTCAAGGATTGCTCCAACATGATGTTATTCATGATATCTTCTTTGGTAAAGGTAGCCGGTTTTAGCCATCGTAGTGCCACGTCTTGTACCTTATGAAGCAAAGCTCTGGGGTTTTCCGGAGAGCTCCATTTTATTTTTTGGAACTTAGGAACATACTTAAGAGCGCCTCCTTGCACCACATTAACATAATTATTTTTGATGCTAATGTGGCCCAATGAAGACAAAATCCCCGAGCCATATTTACAAAGTGGCGCAATGCATGCATTGCGCCACTTTGTAACCCTTTGTGCTACGTTATACCCGCGCCAGGCATAATGTATGCAAAAGGGACATTCCCCCATTAGGGAGGCTAAAAAAATAATGCTTAGAAATCTAACAGATTTCTTTGCATCATCTTTTGGGCACATTTAGGGGCATATTTATACTTTTTGGTGCAAAACTGCTCTAAGACAATTTTACACCAAAAAGTTGAGCTCCTGCTTGCGCCATTCCTGAGCACCAGCCCAACACCATTTATATGAAATGATGCAAGCCGGTGCAAAGGGTGGTCTTGTGTAAAAAAATAAAATAATGTTACACGGATGGGGCTGGCGGTACGTGAGAAGGGGGTTTTGCACCAAAAAATGACCTTAGCCTGGTTAGAGTAAAAAAAGATGACTCTAACAAGCCTAGAGTCATTTTGTGATGCAAAACCATCCATACCACATGATTCCTGTCTTAGAAGAGACAGGAGTCATGCCCACCACCCCAATGGCCAGCACAGGGGACCAGTGTCCCCTGGGCTTGGCCATTGCACCCTGTGCCAGGCAAGGGGCCCCAAGTTTGGCCCCGATGGCACTTTAATTAAAAACAAATTACTTACCCATACTTACCCTACTTATCTGGGATGAGGTTCCCCATCCTCCGGTGTCCCTCTGGTGCGGGTGTGGGTGGGGGTGTTCCTGGGGCTTGAGAAGGGCACCTGTAGACCCATTCAATGGTGTTTAACCATGGAAATGGGTCCACAGGTCCCTTAACACCTGGTCTGACCCAGGTGTTAAATAATGGTGCACCATTTTTAAATGGGAATGGCTACCTTCCATCTCATTTACGCAAGGTAGGTTCACGCATTTAAAAAATGGTGCAAACTCCAATATTTTGACATTAGATATGTCTAACATCAAAATATAAATATTGAGTTAGTTTTGTGGCAAATTTTCATCTAAACAATGACACAAATTTGGCGCAAATGGGGTGTAAATATGCCCCTTAATGCCTGTTCAGAGCTGGTGTGAAAAGCAGACACACCATTGATTACAATGGGCTTCAATGAGCTTTGAAGGATTAGCGTCAACATTTGTGATGCTAATCCTACAAAGCACCGGACTAGCATCAAAACTTCTGATGCTTGTCCCCTACCTACCTCAATGGTGCATCATATTTTAAATACGGCGCACATGTGGTGGCGTTAGGGTGGCGATAAAGGGTGCAAGAAAAGTGGCGATACATGCCCCTAGGTGTCCCTTGGAGGTAGTAGTGTTGGTCTTGCCATTCGCTGCTGCTGGTCCAGATGACCCTCCTCTCTGGGGAGGAGAGGGCACACAGGTGTGGAGACTGGAGTGGTAGTAGCAGGCTCATCCTGTGGCAGGGTCTCCCTGTCTGGGGTTGGCCAGATGTTGAGGGACCAAAGACAGGGGCAGATGGACTGGGAAAAGCCCTGTGCATAGTGTGATAAATGTCGTACATTACCCAGTCAAGGAACACAAATTGGAATTGATGCTCTGCATCAACGTATTGTTCTTTCTCTGCACCTACTTGGGGCCGTATTTATACTCTGGTTGCGCCGAATTTGCGTCGTTTTTTTCGACGCAAATTCGACGCTAAACTAACGCAAACTAACGCCATATTTATACTATGGCGTTAGACGCTTTGGGCGCCAAAGAGCCCGGAGTGGGCGTCATTTTTTAGCGTGAACCCCTTCCTTGCGTTAATGATATGCAAGGGAGGCGTTCCCGTCTTAAAAAATGACTCCCAGGCCTTTACGTGGTATTTATACTCCCGGGCAAAAATGACGCCCGGGAGTGGGCGTGGCCAAAAACGGCGCATTTGCGCCGCTTTTTAACGCCTGGGTCAGGCATGGCGTTAAGGGACAAGTGGGCTCAAAATGAGCCCAGAGTGCCCTCCCCTGCCCCCAGGGACCCCCCCTGCCACCCTTGCCCACCCCAGGAGGACACCCAAGGACGGAGGGACCCACCCCAGGGACATTCAGGTAAGTTCAGGTAAGTATTTTTTTTTTTTTTTTTAATAATTTTTTTGGGCATAGGGGGGCCTGATTTGTGCCCCCCTACATGCCACTATGCCCAATGACCATGCCCAGGGGACAGAAGTCCCCTGGGCATGGCCATTGGGCAAGGGGGCATGACTCCTATCTTTACAATGATAGGAGTCATGTTGATGGGGGATGGGCGTCGAAAAAAAATGGCGCAAGTCGGGTTACGACGATTTTTTAGCGTCAACCTGACTTGCGCCATTTTAAGACGCCCTAACGTCATTTTTTCCCAACGCCGGAGCTGCCTGGTCTACGTGGTTTTTTTCCACGCACACCAGGCAGCGCCGGTCTGATTGCGCCGTCTAACGCCATTCCATAAATACGGCGCCCGCATGGCGCTTCAGAATGGCGTTAGACGGCGCAAAATTTTTTGACGCTAAACTGCGTTAGCGCAGTTTAGCGTCAAAAAGTATAAATATGGGCCTTAGTGTCCCAAAGCTCATTTAGGACCTGGCCCATCAAGTCTTGGGACTGATGGACTGATCCCAAGACTTGGCCAAGTGTGGTCTGGCTAATGAAAGCCCCATTGGCCTCCCTTGGATGACTTATAGATTCCCTATTATGACACCTCCCCCACTAGCCTGTGCCCTTCCAGTGTGCTCCAGACCACTGGGTCCTTTCAGACCTGTCAGCTGAGTTGTTGGTGGCTCAACAGTAGCCAGGACTAGGGGGCACAGGATTGGTGTTCTGGTTCATGGTGCACAGAAAGTAGAGGTGTCCTCAAGCTGAGGTCTTGTTGCAGCTTTTGGTAGGAGTTATAGCTGTAGAATGGGTTTGACTCACTGGAGCTGTGTGCCCAGACAGATCAGATTGACCAGCTTGCTCCTCATCATCTGGACTTGCAGAATTTGAGCCCTCACTGAAAACTTGCTCCTGGATTGGAGTGGACGTGTCTTGGCTGGGAGACGATGGTGCATTGGGCTGGGTGGTTGGTCCTGTAAAGGATGCAGAGGATATGTGATCAAAATATAGTTTGTGCATTTGATTTGTCTTTGTGTACAAAAGGGCCTAACTAAAACCTAGAAAGAGAGTGATTGACTGATTAGGCTTTTAGGTTATTTCCATTGTTTTACCTATGCAGGCTCATTTACTCAGATGACAATTTCAATGCTGACCTTGTATAGATGTCTTGAAATGTCAAAGTGTTAGTTCAGATTTGTAGGTTACATGTGACAGACATTGAACCCAACACAGTGACACATAGATTGGAATACTGGACCATTCCAACACCTAGCAGGCTGCAAAACATTGGAAGTGGTTCATAATGCGCATGGTACTGTAACTGGTCATCATATGGACAGTGAATTTTGTGTGGCTTCTAATTCTGTTCAGCATGTAACAACACATTTTGGCCTTCTTGGATTCAACAGAGAATGAATCATGTAAGCATTTTCATCAATTCAATGTAGTTATTAGCAGGTGTCAACATGGTTGAGAAACACAAGAAGTGATATTTTAATCTATAGCATAACATGATGACTGGCAAATGCACTAGTTTTTTAAATGTGTGTACATATGAAGGTGAAGGATGGTGTAACAGCATTACATTCCACTATTGTGTTTCAATTCCAATAACAGAGCATCATGGTAGTTGTAGTCATCTGTTGACACCATGGACAATACATGTTTGAAAAATAAGTTATACATCATTTTCAAAGACTATCTTAGAGATGAAAATATGTTTGAAACTGGTACACGCATATGGATATAATGTGACTAGGAGAAAATACAACTTAGAAACATCATACTCTCATGTGAAAATGAATTTTTGGAAGCTCAACAACATACATTGATGGACAGTAATGGGCAGAACCCATGCAAGGGATTATCCATGGTGAACTACACACAATCTGACTATCCATATTACATTATGTTAGAAGGAGAGCTACATCCATGCTGCTGGTAATTTGTATGGCACAAAAGATTAGGTTTAGTCAAAATTAACTATATCTGTGTTGCTAAGTTTGTTGCTGCATTCTAAAAGTCTACCTTAAGGGCAGGACTCCATTGGTGATTAGGGAGACATACATAGGTCTGATTTACCAGTCTGCAGTCCACCAAGGATCCCAGTCAAGCTTTCAGGGCGGAGGATTTGCAAGACCTTCTCCATCCAGGGGAAGAGTTGTAATGGGGAGAGAGGAGAACCCCCACCAGCCCTGTGGGCCTCCAGGTGACACTTGGATGCCAGTGAACTAACTTTCCCCCACAGGTCATTCTACCTCTTCCTAATCTTATCCCGTGTGCGCAAGTTGTTAGCTACTGAATTCACCCTGTCAACTATTCTGGTCCTCATTTGCCTTTTCTGAGAAATGGTAGTATTTTGGACTTGTGCTTTAAACAATGTGGCTCTACTCTAAAGATTTCTGCCACCATGACACATAATTCTCCCTCTGTGAAACGGGGATTTCTTCTCCCTACCATTGCAAAATATATCTAAACAAAACTAGTGCTCAAAAAAGTGAAGGGTACTGTAAAAAAAATAGATTCAACAAAAAAGACAGAGCAGGAGTTAAACAGAATAGAAAAACCCGTCTCCTGAGTTGTGGATTTGGCTGGCTGGCCTTTTTTTTTTTGCAGTGGAATGGCAAACGATCATGGTCTAAAATGGAGTGTGTTTTATAGTGTGTTTTGCAGGTGTTCATAATTGCCCAATTTGCAAAAGGTGTGGGCTACTATCATCCAACCAATGGCCACAGCCATAATACTATATTCAACAGGTCCCACCACTGACTCCTGACACACCACCAGCACAACTGTGTGATCTTAATAGGCTTGATGGATGCCACCTTCAAGATTGTGATGGAGTGCTAATCATCAGCATCAGAGTCTGCCACATTGGTTGCAGGATGCAGCTGGTGTCACAGAGTACACTCAGTCGTGGCAGTCTTTGGCTTAGCCACAATGCATCTAAATACACCAGGCAGGAGACCACTGACGTGATGGTCTTTTCAGGCCCACTGCTGATGCGGCATAGTGGTAAGACCGCCAAGATCTAAATCACGCCCTCCATCTGACTGCAGAAATGAAACACTTTACTCTACCTTTAGAGATAACAGGCATAGGGAAATCACAAAGATAGGGGCTTGTTGACATGCCCCTTTCACCATTGGTGCATCACTTTTTCCGTATAAAAAGTGACGCACTGGCAGCACAAGTGGTGTGTAAGTAAGCTGCTTAGTGTAGTATTTTCCTTTGGCTCTGTATCTATGACAAAAGTACTTAACACGTCTGTGGAACTGAAATTGCAATACCTGCTGCAGAAGAGTTCTGTTGTCCCTCTCATTGGAAATCTCACATGTTATGTACTACTCAATAAATGTCAGTACTGACTCATCAGTATCCTGCCCAATTTTGGTGCACCTCTTACCCACGGTAACATATGAATTTATGGTGTATCTCTAGCTTGGTATTCTTTCCTCCAAAAATAGTCAATGACTTCACCAAGAGGAGGATTTTTTTTTTTTCAGACAGTGACATATAGCTTGAAATCTATGTTTAAAGTACCTACAAACATTTGCTGGATCCAACAAGCACAATTCTCCTACTGTTTTAAAGTAGACACCAGTAATGTTGGAGTTAGCTTCTTAGTGGAAGTCATGCAAATCATCCCAGGCGTACTCCGCACAGCTAAGAGTTACAAACCAGTTGTGCAGCAAGCACTTGAATTCACCAAGCCAATGGAACCAGTAATCATTGATTTTATGTTGGCATGCCACAAGATTCATGAGGTTGCACTCAAGACTCCCATCTTTTCCATGAATTTTCTCAACAAAGTTTCTTGCACTTACATTTGGAAAACATGCCCTGTTTTGACAATATCTGCAACCACACATACCAAAACTGAGAGGTCAGCTTCAAAGACAATGTGAAATAGATGATGAATGTTTTGTCTGAATCTTGGATCTTCAGAATGCAGTCTAGTTGACCTGTGCTCTAAAACTGGAATCTGCAATGGAGAATCATAATGACATCTTTCTTCTTTTTGAAGCAGATGTGTAAAACAGAAATCTTCCAAGACCTTTTCCCACACACAAATAAGTTCACCTTTAACATGTTTCATCTGTATAATTCTAATGCATCACCCAATACATCCCTTGAGTAAAGAGGGTGAATACTATAGTATTCATACATCTCCTCAGTTTTCATAGACTCTACTCTTTCAAACTGCCCAATGTCAGTTGACTTTGAGGTGGGTATGCCCATTGAAGTCAGATGCTGATCTACGTCTACATCTTTGTGGAACATGTTTGCTGTTTTGAGATGTTCTTTTGTTTTCTTTACTTTCTTCACTTTCTCTATACTAACCAGTCAAATCTTTTTATTCTTTTTTGGCACACCATTTACCAGTGGGTCCTCTACTCACCAAGAGCTTCAACATTCTGTTTAAATTTAAATTCTACTGGAAAATACACATTGTCCTTTAAGAATGTTCACTAATTCACTTGGATGTAAATGTGAACTTTTTATCTGAGTTATGACTTTTGCTTGAAAAAGCTGTATTTTTTTAATTAGAATACCCTCGTACACATTGAGGTCATATACTTCAAGAGAAATTGGGTCAAATTCTAACACTCCTAGCTTGGATTTTGTTATCATCAAGTTTGCTCATACAGTACTTGCACACTACTTGATTGATACATAAATCAAAGTGCTTCTCTGCAATAAAATACAGTGTTAGATCAAACCACTGAAAAGGGTCTCTGGTTTTATCACAGATACAATTTTCTAGTGTGTGCTTTGTAGTGTGTACAATGACAACAAACACAGATTGTGTTTGGAATTTAAACACTCATTACAGTAAATTCTTGTATTTCTTTGTTGAAGTTGTCTAACATAATCCTTCTACTCTCTCTCTCTCTTTCTCTCTCTCTCACTAATAGGCCAATCTACTACTTGATTTACTTCATTTACTCCAGCATGGCTTTCAGGTCTAGTACATTAATTAAATATCTTCTGAAATATTAGTAACTTCTGATAGTGTACCATGCAAAAGAGCGTTATTCAAAGCCTCTAAATGGAATACTAGACTTTTCACAAAACATCTAAATAAATTGGGCATTTTTGTGTGATACACAGACAACATTAAAAAATAATCATAATGACTGTCTGATATCTCTTAAGGAAGGCAAACCAATCAAAGTCATTTTAGGTTAGATAGTTTCTTAACTCTACAGGGATCAGGAGTTTGCAAACGTGTAATGTTTTTGTTTTGAAGATGAACTGCTGAACTATCTTAGGAATACCCTAAACGTTTAAATTTACTCTTGCCTAATGGTATAGTTACTGGTGCAATGCCACTTATGCACACCTTGTGTGCTTCACACAGTTGGCCATCTGTATCAATTGCATACTATAAACGTTTAGTTCGAAAATAGCTTTCTTTGTTGAAATTAGGCTCACATCTTGAACCATGTTTCCACTTCCCTAAACATGCTGCAAAAGGTAGACATGCTTATTTTCTGCATTTCCTAACACTTCCTTTTTAGATATGACTGTGACCTGCCTAATGTTCTCATTCTGATGAGGATGAGACTAAACAATTTCATTTTTAAAGCCAAAGTCATATTCTAACTCTTCTACTCTTCATTCATTGATTTCATAATATTTTGTAGTACCCTTATGAGAAAGAATTTCTGTTGAAGTTCCTTGAATTTGTTGTTCCTTACAGAAGAATTGGCATACTTTTTTTCTAAAACATTGTCTCCTTGAGATGATGTAGCTAGG
This sequence comes from Pleurodeles waltl, assembly GCF_031143425.1. Classification (NCBI taxonomy): domain Eukaryota; kingdom Metazoa; phylum Chordata; class Amphibia; order Caudata; family Salamandridae; genus Pleurodeles; species Pleurodeles waltl. The sequence continues at coordinate 1,096,990,401 of NC_090437.1, forward strand.
CCTAATTTCAAAGGTTGATCATCCTGACACCTTCACAACGAACTCTAGATTTCTAAATTAATTTTGCAAGAAGTAATGCGTTGTAGGTGTTTTGGTCTGGTCAGTGAGTAGTCTTTCTAAAATAGCTCAATGCAGTGCCTTATTTAGGGCAACAGATCTATGTAAACAATGCTCGGCATAGTAATAGGTGATCTGTTTGATGGTGGACTGGCATCTTGATACAGAGATTTATTTGGGGGAGTAGCATAATTTAGAAGAGCCTCGACCTTCTTATTAGTGATGTGTGTGGTGGGGACTAGACTCATGATACCCAGCTTTGTTCAGGGTGACAGCTCTATGTGGAAGAGGCCTGGACTATCAGTACATGGTGTATGTGCTGAGGGTAGGAGTTTTCAGATATATGTAGAAGAGGCTCAGCCTAGTAGTAGATGATGGCTCTAGTTGTAGAATGACTGCTTTATCTAGAGCTTTCTTTAAGATGACAGCTGTGTGTAGAATAGGCTGTGTGTATGTGTGGAAGAGACTACTCTTTTGATCCTGAGCTTTGTATAGGGAGACAGTTTCATACACAGGAGGCTTGGCCTACCAGTGCAAGATATGTGTGGTGAGGAACTAGAGGTTTCAGCTGTTAAGGATAAAGTGCTAAGTGGAAAGGGCTCACCCTAGTAATAGTTAATGTGCCTAATGAAGGACTGGCCTCTTGATGCAGAGCTTTGTTTAGGAGAACAGCCCTGCCTAGAAGAACCTTTGGCTACCATTACATGATATGTATGGTGGAAGACTTGAGTCGCCAGGCTCAGATTAGGAAAAAAGCTGTATACAGAAGATGTTTGACCTAATACTAGGTTATGTCTAGTGGAGTAGTAGCCCTTTGATGCTGAGTTTTGTTTAGGGTGATAACTGGCCCTTTAATAGGCTTGGCCTACTTAAGAGACATATGCGTCTGATGGGGGGCTGGACAATTGATGCAGAGGATTTGTTTAGGGGGACAGCTGGGTGTAGAAGAGGATCGGCCTATTAAATGAGTGTGTGTATATCTGTGTGTGTGTGTGTTTGTGGTGGAAGGCTGCCACTTGATGCAGAGCGCTGTGCAGTGATGCTGCTGAATGTAGAAGAGTGGTGAAAGATGATGTATCTGGTGTGGTACTGGTCTCTTGATGCCGAGCTTTGTTTAAGGAGACAACTGTATGTAGAAGAGGTTCAGCCTCCTAAAAGGTAATGTGTTTGATGGGGGACTGGCCAGCATTGTTTCATGAGGCAGCTCTATGTAGGAGAGGGTTGGCCTACCAGTTCATGGTATATGTGTTGGAGGATTGGAGTCTACAGGCTGAACTTTGTTCAGGCAGAAAGTGTTATATAGGATTGGGGTGTCCTAGTACTAGGTAATGTATATACTACGGGACTGGCCTCTTGATGCAGATCTTTGGGGCAGCCTTGTGCAGATAAGCTCAGCCTACTGAATTGGTGTGTGTGTGTGGAGGGGACTACCCTTTTGATCTTGACTTTTCTCTTGGAGACAGCTCTATTGTGAAGAGGCTTGGGCAACCAGTGCATGATATGCCTGCTGCAGGCCTGAACTCTTCAGATTCAACTTTGTTCAGGGGGAAAGACATATGTAGAAGAGGCTTGGCCTAATAATAGGTGACATGTCTAATGGAGGACTTGGCTCTTGATGCAGAGCTTTGTTTAGCTGAACAGCTATGTGTAGAAGAGGATCAGCCCACTAAAAGAGTGTGTGTGCAATGAGCAACTGCCCCCTTGATGCAGAGCTTTGTTTAGTGAGACAGCTGTACATAGAAGAGGCTTGGCTTTCTATAACGTGGGCTATCTGGTGGGGGACTGACCTCTTGATGCTGATGTTTGGTTAGGGCGCAGCTGTATGTAAAGGAGGCTCAGTCTAATGTTAATTCATTTGTCCGGTTGAGGACTGGCATTCTCAAGCTGAGCTTTATTTAGAGGGACAGCTGTTTGTAGAAGAGGCTCAATGTGTGTGGTGGGAGACAAGCCTCTTCATGCTTATTTTTGGTTAGGCACATATTTGTATGTAGAAACAGCTCTCGCCTACCAGTACATGTTATGTGTGCTGGAGAACAGGAGCTTTCTGGCTCAGCTTAGTTTAGGGTGAAAATTGTGTGTAGAATAGGGGCATTCTGTCTGCAGAACCGAAAGAATTTGGCAACTCTCTGTTCCTCTTGTAATGCAGAGTTCTGGCCAAATCCTGCCAATTTCCATGTGGCAATTTTTTTTCGCACAAGGTTCTAGAAATGCAAGTGTGAGTGAGATTTGGCATCCCCAGTGCAATTTTCAAACACAAACAGTTTGAGGACTGCTTTTCAAGTAGATTTGCTGCCTCTTGAGTAGATTTTCTACATGAGCAGCAGCAAAATCAATTTGAATGGCCGTACACTCTTGCACACCACATGGTGCCATTCGCACTGATTTTTTAGTGCTGCTCATGCCTAGGTGACAGTGGGGGACAAGCCTGTGGTGAAAAGCTTTGTTTAGGATCACAACTGTATGTAGAAGAGATGCAGACTAGTAAAAGGTAGTGTGTTTGATGAGGGACTGGCAACTTGCTGGAGAGCTTTATTTAGGTAGTCAGCTGAAAGTAAAAGATGCTCGGTCTACCAGTATGTGATATCTGAGGGGGGACTGGACGTTTCAGGCAGAGCTTATTTTAGGGGGAATGTTGGGGTAGAAGGAGCTAAGCGTAGTAATATCTGATAGGGCTAGTGGGGGAACCTCTAACTAGTTTTCAAAGGCTCTTTAACACAACCTTTTGCCCTAGACTGAGCTCTTCACAGACAAAGCAGCACCCCACTACAAACAGAAGATACATGTTGGCCATGTTTCTACACATGAATAGACCTCTTCAATGAGAGATCAGTCCCCTACCACAGACCCCACCTATTAGTTGGCAAAACTTGTTTTATATATAGTTTGCACCCTAAGCAGAGGTTATTATGGAAACTCTAGCTCCCCATTACACACACATCACTGAGGCCCATATTTATACTTTCTGACGCAAACCAGCGCCGGCGCTCGTTTGCGTCAAAAATTTTACCGCCGGCTAATGCCATTCCTACGGACCATGCGCGTGCCTTATTTAAGGAATGACGTTAGCCGATGCTGCGGACTGGTCCGAGTAAAAGAAATTGACTCAAACCAGGCAGCGCCGGCGTAGGGGAAAATGGGGGTTGTGCGTCAAAAAGTGTGCAAGTCAGGTTTGAGGCAAAAATCATGCAATTTTTTGACGCACAACCCCCATTGAAATGACTCCTGTCTTAGCAAAGACTGGAGTCATGCCCTCTTGCCCAATGGCCATGCCCAGGGGGCTTCTGTCCCCTGGGCATGGTCATTGGGCACAGTGGCATGTAGGGAGGCCCAAATTAGGCCCCCCATGCCACTTTAAAAAACAAAAAATGACTTACCTCAACTTACTTGTACTTACCTAGAATGGGTCCCCCCATCCATGGGTGTCCTCCAGGGGTGGGCGAGTGTGGCAGGGGGGTCCCTGGGGGCAGGGAAGTGAGCCCACAGGTCCCTTAACACCTGCCCTGACCCAGGCGTTAAAAAGGCCTGCCCCCTCCTGTGCGTCAAAATGATGCTGGAGTATAAATGAGGCGCACAGGCCTTAATGTCATTTTTTGGGCGGGAACGCCTACCTTGCATGTCATTAACGCAAGGCTGTTTCCCGCATTCAAAAAATTCCTTGCACCCCTTAGAACCCCCCTACTGCCACCATGTTTGCGACGTATTTAAACATTTTGACCATATTGATGTACTGTTCAGGGTTAGCACCAAAATGTTGGTGCTAACCCTGAATAGTACATAGGTGCCCATTGTAACCAATGGTGTGCCCCCTTTTAACACCTGCTCTGAGCAGGCATTAAAAGTAGCAGCTAAAAATGGTGCACATACATATTTTAGATTTCTTTGAGCCATTTTTTCTCACCCCCCAACAGGGGAACGTCCCCTTTGCATACATTATGCATGATGCATGCATAATGTGGCGCAAAGGGTTACAAAGTGGCACAATGCATGCATTGCACCACTTTGTAAATATGGCAGGGTTTTTGCCATAATATCGCCACATTAGCATAAAAAGTGACGCTAATGTTGCGATATATGGTGCAAGGGACTCTTACATCTGCCCCAAAGAGTTAAGATATGAGATTTCGAAAAGAATAGCCATTTTACGGTTTATTGAGCCACTTTACAATAAAAAGACTTCATGTGCAGAATCCTTGACTCAAACCACTGGCATGGGATTCAGCATGTCTAGCCAAAAGAAAATGTTTGCATTATTATGAGTTTCACTTGCAATAATAATGTGTCTGAGGTTGCGTACTGAGTATTTATTTTGATTTGTGATTGAGGAACAATATATGTGAATTATTCTTCACTTAATGGGAAATTTGATGCAGGAAGAAGTGCCAGGTTTTTTGGCAGAAAATCCAGAGTTGTTGCAAAGCAACTTGATTCCGCGCCACTGAAACTCAGAAGACGTTATAGTCGAAAAGGAACATTTACCAACCGTGAGCAGTAAAGAGGAATGTTTTCCAGTCACCATTTCCTGAAAGCAAGTTGAGACCTACGTGTGAAAAGTTTACTAAACTTCTAAGTGTTAAATGCGGCAGCTGTTTCGCCCATTTCAAAACAAAGGCCGACTTTACCTGTCGTGCAATGTCGAAACTGGATGTGTTTTCAGTTCCTCTCAGGTGTCTTTTGCTTTTTTTTAAAAAAGGGATTGCCTATTCTCACAGTAGGTGGACCCAACACCCGCAACCTAATAATTTAAATACGTTTTCCTAAAATTGTTTATAAAGGTATATATTTTTGAAAAGTTCCATTTCAACAGGTCATGCATATCAGTATAGTTGTTAATAAACAGTCCCTGGAGTATTGAACTAAAATATATTTAATAAATGTGGATAGGTATTTTAGTTACTGTGTGAAAACTTTAAGACCTGCCTGACTCGCAGCTTTACCTAGCTATTAAAGAGAAACATCGGTTTTTAAGAATCGACAATAGTCAATATGGTAATGTATACAATGATTGCAAAGATGTAAAGCGTCGCTTATTTAGAAGTATATCAATTCAACACTTTGAATTTTAGTCATGGCGCATATTCCAAAATAATTAATGCTATCGCATTTATATTTAAGTTTTACGTCTAAGGATTTTCATATTTTCAACAACATATTTTTGCATTAATGTTAGTGATATATCCTTCATATAAAGGTGTCTGGCTGGGCACGAAAAAGTGGATGCCTTCTACATGCTGTAGGCTTCACTTAGTTAGGTGCAGAACACTCACCATGGCATTTGGGCCTGCGCTCTACTGGAGTGAAAATGTCACTATACGTCAGAGGAAGGTGTGTATGGCCTTCCCCCCAGGGGATACTTGAGTCACTGCCTATCTTCTCCCTCAGAGTCTGCACTGGTCCACAGATGGGTTTCCAAAGAAACCCACCTTTGTTCCATTCACACTAATCAACAGATAGCAACTGTAATTCTGGGTGGCATGAGCCCATCCACGGCTTCCTCATACTGAGGTGACATTGGGAACCATTGGCAGAAAGAGGCTGAACTGAATTGCTTGTGCTTGGGTGATGAAAGTTATATATTGATTTGCTTGTCCTTGCTTGTTTTGTTAAATTTAAGACAGGAGTTGGAATTTCAGTGGTTTACAACTATAAACCTGAATGGGTGGTAGATCAGTAATTTGGCATTATCAATGGGAATATTGCAGCTTTCATGTGTGTTTTTTTTCTTTGAGCCGGGGATTTTTGCTAAGCACTCTCAATCAATCAATCAAGAAATCTGTATAGCGCGCTACTCACCCGGAGGGTCTCAAGGTGCTGGGGGAGAGGGGACCGCTACTGCTTCGAACAGCCAGGTCTTGAGTTGCTTCCTGAAGGAGAGGTGGTCTTGGGTCAGGCGGAGGTGGATGGGGAGGGAGTTCCAAGTCTTGGCTGCCAGGTAGGAAAAGGATCTTCCTCCCATGGTGGCTTTTCTAATGCGTGGCACGGCGGCGAGGGCGTGGCTGGTCGATCGTAGCTGGCGGGTGGGAGTGTAGAAGGTCAGGCAGTTGTTGAGGTTCCTGGGGCCCAGGTCGTGGAGGGCCTTGTGTGCGTGGGTGAGGAGACGGAACGTGATTCTCTTGCTGACGGGGAGCCAGTGCAAGTCTCTCAGGTGTCCGGAGATGTGGCTGTGACGGGGGATGTCAAGGATGAGGCGTGCGGAGGCGTTCTGGATTCGTTGGAGTCTTTTCTGTAGTTTGGCCGTGGTTCCGGTGTAGAGGGTGTTACCGTAGTCCAGTCGGCTGGTGACGAGTGCCTGGGTGACCGTCTTCCTGGTTTCGGTGGGGATCCATCGGAAGATCTTTCGGAGCATGCGTAGGATGTTGAAGCATGATGATGACACGGCGTTGACTTGTCTGGTCATCGAGAGGGAGGAGTCCAGGATGAAGCCCAGGTTGCGTGCGTGGTCCGTTGGTTTGGGTGCGCTGCCCAGGGCAGGGGGCCACCAGGAGTCGTCCCAGACAGAGGGTGATGATCTAAGGATGAGGACTTCCGTCTTGTCTGAGTTCAGTTTCAGGCGGCTGTTCATCATCCACTCGGCTACGTCTTTCATCCCTTCGTGCAGGTTGGTTCTGGCGGTGGCTGGGTCGTTGGTGAGGGAGAGGATCAGCTGGGTGTCGTCGGCGTAGGAGATGATGTTGAGGTTGTGTTGGCGTGCGATGGCTGCGAGGGGGCTCATGTAGACGTTGAAGAGGGTGGGGCTGAGTGATGATCCTTGTGGTACGCCGTAGCTGACTTCGGTGGCCTTGGATCTGAACGGGGGGAGTCGGACTCTCTGGGTTCTTCCGGCGAGGAACGAGATGATCCACTCTAGTGCCTTCTCTTGGATTCCGATGTTGCTGAGGCGCTGCACTAGGGTGCGGTGGCAGACAGTGTCGAACGCTGCGGAGAGGTCCAGGAGGATGAGTAATAGCTCTGATGCAAATTTAGAGCTTGTTGGCGTGTCCAGCCTTATATTTCACTTTATAATTTATTTATAAGCTGACATGTATGGGGTAACCATCAATTACCCTTAGAGGTCGACACAGATCTGTGAACTCAGAAAGGAGTGAGATGGTCAACAACACTGAAATCAAATCAATAAACAACTTTTCATATTTGAGTGAGTAATTTATATGCACCACGACCCATTTGGCCGTGAATCACCTCACCTGGTTAGTAAAGTTCAAACATTCATTGCCCTTTAGATTAACAATGCTAAGATCATGTGAACTAAACACAAGACTGAAAGGTAAAAGTACATGAGTAAAATAGGGTGACCAAACTGTTCAAAGAATCTTAACCTAGACAGAATATTTATCATTAGGCATTCAAGAACCACAATGCAGAATAACAACAATAGCAAATAAATGATCGACACAGAATATGTTTAGTTAACACAGATTAATTGTTTACAATCAATTTATCTAAAACAGTCAAATTTAGAATGTGGCATCCTTAGCTATTACTCTAATTTGATAAGTATGTTTGGACTTTGTTCAAAAAGGAAAAGAAGACAAAAATGAATTTGGAAAACATCTGATTATGGCACTAACCAAAAATAGCGGTTGGGTTTCTGAAGGAGAGAACATAAAAATCTGCAAGGAAAATAAATGCACATTTTGGTTATATCTCTCCTAAATAGATCAGCAGGCAGAATGTCTTCATCAGTGGAGCATCTTATGATCATCTTCATCAGGCAGTGACATAATAGGGAACAGTTCAGTAATGTTTGGTCTTAATGCATCTGAACTGTCAATGACAGGAAGCTAAAATACAGCACATTATTACACTAGCAAAATAAAAGAAATCTGTAAACAGCTGAGAGCTGTAAGACACACAGGAACAGAAGAGCAACACTGAACTTACATCACCTTATTCTGGTATATTAAACTCATAGAAAGCAACTAACTTAAACTCCATTGATCAGTCTGTGAGGTGGTTTAGATCAGAGCCTATTAGCTTTTTTTCCACGTTCTCAGCTGCACCATTTCTTTATTTTCTTCTTTCACAATTGGTTCATCTTCTCAATGCAGTCACCGCTTTCTGCAGTAGAATACATTTGTTGCAAAGTGCACTGGAAACTATTAGACTATTGTTTTTGCAAACACACTATATTGCAGGAAGGCAAACAAATGTTGCAACATAAGAACATAACCTTCTACAGTGAGCAAATCACACAGGATGCTTAAAAAAACATTTCACAGTTAGCATTTTAAACATTGCTGCTTTATTTTTCTAATATGCGTCCATTATAAGACAAATGCTTAAACATTAAACATTTCATAATATATAAACCATTAATCTCTTTAGTACATTTTAATAGTTCTTTTTCAGTACATTTAATTATGAACACACAAAATACATTTAATTAAATAGTAATTTATTATTATGTCGAACTAGATTTATGGCTGCCACCAAGGTGCTCAATTTTTCTAAAACACTGTTTTTTTCAGTATTTCACACTTTAAACTCATGTTACTTCATTTTGTTTTAGTAGCATACTTTTATTGTTGATGTTTGCCCTCCAATAAGCTTCCAGTGGCTTTGTCAGCTCTGATTGTTTGTAGTAGGTGGAGGGACTTGTACACATTTAGAATCTAGTGTAACCATTGTTATCTTTGTTTCATATGTTGGCCACTGTCAGGTAATCTATTTAGAGGAAGAGTGTAAGCCACATGCTAGGAGCTTCGGCAACTTCATTTTCTGCTTTTTTTGTAAGCAAGAGATCCCACCAATATATCCTATCCGTGAAATAGTGGCATTCATACTATATATAAGATATAGTTCAATAACTGGTATTATAGTCCCATTAGGACCATATATTATGACCCTTCAAAATTAATCTCCATAATACCATCTTGTTCTCAGTGGCATAGCTAGGTTGCCATGGGCCGTAGTGCAAAGAACATAATTGGGCACCCTCATAAGGTTGACATCTCATTCTGTCAGCTGCCCATGATGCTCCTCAACCTCCTTTGACAGAGTCTGCCACAGAAAAACTCAATATCATTCTCATACACACTATTGTATACACAACTCAATGAGACTAGTGAGACAGCTAAAACAGTGTTTTGGTCAGACCTAAAAACACACAGAAATAGATAGAGCACAGGGAACAGGAGCAGAGGGTCCTTGGCTCACACACATAAGACCTACAGATCTGGTCAAGAATATCACAATTGTTAGAAATGGGGTCTTAGGTTGGTATTCAGGTTACCCCTGTCCAAGCAAGGACCCTCACTCTAGTCAGTGTAAGTCACACACAATCCAAATTATCCTGTGCCCACCCTCTGGGAGCTTGGCACTGAGCAGTCAGGCTTACCTTAGAAGGTAATGTGTAAAGTATTAATGCATAAAACCATGCAATAACACAGTATAGCACTACAAAAGTACTCCACACAGTGTTTAGAAAAATATATAATATTTATCTGGATAAAGGCAGGTCAAAACGATAAAACTGAAATAAGTATATGTTGAGTTATCACTGGAAAAGTGATATAAAGTGTCTCTAGTCTTTTAAAAGCAATAAATGTCTTTTTCAAGCACAAAGCACCTGGTTTGTGTTTAAAATCTCTGCAAAGAACCACAGAGGAGGAGGTGCGTGGAAAACACGGGGGTGTGCGTCGATTTCTCAGGCCGCACAAGGTGATGCGTCATTTAGTTTTCCCACAGGGACGGCTGTGCGTCGACTTACGTTGCTCCGTCCTGGATCCTCTTCGGGATGCAGGGTTTTCAGATGCCCCGGGGATGATGCGTGGGTTTCCTGTGCTGACAGGAGGAAGTCATGGGGGCTACGTCGATCCGGTGGGCATTGCGAGAAGATTTCTACCTCATGGCAGGCACTACGTCGATTCCTCTCTAGAAGTCGGGCTGCGTAGTTCTAGCTCAGCTGTGCATCGATCCAGTGGGCCATGCATCTAATTTCTGGTCGCTACGCTGGCGCTGCGTTGGTCTTCTCGTTGCGAAGTTGGGCTACTTAATTCTGGTTCGGCGTGCAGTTAATTTTTCACTGCGGTGCAGGCTGTGCGTCATTTCTGACAGGCTGTGAATCGATTTTCACCGCAGAAGGAATTCTTCTTGTAGAGATGAAGCCTTTTTGGTCCAGAGAATTCAGGGAACAGGAGGCAAGCTCTATCCAAGCCCTTGGAGAACACTTCTCACCACAGCCAGAGAGCAGCAAGGCAGCAGGGCAACAGCAAGGCAGCAGTCCTTCACAGAAAGCAGACAGGTGAGTCCTTTGGGCAGCCAGGCAGTTCCTTAGGCAGGATGCAAGCTCTGGTTCAGGTTCTCTTCTCCAGGAAGTGTCTAAGTTGGTAGGGGCAGAGGCCCTGTTTAAACATCGAAATGTGCCTTTGAAGTGGAGGAGACTTCAAAGAGTTGCTTAGAAGTGCACAAGGTCCCCTTTCAGTTCAGTCCTGTCTGCCAGGGTCCCAGTAGGGGAGGCTGAGTATCCTGTGTTTGAGTGAATGCACAAGGGAGCTGTCAGCTAAACCCAGCCAGACGTGGATTGTAATGCATGGAAGGATTTAAGTGCAGAGAAATGCTCACTTTCTAAAAGTGGCACAGCTACCACTCAAACAGTATATGAGGGTAACCTCAATGTTAGCCCTATGAAGGGAGCAGGCCTCACGGCAGCGTAAAAACGAATTTAGAACTTTTACACTACCAGGACATGTAAACTTCCCAGGTACATGTCCTGCCTTTTGCCTACACAGCACCTTGCCCAATTGGTTACCTAGGGCGTACCTTAGGGGTGACTTATATGTAGAAAAAGGGGAGTTTTAGGCTTGGCAAGTACTTTTAAATGCCAAGTCGAATTGGCAATGAAAATGCACACACAGGCCTTGCAATGACAGACCTGAGACAAGGGTAAGGAGCTACTTAAGTGGGTGTCACAATCAGTGCTGCAGGCCCACTAGTAGTATTTAATCTACAGGCCCTGGGCACTTTACTAGGGACTTATAAGTAAATTAAATAATCCACTTGGGTATGATCCAATGTTACCATGTCTAAAGGGAGAGAGAATATGCACTGGTTAGCAGCGGTAAAGTGCACAGAGTCTTAAAACCAGCAAAAACAGTATCTAAAAAGTGGAGGGAGGCAGGCAAAAAGTTGGGGGTGACCACCCTAAGGCTGTCAGGTCCGACAACAATCTTCTCTGAAAGACAGGTGATGTATGGTAGTGCATGACCAATACAAGTTTCATTAACAGACCTGGAATAAGGGTGGTACTGCAGTGACAGCCAGTGCAAATGTCCTTTGAAGACTTGGATCAAGTATTCTGCTGCAGGGCCAGTGAGTATAACATAGAATTAGTTCACCCTGGAGAGTTAAAATTACAAAAACAAAAAAAGGTAAACCTAAAGTTATGTAAAAATAGATTGTAAAAATAGATTGCCTTACTAAATAACGAAACGCATACTATAATACAATAAAGAGGAAAGTTTAAATATGCAAATCCCCATCTCAGGGCCATTCATTTCAAGATTCCCTCAAAGATATGGAACAAACATGGAAATGTAGGGCCAAAGGCAGCTTCATCCATAATCATGGAACAAGTGTGGTACTGCCCAAGCCGGGGCAGGGCACTAGCAGGGGCTCAGAAAAACGGGGGTCCCAAAATGCATTTTTTCCATTAGTTTTTCCGTAGGAACTTTAGACACAGCTACAGTCCAAACAGCTATTACAACAAATTTAGTAGAAAGCTGGATCTTTGGTCAGAAATAAAGCTTTTTAGTCATTTGGTGTAAATCTGTTCAGTAGCCTTCGAACTATCACTTATCAGTAGCTCTGGGAAGGTACCAATTTAACGTATACAATACCTTAGTATGAATCTTTAGCTCACGTAAACATTGTTTACAAACTTACCCACACTGGATGATGCCATCAGTGATGTCATTTTCAATGTCAACAGTGATGTCATAAGTGATGTCACTGACCATGGCATGAGTGATTTAATATTTGAGGTAATAAGCAGTACATCGCTGGGGCGTAAGTTATAATAAGGGCTGTTAACTATAACTACTGAATTTCTAAGGTTTTGTGTGGGTAAATTCAATTCCTAGCTATAAGTTTTTTTAAATTCTATTTTCTAACTATACCATCCCTGCAACCTAGGTTTTTTTTCAGTGAATTTCTAAGGTTGCTTTTTAATCTAATTCCTAACTAAAATGCCCCTGTAACCTATGGGTTTTTAGTGAATTTCTAAGGTTTTTTTGATTGAACTTTCTAACTATAATTTCCCTGTAACCCATGATTTTTTTCTTTATTCTATCTCCAAACTATAACGTCCATGTAAGCTTTGTTTTTTCCAGTGCTTTTCTAAGGTTTTTTAAAATATATTTTCTTAACAATAAGGTCTCTAAAACTGTTAGCATTTTTCAGTGAATTGGAGTATCTGTTAGTGGGCTGTGAGTGTCTGAGTCCCTATCTAATGTAATGTGTGAGCGTGGAAGTCAATTTGTGATTGGGTACATAAGTGGAGTAGTTATGAGTACTGCCCTTGCTACATATAGATTGTGTTTGTAATAATACTCTGTAATATTGGTATCTGCTCCTGAAACAGTTCATAGTGAGGTAGATTCTTCACCTTCAGAGGCAGAAAGGCCATCCCGGAATGACAGCACCATCTGGCAATTTCTCTCCATTCCATAAAGAGAATAAAAAGTAGTGGCACAGAAGGTTGAGTGCATGCTCTGCAAGAAAACATTATCACGTGGCACTGCCAAAAAATTATTGTATGGAACAATAATCATGCTAAAACTTCTCCACGCAATCTACCCAAGACACCTGGCAGGTGCCGAAAGGCAGCAGCAGCAAACACAAGCAAAGTCCTCTGCAGAAGGTGAAGAACAATGAGGAACATCTGCAACACCAGGAATTCCAAGTGATGTGTCTCCATCTGTCCCAGAATTTGCTATGCTGAGACAATTTTGCATTAAATGCATGAACGTTTTGAGTATGGAGGAACTATCTATCCCTGCCCTTGTTGGCTTATGCAACCAGCATAAATGCTGATTTTTAGGGGGTTTTATTCAATGAAATTGTTGCACAATTTATGTGCGTTTTGTGAAGAACTGTTAGTTTTATCATTTTTGCTGCAAAAATAAAAAAAACAATAAAAGAACAAGAGTGATAAAAAAAAATACAAAAAAGCCATAAAAACTCTGTTCTAGGAAAAGAAGAAAAAAACATTCTTGTTTTAACCACCTCTTTTTCTCTAAGAAAGAAAAGTTATATGTTTTGTGTATAAGCAAAATATGTTGTTTTATGTGTATGTATTTGTTGGAGAATACATAAGTGCGTAAGTACTACTGTGAATGATTGGATAAGATCTCTCAGTGTTTTCATCACTGTGCGTCTGAGTGTGCTAATTTATTCATCAGTGTGTGCCTGGGTGTGGTAGTGTATGCATCAGTGTGTGCCTGGGTGGATTACTGGATGTTTCAGTGTGTCCCTGGGTGTCTTAGCGTATGTGTCAGTGTCTACCCTAAGTGTGTTAGTGTATGTATATGTGTGTGCTTGGATGATCAGTGTATTGATGAGAGTGTTAGTGTATGAATGAAAGTGTGCCTGCGTGTGGTAGTGTATGTATCAATGTGTGCCTGTGTGTGTCAGCCAATGTGTCAGTGTGTGCTTGGATGTATTAGAGTATGTATTAGTGTGTGACTGGATGTCTTAGTGTATGCATCAGTGTCTGCTGGCTGTGTTAGTTTATGCATTAGTGTGTGCTTGGATGTATGAGTAAATGGATGTGTGTACCTGGGTGTGTCAGTGTACATATTAGCATGTGCCTAAGTATGTTAGTCTATGCATCAGTGTGTGCATGAGTGTGTTAATATATGAATCAGTGGGTGCCCGAGTATGTTAGTGTATGCATGAGTGTGTGCTTAGGTGTGGTAGTGTATGGATCAGATAGTGTCTGCGTGTTTCAACATATGTGTTAGTGCGTGCCTGGGTATACTAATGTATGTATTAAAGTGTGCGGGGTGTGTTAGTGTATGCATCAGTATGTGCCTAATTGTGTCTATGGATGCATCAGTATCTGCCTAAGTTTATTAGTGTGTGCATCAGTGTGTGCTTGGGTGTGTCAGCATATATGTCAGTTTGTGCAGGGGTATGTCAGTCTGTGTATTAGTTTGTCCCTGGGTATGTCAGGCTATGCATAAGTGTGTGTGGGTGTGGTAGTGTATGTGTCAGTAGGTGCCTGGGTATGTCAGTGGATACATGAGTGTCTGCTTGGGTGTGTCAGTGTGTGCACAAGTCTGTTCCTGGGTGTGTCATTATATATGTCAGTGAGTGTCTTGGTATGTCAGTCTATGTATCAGTGTGTGTCAGGATGTAGTGTGTGTGTCAGGATGTTTCAGTGTATGTGTGATTGTGTGCCTTGGTGTGGTAGTGTATGTATCAGTGTGTGCCTGGGTGTGTCAGCATATGGGTCAGTGTTTGCCTGGGTGTGTTAGTGTAGGCATCAGTGTGTGCCTTAGTGTGTCAGCGTTTGTGTAAATGTGTGCCTCAGTGTATTAGTGTATGTATCAGTGTGTGTGGGTGTGTTAGTGTCTGCATCAGTGTCTGCCTGGGTGTGGTAGTAAATGTGTCATTGTGAGCCTTGATGTACCAGTGTATGGAAGAGTGTGTCAGTGTATTCATGAGTGTGTGTTCGGTTGTGGAAGTGTATGCATCAGTGTATGCCTGGGTGTGGCCGCATATGCATCAGTGTGTGATTAGGTGTATTAGTGTATGCATCAGTGTGTGACTGGGTGAGTTAATGTATGCATCAGTGTGTACCTGGATATTTCATTGTGTGGATGAGTAGGTTCCTGCTGGTGTTATTGTATGCATTAGCAGGTGTTTGGGTATGTTGCCTGTGCATTAGTGTGTGCCTGGGTTTGTTAGTGTATGCATCACTATGTACCTGGCTGTGTCAGTGGATGCATCAGTGGCTGCCTCAGTGTATCAGTTATGTCAGCATATATGTGAGTCTGTGAATGGATATGTTAGTCTATGTAGAAGTGAGTGCCTGGGTATGTCAGGCTATGCAGAAGTGTATCTCTAGGTATGCCTTAGTGAATGCATCAGTGGTTGCCTGGATGTGTTAGTGTATGTATCAGTGTATGCCTGGATGTAGCAGTATATTGATAAGTGTGTCATTGTATGCATGGGTGTGTGTCTGAGTGTGGTAGTGTATGCATCAGTGTGTGCCTAGGTGTGTCAGTATATGCATCAGTGTGTGCTTAAGTGTATTAGTGTATGCATCAGTATGTGAATGGGTGTGTTAGGATGTGCATCAGTGTGTGCCTGGGTGTATTAGTGTATGTATCAATGTGTGTCTAGGTGCATCAGTGTATGTATCAGTGTGTGTCTAGGTATGTTATTTTATGCATGAGTGTGTGCCTGGGTGTGTTATTGTATGCATCAGTGTTTGCCTGTGTATGTTAGTGTATACATTAGTGTGTGCCTGGGTATAGTACTGTATGCGTTAGTGCGCTTGGACGTATTAGTGCATAGATGAGTATGTACCTGGGAGTTTCAGAGCGTGCATTAGTGTGTGACCGGGTATTTCAGTTTATGAATGAGTGTGTGCCAGGTTGCAGTAGAAATATACTGCAATTATAAATGTTAATATCCTGTGGCCGCCTTGAAGTAGTCCTATCTTTGTATTAATAGCAATGGGACATTTGCATTTGGTAGAGACGAGTATTTTGGTCCTTCCTCCGTAGCGATGTTGCGAGCTCTGACTGTGGCGGGAAAGTAGTCTGACGCGTACTTGCGTTCGGGATGCCGTATTTACATTTGGAATGTGTACTCGTCAATTTCATACGATCGGGTAAGCGACTTGGATGTAATTGTCATTGGCAGTCAGCCGATGGAATTTTATTTTGATTTTGAATCTATTTATGCGGATTGGTTGAGCACAGTATTGGTTTAATGTACTTTCCATCATGCTTGTTTTTTCTTTAAACTCACAATTCTCTATCTCACCCACTGGTGAATTGGTGGTGGATTTATATTCTAATTTGATAGTCGATGATTGTATTTATACTCATCCAATATACTGTATATACCTTCAATGACATTTGTAGCCCTGACGAAGTGAACAAGGTAATCCCCAGACGAAACACGTGTTGGCTGCGGTTACGGGATCAAATCGAACAACACATTTGTCAAATGCCGTGGAAGGATGGACTGTTCGGTTTGGGTCATTGATATGTGATCACGGACTTGATTGGTACTTCATATGACAACGTTCGCCAAATTGAATGGACATTGATATCACGTCACAGGATATTGAAATTTATAGTTGCAGTATATCTGTACTTTTCATTTTCTTTTTACTTTCCAGAAATACATGGGATATTGTCTTTTGATTTCAGACATTGACAATGACTTTGTCAGATTTCTTTGTACTATTTTGTTTACTTGTGTAAATATATCGCGTGCCTCTTGTTGTTCATTGTTTAGAACTGTAGGGAGTTCCATACAGTTAGGACTGAGGGGTGATGTCCGTCAAGGGTGCACAGTGTACTAATTAGAATACTATTTGATACACACCTCTTTGCCTCGAGCACCATTGTGCTCCCAGTAGATTACACCTGCATCGAACAAAATAATCCAGGTTGTAGTAGAGTATGTATCAGTATGTGCCTGGGTGTTTCAGCATGTGAATTCGTGTGTGCCTGTGTGTATTAGTATATGTATCAGTATGTGCCTGGATGTCTTACATGGGTGTGTAAAGTGTGTGCATAAGTGTGTGTCTGGGAGTGTTAATGCCTGCATCAATGTATGGCTGGTTGTGTCAGTGTAGGTATGAGGGTGTCCCATGGTGAGTTAGTCTAGATACAAGTAAACATGTGGCTATATCAGTGTTTAAATTAGTGTGGATTAGTGTATCACTATAATTACCTTTGTTTAGTTGGTTATTTATGGATGATGTGTAAATGGAGAAGGATGCAATGAGTTACCTACATTACCACAATAAATAGGTCCGTTAATCTGTGTAAAAAGAACAAAAACATAAATAGAAGGTAAAGTTTCATATTATACATTTTCAATTAAAGTTTCACAATCCTTATTATAAAATTATGGTTAATAATAAAACACAAGAAATTTATATCATTTAATGGCAATTATGCATATTATTTAAGCATCTAATTTTCCTGTTTCACTGTGCTCAGCTTCCATACTTTTATACCATAAATGAAGTGTTATATAGATGCACATCACTGAACAGTGGGAGAAAAACAATCATATAAACTGTAAAAGAGCCCAGCATAGTACATTATTTTACATTAAAATTACTATGCATCACACTCACTCCAAATAATTGACTAACAGTTTTGCATATACTTATTAAGTTGTGTAATAGATATAAGCTAAATATAAGTATTTTTATGTTTTAAGAGTGTTACAAAGCAATTAATATGTATGAAAGATAGCAGTAGATGAAAAGCCTTATAAAAACATCGCCCTTGGTGGTGCTGCGTGATGTCGTAGAATCTGGTAATCTGTTAGTGAGGAGTAGAGTATGTCAGTGTTATAATTCCAATTCTTTTTTATAATCTTGCAGCTGTTCTTGAAACATTTGTTTGATTGTGATGGTTTTATGATATTCTCTCGTTCCATTTTTACTTTCTAAAAACTAGTTTATTATCCAATAAGATGTTTAAGCTTAATAATTGTATTAATTTGTATCTCTATATAAAATAGTTGTTTGTACTGGTTTTTAGTTTCTGATCTGTTTTTGTAGCTTAGTGGTATGTCTGTTGCTTTGTTCCAGGAGTAAGTCGAATTCAGTGTTTGGAATCTTTTATGTTCCAGAAGTGAAGTATTCCATTTTTGTAGGAGCAATCCTCCTTAGACTTTTGGTTCAAGAAAGAGAACGTAAGAATTTTGTAGTTTATAAAGTAATTTCTGCTTGAATGCAAGTAGTCTCCAAATGTGATATTAAATTCTTCATGAAAGATGCAAGGTTTCTTAAATTTTACAGAAATGTTTAAAGACATCACTGCTGGTAGGCCGAATGATGTCTAAAACACTGAGAATCTCCATAGAAGAAATATTTGTTTATTAGTTTTTTTCACAACTACATGTTAGAATTTTGGTTGAAGAAAGAGAAGGTAAGAATTCCGTAGTTTGAAATGTAGATTTAGTTTGAATATAAGGTTATTGTCATTGCATTCTGTTTATCCAGTTTCAGTATTTAAAAAGACAGTGTAGTGACCAGATGTTATATTAACTCCTTTGTTAGGAATAATGATTACAGTTCTGCACTTTTTCCCTGAAATTGAAATTTGTCCAGCTTTGAAGTTTGTAATTTAGGTTTCCAATTTAGATCCATTTGCTCTATATCGTTGTAACATTAGAATAAGGTATTTTCCAGTTCTTTGTATATACAATGTAGGCATAACATCTGATTTACAATTTGAGCAGGGCATATTTTGTGTTTTTTAATCAATCTGTCAAAAGACACAGTTTTGCAACCTGGTAGTGTCAAATACATGAACCACTCACAGTTTATTTGAGTAAAGGATGTAAAACAGCAATCTTCACAGTCATGAATCCATTTGTAACTTGGTCCAAAAAAGTCATCAATATTTACTTCTTCTATGAAACCTCCAATGATGACAACCATAAATTGTTGTCATCTTGTGCAAAATGTATTACTGTCTTTTCACTCAGTAAATGTTGTAACAAATGGTACAGTGCAGAACACAACCTCTTGCCTGTTTTCTGTTGAATTCCATTTACAACATGTGGTAAATTAAAGAGTACATTGAGAACACCATTTGCATAGTAGTTGACGCCTGAACTGTTCCAACTGGTAACTTACAATATCTCCCTTAATTTTCAATTTCCTCTTCTTAACACTTTCTAGAACATCTTTCTTTTTCTTCTTCCCTTCAACATCCGTCGACTCTTTTGGACGCTTTTTCTTCGGACAGATTATCAATTTCTCATAAATGGGAAATTCATCTATGTGAAGAGAGTTTAAACTTCTAAAACTATTATACTCTCTCACACAGCTTACATCAGCACTAACTTTGGTTTCATCAAATTCACCCAAGAACAAACTGAATAATGTTCTAACATGTGATAATGCTACATATGATACCTTCTTTACCTACTGTACTTTCAATATTAACAAATTCTGTATCTACACTTAAACCTTGTAATTTATGGATAGGTAGAGCATACGGTAGAGAGAATAGAAACTGACGCTGCCAGACATAAAAATCCTTTACATGCAAAAAACATACCATACATCAGCCAATCTGCTTCACACCATCAATCTGATCAAATTTGAAAGCTAAATATTCTACTTCAGCTTCCTTTGGAAAATTAATAAAATCAATAACTTTAACAGTTGCATCATTTACTCACTTTTCCTCAACATTTAACTTACACCACAAAATTGCTCAACAGTTTTTGCATGTGCATACACACTTTTCTAATACTGTAGTCTTCGATAAAGACCTCTCTAAAGAATTAAATTTTGCCTTTAGTTTTTCTGTTAGTAGCATTGTGACTCCCTGATGTTCCATTTTAGCGATGACTGTAATTTCCAAAATATCTTCTTTCTCCAGTTTTAATAACTGATTGTTGAAGGTGGAACACTCTTGAATTGTAGGCATTACAGAGTATGGATTTCTGTTATGTAATAAACATGTACATTAGTTGTGCTGCAGTACTGTTTGATGAAAATAATTTGTTGATAAGACGATGTTCTAAAGCATGTTATCCACTGTTTGCCAAAACTCCTACTCTAACGTCCTTTGGGATGTTTCCATATTGTATGTTGTATGCTTGACGCATATTCTTCGCTAGTTCCTTGTATTCAAAGTTTAACCAAATATTTACATTCCCACTACTTCCCAAAGAATTTCTTGTTTCATTATGGAGAATTGTCTTGAACACAGGTAGTCTTTTCAGAGCAGTGAGTTGCCGTAGGTCACCTAATATAATTAAATGGTTTCCTCCAAACGGTATATCATGTTTTTAAATTTGCTGCATTCTTAAGTGTATGAAGGCAAGCATTATGTTTAACACCATGCTCACCTCATTGATAATTAAAAGCTTCAGTTTCTTCAAAACTCTGTAAACTTTCTGACAAGTTTCACCAGATAACATCTGGTATTCCAGTTTATTATCATGTTCAACAAGAAGCATAAGTAGCTGATGTAAAGCAATTACTTTAATGTTATGGACAGCTATTCCTGTTGGTGCTATTACTACACAAGACACATTTGATTCAGTATTCTTCTGTAGATATGCAGCTTTAATTAGAAATCTTTTCAGGGTGCCAGCTTTACCAATGATGAGTAGTAATATCGGTTTAAATGAAGACCATGCATGTTATTTCTTTTCATGCAGACAACTGTGCTCTTTTTTACCTTTTACATCATCATAACTTTTTTCAGTTTGGTATTTAGTTGATGTACTAACTGTTTGAAATCAACAATTTACTCTCTTGCTCGCTGCATTGCAGTCTCCACCTCATTCATAGCTATGGCTGCTTAATTTTGAATAACTGGTACTCCAAGATGATCTTGACTTAGTGGTCAAGAAATTTGGGCGCTTTTTGAACTCTTTGTAGCTACCTCAGCTGCAATAGTTTATTCCTGTTCAACCTCATCTTTCAACGTAAGCAAGAAGTGTGGAATGACTGAACACTGAATGCTGTCTTTTACAGCATTGAAGGAATCTTCAAAGCAGTCATGGGGCCTCATTTACAAGAAACTGGGGTTCAGATGCACGAGTTTCCTTTCATCGCCCTGCGCCCCAAGTAGTTCCGATTCAGCACACCAAGGCTTGAAGAGTTGTTGAAGTGCTAAGTAGAAAAACTCTCTTTTCTTTGCAGTTGGGCAGCTAAGTTTTCAGTGGTTATTTAGATTTCCTTTAGTGTGTCTGACAAAACAACCGTCACATCCAACAACTGTATATTTACCATCATCTTTGTTTTCCACTACATTGCTTCTATATCTGTAGTATTGAAGTACTTCGTAAAGGAAAATGTGTCATAGATGTGGACTCCTTTTTGGGTAATAAGTGTCCAACCTATTTGATTTTACAATGTCCCTACTTTCTGGGCCAAACTCCGCTAGATACAGATAGTCTGGAAAGACCTTAACACTCTTTTTCAGGTACTTGCAAGCCCTAGACTTAACTAAAGAATACCCCTTGACTTTGAGTATAAATAAGATGAACTCAACCTATCTACACACTCATAACATCCACTTATGGCATAGCATTTCAAGTGTACAATTTCTTAGTAAGCCTCTTTTCTGCAGAATGTTCTTCCCACATCTCTTTCATATCTGTCTGCTCAGATTTTGTGATATAGGTAGTGATGTACAGAGCAACACCAATAGAGGTATCTGCAACAGACTGTATGTCCATGTTTTCATTCCACATCTTTCAAATGACTGGCTTGTACAAATTAAGGTACTTAAAGGCCTCTGTTCTTTTCAGGTTGTGAGTATATTTCTGTGACTTATGTCTGACTGCAGATAGAAAGCTGTTCACTCTTCTTTGTGAAATGACAGGTCGAGGGAATTCAAAACAAATCTTGTATGAATGTACCTTTGCATTTATATTTTCGACTGCAGTAGTTTCCACATCTGTGATTTCAGAAGCGCAAATCTTGCTGTCTCAGACCTTTTTTACCAGTATTTTTGGAATGGCGCATGTCATATACTGTTGTATGAAAAAGAGGACAGACTCATCATTGTTTGAAATTTAGGTGCATCTTTTATCCATAGGAGCATGTGAATGTGAGGAGCACCTCTCGCTTGGTACTCTTTATAGCAAAATAAATTAGTTACTTCACCAAGAGGAGGACCAAGTTACTTCACCAAGAGGTGGGTTTGTTTTGTTGCAGATGAAAGACATCATAAAGTGAAATCTGTGGTTAAAGTATCTGCAAACATTAGCGGGATTTAAGGAACAGAGTTTTCTCACAGTTTTCATTTTAATGTCTTTAATATTAGTGCTTGCTTCCATCAAAAATTCGAAGAGGTCATCCCATGCATACTCAGCACAACTGAGTGTCAGAAACCAAGTTGGTGAACCTAGATTTCTCAACATGCATTTCAGCTTACCGTGACACAATACCAATGCCATTAATCAAGCTGAACTCCATCTTTTCATCCTTTGCATGAAGTTTTTCATCAAACTCCTTTGCAGAAAGGTTTTGAAGATTTTCTCGTGTCTTCAGTATATGACAGTCACTCTCAAAGAGAAGATGAAATATGTATGGAATACAGTGTCGAAAACTAGGATCGTCTGAATATAATCTTGTTGACTGATATTCAGCTGCAGATATATGTACGGGTAGTCATCATAGCATCCACCTTCTCCAATGGGAAACTGTTGTGGAAAACATCGAGCCTCTCAACTTTTCTCCTGAACACTCATTGTAGCACCTTTTGCTTGCTTCATTTGAAAAAGATCAATTGAATCACCACTTACTTCAGTTCAGAGGATGTATGCTGTAGTTTATACATTTCTTTTGATCTCAGTCGATCCATCTTCTCAATCAGACCATTTGATGGCAATGTGCCATCCTCTACATGTGTTATAACCTGAACAACACCAGCATTTTTGTAATAAATGTTGTTTTGTACCAGGTATAACATTGCCTTTGTACTTTATTAACATTCATTAACTCTTGCCGTATCATTTTGTTCTTTGTTGGGACACCATTCACTAAAATAATAAATGCATCATCAAAATATTTCTGTATCCTTATAGTTTCAATATTAAAAAAAAGATCTTATGGCAAGTATACAACTCTACCCTTAAGACCTTTATGTAGGTCTGTTGGAGGTAATTTCCATCTTTTCAGTTCCATGCTGACTAGTGCTTGGAAAGGTTCTACACACTGAATCAGAATTGATTCATAAACATTTAGATCTCTAGGTTCTTTAGGCATTGAAACAAATTCTAACTTGTTATATACTGCGCTTGCTGGCATTTTACTACCTTCTAACGTATTATAGCTGTACTTACATATAATTTATCATATGGACAAGTCAAAGAGTTCTACTAATAAATAGGCAGCATCTCATGGTTTTAGTATATTTCGCAAAATGTATCGCCAAGTAATTCTTTGTATTTATAATTTTACTGCACTGTCTTGTACTTTTCAGGCCGTGGAGGCAGAAATAAAGTTCTGAGAAAGAAAGAAATAGACAGCAATTTTTTTCTACTTATTTGTACTCTCTTCTTCAGTTTTAGGATATACAATAGAATTTCAAGTTTGACTTTTGTAGTGAGTGTGTCAACAACTTATACAAACACAGTTTGGTTTCTCTGATGCAAATGTGTTGAACTTCCTAATTTCTTCTATTGACACTGATAGCTAATAGGGAATTAAAGGGGTATGTAAGGGGTATGTAAGTATGTGCACAACTGTGTGTGATGCTGCTGGATAAGTAACTGTTGTCTTGGAGTGTAATAAATCTGTAACTACCAGTGTTGATGCTTGGTTGGGTGTGTGAGTGGCTCTATCCCTGTGTAAATACTTTTCTGACTTATTTTATGAGTGGCAAACTGTATGTATAACTGAGTGTAGAGGTCTAGAAGTGCATGTGTAACTCACTTAAACTCAAAGTGGTATGTACTATATTTTAAGCACTAAGGGGCAGATTTAAGTCCCCTTAGCCCCTTCTTGTGCCACATTAGGGTCATTTTGTTATGCTAATGTGGCCCAACGAGGCCAAAATCATCACAGCAAGTTTACAAAGTGGCGCAATGCATGCATTGTGCAACTTTGTAAAACTTTGTGATACATTATGCATGCCCCATGCATAATGTATGCAAAGAGGGTATTCCCCCATTAGGGGGTCTGAACAAATGTCACAAAGACATCTAAGAGATGTCTTTGCGTCATTTTTTGGCACTTTTAACACTTGCTCAGAGCAGGCGTTAAAGGATGCAGGCCATTGTTTTCAATGTTCCTCTATGTTCTGTTCAGGGTTAGCACCACAATTTTGGCGCTAATCTAGAACAATATTTCAATTGTGTCAGAAATTCTGATGCTACTGCTTCCTACCCTGCGCCATGGTATCCCGTATTTTAAATACAGCACACACATGGTGGCGTTAGGGGGGCGCAGGGGCCCACAAGAAAAGTATTGCTACATGTATTGTAGTGCCACTTCACTTAAATCTAACCCTAAGTACATTGTTGTATAGTCTACCTACAGTCAATTGGGAGCTCAGTTATTAATAGTAAAAGGATACTTTCAACTTTTTGAACATATTTCAATGTCAACTCAAGCAGGCAGTAAACCTGCACACACAGGCACTGCAGTAATAGGCCTGACCTGTGTCCCTCTGTGGGTGTGAAATAAGTATGCGCCTCTATAAGTGGCTCTTTTAGTGAGTCTATAGCTCTCTAAATCTGTATATGAGTGCTTCTATAAGTTACTCACTGGCTGTGTTACTGAGTTTGGAGTTATATAATTGTATGCAACTGGATCAGATAGTGCTAGACATATTACTGTTGTATGGGTATGCAAGGGAAAGCATAACTGCCTCTGTTTGTGCCTGACCCAGTGTATTAGTGGCTCTATGCTTTTTCAAATACATATATGTGATTTGCAGTATGGGTGAGGACTGGATCTTTTACTGGATTTAGGGGTCTGCAATTGTACATGTTACTGAGTGAACCTGAAAAGCACATCTCTCTAATTTTAAGCACAAACCACCCTGCTCTATGGCCTATCTATAGTCTAGCTGAGTAATGACTTATGTGCAGTACAACAAGAGTTTAAAACCTGGCACAGAGGTTTTCTAATGCCAGATGGAACTGGTACCAAAACTATACACACAGGCTCAACAATCGTAGGCCTGAGCCATGTTTAACGCAGTTCTTACCTGAATGGGAAACTTGGAGGGGTCACTATTCGACAAAGCATCTCAGAGACTGTATCAGTCCCTCTATAGGTGTGTGCCA
Organism: Pleurodeles waltl; assembly: GCF_031143425.1. Taxonomy (NCBI): domain Eukaryota; kingdom Metazoa; phylum Chordata; class Amphibia; order Caudata; family Salamandridae; genus Pleurodeles; species Pleurodeles waltl. Next base: position 1,097,015,427 of record NC_090437.1, read on the forward strand.
CCAGGTCTTGAAATAAGTATGGTAGTCTATCAGTGGCTCTATTGGTGAGTCCACAGCTCTCTAAATGTGTATGTGACTGCCTCTATAAGAAGATCACCAGCTGTGTTTCTGAGCACAGAGTTTTGTAACTGTGTGTGCAACTGGCTCTGAAAGTGCTAGACATATTACTGTTGTGTGGATATGTGAGGGAATGCATAACTGCCTCTTTCACTGCCTGACTCAGTGCATCAGTGGCTGTATGCTTTTTGAAATAGATATGTTACTTGCAGTATGGGTGGGAGACTGGATATTTTACTGGCTGTAGGGGTCTGTGATTGCATTTACTGCTGAGTGAACATCTTTCTCATTTTAAGCACAAACAACCCTGCCCTATGTCCTGCCACAGCCTAGCTGAGCAGTGACCTATGTGTAATACAACAATAGTTTAAGGCTTGCCACCACTGTTTTCTAATTCCAATTCTAGTTTTCAGTAAAACTGTACACAAGTATAACTTGGGGTCTCAAAATACAAAAGTGATTAACTTTCACATAAAAAGATGTATGCTACTTTTATAGCACATACAAGCCTGCCATGTAACTTACCTACACAATAACTAAAATACTACCTACTACATACGTGGTGAGTTTCAAAGCTTCATGCGCGATACACTGCTCCAGTCAGTATTGTTCTTGGGAATTGTAGTCTTCTGTTATGATGAAAACATAAAACTACTACTCTAAGAATTCAAAGAAAAACATTGGCCTGGAGCAGGACATGATGCATGGAGGCCTGAAAGTCTGTACAGCTGCTTGTGCTTTTTTTAATAGTTTAAATCAAAAGCAACTCCTCCCTCTGAAAAAACAACCTCATTGTTCTATAATATATCTAAAGAACTGTACTTTGAATATAGTACAGGCACTTTAATACCCTTTCTCCAACTTTCCCTTAGCAGAGATTCCAAAACAAACCAGTAAAACCAGTAGGTCAGAAGTTCACAATACATTCTAGAGCCTGCACATGGCTCTCCAACTCAACTGCAGCAGGTGTGGTTGACTGTTACCGACTGTGTGCATATCTAAAGAGTAGATTCCATTTTTTATTTTAACCACAGCCAATAACATGTACGTACATATTCTTAAAAATACTACATAATTTTAAGTATCTGTTTTTTCACACCATCTAAATACATATATCACATTGTCTAAACACCTCATGCCCTCCATTTCAACTGCTTTTCATTTTAAAACCTATCTCATTCTGCTCAAGGCTCCTCCTGTGTGGTATTCCTCCTTGTCTTATGGTGTAGCTTGTGGGGCACAGCTTTGTGTTTTGGGCCAGGGAGTATGCTAGAAAGGAAAGAATGGCATTGACAGGGACATGGGTTACCTAATGTGGAGATTCGTTGGGTTGGCCAGAGAGGGTTAAAGTAGAATCAATTGCTGCCTTTGGTCGACAGCATTAAGGATTGCAAACATCCAGATATCATGATATCATGAGTGTACACTGTGGTGGTCACACCTACTGGGGTAGGCCTGGAAATCCCATTGAAGGATACCTTTACTCGGTTAATGACACTTTCCCCCAGACTGCTTACGTATTCTATAACATACACCAAAGACAGAAATGGAAGTAGTCAAACAAATTCTGTCCACAGACAGACAAAGCCAGGCAACATGTTAATAAAACTGTTTCTGTATTCCTCAGAGACCATAACATGGGTTCTAGCTACAACAACCACCTGTGGTTTGACATTGTAGTGTGGTCAGTTTTATGTATCCGTTGCGCGTTAGCTTCAGGCTTTTAGGCCTTTGTGCACTTTGCCCTGGATGTATTTTATTCCTTTGCTCGCAGCTTAGAGCCTCTGTGCACTTTGCTCTAAATGCTTTTTATTCGGCTTCGTACTGTTATTTTTCAAATAACCAGTTCTACGGTCTTGTTTTATTTTTTATATCACACTGTTTAGCCTACTTCAGCACTGGAGTCCTCAATAACACATTCTTGTTCACTCTGTGCTTTAGTCAAGGATACAGTCTGGTACATTGCCGATAGACGTGGTAGGAGTTTAGTCTTTGGCATTCTTGCGTAGGGACATTTTGTGATCACACTGACATATTAGTTATAAAAACACTTCCTTGTCCCAATACACGCAAGAGGGAGATTCCGACCAGGGAACCACAACTAGACGCTGACTGCCTCGTTGCAGATGCTGAACCAGATCACAGGCCTTTGCTCAGGTATGAGGGGTTATGGCTTCCCAGGGAATCTGAAAGGCAAGTTAGAAGCTTAACATGCTGTGCTCGAAATAGAACTAGCTGAGAGAGAGTAGAAATTATTAACACCATGATAGCGTTATTCTTATGTTTCACTCTCCTCGTGACTATTTCAATCCTACTGTGTTGTATGGTTCTGGTTATTGCGGCTCACGCCTTAATATCTAAAATGCAGTTGTTTTATTAAAACAATCTATAAAACTCAAACTGCCTTTGTCATTTGTATATGAGATCGTACTGTAAATGAGAGAGCTGGTTTGGATCTGAGTGACCACGACTTCCCTGAGAAGTTCTAAGATGTCATGCACTCGGCTGCCAAATCATCCCTTCCCCTTGGGAGAGATGAGGCACTGCTAGTTAGCCGGAGCAAAACCGGATTTAAGGTGACAGAGGTCTTTCCAAGTGGGTCAGACTCAGTCCCCCACACCGTGAACGATCCTGCTACCTAGAAATCCAGTAATCTCATTTAGGATAATGAGAGCCCACGCGACATGGAGCCACCAACGATTGGTCTGGCTCTAATTTTCGGGTCCGGCTGACTCTCTCGGTCTCATATATATATTGACTCCTCGGTTCCGTTAACGGAGACGTCCGTGGGGCTGTGGATTTCCGCCACCACGAGATAGGTGCCTCCTATTACTTAGTGGTCGGTTGTTCAAGCTTGAACTTTGAAAGGAAAACCCCGATATTGGTGTGCCTTCTCTGCCCTAGTGCTGTTTTTATAATGGCAAATCCTCAAGTAGTGAACATAGCGCTTAATATGCGCCATCCGCTCACGGGACATCTGATAGCACATGGTCTCACGAACCAGGGGGGTCCGGTCACGTTTGTGGTGGACGCCCATGCAGCTTATAGAACAGAGCTTTTTTATTCTTGGGTTGTATTTCCAGCAGTTGATGGGGGTACAAACACTTTTCATGAATACACTCTTGCTAATGTCCCTGGACAATACAGGGCATATGCATATTTAGAGATACTTCTATCATATCAAGAACATAATAATTGGCTTGATGGCGCCCTACCCCACACTATAGCACCTGTTAGGTTAGGTCCACTGAGTAATGATGGCCCTACTTGGCCTTTATTGGCTACATATACACCACATCCTGCGGTTGCTCAATTGGCGGTGGCTGAAGTTCGTCGCTTCTATACGGAATTAACGGCTACATATAGACGTTTAGTTCAATTTGTGATGTAGACACTTAACACAAACCCAGCGCATGCTGCTCCGGGGCAACAACATGCAGTGGTTCCGGGGGTAAATCCAACCACTGTACACTCAGTTATGGGTAAAGTCCCAGCAAAACGGGAGGAAACTCCATTTTGGCTGGCGCAAAAAATTTATACGCTGGAAGCAGTAGTTCCCCATACGGGACCTCAGGATAAACATAGAATATTGACGATATGTTTACCGTATGGAATGGTTCCTACTGTGGGCCATTGTAATACTTGGGGCACAGTGTTTGCCGCGCTCTACACTACAGCACACAGTACACCAACACTGGCTAATCTACCGGAAGTGCTGAAACAAATTCAGGATGAATATGGAGCTGCCCCAGCCTTAGATTTAGGGATGCAGCTGATGGGCAATTTTGCCGCAGTTTCTTCTATGATTTTGAGTAATCTCAAAGGGGAGGCAGTAGCATTAGCGGTGCGTATGTGTCTTCGAGACGTCCCGCAAGGGAACCAGGAGCGGGAACTGCCGAGAATAATAGCAAAAACGTATTCGAGTATCGGTCGTGATAGCCTTGGGGCTAGACCGCAGAAACCCCAGTTACAGGGTAAGAACAGTAAAGGTACTACTAAACAACAGCAACCTGAGGGTACTAAAAAGCGCTGGGAGAAAAAACAACAGACACCTAAAAAGGATAGGGGACAATCTCCGCAACCGGAGACCCCGCAGAATAGGTATAATCTCAGGAATAGGGATAATTTGAAGACTCCTGATAGATATCAATATACTGATACACGCCAATCTCGTTCCTTTCCGGACTCCTCGGAAAAGAGAAATGAGAGAGGTGGGTGATCAGAGCGGAGAACAGAGTACGTGAAACCGAGACAGGAGTCACAACGCTCAACTGAGGTTTCTGTCAAACAAGAAGAGAAACCGATCCAACAGAAACAGCAATTTAAAAAGAAGAAAGTGGCAGCAGTCTCAGTTAGACATGCAACTCAAGAAGAGAGTTCTCTTGAAGAACAAGACATGGGCATTGGCACTGTTAGACAGCGCGGCAGAGGTCACAATAGTTCGCCGGAATCTTCAAGAGCATCTGGAGGTGAAAGCAACTGATGACTTCATACAAGTCGAAACAGCAGATATGCGTGTCTCCGATAGAGTTTATACAGTAACTTTACAATTAGAAGGTGACATTGAGCGCACTATAAAAGCCATCTTTTGGGACCGTGTGGTCAAATTGTATGACGCTCCGCTGCCCGAACAGGATTGGCCTCCTGACTTTGTTCGTGACTGTCCAGTTGGGGAGGAGGTTATTACACCTTCATTCTCACCACTTGTTCCGGGAGAACTGGCAGAGTCCTATAGTAAAACATGGGCCCTAGCACAGGCTCCCGCCCTATATAGAAATAATGTGGGGTGGGATAGGGATTCACCTTATCATGTGAATCCGATAAAGGGCGAGCCTCAGCCGCAACAGCAATATCCTATAAAATTTGAAGCAAGGGCATCGGTAAGGAAAATACTTGCACAATTGGAGTACCTGGGGGTAATTGAACTCTGTGTCTCGCCGATGAATAATCCCTTATTTCCAGTTGCTAAACCGGACCATTCGTATAGGATAGTGGTGGATTACAGACATTTAAATGGACATACACGCACATATGCAATACAAAATTCACACAGCGCAGCGCTCATGAATAATATTGTGCGTAAGAAATACAAAACAACATTAGATATCTCGAATGGATTCTTCTGCCAAAATATAGCGCCCGAAAGTAGGGACTATACGAGCTTTAGTGCGTTCGGCTCTCAGAAAAAGTTTTGTCGTCTGCCTCAGGGGTATAAAATAGCCCAGGACTATTTTCGGCTCGTGTAACAGAAATTCTACACGAGTTGGACCCTGAAGCATTATCATATGTTGATGATATATATCTGACGGACGATGAGTTACTGCAACATTTAAAGCGCGTATCGCGCATTGTTGTGGGATTTGCTGATACTGGCTACAAATTTAATTTTACAAAATCAAAAATTGTCTTCCTCAGCGTCATTTTCCTCGGATATGAGTTGTCGAATGAAGGAAAGAGCTTAGCGCCACACTTTTTGGAAAAATGTGCTCAGTTTCAGGCTCCTAATACGGTTCGGAAACTCCAGTCGTTATTGGGGTTTCTAAATTTTGGCAGAACTTACATTCCTGATTACGCTACATGTATAAAACCATTATACGAGTTGATTCGCCCAAATTTTTCATGTAGATTATGGACGAATGAGCATACAAATATTCTTTGAGATTTGCAAACTAATCTCTTAGCAATAAAACATTTACACACCCGGGACAATAAAACGCATCTGGTTATCAGGGTTATACCTGGTGCCGTGGGATTTAAATATGTCACCTTTAACGAGGGTGAGACAGTCCCGATAGCATACAAGTCGCACTTGTACTCGGCTGCAGAACAACGTTTTGCACAAACTGAGAAAATACTCACTGCTGTACAAATGGCTGTTATTAAAGAAAGACCTCTTGCCCAGGGCCAACGCATCATTGTCGTTTCCCCGATTCCAGCCTTAGAGGCTGTTACAAAAGCAAGTGTTCCTAATTCGAAAGCTTTACACCCGCGATGGATACAATGGGCAACGTCTTTGACAGCCACTGATGTAGATTACATATTTGACCCTAAACTGCAGACTCAAGAATTTCTTCAGTATGAAATGGAGTACCCAGTTCCCGCTGGTACATTGCCTATTGACCAATATCAGGTGTTCCTATATACCGATGGCTCTGCGCAGCTAGGGGTTGGGACAAAGCAACAGTATTCTGCTGCATGTGCGGTGGTGAGGGGCTATATGGAGGGGGAAGTGTTCTGTCCCCGACATACTTATACGCAGACCTTGGGAGATTGTACGGCACAGTTGGCTGAGCTGAAAGCTCTATTGTTAGCCTTGGAACACGCGGATCCGGCGATTTTAACATTGCTGGTGTGTGATTCCTATTACTGTGTTCAGTCTTTCAATGAATATTTACACTACTGGAGGTTGAACGGGTTCAGAGATTCAAAAGGCAACACCATTAAACACAAATTGCTGTGGGGGAAGGTTGCGGATCTGAAGGAAACGCTTCCTAAAGTCCATGTTGTGCATACACTTAGACACCAGCGTGTTGGAATACACGTTGCTGGAAATACTTTGGCTGATGAAGCCGCCAAATTGACAGTGGCAGTTGCCACTGTGGCCGCAGTAACTCGTTCGAGTTCCAAACCAGACACAGAGATTTTGGCTGCTATAAAAGTTACGGCTGATGGCACGCTTTTTCCTAAAGGATTCCCTTCTAAATATAGTTACTATCTGGGTGGTATGCTAAACGCTGTAGTTAAAATACCAGGCGTTGGTGTACGTGAAATGCCCAATAAAATTGAGCGACCTCGATTAATAACTGCAGCACATGAGGGGGCGGCTTCTGCCCATGCAGGCGTGGCAGCCACAATTTCACTCTTACAGGCCCGTTACTGGTGGCCTGGTCTCTATAAAGAGACAAAGCAGTATGTCCTTTGTTGTGACATCTGTCAACAAATGAAAGTTTCCACGGCTAAACGCCCGCGGCAGATGCCCCTACTCATATCAAATAAACCTTTACAGTGTGTGTACTTGGACCATTGTGGTCCGCTGACACCAGATAGTGCATACAAATATATATTGGTTGCTGTAGATTCGTGCTCCAGATTTGTGTGGGTCTGGCCACAGCGATCGGCTGACGCTCGAACTGTTATTAAAGATTTGCGCATCTTTGTCGATAAATATGCAGTTGCAGCTTTTCATTCGGACCAGGGCCCTGCATTTGCCTCTAAGGCATTCAGGGACACCATGGGTTCGTTGGGGGTCCAGCTCCAGTTCTCGTCTCCATTTCATCCCGAGGGAAATTCTGTTGTGGAGCGTTTAAATCGCGATTTAAAGCAATCCTTAACGGCCAGAGTTATAGGTACGGGTCGTGGTTGGCTAGCCCACCTGTATGGAGTACAGAGAGCACTTAATAACTTGCCTAGAAGGTCCCTGGGGGGTCGTACTTCATATGAGTGCCTGTTTGGAACACAAATGTATGTTCCTGATCTAGATGGTCCTGGTGTGGAGACGGCGGATACGCCCTTTGACATAAATGATCGTGTCACTGTTTTGCAGGATTTACAACAATTCAGTGAAGATAACTCTTCTGCAAGTGCTGCCTCCACAGGAATTAAGGATGAACCAGTAACGTCTACTGGTTGGATTCCCAAGATTGGGGATCTTGTGCTTGAAAAGGTCACAGTGAAAAAATAATTTGGTCCTTCTTATCGGGTGCCTGTCCCTGTGGTAGTGATCAGCGGCACAAGAACTGTGATTTTGCCTCCGTTGCGAGGGGCCAAAGGAGATCGCTTTATTTCCATTGATAATGTCAAGTTACAACATGTGGCCGATTCTGCACAGCAGACCAAGAGGAACACCCAGTAGTTCCGGAATCCCTCCCACTACTGGGGAAGAAGTTCCGCTGCAGGTGATTTGCACCGACGCTATTTCCTCTCCGAGCTTGGAGAGGGTGGAAGATGATCTTGCGATTGTTCCACAGACAGCGAATGATTTGGAATCCTTTGATCAAGTTGCTGTACGTTCTACTGATGTTGCTGAAAGTGTGGTTTATAGCGTGCCAAGGCGAGAGCCACCATCTGCATCTTTGTTTACGATTGCACCTTTTGCGAGAACTGCCTCTGGCTGCTTCAATACCACTGATGATACCGTGTCGGACTCCTCGTCCTCTTTAACATCAGCCCTGGGTCCACGTAAGCTGCTGTGTTGGCTCAAACATACATATTTTGTTGTTCCTTGGAACTATCTGTGGCTTTTTATGACTGTGATGACTCTTTTCCTGTGGCTGGGGTTTGTGGTTACCTTTTTTCTGGTAATACATGGTCATTTTCTCCCTGAACGATCTGACATTGAGCACGTGGAGACGGTGTTGAAACCGCATTTTTTGTCACATATGGTTCGGAGAGACTTGTCCTTTGTGAACATTTCTGCTGTACCAATTCCGGATGGGATTGTGTGGGATAGAGTGATGTTTGATATATATGGTCCCAGTGAGATGATTCAGATACCGTATGTTCTCAAATTGTCAATGAATGATATTGTTATACCAGGCATTGTTTCTGATGATTGGGATGTGAAGACAGTTGATTCTATGTTGACAGAATTGCAGTTTTATACTGTCTATGAAAATGAAGATGCTTACTAGTTTAGAGATAATTATGGTGACATGTTTTGTTACAATTATTATGGACACCACTTTATTCATAAAGCCAGTAACCCTAAATTAATATTTGAGTATATGCAATGGGAACTTTGCATGACTCCTCCACAGGGGAGTTCTAAAACTTATTCTGACAAATTTGCGTATTTTTCTGGGCATCATCAACAAAGTGCTAAGTCGTATTATTTTAGAGTTACTCCGCATGCTAATAAGCAAATGTTATTGACTGATACTAAATTACTGTATTCAAATGTGTTTGTGTCCAAACTATCTGTTGAGGGGTATGAATACTGGTCCAAAACTGTTGATTTGAAAAGTGTTTGGGGAACGAAAAATTGCCAAATGCGGGGTAGGGATACATTGTTTAGGGCATGTATTATTCCTGTCCAGATGATTTTCTTAAATGACACTGTACAACAGATTAGCTGTTTGGGCTTAGCAACAATTAGGGAATTGAATTTGCCTGGCATACCTGTCCCTTCCAAAATGAAAAATTGGCAGCAATATATTAATGCCACGTTTAGTGAGCTTACAGACTGGGTCCAGAATGGTACACTTAACACTTAATTGACACGTCCAGGCGGGTGGTTATTGTGGCCCATAGACACTAATAGGTGTCATCAACGTTTTGTCAACTCTTCGGGGGGATTCAGGACTAGTAGGGCAGACCCTCGCTACATATCACCAGAACATGCTGATATCATTACTACATACAGCGTGGGGAAACTTTGTCAACAATGGTTGAAGTCATCCACGCTGGATGCAGTTAAGACACATCTCACGTTACTGTCTAATGATACTGACTTGCAAGATTTTTTGTCAGGACCAAGAGTACCACGGAAGAGACGTTTTTTGTATGAAGTATATAATGAGATTTGGAAGCTTTCCCAACAAGAGGCAGCGGCCCGGTTGAGGCAAATTGCTCAGGAAAATTTGATTCAAGCTTTGTCTGTTGTGGATAATGGGATGCATACCCTATTGGACCGTGTATACACAATTGATAACGTTGTTTCCTCTGCTATAGACATTATTAAATTGGATATGTCTTCTTTGTATCATGGGCAGAGTCAAACGCGGTCCATCATGCAGTTGGGTTGGACTCTACAGACATTGAAGGCAGGTCGCATTCCGTGGCAGCACATTCGTGCCAGGGAGATATTCATTTCATTTAATTTGACACGTCAACAACAACTAATGGCTAAGAAGGAAGCGACGTATGTTATGTTAAATATTGAAAAGTTGGAGAAATTGCCTTTTACTGTGGCTGAGATTCCGTCAGCAGAGTGGTTGATTCACGGGGTTATTGATTTGCCTATCTCCACTCTGCAATTTACTTCTTGTTTAAAACACATTCCGGTGGGTAGATATGAACGGTTGGGAGACAGTTACATACATGAGGTGTGGGAGCTTCCCTTTTTATACAGATGTCTTAATGGTATGAGGGAGGTTTTTCTTAGCAGTAGCGAATGCGAAACTTCTGTCAGCCATTCGATGGTTTGTAAACAGCTGTCTTTGCACGGGGCAGGCAATGCCTCGATTGCTAACTTAGCTTGTTATCTTAAGGGAGTTCCAGTCCCGGTAATTAAAAACACTTTCCAGGTGCCTTCAAACGGCAGCTATGTCCTTCTTAACGGTGAACCCTGTTGTGGCATGCGTGCCGGAATAGTTTATGTGGTCGTTGTCACCAAGGCCGTTACGTGCTGCTGGAATGTGTTGTTTCCCCCCACTCGAATTAAGGAGGTAGCGGACATCTGGCCTCATATTGCTACTTCCAAGGTCAATTTCGACAAGTTGAGTCGACTGAAAGCTCTATTGTTTCAAAAGCATGTGGCCCTTACATCTGCTAGCGAGACCTACGCACTTCAGGTGGCAAGGTCATCAGCAGAAATACAGTCCCTTTTAAATACTAATTTTCCGAGTTACTTTGGTGAACTCGTGGGACGTATATTTAATGCGTCCAGCACTGCTGGAATTGCACATTTTTTTTTAAAGCAGTTGGTGTTGGTTTTGCTCATACCTTCTCTTCCATATTCGGTTTAATACCTTCGGCTATTCACTCTATTTTCGGAAGCATTTTGGGGGGATTTCCGAGTACTTTGGCTTTGTTGGCTGGTGTTTTGCTGTTGCTGCTGTTCTTCCGCAATGGCTGTTCCACCGCGACGAGATCCCATATTGGCGCTCCCGTCAGCGCAGCTGTGTCGTGAACGCATGATGCAGCATTTTGGAGCAACACTCCTGGGACAATTGGAGTGTGACTGGTCTCTGTCATTCCGACCGGTTTTGGATTGTGTGCAACCCGTGTTTCGGTGCCTTTGGTGCTCGTTTGAACATGCACTGACTCTCTGTCTCTCACTGCAGCGCCCCCCAGTGGTCGATACTGATCTGTTGATGTTCCCGATTAGGGCTCATTCCCAGACTTGTGCACTGCGGTTGCGTTTGCTTCGTGAGGCTGTTTATGAGATTCCCTTCCTGGAGGAAGATGGTACTGTCTCATTCATAGGCCCTGCACGGGGTGCCGCCCTGGATGGTTTTGGGGCTTTGGAACACACCTGCTCCATGATAGTTTTTGGTACGGATTTTCCGATGTTGACATCTGTCAAAGTGGAGGATCTCCTGCTTTCCGTGGCTTCTGTCTAAGAATTGGATTTTTTTTTTTTATTGAAATTGACATAGTATCAAATTTGGCTTTAATGTCACATGCTTCCCAAATATAAATTTGTTTTCTACTTTGCTGTCCTCTGAACTTGTCGAAATATATTTGAAGTATTATTTTGTATCTGGGGCATATTTTTTTTATTATTAGAACCACTTGCTACCGACAAGGGGAGGGTGTAGTGTGGTCAGTTTTATGTATCTGTTGCGCGTTAGCTTCAGGCTTTTAGGCCTTTGTGCACTTTGCCCTGGATGTATTTTATTCCTTTGCTCGCAGCTTAGAGCCTCTGTGCACTTTGCTCTAAATGCTTTTTATTCGGCTTCGTACTGTTATTTTTCAAATAACCAGTTCTACGTTTTTGTGTTATTTTCTATATCACACTGTTTAGCCTACTTCAGCACTGGAGTCCTCAATAACACATTCTTGTTCACTCTGTGCTTTAGTCAAGGATACAGTCTGGTACATTGCCGTTAGACGTGGTAGGAGTTTAGTCTTTGGCATTCTTGCGTAGGGACATTTTGTGATCACACTGACATGTTAGTTACAAAAACACTTCCTTGTCCCAATACACGCAAGAGGGAGATTCCGACCAGGGAACCACAACTAGACGCTGACTGCCTCGTTGCAGATACTGAACCAGATCACAGGCCTTTGCTCAGGTATGAGGGGTTATGGCTTCCCAGGGAATCTGAAAGGCAAGTTAGAAGCTTAACATGCTGTGCTCGAAATAGAACTAGCAGAGAGAGAGTAGAAATTATTAACACCATGATAGCGTTATTCTTATGTTTCACTCTCCTCGTTACTATTTCAATCCTACTGTGTTGTATGGTTCTGGTTATTGCGGCTCACGCCTTAATATCTAAAATGCAGTCGTTTTATTAAAACAATCTATAAAACTCCAACTGCCTTTGTCATTTGTATTGAGATCGTACTGTAAATGAGAGAGCTGGTTTGGATCTGATTGACCACGACTTTCCTGAGAAGTTCTAAGATGTCATGTGCTCGGCTGCCAAATCATCCCTTCCCCTTGGGAGAGATGAGGCACTACTAGTTAGTCGGAGCAAAATCGGATTTAGGGTGACAGAGGTGTTTCCAAGTGGGTCAGACTCAGTCCCCCATACCGTGAACGATCCTGCTGCCTAGAAATCTAGTAGTCTCATTTAGGATAATGAGAGCCCACGCGACAACATGGATGGACTCTTTAAAAGTGATAGAGTTCACTTCACAGAGAAAGGCAAGAGCGTGTTTCTGAGAAACCTGATAAACTATATACTGCATTATGTGTAGTTATAATCTACACACAATAAACAGAATTGCTCTTGTCAGGGCCACCTTATTGCCCAAAAACTGGTTAATTTTCTTATCTTATGAGTGGGTAGGTGAGTGTCTGAGTGGGTCTGTGAGTGGATGCATGAACATCTGAGTGGATGTGTGTCTCTGAGAATTAGTGTCTGACTGGATCTGTGAGTGGTTGTGTGAGTGGTTAGGTAAATATGTAAGTGGATGCATGAGTGTCTGAGTGGGTCTTCCAGTGAGTGCATGAGTGCCTCTGTGAGTCGGTTCATGAGTATCTGAGTGGATCTGTAAGGGGGGGCATCCTTTTCTCAGTAGGTTTGTGAGTGGGTGCATGAGTGTCTGAGTGGGTCTGTTAGCAGTTTTGTAAGTGTCTGAGAGGGTGTGTGAGTGGTTATCTCAGTATCTGAGTGGGTCTGTGACTGGGTGCATGAGTGTCTGAGTGGGTCTGATAATGAGTCCTTGAGTGTCTGAGTGGGTCTGTGACTGGGTCCATGAGTGTCTGAGTGGGTCTGTGACTGGGTGCATCAGTGTCTAAGTGAGTCTGTGACGGGGTGCATGAGTGCCCGAATGGGTCTGTGAGTGCATTAATGAGTGTCTGAGTGTGTCTGTGAGTGGGTGTTTGAGTGTCTGAGTGGGTCTGTGAGTGGGTGCTTGAGTGTCTGAGTGGGTCTGTGAGTGGGTATGTGAATGTGTGAATGTCTGAGTGGGTGTGTGAGTATCTGAGTAGGTCTGAGAGGGTCTGTAAGTGGATGACTAAATTTCAGGACAAATGGCAGGGCCCCAGGGGATGAGGTCTCTGGGGGCTGACATCAAGCCAGGGGGGCCACATGGCCCTCCTCCCCCCATGAATAGAGGTGGGCCCTGGGGGATAGGCACCTGGGACCAAATTTGGGCAGGGGAGGAGAGTAGCACAGCCCTCTTCTCCCATGGTTCTATCTTTAAATTGCTATGAGGTTGCAAATGTGCAAAATACCTAGAAGCTACGCTCACTTGGCCCCACACCATCTACCTTAGTAGTATTAATATGTCTTCCCCATTTTTCCAGGATGATCAACAGCTTCCCAATAGGCCCCAAAGTGCATTTCCTGCTGGCTTAGATGGCATATTCTTGATACTGAGGAATATGAAGACATCTCCGCAAAAAAAAAAAAAAAAAAAAAAAAACACTTACTTCATATAGATAAGAGGAAGGACCCTGGTTTGGTGGAGATTTACATTTATTTTTTTTTGGTCCCGTTGGACTCTCTATAGGATGATGCATGTTGTCCAGAGAAAGGCGTATAAGTAACAATCACATTGCCAAATGCACATAAGGTCATTAGTGACATTTCCTTGTGCTCTATTACGCAGGTGTAGTATAGAATACATACTAGACATTTACCCAACGAGGCAGAAAGAATGCCACTTGAGTAGATATTTCATGCAAAAATATGAACTGTTGTCGGATTAGGTGTAAATCCATTCAGTGGTTTTAGAGCTATTAAAGGACAAAAAATATAGATATCTAGGGCCGCAGATCTTCCGTGGATCCAACTGTCCCTGCCAACACTTCAACAAGGAAGAGTTGGCTGCCATCTTTGGACTCAGCTTCAGCCGAGGGACCCTGCTAGGACTGAAAAGCATTTTAAAAAAGAATGTTGGGAAAATGCATGGATCGGGCGAGGTTCCTTTGTGGCAGAGTCAGTCACACAACTACTGGGACCCACTAAGAGACCCACACACCCTCTCACAGACCCACTTACACACACATATGCACCCACTCACAGACCCAGTCAGAGACTCAAGCACCCTTTACAGATCTACTCAAAGACTCAAGCACCCACTCATAGACCCATTCAGAAACTCAAATACCCACTCACAGACCCACTCAGACACCCATGCATCCACTTACAGACCCACTCAGACACTCATTCACCCACTCACAGATCCACTTGGACACTCACACACCCACTCACAGACCAACTTAGACACTCATGCACCCTCTCAGAGACCCACTCACAGAAATACTCTCATACCCTTTGTCACACCCGGAGACACCCTCTTACACCTACTCTTGCACCCAGACGACACTTTCATACTCACTCTCACACTCACATACACTCTCTCACACCCACGCTCACATGCAGACAGACATTCTCACACTCACTTTTGCATTACAAATACATAGAAATTCACTGAAAAAAACAAAGGTTATATGGATATTATAGTTAGGAAATTGAATAAAAAACATTGAAATTCACTTAAAAAACCAAAGGTTACAAGGACGTTATAGTTAAGTTCTGAATTTATTCACACAAAACCAGAGACATTCAACAGTTAGAGTTATTTCAAGTAACTATAACTCATGACCTAAGGTAGCTCTAACTCGCACCCCACCTTGCACTGCTAATTATCCCAGATATTACAGTATAATGTCAATAAAAATATCAATGAAACATTAGAAGTCAAATTATTGAAGAAAAAATTGTGCATGGCGAGGGCATGAGTTATAGTAACCTTAGGTCGCGAGTTACAGTCACCTGAAATAACTCTAACTGTAACTGCTGAATTTCTCTGGTTTTGTGCACGTAAATTCAGAACCTAACTATAACATCCCTGTAACCTTAGTTTTTTTAATGAAGATATCTATCTATCTATCTATCTATCTATCTATCTATCTATCTATCTATCTATCTATCTATCTATCTATCTATCTATCTGTATATACAGGGAGTGCAGAATTATTAGGCAAGTTGTATTTTTGAGGATTAATTTTATTATTGAACAACAACCATGTTCTCAATGAACCCAAAAAACTCATTAATATCAAAGCTGAATATTTTTGGAAGTAGTTTTTAGTTTGTTTTTAGTTTTAGCTATGTTAGGGGGATATCTGTGTGTGCAGGTGACTATTACTGTGCATAATTATTAGGCAACTTAACAAAAAAATATATATACCCATTTCAATTATTTATTATTACCAGTGAAACCAATATAACATCTCAACATTCACAAATATACATTTCTGACATTCAAAAACAAAACAAAAACAAATCAGTGACCAATATAGCCACCTTTCTTTGCAAGGACACTCAAAAGCCTGCCATCCATGGATTCTGTCAGTGTTTTGATCTGTTCACCATCAACATTGCGTGCAGCAGCAACCACAGCCTCCCAGACACTGTTCAGAGAGGTGTACTGTTTTCCCTCCTTGTAAATCTCACATTTGATGATGGACCTCAGGTTCTCAATGGGGTTCAGATCAGGTGAACAAGGAGGCCATGTCATTAGATTTCCTTCTTTTATACCCTTTCTTGCCAGCCACGCTGTGGAGTACTTGGACGCGTGTGATGGAGCATTGTCCTGCATGAAAATCATGTTTTTCTTGAAGGATGCAGACTTCTTCCTGTACCACTGCTTGAAGAAGGTGTCTTCCAGGAACTGGCAGTAGGACTGGGAGTTGAGCTTGACTCCATCCTCAACCCGAAAAGGCCCCACAAGCTCATCTTTGATGATACCAGCCCAAACCAGTACTCCACCTCCACCTTGCTGGCGTCTGAGTCGGACTGGAGCTCTCTGCCCTTTACCAATCCAGCCACGGGCCCATCCATCTGGCCCATCAAGACTCACTCTCATTTCATCAGTCCATAAAACCTTAGAAAAATCAGTCTTGAGATATTTCTTGGCCCAGTCTTGACGTTTCAGCTTGTGTGTCTTGTTCAGTGGTGGTCGTCTTTCAGCCTTTCTTACCTTGGCCATGTCTCTGAGTATTGCACACCTTGTGCTTTTGGGCACTCCAGTGATGTTGCAGCTCTGAAATATGGCCAAACTGGTGGAAAGTGGCATCGTGGCAGCTGCACGCTTGACTTTTCTCAGTTCATGGGCAGTTATTTTGCGCCTTGGTTTTTCCACACGCTTCTTGCGACCCTGTTGACTATTTTGAATGAAACGCTTGATTGTTCGATGATCACGCTTCAGAAGCTTTGCAATTTTAAGAGTGCTGCATCCCTCTGCAAGATATCTCACTATTTTTTACTTTTCTGAGCCTGTCAAGTCCTTCTTTTGACCCATTTTGCCAAAGGAAAGGAAGTTGCCTAATAATTATGCACACCTGATATAGGGTGTTGATGTCATTAGACCACACCCCTTCTCATTACAGAGATGCACATCACCTAATATGCTTAATTGGTAGTAGGCTTTCGAGCCTATACAGCTTGGAGTAAGACAACATGCATAAAGAGGATGATGTGGTCAAAATACTCATTTGCCTAATAATTCTGCACTCCCTGTATATATATATATAGATATAGATATATATATACATCATATTGTATCACATAATGCTTGAGTAGTTTAAACATTTCAATATCTAATAAAGGATAAATATTAGCTAAACGTTGTTGAGGAATCTCTTAACCTCTCCCCTTCTTTAGGTAGAGTGTTTTTTTACCGAACCAAAAGGTGTTCTACATTGTTCTACATTGTTCAATGCACAATTAAATTTTGTTTTTGACTTTTGTTCTGCAGAAGAGCAAACAGTGTGTTGTAGCATCTTACTAACTGTTTTTGCAGAAACACCTTTTGAAAGCTAACTGCACCAAAACAAACAAGTAATATAAGAAATATAGAGAGTTTGACTCGTGTAATATGGTCCTACATTGCTATCTCAGAGTTATTGTGACATTTACAAACAACTTGGCCTCTCTCTTGTGGTTTATGATGTCAACAGCAAACCACACTCTGGCAATATTGGACCACATAACAGAGTCTCCCGGTATGTCTCGGAGTTAGGTCACAATTTACATTGTACAATGGTTTCTTATTTTCTTAATAAATTTGCTTCCATAAGAAATATGCATTAACATTCCAAAAACAGTTCATATCATTTGAGTTTGGCATGCCAAGCTTTGTGAAAAGTTTCATGAAGGGAAAATAAAGAGGGGGTTAAAAAGTGACATTTCCTTTTTTATCTCTCATACAATTCTTTGATGTCATCTATAGAAAAAACAACTGAATGGAAATTTAGCATGAAGGTAGAACTTTAAAAAAGAGCCTTTGCCTGGATTGTTGTTATCATTCCGAATGGTGTTTGAGAAATTGGAGTTACAAAATGTTTTATAAAGTTAGGAATATCTGGACTGGAAGTCCAAGGATGATCTCAGACCCTGGGCTCAAATTTGATAAATCTGATTATTTAAGGGAGATTTTTCTGTCATCATTCAATTCATGCCCACAGACCCAAAGCTGTGTCTGGGACCCAAAGCCTCTAATCAGCTAGCTGCAAGTCAGAAAAATATGTTGCAGTCATGCTTAACAGGATGTGGGGCTCAGTCATCTTATTCTGGAAAGAAACATAAATGGGGAGTGCATTCCCTGACCCAGTGGCTCAGGCGAGAAGACCTATAGGGACCACGAGAATAAAAAGAAAAAAAAACATATTTTGTCTTAGGGGTGATGGATTTCAAGGTGGTATTCAAGGAGTTCAAAGAGTGAGGTTCCTGTCAAATCTACTGGCAAGGTATCTTGTACTTTTGTTGGACCCAATGGCTCAACTTAAAGACAATATGCAAAGTATGCATGCATCACTTCAAAAGTAACAAATTGAATACACAACACAGGAAATATCCCATCCCAAGTTAGGAACATAGAGTAAATTGTAATAAATGAATCAAGCCCAAAACTATGAAAATCCAACCAGTAGAGCCGGAGATAGCAAATTTTAAAGATTTCAGTGAATACAGCGCCAAAAAGCACAAACCGCCAACTGTGGACATCTAGCTGTTCTAGACCACAACAAAAAGTCACAAGTTCAGGCTCCCCACAATGGGATGCAGGCCCACTATAAGAACCCAGTTATGCCAGCTGAAAAAGAGTACCTCAATTCCTAGTTGTGAAGAGTGGTGAAGTCCTACGTCAAGGATGCATCATGCTGCAAGTAGATGCATTGCACAGCATCAGTACCAAGGAGCTGCAGGGCTGCTAAGCAAGGTCCTGCATTGTTGTTGAGGAGGCAGTTGAAGAAGTGACTTGTGATGTGAAGTCCTGCTTCGAGGATGGATTGCTCACCTCTTGATTCCATAGAAGCTGCTGGGATTACAATACAGAGTCTGCATTGTAATCAAGGATGCAGTCGACAAGAGGCTTGTGATGTAAGGGACTGCATCAGGGATGCATCATAAAGAGGTGGTTACGATGAGGCTGGAGTCTGCAAAGGTGATGTAAAGTTCTTGTGCAGCGAAAGTCCACAAAGCAGAGGTAATGCATTGGTTCTGCTTGGCATTGTGCCATTTAGCAGAGGAGATGCATTGGTTCTGCTGGGGCCACAGATGGGCTGTCAGAGCACCTTCAGGCCCACTTCCAATGGTCCAGGGCGGGCGTAGCACCACTTGTCAGGGTGGGACTCACAGTTGTAGAGCTCAGGTGCTGGTAAAGAGACAAGCCCTTGGATCAACTTGGTGGTCCTCAGTATAGGTTGCAGGCCCAGCCCTTCTCACCCAGGCAAGAGGGCAGCAAGGCAGCAGGACAGCACAGCAGGGCAGCAGTTCTTTAGGGCAGCAGTACAGCAGGGTGGCAGTCCTTTCAACAGCACAGCAGACCTTCTTCATAACAGAATCCTGCACAAGTCCAGAAGAATACTGAAGAGTTGGTGCCCGAGGTACAATATTTATACCTCATACCTTCTTTGAAGTGAGAGAAGCTTCTAGAGGATTCCCTTTGAAGTGCTCAGGTTTCCTGCCTCCCCTGCCCTGGGTCCAGACAAAGCACAGGATTGATGCAAGCCTTTTTTAAGGTAGGACACTGACTAGTGAGATGTATGTGGGGCTGTCCACGCACACCTAGGCTCTCTACTCTGTATGGTTGTCTGGGAGAAATACAGAAAGACCAACTGCCAACTATTCTGAGTCATGTGATCCAGAGACAGGCTGCAGGCACTAAATGGCTAGGCAGAGAAATGCCAACTTTCTAAAAGTGGCATTTTCATAATTGTAATTCAAAATCTAACTTTACCATGAAAGAGGATTTTTTTGTATGGATTCAAAGACACCAAACATTTACTATTTACCTGTTCTCATGTGGATGTTATCCTTTGTATATCTAATGAGGTAATCACATTGTTAACTTGTGAGAGAGGTAGATCTTGCAATAGTGGAAAGCAACTTTAAGAGTTTTTCACTATCAGGACATGTAAAACTTAAAGGTACATGCTTTCAAGTACATACCACCCTGCTCTTTGGGCTGTTTAGGGCCTACCTTAATAGTGACGTATATGTATTAAAAGGGAAGTTTTAGACCCTGGAAATTTTTTTGCAGGTTGAAATGGCAGTTTAAAACTGCACACACAGGTTGCAATGCCAGGCCTGAGGCAGATTTACAAGGCTACTTAAGTGGGTGGCATAATCGGTGCTGCAGGCCCACTAATAGCATTTAACTTACAGGCTTGGGTACACTGTAGCACCACTTTTCTAGGAACTTATAAGTAAATTAAATATGTCAATTGAGGGATGAGCCAATGTCACCATGTTTCTTAAGAGTAAACACACGCACTTTAACACTAGTTAGCAGTGGCAAAGTGCAATGAGTCCTAAGGGCAACAAAACAAAATCATACAAGTATGGCAGAGTATGGCAAAATGTTTGGGGGAAGACCACTCTAAGACTGACAGGTCTTATATGTGTCCTCCTCAGCTGAAACTAGGGTGAACTAACCAACTTCTTGGGAGTACTCATCACTAATGTGGAAAAACCTGGAGAGAGTATCAGCACGGGCATAGTCTGAGCCAGGACAGCATTGTACTGTAAAGTCCATTCCTTGTAGGGAGATGGACAACCTCAACAGTTTAGGATTTTCACTAGGCCTTGGAGAAGTTCGGAGAATTGCGTGATTCACATCTCCACACAGTGGTTAAAAATCTCCACGTGCTATGCATGTGTCCTGCAGGTGGGCAGAGTTTCCTGTCGCTCCTGTTCACCTTGCATTTTACATCAAATGCAAAGCAGATTATGGGGGTCATTACAACCTCGGCGGTCTGCCTTGCAGACCGCCGAGGTTGTGGGAACCAGAATACCACCAGTGCTGGCGGTATAGCCGGCTCCGTATTTTGACTTTTCCGCTGGGCCAGCGGAAAAGGCACATCAACATTGCCGCCGGATGGTAATTGAGCCGGCGGCAATGCTGATGTGCAGCGGGTGCAGTAGCACCCATCGCGCATTTCACTGCCCGAAATTCGGGCAGTGAAATGCGCGACGGGGCTCTGCCTGCGGGCCCCTGCACTGCCCATGCCAAGTGCATGGGCAGTGCAGGGGACCCCAGGGGCCCCCTGAGTCCCCTTACCGCCAGCCTCTTCCTGGCGGTGCAAACCGCCAGAAACAGGCTGGCGGTAGGGGAGTCATAATCCCCAGGGCAGCACTGCTTACAGCACTGCCCTGGCGGATTATCACCGCCGGGGCTAAAATGGCGGAATACCGCCGGCCCCGGCGGTGCGACCTGCGGTCAAAATATGGGTTTTCGTACCACCAGCCTGTTGGCGGTACGAATGCCACTTTAACCCTGGCGGTCACCGACTGCCAGGGTTGTAATGACCACCTATGTCCTTTTGTTCAAAATCATGCGTGAAACGGCATGATGTGGTTTGCATGGGCGCGGCCATTTAGTTTTCCTATCTGTTCATGGTGCTGGGCCTGTTTTTGAATCCCTTCCTAATCTTTTCAATCCTCCGCCCTCCTAATTAATATACCCCTCATTTTTATTTATTGCATTACTGTGTTTGTGTGTCTGTGTACTATATTCTTTTTCTTCATTTCTTTCTTGTTTTTTTGTGACTTTTTGTATTTTTGTTTATTTTGCCATTACTTCCTCATTTCTTCCTTTCTTCCTTCCTTCTCCTGTTTTTCCTTTACCCCAGGCCCCCCTGAGCAGCCAGCAGTAGCAGCCGCCTACCTTGTGTGCAGCCCGCGCCAATCCTTTGTGAGGTTGAGGTGGCAGGTTTGTTTTTTTACATGCAGAGCCACCTCTCCTCAATACTGCCACTAGGTGGCAGGTCTGCCAGCGGGTATTACTTGTGGGAGCATCTACAGGCTTGGAGGAGGGTGCACAGGTGTGTGCGGTGCACTAGCCAGGTCCAGTACACCACTCAGCAGCTGACACACCGCTGGGCAGATATCTTCGACCGGGAGCAGAACCTGCTCAACCTGCTGGGCTGCAAGATTTCAGGGATCAGTGAGTATTCATTATATTTTTTGTTGTGTGTGTTGTACAATGATACCTTGTTTATCTGAATAGCTTGCTGCTCACACTCAGAGGTAGGTTATGTTTAGCTTGCATGAAGAATATTGTTATGTGTTTGAGCGAGGCAGGTGCTCAGCGCTACCTAATCGTACTCATCAGCACTTGCTTTGGCTGATTATTTAAGAAACCATTGTAATGAAGACCCCTCTGTCCTCCTGTCACCATAGTGAGTTAGTGATATCAGTGAGTTAGTGTTCTTTGTGACTTTTTATGTAGCTTGTACAGTCCCAAGCAATTTTACAATGATGTGTAGTACTAGTATGCATCCATGCACTGCAAAACAGGGAGACTGAGTTGATTCATCAAGAGGGTTGAGAAATGAGAATAAAATCAAATATTATTCATTGATATGCATTAGTTACAAATGTAGTTTTTGTTAAGGAAATTTGGAATAGGGATTTAGGATTAGTATAGCCAACACAATTACAGTAGATACAAGTATCATAGCTGATCTGATTTAGATAAGTACGATGTTGCTATGATTGCCTATTATAATAATTTTGTGGAGATTAACTGTACTACTAATCTGCTTTTTTATCGTCTGTATTTCTTATATCAGCACCCAACGGCAAGAAAAAGCACAGCACTGAGGCAGGTACTTAAAGAGTTGGAGATGAGGGACCGACCAACAGTGCCATTGCTGAGGGCTCCGCTCACACCAGTAAGTCCTATTATTTATTATTGGTAGTTCCCTAACTTTTACCTCTGCCCACTGGTATACTACTTTAAAATTTGCCTTGTTTATTTTTTAATACTGTCTTCTTTTTTTGCAATGGCCCTGTCCAATTTTTGTTTAATTCCTACTATACCTTATACATTATCTTTTTTTCTTTGTTTCATGGTTTTTTTTGGTAGCTGACTTTTTCCAGTTTGTACTAGTCTGTAGATTTCTTCTGTTTTGTTGATAATCTTTCCCTCTCCCCAATGGTACTGTAATACTATAAACAGATTTTTGGTATTCTGCTGTCTACTGACAAGATTTCAGGCCCAAGTAAACTAGTATTATAAATAATATTCATATGAATGTTTGTTGAGAAGGCTTTCTTGTTCTTCATCATGCTCTAACAGTTACTGAGAGAGGGTCCATGGTCAACCTCTCAACCCCCAATGTTGTGCTGTGTAATTCATTTATACAGTATACCAGCAGTTCCCATGACAGAGCAACATCGCTGGAAAGTAAGCAGTCCCATTGCATTTGCCAACCAACACCATATGTCTTTCATTGACTATTATTATTCAATCCCTTCATTGCACTTCAATGATGAGCACACTATTGAAACGCACAATCTGATTTTAGCGGAGGCTCTTGACTGCCTCTTCATCATGTAGACCTGGGCAAGAGATGTTTCAGACCCTGACCTTACTGATGCTACTCCTCTGGGCTTCTCTATTTATAGGCAGGACCACAAAGACCGGATTGGTGGGGGTCTAGGCATTATTGCTAATACTGCATTTGGCTGTACGTTGGATTTTATATATCTCAACATTGAAGATGGTGCTGAGGCAGCCTTTCAGACTAAAAGACTCAGCCAAGGAGACTTTTTCTGGAATTCTAGTCTCCATGCCTCCTGGCACTAGGGCCAATTTTAATGAATCATGGGGACAGATTATTGAACCCTATCCTAAATACAGGTACACCACTATACTAGGGGACTTCAACTTTCATTTTGATTATATCTCTAGTAAGGACACTGCCCCTCTGCTTAAGTCAATGACTAACTTAGAACTGTCCCAGAGAATTAAGATGCCTACTCATTCTTCAGGGCACACCCTTGATGGTATATTTTCTAATCATTCAGACCTATTTATTAATGGAATCCACCCCTTGAGCTGCACAGACCACCATATTATTCTCTTCAGCCTACCTTTAATTGATCTCAAAGTTAATACACCTCCTACAAAGTCTATTACTTGTAGTAATGGGAGTAAGATCATCACTGCTAATTTTGAATGAGCCCTTTGTGCATCTAAACACAGCACAATGCCTTCTCTGGGCTTCTCTGCTGACAATTTTAATACTTGGGTTTCCTCTTCCCTAAATTCCATTGCCCATTCAAGAGCCAAAACAATGACCAGGACTAAACCATCTGCACCCTGGTTTTTGACCGAACTTAAGGAGTTACGTGATCTTACTCCCATTACTACAAGTAATAGACTTTGTGGGAGTTGTATTAACTTTGAAATGCTGCTGGCAAGAGCGTAGATGGCTGTTATCACCAATGCTGATGAAAATCTCCTTGAAAAAGCTAAGCATAAGACTATGCTGTTACAATATAAAAAGGCTATAAAATCTGCTAAAATTGACTCCTTAACAGATACAAACAGGACATCAAGAAACTCCTCCAGATGTATGTTTAAAATGATCAAAGACCTGGCCTCTCCCCCTCTCAGAATCAGGTTCCAATGTCTCGAGGCTTCTGTGACGCCATGGCACTTTTCTTTAAAAATAAGGCTCTGAACCTATACTCCTACTTTGACCTTCAATCAGATGCAGGCCTCTTGTCCACTGTCTTCAGCACACTAAGGAGTTACTCCTGAGTAATAAATCTGGGTCTCCATTAGATCCCTGCTCCGCCAAAGTTTTTTCATTTGGCTCCTGAACCTTTTGCAGACTTTTTGCAAAATACTTTCTGGAATTTTTCCCATTTCCTGGAAATGAGCTTTGGTCACCCTTTTACTGAATAAACCCAATACAGATACGGACAATTTTAAGAACTATAACTACATCTCTTTGTTTCCTTTTCCAGCTAAAGTTTTAGAAAAAGTCTTAAATCAAGAACTCATAGAAACACAGGGTTCACTGAATCCCTCAAAAAATGGCTTTACGTCAGGTCACAATATGGAGACCGCCCTTCTGGCAGTAACTGACAACATCCATAGCCAAGTTAATCACGGGGTCACGGACATACTTCTAGTGCTTTATTTGTCCACAGCTTTTGATACGATATGGCCAGCTCGGAAGATTCACCGGCTGAAGGAGACTGGAGTCTCTGGTCTTCTATCCTCCTTCCTCAATGACAGAAGCCAGGTGGTCAGCTGTGGGGACTTCAAAGTGGATGCCTTCAGTCTTCCTTGTGGTGTACCCCACGCTGAGTCAGACTCTTTTTAATATCTACATGGCACCTTTGGTCATACGCTGACGACACTCAAATCGCTGTGAGTTTCTCCAATGATGTGATCTCTGTTGCTCAGTCCTTTAGGCAATGTATGTCTACCATTGAGAAATGGATGAGCAACACGCTCACACTCAATGCTTGAAATTCAGAGGTTCTGGTCTTTGATGGCCAGGACTAAATATGGTCTTATATCTGGTGGACCGACGAGTGTGGGTCGCTCCCACCCCAGTGGAATCTGCCAAAAACCTGGGAATTTTGGTTGACAACTCCTTGAGCTTTAATAACCAGGCTAGTCACACTTCCAGCACTTTCTATATCAATATAGTCTGGAGGAAGATTTTTTCTTTTATCCCTAAGGAATTACATCAGGTGGTCGTCATTGCGCTTATTACTTCTTAATTAGATTATTTTAATTTCCTATATCATAAAACTAACATGAGTGGTGTCATCAAGTTGCAGGTTTGCCAGAATGCTTCTGTCCAGCTCATTCTGAACATTCCTAGACAGTTATCAGTGAGGGAAGGTCTACGTGCCCTCCACTGGCTTCCTATCAGAAAGAGAATGGTTTGTAAAGCCTTGACTATGGTTCATAGGGCCCTTTACCTCAAGAGCACTGAACAGCTTAGTGCTATGTTTCTTTGGTACATACCAGAAAGACCTCTTATATCTTCCTCTCGTAGACTGGCAACTGTTCCCAGATTTTGCAGTGCCACATGGGAAGAAAAGGCTTTCTTGGTGAGAGCGGGCAAATTGTGGAACACCTTGCTTCCCATATTGCGGATACAGAAACCGTATCAACCTTAAATAAACTGACTGAAAACATGGCTCTTCACACAGCATGGCTCTAAATAAGTGCTTGTCTGTCTTGCCGAGTCTCTGCTAGTGCCTTGATGCCTTTGGGTTTCGTGCACTCTACAACTAAAAAGTCATCATCATCATAGTTCTGCCTTCCATTATGAAACATTTTTGGTTGGCTTGACTACCTGGCTTTTCTTACATTGTGAACCAACAAAATAATTAGAGTGATATTTTTGATGGATGATACTGCAGTGCTAACTCAACAGTAGTGATGAATTGTGGTTGTATTTTTTTTACATTTTTTTTTTAGGGGAGGGGTATCTGTCATCTAAAAATGTATAATGTTTTTTTCTAAACACACAGAGTGCTGCCGGCTCAATTCCCACTGAAGGAGGAGATTCGGTTGGAGGGGGAGAAGCAGCAGCAGGGACCGGAGGTGTTAAGTCAAATTGCTTGCTTATTGACAACTACTATTATACTCACTTGCTACAAGGGCTTTGTTGTGACTCGTGATTGTGAACACTCCGCTTTACCAGCTACAAAGGTGGTTGAGTATGGCCTCTTCTATCTGCAACTCAGCAAAAGCTCACATAATATACACTAAAAATTATGGCTTGACACGGAAATTAAAAGAAAGGATGTGTGAAATGAGTAAAATGAAAGGATGCATGTGTAGGTGAAAGAATGCATGGGTGAATATTGGGTAAATGGATGGATGGGTAAAATAATGATTGAAAGAAAGTGTGAATACTGAATGGATAGCTAATGGATTGGAAATGTTGGTTTAAGACTCAATAGGAGAAAGTAAAGCCTAAATCAGAAAATGGTCCTATCTGAATTGTCACCTCAAACATTTTGCTTCCCTCCTCTTCTTTTTCTGACCTTGTTTTTGCTGGCTTGAGGATTCTAGGCACTTTACCACTGCTAACCAGTGCTAAAGTACCTGTGCTCTCCCTCTAAAACATGACAATATTGGCTCACACCCACTTGGCATATTGAATTTACTTGTATGCCCCTAGTAAAGTACACTACATGTTCCCAGGGCCTGTAAGTTAAAAGCTACTAGTGGGCCTGCAGCACTGATTGTGCCACCCACATATGCAGTCCCTTAATCATATCTCAGACCTGCTATTGCAAAGCCTGTGTGTGCAGTTTCACTGCCACTTTGTTTCGGCATTTAAAACTACTTGCCAAGTCGTAAAC
This sequence comes from Pleurodeles waltl, assembly GCF_031143425.1. Taxonomy (NCBI): domain Eukaryota; kingdom Metazoa; phylum Chordata; class Amphibia; order Caudata; family Salamandridae; genus Pleurodeles; species Pleurodeles waltl. The sequence goes on from NC_090437.1 coordinate 1,097,042,459, forward strand.
TTCCCTTTTATTACATACAAGTTACCCCTACGGTAGGTCCTAGGTAGCCCATCTGGCAGAGTGCTATACAAATAAAAGGCAGGACAAGATTTCCATGTTCTGGTAGTAAAAAACTCCCAGTCATTGTTCACCTCTGTGAAGACTTCTACTCTCATAGGCAAACATTGGAAAAATCCCTTATATACTTTTGAGTGGTAATTTCTGTTCTGGAGGTAGTGGCATTGTCATGTTTGGTATGGTTGGAATGGTAGTGAAACATCCTGCTTACTGGTGAAGTTGGATTTAACATAAGGAGATTGCTATGAGCTGAACAATAGCAATCTTCGAAGCTTTAGGAAGCAATTAAAAACACATCACTGTAAATAAGTTGGATGGCAGCTTCATATAACTTAATGTTTTCACTTTGCTTCATCTATCAGCGCTGGGAAGCCTGTTGTTGGATAGTTGCTGCTCACACTTTACAAGATGAGTTAACATAAAACAACAAATACTTTACACATTGCCTTCAATGTAAAGCCTGCCTGCTCTATGCAAAGCTACTGGAGGGCAAGCACAGGATAATACAGGCTGCGTTGTGACTTATTTTGATTAGGATTGTGGTCCCTACTTGAACAGGGTGTATACCTCTACCAACTAGAGACTCACTTTCTAACACTGGTGATCAGCAGTGACAATGGGACTTGTGTTTGTGCAGTGCCATAAAATAGCTACATGTACACTACCTACACCACATTTAAAGACTATTTCAATTGTTTTTCTCTTTCTGCAATTGTCCCTGCTTTGCATTTTTAATCATATACACTTGGCTATTTCTCTAAGTGGAGCCATGGAGTTTGAGGTGGCTAAGCTGGAGGAGTACAAAGTTAGCTAGTTTAGAAGCTTTTGCAAACAGATGGGGCACCTCTCTGAGGAGCCCCTTAGAAGATGGAATATCAAATGGTGCTGAGGGCCTGGGCAAAATCCTTCTCACAAGAGTAAGATGAGTTGGGGGAGCATGTGAATGGCTCTTCTGAGGAGCTACCTGCAGCCCCTTGAGGGGTTCACCGCTGCATTTGTGCTACCTCTGAGGACAGGGAGCAGTGTCTCCAGTTATGGCCTGGCTGTGTAAGAAAGGAGAGAGGAGAGAGAATTACAGCTTCAATTGGAAAAATTAAAAATGGAGGCTGAGCGGGAAGCCAAGCAAGCTGAAAGACCTGAAAGGGAGTCTGAAGGAGCCTTAGCAGAAGAAAAACTACTTTGGCTCATGAATTGTGTTGGAAAGAGCTGGAACTCAAAGCCAGGAAGGAGGATTCAAGCAGTGATGGTGGCAATATACAAACAGTACCCGAGGGAGACAAGAAGGTTTGAAAACCCAAGGATTTGGTGCCCAGTTATGTGATAGGAGATGACATTGCTAAGTGGTTTTCTGCTTATGAAGTTGCACTGAGGGTGCATGGGTTCCTGAGGAGCATGGAGGGGTAGGTCTGTGCAAACACATGTCAACACTTGGGAGGGACACACTTCTATTACTGGGGGTTGGGGAGCAGACCAAATATACTCTCATGAAAGCCATATTGACTGCCAAATTTGGACTGACCCCTAAAAAAGTATTGCCAAAGATTCAGGGACAGTCACAAGTTCCCCAACCAATCCTGGGTAGATGTAATCGATTACTCCAGTAAGGCACTGAATAGCTTGGTGTTAGGCAGCAAGGCTAATGATTATGTTGGGTTGTACAATGTAATCATGAGTTGCCACCTGCTCAGCATCTGTTTTACAGAGTTGCACTAGCACCTAGTAGACAGTAAGCTCACTGATACCAGGAAGCTTGCTGAGGAGGCAGACCTGTGGGCTAGCACCAGTGTCCAAAAAGGTACCTGGGAGTTAGCCCAAGAAGGGTGATTCATGTTGCCCCCAAGAGAGTGAGGGGGAGGTTACAAATGACACAGACAAGTCCAATAGTAAAGGGGGGGAGGGTTCCCATGCCCCATCTGAGAAACAAGGCAGTGGTTCTGGAGGGCGGTGCTGCAGGGCACCCCATTTCCAACCACTCTGCTTTGAGTCCTCCAAGCTAAGACACAAGGAGAGAGACTCTGTCTATCAAAAGAGACCACCCACTGGTGAGAGCTCTACAAGGTTGTCAATGTGACCTTAGGGGCAAGTAATCCCTAGGAGCAGGTCCTAGACCAAGCCATAATCGCCCTCAGTTGGGAGATAGTCTCAGAGAGGGAACTGGTGATCCCCGTGGGTGGGAGATGTCACTTCCACCAGGTGGGCATGAATGGGTTCCCAGTCACTGCTCTGAGAGACACCAGAGCTAGTTCTTCAATGATGGTGAAGAGACTAGTTTCCCCAGAGCCGTACACCGCCCAGGTGTGTAGGGTGATTCCAGCCCATGGGGAGAATATTTTCTGCCCCATGACCCTGTCATACCTGAGTGGAGTGGGGAGGTTACCCAGAGAAGGGTTCATAGTTAGTCTGCAGATTACCACAGAACACATTCTGGGGAATGAATTACCCCCAGTGGCAGGAGAACTGGAAAGGGTGGCCTTTAAGGGAGCCCTGACAGTTCAATTGTATGGAAGTACTACTTCCCAGAGGAGGTTATGGGAGCCCAGATGTATGGGCAGGGTGAGGGAGGACTCACCCCTGCCCCCTGTTCAGCCTAGGGGAACAGAACCTGGGTTGGAGGACCAGGTGCAGGATACCACCCCTTAACTGGTGGTAGGTAGAGTAGAGAAAGGGTACAGGTCACCTTGGACTACTGCCCCCCCTCTGAGAAAATTCGGAGTTTAGAGAATCCTACATAGCCTGTGGTCTGGCTCTTGACACTGACAGTTATCAGTGACATCTGTTGGTTGTTGTCCTTCTGAACAGAGTTTTCCCTGGGTTGTGGACAGAAGTTAGACCCAAGGGGTAGAATGGGTCACATCATATTGTTGGCCATGATGGTATATCTGCCTCCTGTGATGCATCTGTGAGAAAATTAAGTTTAGGTGCTTCACAGATGGGGTCCACAGATGAGGAGAACATTTCCACATGGGTCAGTTCAGTGGTCCCGAGAAGGGAGACAGAGGAATCCAACTGAGTTTGGAAAGGCTTTGAAGTAGCAAGAGCCCCTTCAGTAGTGGGCCATTGTCCATGTGCTATTGCCCTAGCAGGGAAGGCCATCAAAGGCATTGATTAGTCTACCCTGGCTTTAGGCTGGAGGGGGGTTGTGCTGGAAAATTGTCCTCTTTGAAGGGTCACCCCAAGTGTTTTGCCTTCCCCCTCTTCTTTTTCAGACCTAATTTCTGCTGGCTTTATGACTCTGGGCACTTTACGACGGCAAACCAGTGCTAAAGTACATGTACTCTTTCCCTGAAACATAGTAACATTGGGTCATACCCAATTGGCATATTGAATTTACTTGTAAGTCCCTATTCAAGTGCACTACATGTGCCCAGGGTCTGTAAATAAAATGCTACCAGTAGGCCTGCAGCACTGATTGTGCTACCCACATAAGTAGCCCCTAAACCGTGTCTCAGGCCTGCCATTGCAAGGCTTGTATGTGCAGTTTAACTGCCACTTTGACTTGGCATTAAAAATGAATTGCCAAGCCTTAAACGTCCTTTTTATTACATATGTCACCTCTAAGGTAGTCACTAGGTGTCCCATAGGGCAGGGTGCTATGTAAATAAAATGCAGGACATGTACTTGTAAGTTTTACATGTCCTGGTAGTGAAAAACTTCCAAAGTTGTTTTTCACTACTGCGAAGCCTGCTCCTCTCACAGGGCAGCTTTGGAATTTCCCATACATACATTTAAGTGGTAATTTCTGATCTAAAAGGAGTGGCATTGCATGTTTGGTATGGTTGGAATTGTCATGAGAAATCATGCTTACTAGTGAAGTTGGATTTAACATTACTATTCTTTAAATGACACTTTTAGAAAGTAAACATTTCTCTGCACTTAGCTCTCTGAGTCTCCAATCCACATCTGGTCTGTGCTGGTTGAAAGCTCCCCTTGTGCATTCATGCATTCCACCTAGACAGCCATACATGCAGGACACTCAGCTGCATCTTCATTCATTTGCCTACTGCTGGGTCTTCCTAGGCAGGAACGGTGGAGGGTCTCTCACTTCCACTTCAATGGCTAATCGCCTGACCTCACACAAAGGACTGATCACCCCCCACAGATCACCAGGCAGACAGGACTGGGTTGAAAGAGAAACTGGTGCACTTCAAAACCCCTCTTTGAAGTTTCCCCCTCTTCAAAGGCACATTTGTGTATATATATTGTGTCTGTGACCCCCTAAAATAATACACTTCTGGACCTACAACTGGACTCTGTCATATGGACTGCGGTGCTGCCCAAAGGACTGAATTGGACTGCTTTTCAGGAAAGACTGATGTTGTGCCTGTTGCCCTGCTTCCTGCTGCTCCCTGACTCTGCTGGCAGGGCTCTGCCCTCCCACCACAAGTAATCTCCAAGGGCGTGTTAGCTCGCTTCCTCTTACAAAGTCTCAGGGACATCAAATACTTAAACCATCTGCACTTGTACTCTACAAGTTGTGAATCTGCCCTGCCTTGAAAGTGGGCTTAAGGTGTTCTACCTTCGGAACTGGCATTAAGTAACGCAAAGCCTTGCCATGAAGCTGGCAGCCCATTGGAACTGACACACAGCGACACCAAGCCCTGCAAAGCCCTGTCCCACAGGTTCCAAGGATCACCGTAAAGTGACTCAAAGCTCCGCAAACGTCACCTCACAGCTCCCCGGGATCAATGCAAAGCAATGCCAAGCCGTGCAAACCTCGCCTCAGAGCTTCTTGGAACCAATGCCAGATGATGTAAAGACTTGCAAGGCAATGCTGTGCAGACCGCATACCACGAATTATGGTACTGTGTTCAGGGGACCCAAGTGGGTCCCTATAGCCGGCCCGTGCTCCATCATGGTCGACCTGAACGTGTGGGTTTTTGCCATTTCAGCAGAATCAGATAACCACAGTTGGTGCTTTGCATTTCTATGTGCTTGGTTCACCTAAATCTTTAAAATTGCATATCTCAAGATCTACGTATTGGATTTTTTTCATCTTGGTTTTGTTGTATATATCAAATAATAATTTATTAATCTAACCTGAGGTGGAGTCTTTTGTATTGTTTTCACTGTGTTACTGTATGAGTTATTGCACAAATACTTTACACATTGCCTTCAAAGTTAAGCCTGCCTGCTCTGCGCCAAACTATCGGAGGGTGAGCACAGGATAATTTAGGTTGTGTTGCGACTTACCCCATTAGGATTGTGGTCCCTACATGGACAAGGGGAAAACCTCTGGCAAATAGAGACCCAGTTTCTAACAGAGCACTTCTGGAGAGGAGCATGCTACTCACCTACTTCGCTTACTTTATTTTATGGTCATCAAAGCTATGTTTCAAATTGGGTGTTATTCCCCGTGGTTTTTCACCATCCATGACCGGAGAAATGTAGTATGGGTCAATTTGTGACTACAGTGTTGGCTGTGCAATGTGTGTCTGCTTCAGTTAATGCAGCATTTACAACGCTTTCAATGTAATACAAACCAAACATACAAGGTGTGTTTCCCTTCACCCACTCAGTCACCTCTTAGTACTTTATTCTTCCATAAGTTCTTCCCTCCCAGCCTACCAAACAAATTGAAAAAGCCACTCTTGGCATGTGCCACATTTTTATGGCCGTCTGAATTGATTCCAAAATATGTCATTGTTTCTCATAACCGATTTATTTTACGCCTGTTCAAATGTTTCTCTTTAGACTTTTGTCTATTATATATATTGACGAATCAATGATCAGTGAGACCCCTTTATTCTACAGCAAAAGATCTATCTACCCATCTAATCCATATACCTTACCCTCCAGTAGAGTAAGTCAAGTTTATTTTCCTTACTGCCCAGCAAATGAATTTGTTGGAAATAATTTGTGATGGTGAGTGAGGCCAGTGAGTAAAGTGGGACTAAGTGCCTGATTTAGTTTTAAGTTGGGTGTAAAGGATACTCTGTCACGAATGTGCCAAATACGATCTATGTAGCCCTCTCCTTTCCCTGTAGTGCAGTGCATAATTTTCCCCACTGTCTACCTACGGCAGACAGGATAATAATATCTGCATTTTATGTGTGACATGTGTGACGTAGTATCTTATTTGTTATTCATCTTCCTCTTTGAAGTCTGGGTAGAAAGTGGAAGGCATTTGAAGAAGAGCAGGGACATTGGAATTGAAGATAAATAATTGTCAACTACAGCTGCCCAGCTGCAGACAGTAGCAAAGTACCTGAAGTGCTGGCTAGCATGCCTCCATTAATTCTGCACAACTTGTACTTCACGGTGCATAATTTTTATTTTTCCACTCAAAGTGTCTTTTTAGATATTAGAAATGCCTTTAAAAGAAAAAAAAATACTCACTCTTTTTTAATCTAGTGTTATTCTGCCTTAATTATTTTCTGCCATATAGTCAGTGCTTTTTATGTGAGGCATGTGTGGGTAAAATTAGCCCTGTGACTTTCCTCATGGTAATCACATCAAATTCCAATGTCTCCAGGGGACAAGAAATGTACTGCTACTGTGCCACCCACTACTTAATTTTAAACACGTGTTTGCACTGAGAATTGTTTAGAATTTGTCTTTTTTCTTTTTTTTTCAATATAGCTACTCCTGCCAGTCCACAAACACCACCCACCAGGCAGGAGATAGTGGCCTATCTAAGGCGGCAGAGGCTAGAGACCATCCAGGTGGAATATTGGCAGCTGGTGGTCCTGGAATATAAAGAGGCAGAAATAGCTGCATCTGACCCGGACGTCAGTTCAGCACATCAGCCCCAGCCTCCTGCCACCTAGCCATTACATCGCCGGTACTGCTGCTAGCTGCCAGGGGCACTTACTGGAACCGCTGCCACCTCCTCCTGCTCTGATAGGGGATTTCTGGAGCACATCTTGCAGCAGATAGATAGTATGGAATTCTGACTCCACAGGATAGAGCAGAGCCTGGACCAGCTCCGGACCCAAATAGACAATGCACTCTTCTGAGTCCTTTTTTTATTTTGTGTTTTGGTGGGAGCGACTTGCTGTGGGTGGAAAGGGAAGAGGAATTTGTTTGGGGCTGGGATGGTTAATGTTTTGTTGGAATTGTGAGTGAGAGTTGAAGTAACAGGGGTACATCAATCTATGTGGGGGCAATATCTAATATAACTGTGTTTTGGCAATGAAGTTTGATTAATACAATTTTGTACTTAATATAAATTGTACACTTTAATGATTAGATAATTTAGAGGTGTTATATATTCAAATTTGTTTAATAAATAGGTGTTGTGTGTTAAAAAAACTTGTTGACTCAATATAGTAATTACACATATAATTATGAGATGTTACATAGTAGCGTTAAATAGAGGGAAAGGAGTGAGGGCCAAGTTTATTTCCACTTTGAACTTTCATGGACTTTTGGGATGGGGCATTTGTTTGTGGAGGTGGGTGGGCTAGTTGTGGGTGGAAAGGGTTGCTTTTCTATTTATAAAAAATAAAAGGGGATAATTTATTTTACTTCATTTATGTTTCAAATGTTTATTTTGGTGTTATAGTTTGCACTGTTATATTTTAGTGTAGCCTGTTTTTCAAATCTGCTAAAAAAATATATGTCAGTTACTTATACCCTTGCTCTACTGCCCTCTCTAACTATATTGTCCACTAGGAGATGATTGCCATTGCCTAGCTACTGTTGTACCTGGCCATTTTTGCAAGGTCATCCCTAAACTGCTTTTGTTGGCTTTAGGATTCTGGGCACTTTATCTCTGCTGATCAGTACTAAAGTACATGTGCTCTCTTCTTTAAACTTGGTATGATTGCCTTACACCTGATTGGCACTTTCAATTTACCTGTGTGTCCCTTGTATGGTGGTATCTCTTATACCCAGGTCCTATAAATTAAATGCTACTATCAGGCCACCCATAGAATTAGCCTTTCTAACCTGTCTCAGGCCTGCCACTGCAAGGCCTGTGTGCCCAGCTTACTGCCACATTGGCTTGGCTGCCAAAATTACTTGCCAGGCCTGGAACTCCCCTTTTAGTACATATATGTTACCATTTACGTAGCCCCTAGGTAGCCATATGGGCAGGGTGCTGTGTAGCTAAAAGGTTGGACATGTGCCCTCGCTGTGTGACATGTCCTGGTAGTGACAAACAGCCTATTTGGTTTCTCAATGCTGTGAGTGCTGCCCCCTCATACGTTTGCATTAGGAATTCCCTTATATATGTCTCAGACATAATTTCTGATCTATGAGGAGTAGTGTGGGCATGTTTATTATGTTTTTGCATGGTAATGAGAAATCCTGCTTACTGGTGTCGGAGGATTTATTATTACTATTATAGAAATGCCACTGTTAGAAAGTGGGCATTTCACTGTGCATATGAATCTTGGGCCAGATGTATTAAAAAGTTTTGCACTCGCATATGGTAAATTCGTCTGTTTGCGAGTGCAAAACCATGGTCTGCGATGCATGAAATGCATTCGCAGACTACAGATAAGAAATCGCTAAAATAGCGATTTCTTGCGTTGCAACCTGGAAATTGCGATTTGCAATTTCCAGGTCGCAAGGCTATTCTGGAAAAAATCGCAAATTGCGATTTTTCCAAAAATGACAATTTGCACTTGCAAAATACCATGCTTTGCAACCAGGTGGTAACCTGGTGCAAAATTAAAAAATGCAGTTAAACTGCATTTTTAAATTAAACATGTAAAGCACACAAGCCCTTTTGGCATGTGTGTACCTTACATGTTTAAAAAAAAGTTTTTGGGGTGCAGGAGAGGGGGCCTTAGGCCCCCAGCACCCTGGCCTTTTGCATTTCCCAAATTGCGATTTCTAGTTTAGAAATCGCAATTTTGGAAATGTAAAATATTCGCAGCTATGGGCCAACAGGCCCATTGCTACGAATGGGGCCGGTATCGCAATTTGCAATTCGGTAATAGCATTTGCAATTTTTAAAAAACGCTATTACCGATTCGCAAATGTGATACATGGCCCTTTGCGAGTCGGTAATATCGATTTCTTAAAAATCGCTATTACCGAATCGCAATGGGCCGTGATGGTACATCTGGCCCCTTGTGCTTTGTAGCCTAGCTCCAATCCTCATCTGGAATAGAGTGACAGCTGGGCTTTGTGGTTACTTTCCAGACAGCGATCACACAGTATGGGCAGAGGTGTAATGGAATTACATGTACATACTGAATGGTCTTCCTGGGCTGGGAGTTTGGAAGGAGGGGCACACTTACATTTGTATAGGCTGTGTCCTACCCTCACCCAAAGGGCTCATTTACCCCCTATTGATGTCTGGAGCCAGGGCTGGGATTGAAATGAGGTGTTGTGCACGTCTGAAGGTTCCTTGAAGTGTCCCCTTAGAACAAATACTTTTTGAGTATAATCACAGGGGTTGTATCACATGTTTTGAGACACTGCATGGACCTGGAACCAGATGCTGCTGGAGGGAACTATTATGCTGGGAACTGCCATTTGACTGACTTGCTATTGTGCTGACTTGTGGCCTGCTGAGCCCCAAGAAGGACTGCCACTTCACCTACAAAGACTCTGATATGCTCACCTACTGCTGCTCTCTCCCATATGTTCCCCAGTTGTCTCCCGTGGCTGGGTGGTATGCCAGTCTTCCCCCCTGTTTTCCCCATCCTAGTGCAGAGTGAAACGCTTTGTCAGTGTTGGGGGAAGTGTTGGAAATCCTCCAGGTCAAGGCGGCTAAACCCCCCCACCACTGGAATAACGGATAGCATGTCGAGCACTTTCAATTGCAGAGCAGATGAGATGTGCACCATTTGGAGCCCCAAGGGCACAAGGAGGGCCTAATTTAAACCGCTGTATTCCAGAGTGAGGCTGTGCTCTGTTCATTTGTGTTTGGGTTTTCACTGCCCCAGCCCCAGGAGATTAGGTCGAGCCCCGCTAGGATGACAACCGAGTCAGCGCCCGTGTTGGGAAGTGGGTGGGCTTGCCTCATCAGAGGATGACACGTCTGGGTCAGAGGAGACCCTGGGGGGTGGCTGTAACACGGTACTGGAAATAGCAGCTGCACTGCATGGATGCAGGCAGCTGCAGTGCAAGGTTGAGAGCAGGAACTGAGCCATATCTCGCTGAGGAGGGGGAGTCCAGATTCTCCCTCGTGGTGAGGGCCCCTGCAGGCAAGAACAGCAGGACAAGGCAGCAACCATTGATGGAGGTCCATGATCCCGCTAGGGCTAGGTTGTGGTGCCACATTTACCATGGTATTTGCGCAGGAGTACCTATACTGGATAGGGTGGGTGTTTACCTACAGTCCTCAATGTAAAATAAATGCACAGATGCAGGTTGACCTTCAGGAAGAAAGTGCTTTGGGGCTGTTACAGGTTATCCTGCAGCTCCACAGATTTAATTTGCTCTCAGTATGCATACTATGTTCTACGCCCTGATTTATACTGCTGCTGTTACCTTGTTATTGTAACTAGCATATTTCAGGATCTGCATTGCCTGCAGAGGGAGGGTGTGTTTGGAGTATGAGTAACAAAGGAACTTTTCTCCTTTTGCATTACTGTAGTGTTGTGACATGGTGCAGTTTGCTTAGTGATGATGTATGACAACGTGCAATGTGAGAATATTTCTTCCTAATTGCCCTATGATGGTCTGACATTAGCCAGTTTGGCAAACTATTACTGATTTATGTTGTTATGGTTTGTGTTCTTTATGTACAACACAGTTTATTTTTATATAAGTTGTCTCTATAAAGCCTTTTTTGTTGTGTATTTATTGTGTCACTGGTGTGTGTGCTGTGCAAATGCTTTACACATTGCCTCTGGGATAAGCCTGACTGCTAGTGCCAAGCTACCAATGGGGGGAGCAGGTGTTATCTCATGTGTGCAGCTCCCTTGCCCTGACTAGAATGGTGGTTAGAATAGGTGCCTATCCTAACCAACCAGGAACCCCATTTCTAACAGCTAAAAAACCTAGACACACACAAACAACATCTTCTTCAGTAGAAGTTAATTTCTAACTAAACAAGTTCACTTCAGTCTATAGATCTTCTCTTAGCGAGGGCTGATACCTCCGTCTTCTTACTGCAGGCTTTTCCAAGATGGCATCTTATCTTAAGGGGGAGGTAGTAGTAGAAGCAGGGTAGCACACTAACAGGGAAGACGCAAGGTGCCACTCCTACCTATGTGAACTCCAACTGCAGGATTAATCAAAAGGTTATGCATCACTGTCAACTAGATTAAAAGAAAACAAAAAGTAAGTAGGTCATATATTATATAATAACTTTAGGAGGGCTAAGACCAGCCTACCACAATGACAGTATTTGACGCACAACAAAGAAGACCTGGTATGATAATAAAAACAAGCAACATCAACTTCTTCTGAGCAATAGGGAGTTAGTATTTAATGAAAACTAAACTTAGGAACTGAAATCCTTGAGTCAGAAGAAGCGGGCTCAGAGTCAGGAGGGGTTGGACAAGGTTGAGCCTTTACGCAACACAAGGCCTTAACAATGATGTTGATCCGGCTGGTGTGAAATATTGCTCAGGTAACAGAAGGTCATGCAGTGGGTTGGTGTCACTTTCACCACATCCGCCCCAGAAAGTGTGTGATCCATTTATGGTGTAAAATTAAGTCACAACTCAATAAATCATACAGCCAAAGGGAAGAGGGTTAGGGGATCAATAAATGGATGGGAAAGGGGATTTTGGGAAAGGTGTGACAAACACTACACAAAAGAAACCACAACAATATTTATCAGGGTGCTGAGAAGCACACCATCATCAATCTGTTGTGGAAGAAAACGTTGAAGGGATAAGTATGACACAGTTCATTTAAATGCATTGCATATGCTCCTTCTGCCCAGAAAGACCCAAGATAGTGTATCTTTAAATGTTATGTCTTCTAGATTTGAAAAATACAAATTATGGAGGATTGAAATTAACCCACCCAGTTCTAAAAATTATGATTGTTAAAAGGAAAATTATACTGTATTGCCAAATTGAGCAGCGCATCTCCATTCTTCTTGGAATGTCTATCACTGTTGGGTGACTGGCTGAGCCCATCTGGATTGTAAGCTTTGTTGGTGAAGGAGGGATGGAGGAGGCCTACATATTGGAAAACAGTAACTGTATTACAGAGTAAAGGTGAAGGACAAAAGGAAGCAAGGTAAGCTTCATCAGGAGTCAGGAGTGTACCAAGAAGACTCGGAGGCAGAGCAAGAACATAATGAGGAATTTGACGTTTGAGCCAGCAATGCAACAAGCACATGCTCTGCAGAATTTCCCAAATCAACACACCTCTCTCCAGTCCATAGAGCTGAGTGAGTAGTAGGCCACAGAGTCATTGTCATCATCATTGTTTCTCTTTGAAGTCGATAACTTTCTCCTTCGAGCTGTTGAGGTAGTCCCACCCACATTCTTTCCATCCTCCTCCTCCTCATTCTGATTAACTCTGTCCCAGTCCCAAACTGAAAGAGGTAGACCTGTGTAGTGCAGTGCTGTTGAAGAACAAGTAGAAAAACAGAATTAGAGTATTTTGTGTAGATTTGTGTTTGGTAACTAAAGTGACTGGTCTCTGAGGAACCAGAAAAAAGGAATGAACCCTGCAGGAAAATTCCGTTAAGGTTTTAAAGGCCAATCACTTTCAGGAAATAATAATCACCCATCAGCCCCTAAAAATTGCAAAGCATCGAAATTAAGTTTAAAAATTTGTTGAACTCCCTCCATCACTGTCAGCCACCACATACATTGTCAATTATCACTCACAGTCACTCAATATATCACACTCAGTGGTGCAATAGTTAGTAGTTACCTCTTCAAATCCAAGCACGGTGGTTGATGCAAAAGATTATCTCCTCTTTGATGGTAGCAACACATTGGAATTTGGCATTGGCATTAGCAGTCTTTTAATCAATGATCTACTGGGGCAGCCCTGTTAGATGATGTAAAACAAGGATAGGTAATGGTGTATGAGGGAGGCAAGCATGGTCTTCAATGTCCTGCAGGGAATGTGGGGGCTTTTTCACAGCACAAGGGTCCAACTCCAATCCGGCCACACATGTTACTAAAAAATGGTTGAACAGCATAAATCCAACACAAACATAATGTTCCTCTAACTATTTTTTGGTTTTTTGCACAGAAAGAAAGAAGTTCAATGGGACAAATTGAAAAGTTCTACAGTGGCACTGGCATACTCAGTCTGGGAAGTAGAGTTCCTCCTCAAACTTAAGTATTTTACCCTGATGTTGGTCAGCAAACACACTTGATTCTGACCAATCATTCTCTTCTCTCTCCTATGGTGTTTCGGTAATGGTATAATCAGGTGGTATAAAATGCTGGTTCCTTTTAATCATGGTTAATCTCTCCATGTTTTGAGGTGAGAGACTGGTCATTCTCAACAACTGCACCATCTGCACTGAACACATGTTTAGGAGACACACTGGCTACAGGACAAGCCAGAAGCTTTACTGCCACCCTGCTGAGCTGTGACCATTGGTACATCTTCCCATAGCAATATACCAATGGGTTTTGATCCACATACACATCTTGTGGGTCATCCAGGTTCACTCCTGAAAAATCCTCTGAAATGTCATTGGTGCTGCCACTTGCTTGACCTCTTTGGCCTTCACCTCTGCACTGGTCTTAAGACCTACCACTTGAAACCAAGTCAATGCAGAGGTTGGGCCTAATTCTTCTGATGATATTGTTTCTGGCGTTCTTGTTGCAGGTGTTGACTGCTTTGAGACAAAACTACCCTCTCTGAAAGATGAAGGCAGCACCCCAGAACTGCGGAGTGGTACTATAAGTTCCAGCCATTCTTCTTCCAGTTCTCCGGCTTGCTCAACAATTCACCTCTTGTATTTTGAAACATCCCCTTCAGTAAAAGCAATGAAAGTGAGAAAAATCAAGTAGGGTGGCACAGATGCGGTCTGTGGACAAGATAATTTAATTTTGTAGCCTTGCATTACAAGTCAAGCAACAGCCTCGGCTCTCAACCAAGACATCAAAGTAGGCTATCTTCTGAGGAGTTGTGGAAAGAGTTAACTATAGCAGCCAGTCATAAGAAGTATGCTACGAGGTAGGTTAACATGAAAGGGAGATTGTAGGAAAGTACCATCTTGCCTGGCATGTTACCCCCATATTTCACTGAATATATGTTGTTTTAGTGTATGTGTCACTGGGACCCTGGTCTAGTGCTGGTCTATGTGAATTTTGTATAGCATAAGTGCGTGTATGATTGTTTAAATGTCTGTAGTCTAAGACTATTCTATATGAATGGTCTGGTTTAGCTACCGGGAATAATGGATTATTCATTGGGGAGACACAGGGTTCAATTAGGCCCTGGTACTCTAACTGCGTGAGTATTTCTCTCACCAGCGCTGTTGCTTCATGTTTTATAGGATACTGCAGTTGCGGTTGAGGTTCACTTTTAATTGGATTACATGGTAGGGAAATTCTTTATCCCATCCCACGTGATTCTGGTATAATGCAGGTGCTTGTGCCAAAGCCCATTCAATGGAATAAGATTCGGCAAGTTCCTCTGGAACAAGGGGCGAGAAGGAAGGCTTAATGACATCTTCTCCATATGGGCAGGTACGGGCAAATTCAGGTGGCCAGTCTTGTTCTGCCAGCAAAACATCATTTACCACGCGATCCCAAAAGATTGTGTCTATTATGCCTTCAATGTCTCCTAACTGCAGCGTTACTTTATTCACCATAGGCAGCTGTGCACTTTAAAGTATCCTGGCTCTGTGCATGACGCCTTTATCTTGAGTAATAGCAGCATCCCATATGTGATGGCTCAACTCCAGAGGCACCGGGTGTGGCTAATAGGTGAGCCCAAGGCCCCCACCCAGTATATGTTGGTGTCTGGGTATGGGATTGTCCCTCAGGGTTAGTGTGTGTCTAACAGTTGTCCCTCAATGTTTTCAGGTGACTCTGGTTATCCCAACCTCTCATGGCTACTGACCCCAGTGAGGAATGCCAGGACAAGGGCAGAGGAATGTTATAATGAGGCACATGGGCGAACAAGGAGGATAATTGAGCGAACCTTCGGCCTCCTGAAGGCCAGCTTCCAGTGCCTCCATCTGACAGGTGTATCCCAATACTACTCATCCAAGACGGTGTGCCAGATCATCGTTGCATGTTGCATGTTGCACAACCTGACCTTGAGACGGCAGGTGCCTTTTCCACAGGAGGATGAGCCTGGAGATAGTCTTGTGGCAGCAGTGGAGCCTGTGGACAGTGAGGAAGAGGAGGCAGAGGAAGAAGATGTGGACAACGGACAGAAGTAACATCATACAGCAGTACTTCCAGTGACACATAGGTAAGACACTGTAACTTCACTTTCCTTTTCAGATTTCTGTTGGACATTGTGCATGGCATGGCAGCCTGTTTTCCCTATGTCTATGGCCACTTACTGTAACCTTTGGCATCTCTATTTTCAGATCTCTGTGGCCCACTCTGGCTCCTGGTATGTTTACTGCTGCCCACTAAAGGTCATACCAATGTATTATTACTGTACATATGAATTGCAATGTTTTCTGAATGTTGTACTAATACATATTTCAATCAATTGACAGACTCCAGATATGTATTTGTTCAAAGGGTGTTTATTTAAGTGCTAATAAGTAGAGGGGGATCTGCAATGGGCTGGGGTGATGGTGGAGGAATGTCCAGTTAGACTCCAGTCTCGGGTGCATTGTCCAATGGGGCATAGGAAGGGGAATAATGGCAGTGCAAGGTGGACAGAGTGACAGAGTGGGACACGCGGGTGACAATAAGGAGAGTCTTATTTCCTGGAGGGGGTCTTGGCAGTGGTCTCTGGCTTCTGCCTGGTTTGCAGGGACAATTTATGGGGTGGTTCTCCTTCTGCAGGGGGTGGGGTGCTGGTGGCCTGTTGGCCCTGTGGCGGGGCGTCCCATCCACTAGTGCTGGCGGAGGTGGAGGGCTGTTCATCAGTGTGGCTAGTGTCAGGGGCCCGTTGGTGTGCCACTGCCTCCCTCATGGTGCTGGCCATGTCAGCCAGCACCCCTGCAATGGTGACCAGGATGGTGTAGATGTGTTTGAGGTCCTCCCTGATCCCCAGGTACTGTCCCTCCTGCAACCGCTGGGTCTCATAAAACTTGGCCAGTATCTGGCCCATGGTCTCCTGGGAATGGTGGTATGCTTCCAGGATGTTTGTGAGTGCCCTGTGGAGAGTGGGTTCCCTTGGCCTGTCCTCCCCCTGTCGCACAGCAGTCCTCCCAGCTTCCCTGTTGTCCTGTGCCTCTGTCCCCTGAACTGTGTGCCCACTGCTACTGACCCAGGTCCCTGATTTTTTCTGTGGGGTTGCCTGGGGTCCCCGTTGTGGTGGACACACTGCTGATTGACGTGTCCTGGGGACAGTGGCATGGTCCCGCTGGGTGGGCGCTGTGCTGGTGTTTCCTGAGGGGGAAGGCTCTGTGGTGGTATAGGACTGTGGCAGGGTAACCAACTGTCCAGAGGTCCCTGATGGGCCAGGTTGGTCATCGTGATCCAGGCATGCAGAGCTGCTGTCATCACTGTGGGCCTCTTCTGGGGGGGACTGGATGTAGCTGGCAACTCCTCTCCGGTGACATTGAGTAGGGGTCCTGTGGGGATGCAAATGCAGTGTTATTGTATCTGAGTGTGCCATCTTGTGCCTGGGTGTGTTTCCCTGTATGATTGTGATTGCCCTGTCAGTTTTGCCTTGTGTGAGTAGTGATTTTGTGGGCTAGGCGATTCTCGTTAATGGGCATGCTGTGGTGATGGGTATCCATGCAGGTCTGTGATGGGGGTCCATGGGTTGGTGTGGCATGCAGGGCTTGTTATTGGGATGGGTGGGTTGTGATAGCGGGGTATATTTGAGGTGGTGGAGTGATGGTGGTGAGGGTAGGGGTAGGAGTTTGTGATGGCATGCAGGTAGGGTGGGGATATAATAGTAAAGATTTGACTTACCAGAGTCCAGTCCTCCTGCTACTCCTGCGAGGCCCTCAGGATGCATGATCGCCAAGACTTGCTCCTCCCATGTTGTTAGTTGTGGGCGGGAGGAGGTGGGGGTCCACTGCCAGTCCTCTGTACAGCTACCTGGTGTCTTGCAACCACGGAATGCACCTTACCCCGTAGGTCGTTCCACCTCTTCCTGATGTCATCCCTTGTTCTGGGGTGCTGTCCCACGGCGTTGATCCTGTCCACGATTCTCTGGCATAGCTCCATCTTCCTTGCAATGGACGTCTGCTGCACCCGTGATCAGAATAGCTGTGGCTCAACCCAGTTGATTTCCTCCACCATGACCCTTAGCTCCTCCTCTGAAAACCTGGGGTGTCTTGGGGTGCGAGTGGTATGTGTGAGGATGTGTGGGGTGATGTGTTGTGGTGTGTGCTGTGAGGTGCGTGGATGGTGTATGGGTGATGGTGTTCTGTGCCTCAGATTCAGTGGGTGCTCCTGGCTTGTCTCTCTCTCACTTGCCAAAATCTTTGGGTCGAAAAGGGTTGTGGGTAGTGTGTGTTTTATATTGGATTGGGTGTGTGGGTGTGGTGTGTGTATGTGTGTCAGGTGTGTATATTTTGAATTGTCCAATGTGGTGTAATTTTGTAAGTGTGTGTGTATTTGGAGCGCAGTGGTGTGTACCTCCAATGGTTTACCGCAGTTGAAAGGCTGACACAGTGATTTGTGTTTCCTGATACTGTGGGCGTATTCCTGTTGGCGTAACGGTGTGGGTTTTGGTACTGCCAATTTATCACTGACCTTTGGTCTGGCAGACTTGTGTGGGTGTCTGTATAGTGGCAGATTTCTCTGTGAGGGTCATAATGCCCGTGACGGTATACCACTGCGGTCACGGTATGTTGGTGGCCGTCAGCACGGCGGTAGGCGGCATTTACCACCAGGGTTGTAATGAGGGCCAAAGTACCTGGTTTGCTTAAAAAATAACACAAACGGAGACCGCAGAAGTGGAGATGCATGGAAAAATGTGGTGTGTGTCGGATTTTCCGATGCAGCACAGACGATGCGTTTTTTTCTTTCTATGCTACAAGGGGATTGCATAATTTTTCAGCGCGCAGTACTGGTTCCTCACTATGATGCGGGGATATTTTTGACGCCCAGGGATGATGTGCGGAAATCCTGGGTGCGCTGGAAGAGGTCACAGACGTTGCAGCTATCTGGTGAGGCGTGTTGAATTTTCTGGTGCGTTGACTTTCCACTCCGGAAATCAGCTGCGTCATTCCGGTTCAGCTGTGCATCGATCCGGTAGGGTGGTGCAGCTAAATTTCAGTTCAAGGTAGATGCTGCATCAAATTTCCACTCGGGAAGTCAGGCTGCGTCATTCTGGTTCCGCTGTAGGACAATTTCTCGGTCGCAAGGCAGGCACATAATTTTTGGCAGGTTGTGTGTCAATTTTCAGCGAGCTTCCTGGAAAAAAGAAGTCTTTTTGGCCCTAAGACTTTAGAAAATAGGAGGCAAGCTCAATCCAAGTTCTTGGAAAGCACTTCTCAGCAAAGTCAGAGGGCAGCAGTCCTTCTCAGCAAAACAGTCCAGATGAGTCATTTGGGCTGCCAGGCAATTCCTCTTAACAGGTTGCAGGTTAGAAGTGGTAAAGTGTACAGAGTCCTAAAACCAGCACAAACAGTGTCAGAAAAGTGGAGGGAAGCAGGCAAAAAGTTGGGGGATGACCACCCGAAGCCTGTCAGGTCTAACATGTGCCCCCCCAGGTAATAGTGGGGAGAGCTACCCAGTCCCTTGGGAGCTCTCATCACTAAGGTGGAAGAATCTGGAGAGACCATCAGCATTGGTGTGGTCATTCCCCGGGCGATGCTCCACCTAAAGTCCTTCCCCTGTAGTGAAATGGACCACCTCAAGAGTTTAGGATTTTCATCCCTCATCTGCATGAGCCACTTGAGGGTCCTGTGGTCTGTCTGATCCTGGAAATGAGTCCCAAACAGGCATGGTCTCAGCTTCGTCAGTGCCCAGACCACAACAAATGCTTCTCTTTCAATGGCATTCCACCTCTTTTCTCGTCGTAATAGCCTTCTGCTAATGAAGGCTACTGGTTAGTCTAGGCCCTCCTCATTCACCTGTGCTATAACCGCCCTTATGCCATGGTCTGAAGTGTCTATCTGCACGATGAACCCCTTGGAGTAGTCAGGGGCCCTGAGCACGGGTGCCGTGCACATGGCTTTCTTTGGAGAGTCAAAGGCTTTCTGCCTCTGTCCAATTCACCGACCTAGGTTGCTTTTTGGATGCTAGTTCTGTTAAGGGGGCCACTATGGTGCCATAACCCTTAACAAACGTACGGTGGTATCCAGTGAGGTCTAAAAAGGCTCTCACCTCGGTTTGGGTTCTAGGTGATTGCCAGGCTGTGAGTGTCTCAATCTTGGCCTGGAGGGGCTGCACCTTACCACCACCTACTAAGTACACCATGGAACCCTTCCCAATCTGGCACTTACTGGCCTTGATTGTCAGGCCTGCCTGTAGTATGGCCTGGAGCATGTCTTGGAGGTGGAGCAGGTGTTCCTACCAGCTGGAACTGTCTACAGCAATGTCATCTAGGTAGGCAGCGCAGAACGCATCCTTACCAGCTGGGATCCTGTTAACTCATGGGCTAGTCCAGCTGTCCTCGAGAGCTCTAGGCTCTATTGGCTCCATCACCCAAACTTTGTCTCCAGGCTGAAACTCCACCAGGGTGGCCTTCTGGTTGCACCTGTGTTTCATCACCTCTTGACTGGCCTCAAGGTTGCTCTTGGCCTTTTTCCAGAAGCATTGCATCTGGTTGCAGAGGGCCAGCATGTAGCTGGATGCATCCTGAGGGGGTGCCTTGAGAGCTTCCCCCCCTTTCACAATGCATAAGCTTCCCCTGACAGGGTACCTATGGATAACTTCAAAGGAACTGAACCCTACCCCCTTGTAGGGTACCTCTCTGTTAGCAAAGAAAATGCATGGTAAGAAAACATCCCACTTATGCCCCATGGCCTCTGGGAGAACTGTGATCATGCCTTTCAAGATCTCGTTGATCTTGAAAGGCATCTTTGATAGATCTCCACACGACCATTGGATTGTGGATGATTGGCGGTGGTGAACTTGAAGGTCACCCCACATATATCCCACATGGACTACATGAATGCAAACATGAAGTTTGTGCCTGTGTCAGACACAGTCTCCTTTAGGAATCACCACCGGTGCAGTCCCCATCCTCAGAGGGTTTGCCTTTGGGTAGTGGGTGAAATGATTCACCAAAAGCAGTATAAACATGTTGCCTAGGGCAGTTGTGGGGTCCAATAGACCAATGATGTTGATGCCCACCCTTTCAAAGGGGGTGCCAATGATGGGGACGGGATCAGGGGGCCCTTTAGCCTTTTCCCTGTCTTCCCACTGGCCTGGCAGGTGGGATAGGATCTACAGAATGCATCTGGGGCCATCAGCATTCAGGTCCAATAGAAGTAGGTGACAATCCTGGCAAGGGTCTTGTTTTGCCCTAAAGGTCCTGCCAGAGGAATGTCATGAGCCAGGCTCAGTAGGAACGCCCTGTTACACTGGGGGACCACCAGCACACGTGCTGCCCCAGCCACCTTAGGCTCTCTGTAAAAGAGACCATTCTCCTAATAGATCAGGTGATCACCAGAGGCTTCACCTGCTGCTCGGGCTGAGGCCTGCTACCTCAGACCTTAAAGAGACATTCTTTTTGCATCTTGCAGAATTCTTCCCTTGCTAACCACCCTCAACTTACCAGCCAGCATGCCCAGGTAGGTCTCCTAGGGCAGCAATGTCCTCCCTGGTTGGTTCATAGGCCTCCTCCTCAAGGGCCCCCTCAATCACAGCAGGAACTTCTGTGACTGGTTTCTAGTGCCACTTGCTGCTCTCCTTGGTAGCTGTCTGGGACATTCTTCCAGGCTCCAAACACCCTTGACTCCCCTCCCGGGCAGCCATGAACCTTGTGGTCATGCAGATCGACTCAGGCAATCCCCACTTTTCCAAGTGAGACCTTAGCTCTACCTCCCTCCAGGTAGTGTGCTCAAGGTCTTTGCCTAATGGACAATCTACAGGCATGGCAGGACTCACAGCTACTTTCAGAGTACTAGAGACCCCCCCACTCAAAGAGAACCAGAGCTACTGGTAGGTGGCTCTTGCGACTGTCGGTGACTATAACTTGGTGGAATGTGTTTGGTAGGACCTGCACTACTGACAGTAGTCATGTTGGCTCCTGTGTCACGCAGAGCCTCTACCCTTTACCCATTGATGGTGACCCACTGCACTTACTGGGAAGTATTGGCAGACATGTGGGCTTTTGGCACCATTTCTGTTCTCCAAAACTAACTAGGACTACCTCCTCCCCGAGCGCTACTCTAGCCAAACCAGGGGCCTGCCCTCCAGTGGGGGGCTGTGCCCTCTTTGGACACTTGGAGTCACCCTTAAAGTGACCATACTTAGCGCACTCTATGCATTGGGGTGCAAACCTCCCTGTCTTATGGCCTTTGAGATTCAGACTGGGACTGGTTATTTGAAATAAGTTATATTTCAACTTGTGCTTATTGAATCTTTATTGTTTGGACCTTATTTTATTCAGATACATATCATCTATTTTTCTAATCCTGTGTGGTGTATTTTGTCATGTTTTCACTGAGTTATTGTATGATTTATTGCACAATGCCACACTACACTAACACACCCCCTTCAGCTCCACAAACACACCCCAACCCCCCTCTGATCAACAAACACACCCCCCATGCACGCACACACCCACAGACATGCACACATCACGCAACTGACCCCAGAGCCAAACGAGCACACATCACACCCTCCTCCCAGCTTGACCAGTCACAGCGCCCCACACCGCCTCCCCGCATACATGCACATAGACACGCACCATGCATACACACATTCACTAACACTGCCTTACACACATTCATACACACACTGCATACATGCATTCATACACGCATACTTACAGACATAGTGACACACATTCTTACACAATCAAACTGACATGCAGACACGCACTGCCTGCACCATTCTTACACTCATTCACTCACACAGGTAAAAACATGCAAACTACACAACACACACAGATGCATTCACACATGCACTCACACACTCGGACACGCACACTCAACACCCCCACCCTCCCGGCCCCTCCCATGTCAAACGCCCGACTTACCTTGTCCGACGAGGAGGTTGTCCAGCAGGGAAGGGGTACTGCTACCGCCAGCAGCGCCCCACCAGCAGAACACTGGCAGGCTTTTGAATTGTCATAATACGGCTGGTTGCGTTCAAGTGACGTGGCGGTGTGGTGATAGCAGCCCCTGCTTACCACCGTCCACCAGCATGACCAGATCACTGCTGGATTTCTGCCATTCTTGTGGCGGAAGTCCGACAGTGATCATAATATGGCAAACCAATGGTAGCCGCAATGACGGTATTTTTGTGGCCGTCACCGCGGCAGTAGGTGTTTTTTTACCATCAATGTCAAAATGACCACCTAAGTCTTTTTGACCCCAAGACTTCAGAAAACAGGACACAAGCTTAAACCAAGCCCTTAGAGAGCACTTCTCAGCAAAGTCAAAGGTCAGCAGAGCAACAGCAGGACAGCAGTCCTTATCAGCAAAACAGTCCAGATGAGTCCTTTTGGCAGCCAGGCAGTTCCTCATGAAAGGTTGCAGGTTCCGGTCCAGAGGTGCCTGAGTTGGTGGGGTCAGGGACCCAGTTTATATACCCAAAAATGCCTTTAAAGTGGGGAGACTTCAAAGAGTGGTTTTGAAGTGCACGAGGTCCCTCCTCAATACAGGTCTGTCTGCCAGGGTCCCAGTAGGGGGGTTGGCAGTCCATTGTGTGAGGACAGGCCACTAGCCTTTGAAATGTAAGTGTCAGACTCTTCACCCTTCCAGCCCAGGAAGACCTATTCAGTATGCAGATGAGTGCAGGTGTGACTGAGTGGCCTATGTTTGTGGTTCTCTGGGTGAAATGCACAAGGAAGCTGTCAACCAGCCTAGCCTAGACGTTGATTGGCGACAGGCTGTAAGGCACAGATGTTTTTTTAAGTGCAGAGAAATGCTCACTTTCTAAAAGTGCCATTTCTAAAATAGTAATATAAAATCTAACCTCACCAATAAGCAGGATTTTCTATTTCCATTCTGGCCATACTAAATATGACCTGATTACCCCTTTCTGATCGGAATCTACCACCCAAACAGTATATGAGGGTAGTCCTAATGCTGTCCTAATATATGAGCAGGCTCACTGTGGTGGAAAATGAATCTAGGGGTTTTCCACTACTAGGACATATAAATCACACATGTACATGTCCTGCCTTTTAACTACATAGCACCCTGCCCATGGATTATTTAGGGCCTACCTTAGGGGTGACTTATATGTAGAAAAAGGGGAGTTTAAGGCTTGACAAGTGCTTTTGAATGCCAAGTCAAAGTGGCAGTGAAACTGCACACACAGGGCTTGCAATGGCAGGCCTGAGACATGGTTAAGGGGCTACTTATGTGGGTAGCACAATCAGTGCTGCAGGCCCACTAGTTGCATTTAATTTACAGGTCCTGTGCACATGTAGTGCACTTTACTAGGGACCAACAAGCAAATCAAGTATGCTAATTGGGAATGAACCAATGTTACCATGTGTGAGGACAGAGCATATGCACTTTAGCACTGGGTAGCAGTGGTAAAGTGCCCAGAGTCCTAAAACGAGCAAAGACAGTGTCAGAAAAGTGGCGAGAAGAAAACAAAAAGTTGGGAAATGACCACCCTAAGACTGTCAGGTCTAACAAATGGTCTCTCATACACAGGTAAATGCAACTTAAAGATTTCAACCTTTATAAAAACTGAATCTGCCCATGAACATTTAAAAAATGATTAGATACCTACTGTTACAATTTGTTTGAACTATTGATAGTTTGTGCCCAATAACATTCCTCACCTCATGCACATTCACATGCTAACAACCTAAAATTCACTAATAATTAAGACAGATCCATTCCTTCATTCAGACATAATAAAAGGTTTAAAACACACACTTATTCATTAAATGAAGAGCACAAACTCAGCAGCAAAAAAGAAGAAGGATGACTGGGTGTTCTGGCCTTTTATAGGATTGGAATTTTGTTAATGTTCTATGTTCTTTAAAGGAGCTGCAGTGAGGAGTGGCAAATAAATTAGACTGCAATAGTGGTAGCCTCTAGTCTTGCCATATTATCTACCAATACAGTGAACCTTTATGTGTTTATAAATATCCATATTGTGTCAGACTATGGATGGTTCAAGAAAACCCTACAAATTCACAAATTTATGGGCATTTTATACGTTTTGCAGGTCATTTTCTAAGAAAGACAAAATGACATACTGACATATTAAGACAAGAAATCAATTTTTTATGGTGGTTGTGGGGAGGGAATACCCTAGAAATTAATGGGAATAAGAAGAAAGCAAAACTCTGTTCGGTAGAAAAAAAAGTTAGCAAGTGTGTAAGTACTGGTGCATAATGTTATTCACTATTAGGGTAAAACAAATTGACAGAAAACAAGGAAAGCAGTGCCCAATGTGGTCGCAAGGGGCAAGCCAAGGGTCACAGCTGCAAACCCCGACAACCCCTAAATGATGTCCATGCTTCAGTGTATTTTGTTATGATTCTCTTAAAAGGAAAAGCTAAGCAAGAGAAGCACTTATATACAGAATGGTTTAGAGTTACCCAAACCAGCTAAGCCTTATTACTCTAAAGTATCTGCTTAAACATATCAAAAGTTGGAAATATGGTGAATTACTGATAGATAAAAAATTGGGACCACCTTGTGGTCACTTTCACATAGCAAAAACTTCAGACCTTCTCAGTTAACCATTGTTTTTCACCTCTCCAGGTCTGTAGTCTACAGTCATTGTAAACAATAGAGATCCACACTATGGGGGTCATTATGACCCCGGCGGTGAGTGTAAATGTGGTGGTAGCACCGCCAACAGGCTGGCGGTACATACCGCCACCTTATGAGAATGGCAGGTTGGTTGCAGCCAACCCGTCACTTATCTACTCATACTGCCATGGAGGTATCAGCTGCCGGGCCGGAGATATCTGCTGCACCTGAGTCTGCCTAAACTGGAAGTGCTATCCAAGTCCGGATTCATCGCACCCAAGGGACAATAGCCCCCAACTAAGAATTTTGCCCCAAACAGTAGCCCAGCATTGGCTGATCTGCTACTAAAATGTAGGGGACCCCAATCTATGTGGCCAAGTTCACCCCACTTCACCTGCGGACCAAGGAGCACCCACAAAGACAACCCTGTCAACCCCATCACAGCTGGGTATCCCTTGAACATCTTTTGCCTGTATCCCTCAGCATCAAGACCATTATATGGCCTGGCCGTGTACTGCTGAAGGGGTGCTGCTGGCAGTGGAAACGCCCCATCCTGTTCCCTGCTGGACGACCTTCTTCCTGGACCAGGTAAGGTAATTGTAGGAAAGTACCATCTTGCCTGGCATGTTACCCCATATTTCACTGTATATATGTTGTTTTAGTGTATGTGTCACTGGGACCCTGCCAGCCAGGGCCCCAGTGCCCCAGTGCTCATAAGTGTGCCCTGTATGTGTTCCCTGTGTGATGACTAACTGTCTCACTGAGGCTCTCCTAACCAGAACCTCAGTGGTTATGCTCTCTCTGATTTCCAAATTGTCACTAACAGGCTAGTGACCAATTTCAACAATTCACATTGGCATACTGGAACACCCTTATAATTCCCTAGTATATGGTACTGAGGTACCCAGGGTATTGGGGTTCCAGGAGATCCCTATGGGCTGCAGCATTTATTTTGCCTCCCCAATGCCTTTCTGGCATTGGGGAGACAATTCCATGATCCCCCCGAGTCTCTAGCACAGACCCGGGTACTGCCAAACTGCCTTTCCCAGGGTTTCACTGCAGCTGCTGCTGCTGCCAACCCCTCTGACAGGTTTCTGCCCTCCTGGGGTCCAGCCAGGCCTGGCCCAGGAAGGCAGAACAAAAGACTTCCTCAGAGAGAGGGTGTTACACCCTCTCCCTTTGGAAAAAGGTGTCAGGGCTGGGAGGAGTAGCCTCCCCCAGCCTCTGGAAATGCTTTGATGGGCACAGATGGTGCCCATCTCTGCATAAGCCAGTCTACACCGGTTCAGGGATCCCCCAGCCCTGCTCTGGTGTGAAACTGGACAAAGGAAAGGGGAGTGACCACTCCCCTGACCTGCACCTCCCAGGGGAGGTGCCCAGAGCTCCTCCAGTGTGCTCCAGACCTCTGCCATCTTGGAAACAGAGGTGCTACTGGCACACTGGACTGCTCTGAGTGGCCAGTGCCAGCAGGTGACGTCAGAGACTCCTTCTGATAGGCTCTTACCTGTGTTACTAGCCTATCCTCCTTCCTAGGTAGTCAAACCTCCTTTCCTGGCTATTTAGGGTCTCTGCTTTGGGGAATTATTCAGATAACGAATGCAAGTGCTCATCAGAGTTCCTCTGCATCTCTCTCTTCACCTTCTGCCAAAGGATCGACCGCTGACTGCTCAGGACGCCTGCAAAACCGCAACAAAGTAGCAAAGACGACTACTGCAACCTTGTATCGCTGATCCTGCCGCCTTCTAGACTGTTTCCTAATTGTGCATGCTCTGGGTGTAGCCTGCCTCCTCTCTGCACCAGGCGCTCTGAAGAAATCTCCCGTGGGACGATGGAATCCTCCCCCTGCAACCGCAGGCAACAAAAGACTGCATCACCGGTCCTCTGGGTCCCCTCTCAGCACGATGAGCGTGGTCCCTGGAACTCAGCAACTCTATCCAAGTGACTCCCCCAGTCCAGTGACTCTTCAGTCCAAGTTTGGTGGAGGTAAGTCCTTGCCTCCCTACGCTAGACTGCATTGCTGGGTACCGCATGATTTGCAGCTGCTCCGGCTCCTGTACACTCTTCCAGGATTTCCTTTGTGCACAGCCAAGCCTGGGTCCCCCGACACTCTAACCTGCAGTGCACAACCTCCTGAGTTTACCTCCGGCGTCGAGGGACTCCCTTTTGTGTCTTCGGGTGAGCTCCAGTTCACTCCTCTTCCAAGTGCCTGTTCCGGTACTTCTGCGG
This sequence comes from Pleurodeles waltl, assembly GCF_031143425.1. Lineage (NCBI taxonomy): Eukaryota > Metazoa > Chordata > Amphibia > Caudata > Salamandridae > Pleurodeles > Pleurodeles waltl. The sequence continues at coordinate 1,097,069,508 of NC_090437.1, forward strand.
GTGCTGCCTGCTTCTGTGAGGGCTCCCTGACTTGCTGGGTGCCCCCTCTGTCTCCTCATCCAAGTGGCGACATCCTGGTCCCTCCTGGGCCACAGCAGCATCCAAAAACCCTAACCGCAACCCTTGCAGCTAGCAAGGCTTGTTTGCGGTCTTTCTGCGTGGGAACACAGTTGCAAGCTTCTTCACGATGTGGGACATCCATCCTCCAAAGGGGAAGTTTCTAGCCCTCTTCGTTCTTGCAGAATCCACAGCTTCTACCATCCGGTGGCAGCTTCTTTGCACCCTCAACTGGCATTTCCTGGGCATCTGCCCAATCTCGACTTTGTCGCGACTCTTGGACTTGGTCCCCATGTTCCACAGGTACTCTCATCCGGAAATCCACTTTGGTTGCATTGCTGGGGTTGGTCTTCCTTGCAGAATTCCCCTACCACGACTTCTGTGCTCTCTGGAGAATATAGGTGCACTTTACACCTACTTTTCAGGGTCTTGGGGTGGGCTATTTTTCTAACCCTCACTGTTTTCTTACAGTCCCAGCGACCCTCTACAAGCTCACATAGGTTTGGGGTCCATTCGTGGTTCGCATTCCACTTTTGGAGTATATGGTTTGTGTTGCCCCTATACCTATGTGCTCCTATTGCAATCTACTGTAACTTTACATTGCTTGCATTACTTCCTTTTGCTATTACTGCATATTTTTGGTATTGTGTACATATATCTTGTGTATATTTGTCATCCTCATACTGAGGGTACTCACTGAGATACTTTTGGCATATTGTCATAAAAATAAAGTACCTTTATTTTTAGTATATCTGTGTATTGTGTTTTCTTATGATATTGTGCATATGACACCAGTGGTATAGTAGGAGCTTTGCATGTCTCCTAGCTCAGCCTAAGCTGCTCTGCTATAGCTACCTTCTATCAGCCTAAGCTGCTAGAAACACCTCTTCTACACTAATAAGGGATAACTGGACCTGGTACAGAGTGTAAGTACCCCTTGGTACCCACTACAAGCCAGGCCAGCCTCCTACATTGGTTGTGCAGCGGTGGGATAAGTACTTGCAACTACTTACCACTTTGTCATTGTGTACTTTTCATAAGAGAATAATATACAAAACAAGTTCAGTGTATGTACACCTAACCAAAAAGTTTTGCTTTTCTTCTCTTACACTATTTGCTAAGTGCTGAAAAATACTCTTAAACTTTCAAATAGTTTCTAAAAAGTTGAAAAAGTTTTTTTTTCTGTTTCCTTAAAAAGTCCTGAAACTTTTTCTTGCTTTTATCTGTCCCTAAACCTTTTTCTATCATGTCTGATGTAGGACCTTCTCTTGATCTGGTCAGCTCAGCTTATGACCACCTTAACTGGAAGGGTTTGAGGAGTCTCTGTATTGATAGAGGTTTAGGGGTAGGGAAGAATCCCTCTAGAGAATTGTTATCTAACATGCTTACTGAGAATGATAAGGCCTTAGCTGGCACATCCATTGAGAAGTTAGGAGATGGTTCACACTCTGACTCTGGGGCACCCCCAGTAAGAGTGTTAGATGGTGACCTTCCCAACCTGCCCCTTAGCAGACCACCTAGCATAGCTGGTACTGATGTGAGCTCTCGTCACAGTAGGGATGTTATTCCTGCAGGCCAGGTTGTTAGGGTGCCAACTGTTAGGGACAGGTCTCCCTCTGTTCATTCACATCATTCTTCTGTGTCAAAGCATGCCCAACCCACCCACCCTGATGACAGAATGTTAGAAAGGAAACTCAATAGATTGAGAGTGGAAGAGTCCAGGCTGAAGCTTAAACAGCAACAGCTGGCTCTAGACAGGGAATCTTTAGACTTAGACAAAGAAAGACAGAGGTTGGGGTTTGGACCCCATGCTGGCAGCAGCAGTATTCCAGATAGTAATCCTGTGAAAGAGCATGATTCTAGGAATCTCCCTAAGATAGTTCCCCCTTACAAGGAGGGGGATGACATTAACTTGTGGTTTGCTGCACTTGAGAGGGCCTGTGTTGTACAGGGGGTCCCTCAAAGGCAGTGGGCTGCTATCCTATGGCTATCTTTCAGTGGAAAGGGTAGGGATAGGCTCCTTACTGTGAAGGAAAGTGATGCCAATAATTTTACAGTTTTGAAGAATGCACTCTTGGATGGATTTGGCTTAACCACTGAACAATACAGGATTAAGTTCAGAGAAACCAGAAAAGAGTCCTCACAAGACTGGGTAGACTTTGTTGACTATTCAGTGAAGGCCTTGGAGGGGTGGTTACATGGCAGTAAAGTTTCTGACTATGAAAGCCTGTATAATCTGATCCCGAGAGAGCATATTCTGAATAACTGTGTGTCTGATTTGTTACAACAATATCTAGTGGACTCAGATCTGACCTCTCCTCAAGAATTGGGAAAGAAGGCAGACAAATGGGTCAGAACAAGAGTGAACAGAAAAGTTCATACAGGGGGTGACAAGGATGGCAAGAAGAAGGATGGTAAGTCTTCAGACAAGGGTGGGGACAAATCTAAAAATGAGTCTTCATCAGGCCCCAAAAACACTCTGGTGGGGGTGGTGGGTCCAAATCCTCTTCTAATCAAGTAAAGAAACCATGGTGCTATTTATGTAAAGTAAAAGGCCATTGGACAACTGATGCCAGTTGTCCAAAGAAAAGCACCAAGCCTCCCACTACCACAACCCCTACTGCTACACCTAGTGCCCCTAGTAATAGCAGTGGTAGTGGGAGCAAACCTACTAATAGCCAATCCAAGGGAGTAGCTGGGCTCACTTTTGGTAATTTAGTTGGGGTTGGTCTTGTTAGGGAGACCACAGAGGCTGTGTTAGTCTCTGAAGGTGTCATTGATTTGGCCACCTTGGTTGCTTGTCCCCTTAATATGGATAAGTACAAGCAACTTCCCCTAATCAATGGTGTTGAGGTTCAGGCCTAGAGGGACACAGGTGCCAGTGTTACCATGGTAATAGAGAAACTGGTACACCCTGAACAACACCTACTGGTCACCAGTAGCAAGTGACAGACGCTCATAACAGCACTCTTAGCCACCCCATGGCTGTTGTGAATCTCAACTGGGGGGGGTTACTGGTCCAAAGAAAGTTGTGGTTGCCTCAGATTTACCTGTAGACTGTCTACTAGGGAATGATTTAGAGACATCAGCTTGGGCAGAAGTGGAGTTGGAGGCTCATGCAGCACTGCTGGGCATTCCTGGGCATATTTTTGCTTTAGCCAGGGCTCAGGCCAAAAAGCAAAAAGGACAGGGTGACTTGGATCCTGGAACAATGGACCAAGTGCTCTCTAAAGCTAGGGTTAGTAAGGGTAAATCCCTACCCACTATCCCTCCCTCTACGGATGATTCAACTTCTGAGGAAGAAGAATTTCCCCCCTGTGCAGAACCTTCACCAGATGAGCTGGAAGCAGGCACTGCTGAGCTGTTGGGTGAAGGGGGGCCTGCCAGGGAGGAAATGAGTGTGGCACAGCAAACCTGTCCCACATTAGAGGGTCTAAGACAGCAAGCTGTCAACAGCAAAATGGGGATGACAGTGACTCACATAGAGTTTACTGGGAGGACAACCTCTTGTATACAGAGGCAAGGGACCCAAAACCTGGAGCAGCCAGGAGATTGGCCATTCCGCTGCAATACAGAGAGTTCCTCCTACCTCTGGCACACGACATTCCCTTGGCTGGACATTTAGGGCAAATTAAAACATGGGAAAGGCTTGTCCCCCTGTTTCATTGGCCTAGAATGTCAGAGGACACAAAAGACTTTTGTAAGTCCTGTGTGGCCTGCCAAGCCAGTGGCAAGACTGGTGGCACACCAAAGGCTCCCCTTATTCCACTGCCTGTGGTTGGGGTTCACTTTGAAAGGGTAGGGGTTGACATAGTTGGCCCCCTTGACCCTCCTACTGCTTCAGGCAATAGGTTTATCTTGGTGTTGTGGACCATGCCGCAAGATATCCTGAAGCAATTCCTCTAAGGACCACTACAGCACCTGCAGTGACAAAAGCCCTCCTGGTAATCTTTTCTAGGGTGGGTTTCCCAAAAGAGGTTGTATCAGACAGGGGTAGCAACTTTATGTCTGCATACTTGAAGGCCATGTGGAAGGAATGTGGTGTAACATACAAATTCACCACACCTTATCATCCACAAACAAATGGACTGGTAGAGAGGTTTAATAAAACTCTCAAAGGAATGATAATGGGACTCCCTGAAAAACTCAGGAGGAGATGGGATGTCCTGTTACCTTGCCTCCTTTTTGCTTACAGGGAGGTACCCCAGAAAGGAGTGGGCTTCAGCCCCTTTGAACTCCTATTTGGACACCCTGTAGGAGGTCCTCTAACACTTGTAAAGGAGGGTTGGGAACAACCTTTAAAAGCTCCCAAACAAGACATAGTGGACTATGTACTCGGCCTAAGATCCAGAATGGCTGAGTACATGAAAAAGGCCAGTTAAAACCTTCAGGCCAGCCAAGAGCTCCAAAAGCAATGGCATGACCAGAAGGTTGTTCTGATTCAGTACCAACCAGGACAGAAGGTGTTGGTCTTGGAGCCTGTGGCCCCAAGAGCACTCCAAGACAAATGGAGTGGACCCCACATCATTGTTGAAAAAAAGGGAGAAGTCACCTACTTGGTTGACTTGGGCGCTGCCAGGACTCCGCTTAGGGTGCTCCATGTCAATCGCCTAAAACCCTACTATGACAGGGCTGATCTCACCCTCCTCATGGCAACAGATGAAGGACAGGACGAAGAGAGTGACCCTCTCCCTGATCTCTTCTCTTCCACAGAACAAGATGCTCTAGTGAAAGGTGTAGTTTTGGCAGACTGTCTTACTGCTGAGCAGAAAGACCACTGCATGAATCTCCTGGGTCAGTTTCCTGAACTCTTTTCTACTGTGCCAGGCACCACTTCTTGGTGTGAGCACACTATAGATACTGGAGACAGCATGCCTGTCAAAAGTAAGATCTATAGGCAGCCTGACCATGTCAGAGACTGCATAAAACAAGAGGTTCAAAAAATGCTTGAACTGGGAGTGGTTGAACATTCTGAAAGCCCATGGGCCTCTCCTGTGGTGCTTGTACCAAAGCCTCACTCCAAGGATGGAAAAAGGGAAATGAGGTTTTGTGTAGATTACAGAGGTCTCAACCAGGTAACTAAAACTGATGCTCACCCTATACCCAGGGCAGATGAGCTAATAGATACACCGGCATCTGCCAAGTATCTAAGCACCTTTGATTTGACTGCAGTGTATTGGCAGATCAAGTTATCAGAGGATGCAAAAGCAAAAACCACATTTTTGACTATTGGAGGGCACTACCAATTCACAGTAATGCCCTTTGGTTTGAAAAATGCACCTGCCACTTTTCAGAGGTTGGTAAATACAGTCCTGCAAGGGTTGGAGGCTTTCAGTGCAGCATATATGGATGATATAGCTGTCTTTAGCTCCACCTGGGATGATCACCTGGTCCACCTGTGGAAAGTTTTGGAGGCTCTGCAAAAGGCAGGCCTCACTATCAAGGCTTCAAAGTGCAGGATAGGGCAGGGGAAAGTGGTTTATCTGGGACACCTTGTAGGTGGAGAACAGATTGCACCACTTCAGGGGAAAATCCAAACTATCATGGATTGGGTTCCCCCTATAACTCAAACACAGGTGAGAGCCTTCTTAGGCCTCACTGGGTATTACAGGAGGTTCATCAAGAACTATGGCTCCATTTCAGCCCCTCTTAATGACCTCACTTCTAAGAAAATGTCTAAGGTTGTATTGTAGACAGCTAGCTGTCAGAAAGCTTTTGAGGAGCTGAAACAGGCCATGTGCACTGCACCTGTCCTAAAAAGCCCATGTTACTCCAAGAAATTTTATCAGCAGGAGGTTGACCCCTAGAGAAAAGCGGTGGTCTGCCATGGAGAGGGAGGCCTTTGGTGTTGGTCTGGGGACTGAAGATGTTGAGGCCATACCTGTTTGGCACTCACTTCATTGTTCAGACAGACCACAAACCTCTACTTTGGCTAAAACAAATGAAAGATGAAAACCCTAAATTGTTGAGGTGGTCCATATCTCTACAGGGAATGGACTATACAGTGGAACATAGACCTGGGAGTACCCACTCCAATGCAGATGGACTCTCCAGATACTTCCACTTAGACAATGAAGACTCATCAGGCCATGGCTAGTCTTATTGTCCTTCGTTTGGGGGGGGTTGTGTAGGAAAGTACCATCTTGCCTGCATGTTACCCCCATATTTCATTGTATATATGTTGTTTTAGTGTATGTGTCACTGGGACCCTGCCAGCCAGGGCCCCAGTGCTCATAAGTGTGCCCTGTATGTGTTCCCTGTGTTATGACTAACTGTCTCACTGAGGCTCTGCTAACCAGAACCTCAGTGGTTATGCTCTCTCTGCTTTCTAAATTGTCACTAACAGGCTAGTGACCAATTTTACCAATTCACATTGGCACACTGGAACACCCTTATAATTCCCTAGTATATGGTACTGAGGTACCCAGGGTATTGGGGTTCCAGGAGATCCCTATGGGCTGCAGCATTTCTTTTGCCACCCCTAGGGAGCTCTGACAATTCTTACACAGGCCTGCCACTGCAGCCTGAGTGAAATAACGTCCACGTTATTTCACGGCCATTTACCACTGCACTTAAGTAACTTATAAGTCACCTATATGTCTAACCTTCACCTGGTGAAGGTTGGGTGCTAAGTTACTTAGTGTGTGGGCACCCTGGCACTAGCCAAGGTACCCCCACATCATACAGGGCAAATTCCCCGTACTTTGTGAGTGCGGGGACACCATTACACGCGTGCACTATACATAGGTCACTACCTATGTATGGCGTCACAATGGTAACTCCGAACATGACCATGTAACATGTCTAAGATCATGGAATTGTCACCCCAATGCCATTCTGGCATTGGGGAGACAATTCCATGATCCCCCGAGTCTCTAGCACAGACCCGGGTACTGCCAAACTGCCTTTCCCAGGGTTTCACTGCAGCTGCTGCTGCTGCCAACCCCTCAGACAGGTTTTTGCCCTCCTGGGGTCCAGCCAGGCCTGGCCCAGGAAGGCAGAACAAAGGACTTCCTCAGAGAGAGGGTGTTACACCCTCTCCCTTTGGAAAAAGGTGTGAGGGCTGGGGAGGAGTAGCCTCCCCCAGCCTCTGGAAATGCTTTGATGGGCACAGATGGTGCCCATCTCTGCATAAGCCAGTCTACACCGGTTCAGGGATCGCCCTGCTCTGGCGCGAAACTGGACAAAGGAAAGGGGAGTCACCACTCCCCTGACCTGCACCTCCCAGAGGAGGTGCCCAGAGCTCCCCCAGTGTGCTCCAGACCTCTGCCATCTTGGAAACAGAGGTGCTGCTGGCACACTGGACTGCTCTGAGTGGCCAGTGCCAGCAGGTCACGTCAGAGACTCCTTCTGATAGGCCCTTACCTGTGTTGCTAGCCTATCCTCCTTCCTAGGTAGCCAAACCTCCTTTTTCTGGCTATTTAGGGTCTCTGCTTTGGGGAATTCTTTATATAACGAATGCAAGAGCTCATCAGAGTTCCTCTGAATCTCTCTCTTCACCTTCTGCCAAAGGATCTACCGCTGACTGCTCAGGACGCCTGCAAAACCGCAACAAAGTAGCAAAGACTACTACTGCAACCTTGTATCGCTGATCCAGCCGCTTTCTCGCCTGTTTCCTGGTGGTGCATGCTCTGGCGGTAGCCTGCCTCCTTCTTCCACCAGGAGCTCTGAAGAAATCTCCCGTGGGTCAACGGAATCTTCCCCCTGCAACTGCAGGCAACAAAAGACTGCATCACCGGTCCTCTGGGTCCCATCTCAGCACGACGAGCGTGGTCCCTGGAACTCAGCAACTCTGTCCAAGTGACTCCCACAGTCCAGTGACTCTTCAGTCCAAGTTGGATGGAGGTAAGTCCTCGCCTCCCCACGCTAGACTGCATTGCTGGTTACTGCGTGATTTGCAGCTGCTCCGGCTCCTGTGCACTCTTCCAGGATTTCCTTTGTGCACAGCCAAGCCTGGGTCCCCGACACTCTAACCTGCAGTGCACAACCTCCTGAGTTGTCCTCCGGCGTCGTGGGACTCCCTTTTGTGGCTTCGGGTGAGCTCCAGTTCACTCCTCTTCCAAGTGCCGGTTCCGGTACTTCTGCGGGTGCTGCCTGCTTCTGTGAGGGCTCCCTGACTTGCTGGGCACCCCCTCTGTCTCCTCATCCAAGTGGCGACATCCTGGTCCCTCCTGGGCCACAGCAGCATCCAAAAACCCTAACCGTGACCCTTGCAGCTAGCAAGGCTCGTTTGCGGTCTTTCTGCGTGGGAGCACATCTGCAAGCTTCTTCACGACGTGGGACATCCATCCTCCAAAGGGGAAGTTTCTAGCCCTCTTCGTTCTTGCAGAATCCACAGCTTCTACCATCCGGTGGCAGCTTCTTTGCACCCTCAGCTGGCCTTTCCTGGGCATCTGCCCAATCTCGACTTTGTCGCGACTCTTGGACTTGGTCCCCTTGTTCCACAGGTACTCTCATCCGGAAATCCACTTTGGTTGCATTGCTGGGGTTGGTCTTCCTTGCAGAATTCCCCTATCACGACTTCTGTGCTCTCTGGGGAATATAGGTGCACTTTACACCTACTTTTCAGGGTCTTGGGGTGGGCTATTTTTCAAACCCTCACTGTTTTCTTACAGTCCCAGCGACCCTCTACAAGCTCACATAGGTTTGGGGTCCATTTGTGGTTCGCATTCTACTTTTGGAGTATATGGTTTGTGTTGCCCCTATACCTATGTGCTCCTATTGCAATCTACTGTAACTTTACATTGCTTGCATTACTTCCTTTTGCTATTACTGCATATTTTTGGTATTGTGTACATATATCTTGTGTATATTTGGCATCCTCATACTGAGGGTACTCACTGAGATACTTTTGGCATATTGTCATAAAAATAAAGTACCTTTATTTTTAGTATATCTGTGTATTGTGTTTTCTTATGATATTGTGCATATGACACCAGTGGTATAGTAGGAGCTTTGCATGTCTCCTAGTTCAGCCTAAGCTGCTCTGCTATAGCTACCTTCTATCAGCCTAAGCTGCTAGAAACACCTCTTCTACACTAATAAGGGATAACTGGACCTGGTACAGAGTGTAAGTACCCCTTGGTACCCACTACAAGCCGGGCCAGCCTCCTACAGAGATTGTGATTGGTTTTCTGATTGAACAACCTTCAAAGCAAAGTTGAAAAGGTTGCCATTAATGGTCCCCTTTTATTCCATTCTTCTGCTTGGTTTTGGTACATTTTCAGTGAGAAGAAATTCTAACTGATATTCGAAGAGAACTCTATACACCAACAAACACACTTAAAATGTACATGTAATAACATGTAGTTAAATTTAAAATGTATTAGGAAAGGCATAAGGTGAATGAAAGTGAGCACCATAAAGAATGGAAAGGGTTTATGTGAATTAGAAAACCTTCTTGAATAGTATTCATGCTTCTTTTTACTATAGAAAAAATAGATCTGAGATAGATTGTAGGTAGGGCACAGAGTCTAGAGCTTTGTGATTAAAAATTAAACGTGTTACACTGAGTTTCACAAACTTAAATGTGCATGTTACTGAGATATGGCTAGATATACATGAAATATCCCACGCATATTCCAATTCACATATGTATTTACAGAAGGATAGAGCCACTCACATTTAGTGAGATACCCAAAAAAAAAATTATACATTCAGACACACCATAGGGAGCAGGTATGCATGGAGAAATGTCAAAGGTAGTTGGTTTGTGATACAGTTTTTAAAATATGTAATGAAGTAATCTGGTTGGACATTCACAGACATAGCTCTTTAAACATGGTTTGGGTATACTAGTTCAGAGCCACAGTGTGCATTTTGATTGCCAGTTTGACTCGTTATTCAAATGTGCTTTTGTAAGTGTTAAACTCTCCTTTTAGTACACAAACCTGAAACATAAGCTTTGTTGTAGCTATGTGATAGAACAGAGTGGTTAAAAAGTAAAACATGTCCTTCTGAGTTTCTGTATCTTTGATGAGCAAAAGCAGACCCCTATGCCCAGTTTATATGCAGTCTTCCACAGACACTCCAACTCACATATTTATTAATTAAAGGATGGAGACACCCATACACCCACTCAGACACTAAAGGAACCATTTATATATTCATGCACACATTCAGGCAACAGATATGTATGCTGCTATATAAGACCTAGTTGCTTACTGATACACTAATGCTGATATGTATTGCATTACTACTATACCCTAGTTGCTTATTCAGACAAACAGCCTTTTAAATATGGTTCAGGTCTACTAAAGTGAGCTTGAGTGTACAGTTCTACTTTCAGCTTCAATTTGTATTATAAAAGCTGGTGTAGGTGGGCTATAGAGTATGGTAGTTTGTGATTAAAATGTGAAACATGTTTTTGACTTTGACTGAGTTAGATGTATACTTGCAGATTGGTATGTACAGGTATATATGCACTCTGTGACCTATACTGCAAGTTATATCTTTATTAAAAAGGGATAGACTATTCTCATACCCAGCCAGGCACTGAAAGAGGCACTTATATATTCAAGCACACTTCAAGACAGTAGTTTTATACCCAGCAGTAGTGGCGCTTGTTGTACACATGGTCAAATATTCTTGTATTCACCAATACAGTTAGCAAGCAATTTATAAAAGAGACAGATATGTACTGTCATGTTACGTTAAATACCTAGTGGTCACTCATAGAGGGACAGCTAAACTCACCAAAATGTAGCCAATTACTGAGACAACCTAGTTACCTATGTAGAAAAGTAGGGTGGGTAGTAGGGTGAGTAGTTGGGTGTACTACTGCAGTTCTTTAGTGATATGTATTTATAAAAGCCTAGAGCCACTCACATACCCAGTCAGATACAGAAAGAGCTACTTATACAATCATGTGCACATCCAGACAGCAGCTATATATGCTGCAGTATGAGACCTAGCTGCGAACGGATACAGTCACTCTAATATGTAGTCAAGTAGTCTCATAATCTAGTTCCACTTTTAGACAATTAGGCCTTCATTACAACCCTGGCGGTCGGTGATAAAGCAGCGTTAATACCGCCAACAGGGTAGCAGTAACTACTGCCAAATTATGACCATGGCGGAAAGAGCTCAGACAGCCACTTTACCACACTGACCGCCAGGGCGGAATCAACAGGTACCACAGCGGTAACCGCCTACAGCCAGGTGGAAGACAATGTTCTGCCCACGGTATTAAGACACACCAATCCACCACCTTTTCCGGGGAGGTACCAACGACATCAAAAGCCTGGCGGAAACACTGCACAGAAGGGACATGACTAATCTGTGGAGACTCAGGGAACAACCCACGCCACCATGGAGCCCGTACTGCATAGATTTCCAATGCTGTTCTACGTCCTGCTCCACCACGAACACCAACGATGACGAAGAAGACCACAGTGAGTACAGCCATCTAGCACACAGGAGAGGGGGGGAGGAAAAATAAAGTGACACACACACGCAACACCCCACCCCCACCCCCTGGGGGGATGGGGTGAGTGGATGGCTTCTCCACTGGTTCTGGAGGGGGCATCGTGCCCTGTGATCTTCATCCTGGATGGGGTGAGTGGATGGCTTCTCCATTGGTTGTGGAGGGGGCATCGTGCCCTGTGATCTTCATCCTGGGGAGGATGGGGTGAGTGGGTGCAATACCTACTGGTTCTGGAAGGGGCATCGTGCCCTGTGATGGGGGTCTTGGGGAGTGCAAGGTCACAGTCTCTCAGCTGGGTGTCATACCCACAGGATTTGCAGGGGCAGGCCGCACAACAGCCCATGGACGCAGGACTACACACTGTCCGCCGGCAGTGCCAGCTGCTCAGTGGTGTGAGGCTGCTGCTGCTGGCGGTGGTGGGGGGAAGTTCCAGCCCATCCCCTGTAGCCTCGGACGGCTGACCACTGGTGCTGCTGCTTCTGGTGGTGGTGGGGGGAAGCTCCTGCCCATCCCCTGTAGCCTGGGACGGCTGTCCACTGCTAGTAGTCATGCTGCTGCTGGTGCCTGTGGTGGTGGGGGGAGGCTCCAGCCCATCCCCTGCAGCCTCGGATGGCTGCCCACTGGTGCTACTGCTGATGGTGGTGGTCAGGGGAAGCTCCTACCCATCCCCTGCAGCCTTGGACTGCTGCCCACTGCGGGTGGTCATGCTGCTGGTGGTGCTGCTGGTGGTGGGGGGAGGCTCCAGCCCATTCCCTGTAGCCTCAGATGGCTGCCCACTGGTGCGGCTGCTGCTGGTGGTGGTGGGTGGAAGCTGGTGGTGGTGATGGGGGGAAGCTCCTGCCCATTCCCTGCAGCCTTGAACAGTTGCATCACACCACCATGGTTGGTGGTGTGAGCGCTGACTGAGTCCCAGCACCATGCCCCTTGTCCTCCCTGCCTGCTGGTGCAGGCCCCTTGCCCTTCCTGGCAGCAGCTGGTGATGGCTCCTTGCTCCTCTTGGCAGCAGCTGTGAGTGGCTCGATGGTCCTCTTGGCAGCAGCTGGGGTTGGCCCCTTGGTCCTCTTGGCAGCAGCTGGGGGTGGCTCCTTGGTCCTCTTGGCAGCAGCTGGGGGCGGCACCTTGACATTCCTAGCAGCACTTGGGATAGGCACCCTTTCAGGGTGGGATCCTTTCCCACCAGGAGTTGCTGTGGACACTGCATGGCCCGTGGACTGGGTGGCTGAGGTGCTTGCCTGGGTTTTAGTCACCCTGGCCAGCCGTGAAGGATGGGGGAAGGTGAGGGAAGAGGTCAATGGTGGAGAGGAAAAGCTTCTTAGGGACATTGGGGCGGGAAGAGGGAGACGGTTTGGGAGTGGAGGAAGAGGGAGTGGTTGTAGGAGGTGTCTGCCTGCTGAGTTTGGGTGCAGGTGCATGGGCTGGATGCTTTTGTGAGGTGGATGGCTGCTGGGTGTCTGAGTGCCTGTGTTTGTGTACTTTGGGAGGAGGGGGCACAGACAAAGTGGGAGAGTACACAGGGGACATGTGCATAGCTGTTGGGGTAGTGACTGCCAGTGAGGTGTGTGTTCTGGTGATGGAGGTAGTGGATGAGGATGTAGTGCATGCAGGTATGAATGTCGATGCAACTGGGAGGGAGGGAGGAAGAGGACGACTAGGAGGGGGCCACAGTGGAGGCAGTGGATGTTGATATGTCTGCATCTGGATGGTGTTTATGTAAGTGCCTGTGGGAAGATGTGTGGTGCCTGTATTTGCCTGTGCCACTCTTGTGTGTTGTCCTATGTGCATGCTCGTCTGCCTGTGTGCTTGGGATAGGTTGGGGTTGAGGGGAATGGGATTGGGTAGAGAAAGTTGGAGGGGGGAGGGGGGAAACAGAGACAATGGCTGCCATCAGAGAGGAGGCCAGAGCATGGATTGATCTCTGTTTGGTCGCCAAGACAGTGTGAATTCCCTCCAGAAATGCATTGGACTGTTGCAGCCCCTGGATGGCATTCACAATGGTTGACTGCCCAACAGAGATGGATCTCAGGAGGTCAATAGCCTCCTCACTCAGGCCAGCAGGGCTAACTGTGGCAGGGCCTGAGGTACCTGGGGTGAAAGAGATGCCCACCCTCCTGGGTGAGCGGGCACGGGCAACTCAATGAGGGGCTGCTGGGAGGGCGGTGCTAGTACAGGGGTGGCGGCTGTACCTGTAGATGGGGTGAGCACAGAGATGTCCGCCATCACCAGGGAGCTTCCATCGGAGGAGGTATCCATGTCCGAACCGTCCCTCCAGTCTCCGCCGTGGTGCTCCCCTCGCCCTCCGTCCCACTGGTGCCCTCAACGTCAGTGGACTCTGCCTCCTGGGTCCTGTGGGATGCAGCTCCTTCTGTCACCAGTGCCTCTGCTCCTCCACCAGATGATGCTATTGCACATAAGGACAGGGTGACAAAACAAAAAGGAGGGGGGAGAGACGAAGGATACACTTGGTCAATTGCTGCACCAACACCACTGCTGGCATACACAGCACACTCACACACAGGGAACAGCCCTACACACTAGGCAGTGCACTACCACAAACAAAGCTAGTCACCAGGGTATAGGGAGGGACACACACCGCCAACTGCAGCATACCTGGGATCCACACACGCCTGCATAGTAGTGGATGCCTACTAGCCAGGTTGGAGCAATTTCACATCAGAACCCTGCCCAACATGGGACCTACTCTGCAATGCAAGGCCTGGCCTAGGGGCACCCACAGGCACACATCCCCCACCCGGATACCACCCAACCATACACAAGTTACAAAGATGGGCACTGTACTCACCCCCTTGTTGCTGCTGTGATGCCCCCCAGCGCCCATCCAGGCCCGGATAGGCCACTGCCAGTATGCGGGCCATCAGAGGGGTCAGGGTTCGACGGGCACACCTTCCTCGTTGGGAGGCCATCCCCAGCTGGGCCTCTGCCGTGTTCCGTGCCCAGCTTCTCAGGCCCTCCCACTGTTTCCGACAGTGGGTGCTCTGCTTGCCATAGACCCCCAGGGTCCGCACCTCCTTAGAAATGGCATGCCATATACCCTTCTTTTGATGGGCACTGACCTGCAGAGGAAATATACATAGGGAAAGGTATTAGTTAGACCGTACTGCCTGTTACACTCATGGCCCACCATAGTCCTTCCCATCCCCCTAAGCACAGACATGCCCCAGCATACATGCTGCATGCTGCCCAGGGCCCATCCACCAACACCCCCCACACAAGACCTTCACACACACCACTCCATGCATTCATGCCCCAGGCATCCTGCTGCACAGTGTACTCACCTATTGGTCTGGAAGCCTATACAGCATTCCGTACTGGGGTAGAACCCCATCCACTAATCTCTCCAACTCCGCTGAGGTGAAGGCAGGGGCCCTTTCCCCAGTCACACGGGCCATGGTAGGTTCCAGACACAGGTCACAGCAGCACATGCAGTGTAGGTCCTCTCCTGTTGAAGGTCAGGTAGCAAGTGAGTGAACAGACAGAACATGCCATCACCACCGGCGTACATCACCATTGGCCATAGGGGCCATAGGGCCCAATGTTAACCAATGAGGAGTTGCACGGTGGTTCCCGACTGCCTCCAGCCCCCACCGTCAGCAGAATTACCTCACTTCCACGTGTCCTTCCATATAGGACAGGCGGACGCCATTTCAGGGAGGTGCAGGCCATGGATCATAACTGCGTCACAGTTCACAATTTGTACATTCAGGACAAATGCCACTAATACTTTAAAAAATCACAACATACATTGAACTGTACAGTGTACAGATTATGACCGGCTCCTCACTCTTTTGCCCCATAGATTGCAACCTCTGTGGATAATTAGGAGATTGAGGCATCCCCCGTGTACAGACCCCTGGTGGACTTGGCAACAATGGAGGACAGGCACATTATTCTCACCTACAGACTTGACAGGCCCACAATCACAGAGCTGTGTGCCCAACTGGAGGCTGACCTGATATCTGCTATCCGTCACTCCACTGGGACCCCCCCTCTTGTGCAAGTCCTATCTGTGCTCCATTTCTTTGCAACTGGTTCTTTCCAAGTGACAGTGGGTTTGACAGCAACCAATGTTCTCAATAGTGCTGACCAGAATGTTGTCTCCCCTGATTAAACACATGTGCAGCTACATCGTTTTCCCTCTGGTGGAGGATTTGGCCACAGTGAAGGCTGACTTCTATGCAATGGGTCATATCTCCAACATAATTGTGGAAATTGATGGAACACATATTGCATTTGTCCCACCCTGGCAAAATGAACAGGTCTTCAGAAATCGAAAAAGTTTTCACTCAATGAATGTGCAGATGGTGTGTTTGGCGGACCATTACATCTCCCATGTCAATGCTAAGTATCCAGGCTCAGTGCATGATGCTTTTATCCTGAGGAAAGGCAGCATCCCAAATGTGATGGCCCAACTCCAGAGGCACAAGGTGTGGCTAATAGGACACCTGTGAGGAATCTCAGGACAAGGGCAGAGGAACGTTACAATGAGGCACATGGGTGTACAACAAGGATATTTGAACGTACCTTTGGCCTCCTGAAGGCCAGGTTCAGGTGCCTCCATCTAACAGGTGGATCCCTGTGCAACTCACCCAAGAAGGTCTGCCAGATCATCATGGCATGCTGTATGTTGCACAACCTTGCCTGAGACGCCATGTGCCTTTTCTGATGGTGGAGGAGGATGGAGATGGCTCTGTGGCAGCAGTGGACCCTGTGGACAATGAAGATGAGGAGGAGGAGGATGAGGATGAGGCCAACATAACTGCAGTGATTCATCAATACCAATGACACACAGGTAAGACAGTGTAACTTCACATTTCCATGACAGTTTTATGTTTGACATTGTCACTGGAGGGCTGAGAATTCCCATTTCTATGCCCACTCACTGTACCCTTTGGCAACTCTTTTTGCAGATGTTGGTGACCCACTATCACTCCTGGTGGGTTGACTGCAGCAAACTACAGGTCTTTCCTATGTATATTTTAGTGTGCAGTTGAAATGTTTCACAGTGTCCTTTCCTCGGGATATGCACGCCGGCGAATAACAGGCCCATCTTCCGGCGTCACCAACTCAGAAAACTATTATAGCACAGAGTTATGGTGAAGCCATTCGGGGGGAAGGGAATTAGGGTAGGGAACAGCAGGGAGCGAGATCTGAAAACGAAAGATGGTTAATCATGTATGCATATACTTGTTCATAACAGCATTAACATTAACATTCAATTATACATTTAGACAAAGGCGTCTCCGTGAATGCAGGTAGTGAGACCCTTATGGAATAAACAAAGGCGTCTTAATGGATGCAAGTGTTGAGACCCTTATGGAATAGACAAAGGCGTCTCCGTGGGTGCAAGTGTTGAGACCCTTTTGGAATAAACAAAAGCGTCTCCGTGAATGCAAGTGTTAAGACCCTTATGGAATAAACAAAGACGTCTTCGTGTGTGCAAGAGTTGAGACCCTTATGGAATGGACAAAGGCGTCTTCGTGTGTGCAAGAGTTGAGACCCTTATGGAATAGACAAAGGCATCTCCGTGGAATGCAAAA
This sequence comes from Pleurodeles waltl, assembly GCF_031143425.1. Classification (NCBI taxonomy): domain Eukaryota; kingdom Metazoa; phylum Chordata; class Amphibia; order Caudata; family Salamandridae; genus Pleurodeles; species Pleurodeles waltl. The sequence continues at coordinate 1,097,086,545 of NC_090437.1, forward strand.
GTTGAGACCCTTATGGAATAGACAAAGGCGTCTCCGTGGAATGCAAAAGTTGAGACCCTTGTGGAATGGACAAAGGCGTCTCCATGAAATCAAGAATTGAGACTCTTATGGAATAGACAAAGGCGTCTCCGTGGGTGCTAGAGTTGAGACCCTTATGGAATAGACAAAGGCGTCTCCGTGAATGCAAGTGTTGAGACCCTTATGGAATAGACAAAGGCGTCTTCGTTTGTGCAAGAGTTGAGACCCTTGTGGAATAGACAAAGGCGTCTCCATGGATGCAAGTGTTGAGACCCTTATGAAGTAAACAAAGGCGTCTCCGTGTGTGCAAGAGTTGAGACCCTTATGGAATAGACAAAGGCGTCTCTGTGAATGCAAGTGTTGAGACCCTCATGGAATAGACAAAGGCGTCTCCGAGTGTGCAAGTGTTGAGACCCTTATGGTATAGACAAAGGCATCTCTGTGGATGCAAGAGTTGAGACCCTTATGGAATAGACAAAGGTGTCTCCGTGAATGCAAGTGTTGAAACCCTTATGGAATAGACAAAGGCGTCTCCGTGAATGCAAGTGTTGAGACCCTTATGGAATAGACAAAGGCTCCTCCGTGGATGCAAGAGTTGGTAGAATCATGATACTTCAGGATGTCATGAGAATTAGACAAAACTGGGCGTGGCCCTTTTCTGAATCATGGTCCAAGAACAATTGGTAGAATCATGATACTTCAGGATGTCATGAGCATTAAAGAAAACTGGGTGTGGCCCTTCTCTGAATCATGAAACAAGAACAATTAGTAAAATCATGATACTTCAGGATGTCATGAGCATTAAACAAAACAGGGCGTGGCCCTTCTCTAAATCATGGAACAAGAACAATTAGTAAAATCATGATACTTCAGGATGTCATGAGCATTAAACAAAACTGGGCATGGCCTTTCTCTGAATCATGGAACAAGGACGAACTGAGACCTCTGAACCTTGAGAAGGCAAGAGCTTGGACCATGGACATACTCTGAACATCAATCATGCAACTACTATACACTCATAAACATAAAACGTTTGGTCTCAGTCTAGAAATTTGCAAAGACTTAAATATGTATCTCACATATCATCAAAGACTTAAATAGTATCTCACATATTATGCTTCCAAAAACAAAAAAAACATGATTTGCATATCTTTGAAATGTTTTCACATTTGCCTCCTAGGCCTGAAAGTTTTACTCATGTAAACTGAGGCGCCTTGATTGCTGTGTCAAGGGTACTTTACTTCTGTGAACTGAAGCGCTTTGAATGCTGTGCCAAGGGCGCTCTATTCCTATGAACTGAAGCGCTTTGAATGCTCTGCCAAGGGCGCTTTACTCCTGTAAACTGAAGCGCTTTGATTGCCGTGCCAAGGGTGCTTTACTCCTGTGAACTGAAGCGCTTTGAATGCCGTGCCAAGTGCGCTTTACTCCTGTGAACTGAAGTGCTTTGAATACCATGCCAAGAGCACTTTACTCCTATGAACTGAAGCACTTTAATTGCTGTGCGAAGGGCGCTTTACTTCCTGTGAACTGAAGCACTTTGAATGTCGTGCCAAGTGCACTTTACTCCTGTGAACTGAAGCACTTTGCTCATTATGCTAAGGGGCGCTTTACCTTTTGGAAGTAATGACTTTCTTCAAACTTGGATTCAGCAAGGCCTTACCGCTTCGAGTACGACCTACTAATTTGTTAATGCACCATGGAAACAAGGATACTTTGGTTGGATGACTCCCTGCCATTCAGGAACTCTGCTCTTCTCCAGAGAAACCCCCACAAGGTCTGGCTGCATCGAAGTCTTCAAAATAGTGAGCAACGTGTTTCGGTGTGGCTGAGCTTTATAGGCCTGCCACACCCCACGATGGCTGCTACCTCTAACATGGGAATTGTAGTGCCTTCGTATTATAGCACAGATAAGTGCATCTTGTCCACCAATGTCCTGAACCTGCAGCTACATGAGCTTTACCACAGGGCAGATGACGCTGATGGCAACTTTTGGAACAAGTGGGGATGACAAGAGATGTGCATAAAGCACCGCAAATCTGCGCAGCGGAGTTTCGGGTGGGACCTGGACCGCGCACAGCCTTATTCCTGACAGAAATGCAATGTTTAAATCTTGTTAAACAAATACATACTTAAATCATTTGACATATTCCGTATTTTTTCAAAGTGTGTTTATTGCAGTGCTCAGAAGAAAAGGGGGGAGTGCAATGGACTGGGGTGATGATGGAGGAAAGTTCAGGGTAGAGTCCAGTCTATTTGTAGCACAGGTGCATTGTCCAAGGGGGCATAGGAACGGGAGCAATGGCAGTTCAAGGTGGACAGGGTGACATAGTGGGACACAAGGGTGACAATCATGAGAGTCTCATTTCTTGACAGGGGTCTTGGCAATAGTCTGTGGCTTCTGCCTGGATCGCAGGGAACGTTTGTTCAGGGGAAAGGGTGCTGGTGGCCCGTTGGTCCTGTGCAAGGTCCTCCTGACCACTAGCGGCAGCAGAGGTGGAGGGCTGTTCAGTAGTCTGGCTAGTGTCAGGGGCCAGCTGGTGTGACACTGCCTCCCTCATAATGTTGGCCATGTCTGCCAGCACCCCTGCAATGGAGACCAGGGTGGTGTTTATGGCCTTCAAGTCCTTCCTCATCCCCTGGTACTGTCCCTCCTGTAGCCGCATGTTCTCCTGCAATTTGTCCATGATCTGGCCCAGCATATCCTGGGAATGTTGGTATGCTCCCAGGATCGCAGTGAGTGCCTCCTGAAGAGTCAGTTCCCTGGGCCTGTCCTTCCCCTGGTGCACAGCAGCCCTCCCAGCTTCCCTATTGTCCTGTGCCTCTGTCCCCTGAACCGTGTGCCCTCTGTCACTGACCCCAGGTCCCTGATTGTCTTGGGTTTGTGGTGTGCCCTGAGTCCCTGTAGTGATGGACACACGCTGATTGACGTATCCTGGCGACGGAGGTATGGGCATGGTTTGTGGGTGCTGCTGTGGTGTTTCCTGAGGGGGAGGCTCTTAGGTGGTGTGGGTCTGTGCCTGGGTAACTGATTGTCCAGAGGTCCCTGATGGGCCAAGTTGGACATCCAGATCCAGACGAGCATTCGCTGTCATCACTGTGGGCCTCTTCTGTGGGGGGAATGGATTTTGCTGGCACCTCTTCTCCGGTGACATTGGCTGGGATGCCTGTGGGGATGTAAATGCAGTGTTATAATTTCTGTGAGTGATATGTTGTGTATGGGTGGGTTGCCCTCTATGGCTGTTATTGCCCTGGCAGCTATGCCTTGTGTGAGTTATTATGTGGTGGGCTAAGTGATTCTCTATAGTGTGCATGGTTTAGGGCTGTGAGTGATGTCCATGCATTGGTGGGGCATGCAGGGCTTGGCATTGGGATGAGTGATATGTGATGGTGGGGTGTGTGTGAGGTGGTAGAGTTATGGGAGTGAGGGTGAGGGTGGGTGTATGTAATGGCATGCATGTAAGGGGTGATAGTAATAGAGAGTTGACTTACCAGAGTCCAGTCCTCCTCCTACTCCTGCCAGGCCCTCAGGATGCATGATCGCCAAGACTTACTTCTCCCATGTTGTTAATTGTGGAGGCGGAGGTGGGTGTCTACCACCAGCCCTCTATACAGCTAGTTGGTGTCTTGCTGCAATGGAATGTACCTTCCCTCACCTCTTCCTGATATCAGCCCTTGTTCTGGGGTGCTGTCCCACAGCGTTGACCCTGTCTACGATCCTCCGCCATAGCTCCATCTTCCTAGCAATGGATATCTGTTGCACCTGTGATCCAAATAGCTGTGGCTCTACCCCGATGATTTCCTCCACCATGACCCTTAGCTCCTCCTCAAAGAATCTGGGGTGTCGTGGTGCTATGGGTGTTGTGTGAGTGGTGTGGGGTTTGTAGGGTGATGTGTTGGGGTGTGATGTAAGGTGAGTGGGTGGTGTATAGGTGATGGTGGTATGTGTGTCTTGTATTGTCTGTGGTGGTGGTATCTATTTTTTGGCAATTATTTGTAATGGTAAAGGGTTGTGGGTAATGTGGGTGGGTGTTTTATAGTGGTGAGAGTGTGTGGGTGTGGTGTGTGTATGTGTGTAAGGTGTGTATAGTTTGAATTGTCTAATGTGGTGTTGTTTTGTTTGAGTGTGTGAATTTTGAGCACGGCAGTATGTGCCGCCAATGGTTTAGAGCCATTGAATGTCTGCCATGGTGATTTGTGGGTCATAATGTGGTGGGCGTTGTTCTGTTGGCGTAACGGTGTGGGTTTTGATACTGCTAATTTATCACTGACCTTTGATGTGTGGCTGAATAGTGACGGACTGGTGTGTGTGTGTCATAATATGGTAAACGGATATCCGCCGCTGCGGCGGTATGTTGGCAACAGTCAGCATGGCAGTAAGTGGGATTTACCGCCAATGTCATAATGAGGGCCATAGTCCTTTAATATGGTTCCTCCTAATAATGGGGAGCGTAGGTGTATAGAGGGACTAGTACACTCACTAAAACATGTAGGCAATTACTGATACAACTTGGTTTCCTATGTAGAGACGTAGTCCTTTAAACAAGCCTTGGGTGTACTACTGGATTTGCCCCTCAGCCACCCAGTGTGACAGTGAAATAACCACTTATACATTCATGCACACATACAGACTGCAGGTATGTCTGCACGTATATATGCTGCAGCATAACATTTAGTAGGCAACTGATGGAATTTCTGAAATACATAGTTTACTATCATAACCTAGTTGTTAGTTCAGACAAGTAGTCCTTTAAACATGGTTCAGATTCACTACCGGTTGAGCCTGAGTGTGCAGTTTTATTGTGAACTGGGCTTGATAATAGAAAAACTTGCTTGAGGAGACCTACACTCCCGTTTACTACACAAAACTTACTCCTCAGCTAGGTTGTAGTTAGGTCATAGACCAGGTTTGTTTTGTTAGAAAAAGGTGAAACATGTCCTTCTGAGTTTGTCTGACTTAAATGTACACTTCCTGGCCCCATATCAAGGTTTATATGTAGTCTGCTACCCTTACAGCAAGTTGTATACCTAGTAACAAAAGAATAGACCCACTCACACACCCAGTTACACACTGCAGCATCACTTATACATTCATGCACATATCCGAACAGCAGTTATGTCTCCAGTAGTATTGGAGGCAGTTGCACACACAAGTGCATACCACTGTACCCATTAATACAGCCAGCAAGCAATTCCGATAGTTACTTACAAGGACACTTAAAGGCGTATATACTTACTAAAAGAGCCAGAGATATACTGCTGTATCTACTTAAACATCTAGTTCTCACCCATAGAGGGATTATTACACTCACTGAAACATGTAGGCAATTACTGGCCATGGGCGTACTACTGGACTTACTAAGAGAAGGATAAAGCCACTTTCACACCCAGTCAGACAAAGAAAAAGCCACGTATACATTCAAGCACACATCCAGACAGCAGGTATCTATGGTGCAGTATGAGACCTGTTGGGCAACGGGTACAGTTTCTGTGCTATGTAGTTAACTACTATAATAACCTTGTTGTTAGTTCAGACAAGTAGTCCTTTAAACATGGTTTGGGCCTACTATTGGTGAATCTGCATTTGCAGATTTATGGTGAGCTGGGCTTAGTATTAGAACACGTGTTTGAGAAACTCTATATTCCCCTTTTACTACACAAATCTTACCTTCTGGCTAGCCTATACATTGGCATAGAGCAAGATACTTTGTGGTTAAAAGGTGCAACATGTCCTTACGAGTTTAACTGACTTAGATGTGCACTTGCAGAACGGTATTCACAGGAATGTATGCGCTCTGCTACCCATACTGCAAGTCATATGTCTATTAACAAAAGGATAGATCTTTTACACCGACTCACACTGAAAGAGCTACTTATATATTCATGTGCCCATCCAGACAGCAGCGATATATGCTATAGTATGACAACTAGTTGGTACGTGATAGAGTCACTCTAATACTTAGTCAAGCACTGTAATAATCTAGCTGCTAATTCAGACAAGTGCTCATTTGGTTCAGGCCTACTACTGGTGAGCCTGAATGTGCAGTTTTATTGTGACCTGGACTTGGTATTAGAAAACCTGCTTGACAAGCTTTACACTCTGCTTTTACTGCACAAAACCTGGCTGTTGATCAGCATAGAGCAGGGTGCTTTGTGAGTAAAAATTAAAACATGATCTTCTGACTTTAACTGACTTAGATGTGCACTTTTAGACTGGTATGCCCAAGTATATATACACTCTGTCACCCATACTGCAAGTCATATACTATTAACAAAAGGATAGACCACTCACACATCCAGTGATATCTGAAAGTCCACTTATAGATTGATGCACACATCTAGACAGAAGCTAGGTATGCTGTAGTATCAAACCTAGATGGCAACTGATACAGTCATCACCTAGACGCTCAGGGCCTGAGTACGACCTTGGGGGAGGCGATTTCTCCATCCCAAATGTGACGGATATTCCGTCCACGTATTACAAGTTATATTATATCCTATGGAATGTGTAACAAGGTGGGCAGGATATCTGTCACATTTGGGAAGGAGTAATCCACTCTGCCAAACAAGTAATGAGGCCCTGAGTCACACAAGTAGTCATTTAAACTTGGTGCGGGCCTACCCCTGGTGAGTGTGAGTGTACAGTTTTAACATCAGCTCGACTTGGTGTTAGAAAACTTGTGTGACAAGTTTTACATTCCCCTTATACTACACAAAACATACCCCTTAGGTAGGTTGTAGATAGGAAGAGAGCAGGGTGTTTTGTGAGATTCAGATATTCACAAGCATACCTAGACATGCACTGATCCATACACTGAGTCACTGAGGCAGACATGTGTTAATAGGACCGATGGGAACACAACGTAACCTACGTATTGAGTGGCTTGTATACTCATTTGTAGATGGGTACTGCAAAACCTGCACAACTATTTACACATTTAAATAACAAACTATGTGGTTAGTTAGCTACTTACCTTATGTAATTTTAAAGTATGTTTTGTAGAGCTAAATGCATTGTTTACTCATTTTGCAGATTTCTACTTCCAAATGAATAAGAAGATTAACAATGCCTAACGAAACACAAACAAGAAAGAACCTGAAACAACAATACCATCTGGTTAAAACTGACAGTAAAAAGGAAGATAAGGTGGAAAATGTGCAGAGAAAGAAAACAGTCCCTAGGAGGAGTACTAAGGATTTTTTGAAAAAAATATTCTGCAAAATGACGAAAAGATATCAATTAAAAAGTTTGAAATGTACTCAAAAACAGGAAAAATGTATGGTGTTACAAGTAGAATTCTAATACAAAAAATAGATCATTTGACTTGGAGGCAGAAACAGTTTAACAATTTAAGAGTAATTTGGAACAGAATAATTCACAATTTGTTGAAGAACACGAAGAAGTATAAGAAGAGAGGTATTGTTCCTAAGCAAATGCAACATATTGAGAGTATAACCAGTGCTTAATTTGTGCTTGTTGTTTCCAGTGCTGAGCACCAGCACTTATTTTTGAGGGCCGGGGCTTATTCTTCTGTCTCAAGCATTTGCTGCGAGCTAAAGATACATATGGTAAAGACGGAAGAAAGGAAAAACGAAAAAACATAACAAAAGGAGAAAGTAGAAAGCTGCAAGAGTGAGCTGAAGGGGCAGGGAGTGCCTTTATATGGATTAAAGAGGCCCGAGATGGCTTCAGGATTACGTTGCCTCAGTATTTAGTGTTCTGACATTTAATTGTAGCAGCTGCGTGTTTAAGACGAGGGCTTTGTGCACTGGCACGTTTTTATTTACAAATTAAACACTGAGAATAAGCAGTGTTGTGCATGAGGAAAAGAACATTAAGAAAAAGGCTGATAAATAAAAGTAATTTTTGTAAAAGTTTTAAAGGTGAATGGATGCACACATCAAGTACAGGGCCATTTTTGTAATGAGGAGTTACTCACAAGACAAACCATTAGTGCATGCAGTTGACTCAACTGGTCATTGCTATGAGGTAAAAGTTGGTAGTCCTATAGAAAAAGAAGAGATAGTTCCTAGGAATGTAAAAGAAGTGATGGCTGAAGAGGTACAAGGATGGTCTAAACAGGCCCCTGTGCACAAGTTAAAACTGTAGCAGAATTAGTACTATTCGCCAGGAATCAATTGATAAATTGAGGACTTTTCTAAGAGAATGTTTATGTAGAAGTCTGAAGTACAACATTATAATGCTTCAAGGATTAGGTCCATGCAAAGTTAGAAAACACATAATTTACAAGGGCATTCACTAGCATGTCTTTAAAACAAAGGGGGTCATTCTGACCCTGGCGGTAAAAACCGCCAGGGCCAACGACCGCGGGAGCACCGCCAACAGGCTGGCGGTGCTCCCATGGGCATTCTGACCACGGCGGTACAGCCGCGGTCAGAAACGGAAAACCGGCGGTGTACCGGCAGTTTCCCGCTGCCCTGGGGAATCCTCCATGGCGGCGCAGCTTGCTGCGCCGCCATGGGGATTCCGAGCCCCATACCGCCATCCTGTTCCTGGCGGTTGTGGCCGCCAGGAAGAAAATGGCGGTATGGGGTGTTGAGGGGCCCCTGGGGGCCCCTGCGTAACAGGGCCCCACAAAGATTTTCAGTGTCTGCCATGCAGACACTGAAAATCGCGACGGGTGCAACTGCACCCGTCGCACCCCTTCCACTCCGCCGGCTCCGTTCGGAGCCGGCATCCTCATGGAAGGGTGTTTCCCGCTGGGCTGGCGGGCGGCCTTCTGGCGGTCGCCCGCCAGCCCAGCGGGAAACCCAGAATACCCGCGGCGGTCTTTTGACCGCGCAGCGGTATTCTGGCAGGCCCCGACAGGCCGGCGGCTTCCGCCGCCGGCCAGGGTCAGAATGAGGCCCAAAGTGTGTAAAAGCACTTTTCATCACTTTAGAATGGTAGCTGTGAGACTTGACTATGTAAAAAATCCAGCTTTATGTTTAGGAGGGATGAATAGAGTTTTATTGAATGGTACTGTTGCAGAAGTGGAGAACGCTTGTGACAATATTCAGTTTCATTTCTTTGGACCTGAAGAAGAGTGTAGGGGAAATGAGGAGGTAATGACTGGAGGTGTAGAGCAACAGGACACAGAGATTTGTATTGAAAAACTTGGAAAAGAGATAGCCAAGTTTAACACAGTGTGCTCAGAGAAAGCAGAATGTGTTTGTATTTGTTGTTGGTTCACTCACTATAAAAACCAAACTCATAAATTAATTGTATTTTCTAAAACTGAGAAAGAAAACAGAAATAAGTGGCAGGAATTTGATACATATTTGTTCATTGAAGAAGACTTTGATTTAGCCACAACGCAAACAATATGCAAATATAGTTCTGATGAATTAAAGGATAATAAAATGTCAACTAGAACACAATAGATTAGAATTGGTACCAATCCCAAAATAAATTGCACAATTAAGTGTGGATGAAACAATTTTCATTTAAACTATAATTCCTTTCAAGCAATAGTTAGAATGGAAGCTAAAACAGGGAAACTACCACCAACAGAACTGCAGAAAGAACTAAAAGGAAGAGTTGTCTACTTATATTTAGACTCCAAAAAATGTTGACACTATGGGTGGTCAGAAAGATTTTGAAGAACTGATATGCCTATTAAAAATAAAAAGATATGGACACATTATATTTGAAAGAAAGTCATGTTTTTTATTAAGATCTTGATGTTATTGGAGATGTAACTTCTATTGATAGTGATGTATTACAGTCAAGAGGACAGATAGAAAAAGTGGGTAGACAGAAATAAGAAGAAATATATGTGCATTACAGTATGCATCCACTTCATTCCAAAGGAGCTGTTAGGGATGCCATTGATCTGTTTCAAATGAAACAAGATAAAGGAGTGTCAATGAGTGTATGGGGGAAAGGTTTAGAAGCTCACTGTTTTCCACAGCTATTTCCCACTGGAGTAGATAGGCGGTATGATAATCATCCTGTACAAATTCAAGCAGCTGAGTACAGGTTAACAAGACTATATTTAGAGGATCCTATGTTTCGGCAGTGTATTCCCTTATATTTCATCTGTTATTTGAGAATGACTTGTCAGGACTTTTTCTTATGCAGTAAATCACATTCTAAAGGCAAGAGTTTATCTGCAAAATCTCTCTGCAAGGGACTTTGTTGATAAAGTGCAACGTAAGGATGAAAACCTAGTATACAACCTAATTAATTAGATGGCATGTCAACGTGGAACCAATGAATATTGGTATTGGCATCTTGGAGAACTTAAATATATGCTCCAAAACCTAGGTGCACCAACTTGGCATGTCACACTTAATTGTGCAGAGTATGCGTGGGATAATCTACTTCAGTGTATAAGAGAAGCAAACTCTAATATTAAGGATAATAATTTGAAGACAGCAGTAGAACTTTGCTTTTTGGATCCTGCTAATGCTTGTAGGTATTTCAATCACAAGTTTTATGCAATGCTGGCCTGTATATGCAATAAAATAATTCCTCTTATTGGTGAAGTTACAGATTTCTTTTGGCACAAAGGGTACCAGGAAAGAGGCACTCCACATATACACATGTTCCTATGGATAAAGGGTGCACCAAAATTTGAAACTGACAATGATGAGTCTGTACTGTCTTTTACAGAAGAGTATGTTACATGCACCATTCAAAAGAAGAATGAAGATAAAGGGCTAAGTCAGAAAGTTTTATGTTTCCAAACACATAGTAGTATTGTCGCCCAAGATACAGATGTAAAGGAAAATGTTATCCTAGGTGTCGGTTTGGATTTCAAAGACCTATCATTTCCAAAGGTAAAGGGAACTGATGTTTCTGTTGTCAGACATACACTGACAAGGAAATCATCAGAAGCTGTGTATAATCTTAAAAGAGCAGAGGCCTCCAAGTTTATAACTGATTACAGTGCTGTTATTCCTAAATTATAGAATGCAAACATGGCGATACAGTTTGGTGCAGACAACTCCATTGCTGTTGCTCAGTATGTCACTTCGTACATCACAAAATCAGAGAAGACAGAGATGAAGGAAATTTGGGAGGAGATTTCTGCAGGGAAATCTCTACAAAAAATGTGCACAGCTTTCGTTTAAAAATGCTTTCGCACAGGAAGATAAGTTCCTAAAAGTGTTGTGAAAGATTGAGCTCATCTAGCTTGTACTGAAATTCTGGGGAAATGTTTGGGTTAGTCTAGGCCCAGAACTTCAGTACCCAGCAGAGTTTGAACCAGAGTATACAGATGTAGTGAAAACAAATTTGTTGGATACTTACCATCCAAAAGAAGTCCACAGCGAGAAGATGTGTGTTTTTATGAGATTCTGCAACACCTAAGGTACAGAAACAATGTGACAAAATATATAGATGAGGGAAAATATGCTATACTTGATTGCAACAGTTGCTTGGTTCAACATGCAAAAGATAGTTTTATAAACTACAGAAAACCTAATTGTCAAATCCCTCAGACAAGAGAGGTTTTCTAATTAGCCATTCTCCAACTGTTCAAGCCTTGGTGGTCTGAAACAGAACTACTCAGAAAGCATGACTGCTATGAAGATTCTTTCAACGCTACAAAAGACTCCATTGAGAGTTCAGAGTTTCTGAACTATCGCAAAAATGTTAAAGTATTAAGTGATGAGATTGAATGGGAAGAACCAATTGCTACTGAAATAGCAAAGGGTAGTTCACGAAGCAGACACAAATTCTGGACCTCTAAGCAAAGATCCTCTTGCACAAACTATATTTGAAAATGAAGCTGCTATAGCTATGAATGAAGTAGAGACTACTATGCTACAAGTAAGAGGAGAAAATATTGACTTGGAAACTTAGACGCACAACTAAATGATGAGCAGAATTACATATATATAGAAGTGAAAAAAAAAAAGAGAACATGGACTTCTCACTTAAAAGATTCAATGTAAATGTTCAAAATGTAAGCCAATTCTACCATATGTCAGTGGGCAAGCTGGAACTGGGAAATGCTTTTTAATCCAAGTTCTTACCACACACCTAGAAAGGACTACAGACTGCATTTTATCATGTATATTAACAGCTCCTACTGGAGTAGCTGCTCACAACATCAAAGGAAATACTCTACATTGATTACTTATGTTACCTTTTGTTACAACGCATTCATACAGCACTATTTGCAACCCTTAATTGATCCCAGGGCCCACACATTTCTGTATAAGTCTGGCGAACAATTTTTTATTAGCCTAGTGATCATTTATCTTTTGTGTATTCTCTATATAATCTTCAGATTTCATGTAAATTTTAACCCAGAAGGAGTGTACAATGTTATTACTTCAATGTGTGTTTTTGCATGTCTTCAAAATGTGATGTCTATGACTTATCTCCTTGCACATTGCCTACTCCCAGTACCAGAGGGAGAACGATGACTCATTCCCCTGCTCCCAGCTCCCAGCGCCCAAGGGAGAATGATGACTCATTCCTCCAGCTCCCCATGCCAAGCCATGTGAGAGTCTTCCTATTTAAACCACACCCATAGTGCCACTCATGGCTTGGCTTCAAGATCCTCACCTGTGTGGTAGAAGCTCCCGATCGGTCTGCAGTTTTCTGTTCCGCTCCTGGTTCCTGGTTCCCTGCAGCCTTTCTCCAGATCAAGTACTCCTGCAAAACAACTCCTGCAAAAGAAAAAGAGAAAGAGATAAGAAGCATGTTACAGTCAGAATATTACCGTGCCCACACACCACTGGGATTTAAAGGGTAGTGATTAGTACATTACTAAGAAAACCAAGTAAAAGACTGGCTGGAATCTACGCAAGCCTTCACGGTTCATTACAGAAAGGCTCAACAGAGATACAAGTTTAAAAAGTTAGTTTTGTAGCGGCAATCCTAAAAAGATAAACAACGCCGAACTTTGGGCACTAATTTAGTAAAGCGGCGTGGGGAAAACGTTGGCCATTGTTTCTTGCTGAATGACTTTGTTTATTTAAAAATGATAGCAATCCAGAATATTATTTTGTTGTAAACACTGTGACATTTTTACTCCCAAGAGACATCTATGCTGAAATAGGTGTTTAAGAACATTTCTAAATACTGATACTTAACCTGTTAAGGAACTTTGACGCCATTTATTATTCTGCATTCGTGGTACAAGAAGACTCGGATATTGTGAACAAGAACATTGTATAAGAAGTTTTGTGTCACTTGAACACTGTTGCTTCGTCTGCTGAAAGATTCAGAGCAAGATATTTATTGGTGTGTATTTTGTCAATGGTTAATCACCTAAACATATACTAAGAAAGGCAGTAGGGTGAATTAACGTTCAAGGTCAATACTATAGCTGTCTTTTGCCCAGTGTCCTTTACTCACAAGACAGAAAGCATCCCCCTAACGAGACCTGCAGAATCGAGTTGTCTCAGGACCTGTTGTCTCTTCCCATCTCTTCCCATCTCCCTATTCCCTCCCCCCTTGGGACTCTTTGCTCACCGCTCGTAACCTCAGTTGTGAAGGTCTTTTCCACAGGGGTTTCAGGTTCGTGGTCCAGGCCTGTCAGAAAGACAAACCCACGAAAACTAGATCCGCCCGAATGAAGATGTCCAAAACCGAAGTAACCATGGTGGATCTTGTACAGGCCCTAGGTACAGGTAGAGGTAACACATCTTAGGAATGAAAATCATTCCCTCAAAACAGGACTAGAGAAATACAAACCCAGGGTTGTTCCTTCGGATCGCCTTCCCGGTGGAGCCATGAAAACTGATAAATTATAACTAAAACAACCAACATTCACTCCGAACAGGAACACAAACCGAAGGTAACAAACAGAGTAACAAGGACCTGTTAACTTATGTTACCAATTTTAACAGACTGATCTCTGAGGCACAATGGACCAAAGATAAGCGCAGGTCACTGTTCTAGCTAGGACTCTGAGATGACATGAAATATTTGTTATCTCAAACAGTGGACTCCCCTGGAGAATTGTCCTGACTTTATTGATCTACTAGTTAAACTTGATCATCACTTAAGCGAGCGTGAAGGAGAAAAGTTTAAAGGGGATGCTACTCACCTCCTCGTAATGCACACTGAAAAGAAAAAGACTCAAACAGAATGGCAGTGAACCCATGCAGATAGGGGGCCTTCGTTCACCTCTTTCTAATGAAAAGAAGGAGAGGTAGTATTCTCATAATCTGTGTCTTTACTGTGGCAGGCCATTTTGCATGTGAATGCCCTGTTAGTTCCAAGACTAAGGTCCCAGAAGTAAAAAAACGAGGATGGCTACTGGAAAAAGGGAATAGTACACTTCTAGGACTTCTAATACAATGCATTAATACATCATATGGCCTACCAGGAGGGATATCTTCATAAGGGATTCCAAATGTTAAAATGCACTTATTCTTTGAACAAAACAACATATATAGCACTAAATTGGAAACACACATCACAAAATACCAACCAGGACAAAGAACTATTTTAAGGAGAAAGAAATACTGCAAACTTATTAAACTTTAACATATTTTAGGATTTTGTGTTTATTTTTAAAAAGTTTAACTGATTAAGAGAATATCATAAGAAGAACTTCACGATCAAACACATGTTTCAAGAACAGCTGCAAAATTATAAAACTAATAAGATCACTTACATGCTCTACTTCAATATTCTACAACATCATGCAACTTACCAAGGGTGACATCTTTAAAGGGCTTTTATCTACTGCTACCCAACATACATATTAATTGCATTATCACACTCTTAATATAGAAAAACACTTACATCAACCTTATATGTACTAATATACTTTTAAGTATAGATACCACAGTTAGGTAGTTATTTCTAGCGAGTGTGAGGCCTAGTAATGTTACTTTAAAATAACATACTATGCACTTGTGTTTTTTTTTTACAGTCTATAAGATTGTTTTTTTTCTTTTATGGTGTAAAAGTATGGAAGCTGAGAACAGTAAAAAAGGAAAATAAGATGCTTAAATAATATGTATAATTGCTATACATTGATATCAATTTTGTGTGTTTTATTATTAACAGTAGCTTTTTTATTACAGATTGTAAAACTTTGATAGACACATTTATAATATGAAACTTTAACTCTGTTTATGTTTTCTTTCTTTTTTACACAGATTATTGAGTCCAATCATTGGAGTGATGTAGGTTATTAATTTTGTATTTTTCTATTTACTCCCCATTTTTAACTGCTCCAAACTAGACATAGGTAACTACACTGATACACCCATATAGAGTGATGAAAACACTTCTACATCTACATATGTACTTGTACATGCACTAAGTCACCAAGGCTTATACTTACACTGTCACACCCAGACACACATTAATACATACACTAACACACCAAAGCATACTGACTCATACAGTGACATACGGAGCACACACTGATGCATGCAGTGACACACCCACACACTGATATATACACTGAAAAACCCAGACACAAACTGATGTATACAGTGATGCACCCAGGCACACACTGATGCCTACACTAGCACACCCAAGCACACACTGATGAATACATTGACACACCGAGGCACACACTGATGCATACACTGACATACTCAGCCACACAATGATGCATACACTGACACACTGAGACACACATTCATTCATACACTAACACACCAAGGCATACACGCATGCATACACTGACAAATGTAGGCACACACTGATGTATACACTGAGACAAGCAGGTGCACACTGACGTATACACTGACACACCCAGGCACACACTGATGCATACACTGAAACACAGAGACACACAGTGATGCATACAGTGACACACCCAGGCACACATTTATGCATACACTAGCACATTCAAGCACACACTGATGCATACACTGACACACCCAGGCACACACTGATGCATACACTGACATATCCAGGCACACACTGATGAATACACTGACACACCTAGGCACACACTGATGCATACACTGACATACTCAGCCACACAATCATGCATACACTGACACAATGAGACACACATTCATACAAACACTAACACACCCAGGCATACACGCATGCATACACTGACAAATGTATGCACACACTGATGTATACACTGAGACAAGCAGGTGCACACTGACGTATACACTGACAAACCTAGGCACACACTCATGCATACACTGAAACACAGAGACACACAGCGATGCATACAGTGACACACCCAGGCACACATTTATGCATACACTAGCACATCCAAGCACACACTGATGCGTACACTGACACACCCAGGCACACACTGATGCATGCACTGACATACCCAGGCACACATTAATACATAAACTAACACACCTAGACACATGCTGACATATACACTGACACACCCAAGCACATATTGAAGCATACACTGTCACACCAAGGCACACATTCATACACACACTAACGCACCCAGGCACACACTCATGCATACACTGACACAACCAAGCCCACACTCATTCATACATTGAGTCACCCAGGTGCACACTGATGCATACAGTGACAGCACACACTGATACATGCACTAATCCACTGACACACATGCTCATGCATTCATAGAGATACCCAGGCACACACTGATGCATACACTGACACACCAGACACACAATGATACATACACTAATACACTCAGACACACACTGACGCATACACAGAGATACCCAGTCACACATTCATACATACACTATGAGACTCAGGCACATACTGATGCATAAACTGACACACCCAGGCACACACTGATGTATACAACGACACACTCAGACACACACACTGATGCATACACTGACACACCTAAGCACACACTGATGAATACATTGACACACTCACACATACTGATGCATGCACTGTCACATCCAGTCACACCTTCATACATAGCCTAACAGACTGAGGCACACACTTATGCATACACTGACACACCCAGGCATACATACATACAATAACAGACCCATACACACACTAGTGCATTCACTGAGACACCCAGGCACACTCTGTTGACTACACTGATTCACCCAGGGACACACTGATGCATACATTGACACACTCAAACACACACTCATGCATTCACTGATACACCCAAGCAAAAATACATACATAACAACAGGCATAATAATTTATATAGTTACTGTTTATTTTTTTTTTGGGGTGTTTTTAGCTTTTTGTTTATGTTTTGATTATTTATTTTTTTCGGAAATAAATTGGTAAACTCTGTGCTTAGAACAAAAAAGCAGAAAAATAGTGCATTAACTGGAAGAATCACTGTATAAAAATATTGCACTTGTTCGTGTCACAAAGTTTGATAAGGGCAGATATTGACTGTTCCCCCACACTATGCACTTTGTTGCACTGCCAAACAAAACTGGCCTAATATGGCAAACTGAGGAGTTTGCCATATTAGGCAAGGAGATGTTGGTTCTAAAGACGTTGAAGCACCATGAAACACTTTTCCTACCACAGCTGATGTTTTCTCACTGCCATCACGCTCCCTCTCTGCTCATGCCAGATGGCTTGGGTGGATGCTTTGTAGATGCTTCCACATGCTGGAAATGTCTCACGAGTACTTCTTGTCAACCACACCCAAAGCATCAAATAAGAAGGAGGGAACTTACTGTTAAAGTGATTAAAAAGAGTCTCAACCACTAGAATTATTTTTTTCTGGGTCACATGCTGTTGGATGTTTTTCCTTTTGCAGGGTCATCTCCAATCTTTTTGCCTCCTGATTTTTTCTGACCTGTTTTTGTTGGCTTTTGAACTCTGAGCACTTTATCACTGCTAACCAGTGCTAAAGTGCATATGCTCTCTGTGTAAAATGTATTGCGGATTGGTTTATCCATGATTGGCATATTTGATTTACTGGTAAGTCCCATGTAAAGTGCACTAGAGATGCCCAGGTCCTGTATATCAAATGCTACTAGTCGGCCTGCAGCACTGGTTGTGCCACCCACATTAGTGGTCCTGTATCCATGTCTCAGACCTGCCACTGCAGTGTCTGTGTATGCAGTTTTAAACTGCCAATTTGACTTAGCAAGTGTACCCACTTGCCAGGCCTTAACCCTCTCTTTTCTTACATGTAAGACACCCCTAAGGTAGGCCCTAGGTAGCCCCATGGCAGGGTGCAGTGTATGTTTAAGGTAGGACGAATACTAATGTGTCTGAAAAACTGACAAATTTGTTTTTCACTGTTGCAAGGCCTATCTCTCTCATAGGTTAACATGGGGGCTACCTTTAAATATGATTAAAGTGTAATTTCCCTTTGGGAGCAGATGGACACGTGGAGTTTGGGGTCTTTGAACTCACAATTTAAAAATACACCTTTTAGTAAAGTTGGTTTTGAGATTCTGTGTTTGAAAATGCCACTTTAAGAAAGTAGGCATTTTCTTGCTTAAACCATTTCTGTAACTCTGCCTGTTTGGATTCCCTGTCTGGGTTAGTTTGACAGTGGGGATGTTTGCACCTCTCTCTAGATAAAGGGAGCTGGGGTGTAGCCTGCATATCCTGATGAGCCATCTGTGCTAGGAGGGAGTGGAGGAGTGGTTACTTACACTTGAAAGGGTTGTGCCTGCCTGTTTTGCTTTCCTTCTCTTATCTTATGACCGAGCTGACAAAACTTCTCTGGAATGCACTTCTTAGTTTAAAGAAGACATTTATTATTATTACTTTACCACGAAGTTCCTGAAAGACGAGAATAGTAGGTTGGAAGCACACGTTTAAAAGTAGTCACAGCAATGAAAGCAAAATATATCAAAGTACTTCTCAATTGCAATGTACACAGCAAATACATGTGATTATATTATAGCATAACTTCAAAGCAAAGAATAAAAGTCAAAATTGCATCACCGTAGGGCCTATCACTGCTCGTCATCCTTCTCATGCCTGTAAGTTGATGACTCCTGTTCAACTGCGAGAAGGAGATTTTCCACCCAAACGAGAGTCCAGGCAGCTGACGCCCGCTCCTGACTGAAGTCCTGGAGAATCTCCCCTTGCTGCTGCCCAAGGCCACCGTAAAAAAGCCTGGCCCCTTTCTCTCAGACCTGGGAAATAAAACAAGCCATTGGAGATTGGCCAGATCTCCTAAGCCTCTCCTCTTCCCAAGGCTGAGCAGAAAGGAAAACACCGAATATACGTTCTCTTATCACGTTAGGGTTCGTGTGAATTCAATTTAAAAAACACAGCTTGGTCTACCATGTGGAAAACACAGCTCATCTGCAATGTCTCAACTGTAATGTCGAACTCCACGTTAAAGCCAATAGGCAGCTAAACTGAATACAAAATGTAATGTTTAATGCCATGTTAAAGCTAATAGGCAGCTAATCTGAATACAGAATGCAATGTCTAATGCCATGTTAAAGCCAATAGGCAGCTAAACTGAATACAGAATGTAATGTACTCCTGATGAACATTGAACAACTAATATGCGCAGTGGTGAAACACAAAGTCATTGGTCAAACACAATTAATGGCATTACACTGCCCTCACACAATGCAGTCTCCAAACCCCTGGTGTGTGTCTGGGGCCTGACCTGGGCAAGGCAGGATCTCACAAACAAGAGAGACTTTCCTTTGAAGTTGGCCTACTCCAAAGGCCAAAATGGGTATAAGAAGAGCACCCAAACCCCTGAAAATTAGATCACTTCTGGAAATCAAGAGGAATCTCTGCCTGGAGAAGAGCTGAAGAGCTGAGGAGAAGTTCTGCCCTGCCTGTGACTATACTTTGGGAAGCTATCCTGCAGTTGCTTCTTCTGCCTGTGCAAGGGGAGAAAGATTGGACTTTGTTGTTCATTCCTGCTTGTGAAGAAATCTCCAGGGGCTTGTGCTGAACTTGCCTCCTGTTGTTGAAGTCTCAGGGCCATCAAAGACTTCCCCTGCCAGCACCTGGACTCTCTACTGAGACTCCTGCCTTGCCAAGTGGTACCCTATACAGTTCCTGGGGCCTTGAAAGGTGAAGCTGGCAGACCAAGACTGAAAATCCAAGCACAGACCGCTGTGCAGGGAAAATGTTGACGCACCTTCCGAGAAGCAACTGAGAAACGATGCACCACTGGCTTTGCGCCTGAAATCTATGCTACACCTGCATCGCGGCTGGAAGATCAACACATGCGGCTGGAGAAACGATGCGCAACATTGGCTGATGGAGGCTGATAACGCTGCATCCCGCATAGCACATTTTTTCTGATACCGTGTGGCAGGATTTTTTACGCAAACCTCGCTGGGCGCGGAACAACAACGCAAAGCCTGCCTGACCCGAGGGAGTCTGACTTCCACCCAAAGACCCCATTTCTAACACACGTGATTCATGATGACGTTGTGACATCTGCGTGATGTCCTCAGGAATTCAGAAAAAGTATTAAAGAAAGCTTTCACCCTTTTTTTAATGTTATGTTATGTTATGTTAAATAGTCTTGAAGCACAAGAGCTACCCTAAACTGCCTTCCAGCGCTAACAGAAGGAGCTGACTGAAACTCAGGGTTGTCCAAAAGCTGTAATCTTATAATTAGCTAACAAGTTGAGGGGCATATTCCTTTTGCTCCGAATTTGTGCAAAACTAACTCCATATTTAAATTTTGACATTAGACACATCTAACATCAAAATATTGGAGTTTGCATCATTTTTAATATGGGTGAACCTACCTTGCATCAATGAGATGCAAGGTATGCGTTCCCATCTAAAAAATGGTCCATATCTCCATATTTATCCCCCGTACTAAAATGACACATGGATGGGAGGAGGGGCTAAATAATGGTACAAAGCTTTCTTTGCACCATTATTTAACACCTGGGGCAGACCAGGCGTTAGGGGGCCTGTGGACCCATTTCCATGGCTAAACACTATGGAATAGGTCCACCCACAGGTGCCCTTCTCAAGCCCCAGAAACACCCCCACCAACACCAGAGGGACACCGGAGGATGGGGGACCCCATCCCAGGTAAGTAGGGTGAGTATAGGTAATTATTTTTTTTATTTTTAATAAAGTGCCATCAGAGGGCCAACTTTGGCTCCCTGCATGGCACAGGGTGCAAAGGCCATTCCCAGGGGACACTGGTCCCCTGTGCTGGCCATTGGGGTGGTGGGTATGACTCCAGCCTTTTCTCAGACAGGAGCCATGAGGTATGGATGGTTTTGCGTCAGGGGCATTTTTTTTTTCCTCTAACCAGACTAACGTCATATTTTGGTTCAAAACCCCCTTTTCCCATACCACCACCCACCCGGCTAACGTAATTTTTTTTTGTTGCTAGCCAACCCTTTGCACCGGCTTGCACCATTCCATAAATATGGAGCCCGGCTGGTGTTTAGGAATGGTGCAAGCCGGTGCAAAACCTTTTGATGCAAAACTGCTTCATTGTAGTTTTCCATCAAAAAGTATAAATGTGCCCAGAAGTTTTTAATTGCAGATTGTTGTTCGACCTGAGTGTTCCACAGTTAAGCAGTGAGGAAGGCAAATGACCGACCACCTCCTCTTTCTCTCTACATTCTGGGGACATCCAGATGGGCGAGGTCATTTGATCTCAATGATCTAAGGGCTATATGTGGTGTAATGAGATGCTGTAGTAAGTGCGTGCCTGCTGAATGTTTTAACCTATGGACAATACATAAAAACTTAAATTCAGTTCTTATTTTGATGGGTAACCACTGAAGTTCTAAAAGCGTGCAGAGTTAGTTTTCGGTACATCTAGTAATGCTCATGCTGAAGCGTTTTGAATAACCTTCAGTTTTTTTTATGACATATGCTGAGCTACCCAGACACAAGGGGTTGTCATAGACCAGATGTGATTGAAATAATACTTTTTTTAGATTTACTACTATTGTAGAAAACTGCTAACCTCAAATAATATTTATCAAGAGTCTATATATGTTTTTAGCTACTTTCAAAAATCACGTTGGCTCCAGAAACCTTCCCCTGATCCGGAAATACATAATGGGAGGGGTTGTGACAGATCCATGACTCCCCAAATTTATTTTTTGAAAATTATACTCAATATAAAACACTTCTTATTCAGCCCTGCCAAGTACCATGTAACAAGAGTTAAACTAATGCATCTTAGTGGGGTGTCCGCCTCACCGCACTAAAATACATTCTTCTCGCATTTTAATAGTAGCACCCTGACCACTTGTGAGAGGCACTTGACAAGACAGCTGTCTATTTAAACAACGAGCATGCACCCTTAATGCTGCATGTGCCTGCTGGCTCAAAATACTGTGGAAGCTAGTATCACAATTGGCCAGACAGCAACAACT
This sequence comes from Pleurodeles waltl, assembly GCF_031143425.1. Classification (NCBI taxonomy): domain Eukaryota; kingdom Metazoa; phylum Chordata; class Amphibia; order Caudata; family Salamandridae; genus Pleurodeles; species Pleurodeles waltl. The sequence continues at coordinate 1,097,108,730 of NC_090437.1, forward strand.
GTGTTTCACTTTTGTACCTCGGGTAGGCCATGTACTTAAGCCGAAACCAGACCTTGCTTTGTCCAGTGTTCACTATACCAGGTGGTAACTATCCTAACTATAATTATTCATAAGCAAAGCTGAGCTAACCATAAGGCTCCACCGAAGTACACTGTCAGACTTGCGCCTTCCTGTCTTCTAATAGACTGGGTGATGTTTTTAGCTTTCAGTCCAGCTTCTGCACATAAGGGTGGCAGATTGCTTCACAGGCCTGTAGCACGGTGATCACACACAGAGGTCCATATGTATACTTTTTTAGCTCTGCGTTTGTGTCATTTTTTTATGCAAAAATGGCGCAAACGTACAAAATATAGGCCCATATTTATACTCCCTTTGCGCCAGATTAGCGTAATTGTTTTTTGCGCTAAGCCAGTGCAAACTTAACACCATATTTAGACTTTGATGCTAGACCTGTCTAACGTCAAAATATCCTAGTGTGCGCTATTTTCTGGATGCGTGAAACCGCCTTGCGTCAATGAGATGCAAGGTAGGTGTTCCCATTCAATAAAATGACTTAAACACCCGTGCACCATAATTATTAAATCGCGCAAAAATGACGCACATCTGGTAGGCGGAACCGAAAATGACGCAAATCCCAATTTGCATCAAAATTTTACACCTGGGACAGCGCAGGTGTTAAAATGGGGCAAACACACCACTACTTAAGGAAAACTCGCACAAGCAACATCATAGCTCAAAAAGGAAGACATGGAGGTGATACTCAGGCAGCATGCACAAGGACGCGGAGCACAGGAGCAACAGCAGCAGCTACCACCACACCAACATGGACCCCAAAGGCAATGCAGAAGGCAGGAGTGGATATTCAGGACCAGAAAAACCCTTCAGGGCCTCAGGGAACATGACATCATCCAGAGGAACAGACTAAACTGGCAAGCCATACAGCAGCTGCAGTGCCACATTGAGCCACAGTTGGCACCCAGCTTGCAGACACCCCACACCATTCCACCGGAGAGCAAGCTGTTAGCTGTCCTGCACATGTTGGCAAGTGGCTCTTTTCAGACCACTGGTGCCCTGGTTGCCAGGATCTCACAGCCCTCATTCTCTGCCTTCCTTCCCAAGGTACTTGATGCCATCATCTTCCTCACACCCCACCACATCAGCTTCCCCAACACACAGCAGAAGTAGCAGGTGACCAAACAGGGGTTTTATCAAATTCATGGCTTCCCACACGTGCTTGGTGCCATTGACTGCACACATGTCCAGATCGTGCCACCTGCTGCAACGAGCACCTATACCGTAACAGGAAGCACACACACTCCATCAATGTGCAGGCCATTGTGGATCACCGTGGATTATTCACCAACATCATGGCAAAGAATCCTGGGAGTGTACATGATTCATTCATCTTCTGCCACAGCACCATCAATCGGCACTTCCAGGATGAACGTTATGGCAATGGCCTACTTGTTGGTAAGTACAGAAACCTAGTAATATACACACAGCACAGCAACCCTGTAGGACACCCAACACAAACACCACTACATTGACATGTGGCAAGGAAGACACTGAGGTGTGACACTGGTAGTCATGTTTGATATCCTGACCAAATGGGATACACACCTATGGACAAATGACAGATGCAAATAACAAGAAATGCCACTCTAGAGCCACACGGGACAGTGACAATGACATGGCCTTAAATGGCAGTACAACTTGGAAGATGAACCTTTCAAAATCACATCTATAACACTCAATCCCACACCCTTCCAAGCAACACGTCCTGTGTAAGGGGTATGTAATGTGTGTTGCTGCAGGACAAACACCATGAGACACATAGCATGATGATGCTGACTCTAATGAAGGTGACATGGAATCATTGAGGCAGTACCAACATCTCACATCACTCCAGGGGTGATATTGGCAGCTAGCAATAAGGAAGTGGACTGTGCTATGAAAACATGTGGATGTGACACTAATGCAAAGTACACACTGCTACACATACGGATTGAGACAATTCCCCATATACATAGATGTACAGGCAGATGGACCTTCCAACACTAAAACCTTCATCCCCAAAACCAAGTTAGCCAGCTTACCTTGAGCAAGTTCAGTAGTGTAGGTACATATTTGCACATGAGCCAACTAAGTGAGGGCACAAAATAGTTTGGCATAGAACTTGTCACACATGGGATAATTGTGCATTGTCAATTGTGAACACTTCAGGGCTGCCAACTTATGGAGATGAGTTGTGCATTGTCACCTAGCCAAATCATTGTCACCTAGCATTGTCACCTAGCCAATTATATATGTTGAATTGGATGGGATGTTCAGCCCATATAGTGCAACCATGTTACCACCACAGTGGAATAGATTGTATGTGTGGAAGTATCATGTCACATCCAGTGAAGGCACACAGACACATCTTTCACATTACATAACGCATGGAAGATACACACTGAACCACAAGTTTCCAAATATACCACTGATATCATGTCAATCAGCCAAACTTCAGTTTTGATAGTCAAACAACCCAATGCTGAAAGAACATCACAGAAGCCTAGGATCCCACACAATACCACTAACACAGATGAGTCACAGGCGACACAAGATAACAACTGCCATGCAAAGTGACATTCCAGGTGCAAACAACAACAAAATACTTACCCTAATTTTCTCTTTCAGCTGATCAGGGTTACGGGATCCAGCCATGGATCATGACCCCTATTGCCAACCCAAGCACAGCAGCAGAACGTGCCTATAATGAGGCACATTGTTGGACACGCACCATAGTTGAGAGGACTTTTGGCATCCTGAAGTACAGGTTCAGGTGCCTGGACATCACTGAGGCAGACTCCTATATTCCCCTGAAATGGTCTGCAAGATCATTTTGTCATGTGCCATACTGCACAACATTTGTGTGAGGAGGAACATTCCCCTCTATGAACCAGATCAACAAATGCTTGAAGAGGAGGAAGAGGAGGATGCTGTCCGTGAAAATCAGAGGGAACATCCAGACACAGCTGCAGGATTGCGTTGGAGACAACACATTGTACAAAACTTCTTCTAACTATAGTCACCATCACCACTTTGTTATCATATGTAATTAAACACCTCACTTCATCACTCAATCATGCTCTGGGTAATTATTTATGCATCACATGATCCCTAAGAATCATAATCAGAGTTTAGCCTCATGGAGCATTGCAGAAATACAAATTTGCATACTGAAAAAAACACATCACATTTGATGGGTATGAATGTACGGCAAACATCCCACACAGTGTTAATGACATATATTCTGTCTATTTCACATTTGAAGGGCAATATCAGAGGACCACAGCTATGAGACACATCCACGTTGCAGACATGGTCCTTAGCAGCATATGACACACAACTAAAAACCATCAATCATAAGGTAAAAAAGTGATTCATACATAAGGCAGTGGATGTGCAATTTTATTGGTAACAGGAATGTATGACCAGACTGTTGACAGCAGTAAGTGTGACATCAGCTATCTTTACAAGGAGCACGTGTGACAAGAAGTGCATCAAACCTGAAAATGGATAGCACAAGTGCCCCAGGTATGACAAGCATTGCACACAAGACATGCCCTGCGCAGTCCATCCCAGGTAATAAGTCCTACCACTGCCATGTTTTAAGTCTCTCCCCACCCTTCTCTAGAGGGCCCTGTAAATGGACTATCTGTACCCTGAGAATCTTTATCTACACACACACCCAGACTTCCATTCTGGCTCCTATGTGCTTCCCTCTTCAGTATGGCATGCCATAGTCATAGTTCACCAGTCTGCATGGACTTCAGGTCCGATAATGCACTGCCTGGTAGTCGGTAAGACCTGTAATCAGCTGTCCATTGCTTTTCACATGAAAGGTCCAGTTGGCCCTTTGAACTTGATTCTCAACTCCAGGACTTGTGAGAGACTGAAGGTGCACACACCTGTGAGCATTTCCATGCAGACCAGCCATTTGAATCTGTCCTGCCCTTGTTGGTGTCTGGACCTGCTTACAAGCTGCCATTTTCTGAATCTCCTTGGTGTGCATTGACCTACAAATCACTTGTGTACCAGAGCCCTTGGGGAATCGTGTAACATTGCAGACCACAGTGCAAACTGTTTTTAGTTCCCACAGGGTTGTTCCTGCTTGTCCCAGTCAGAGTCTGCTCACTGTGTATTTGCTTTGTTCATGTTTGTTCCTGACAGAGCCTGCATCCTGTTAGCCAGACTGGGTCCAGTCTTGCGTTAACCATAGAGGTTCCCTGTGGCTACATTTGTCTCATAGTTGCTTTCCGTGCCCTATGTTTCCTCCTGGGGTATTGTGTCTGGTAGGTCTACGATGAATCCTCAAATGTATAGTATAGGTTAATCAGTTTACTTATTGTATTCTGTTCTGGGACATGTATTCAAATGGCCTAATCCAGCCCCCATCCCTTGTCTGGTTTTGCATGTATTCATTAGTGCCACACAGTGACAGTGTGCTATGGCTGTATGCATGGATTTGGTACAGTGCCTACAGCACAACCAACAAGGGTTGCTAATGTGTATGTAAGGACAAAAAATGTTTGTGCCCTGACGGTCCACACACAGATTCAATTCTGCCACCACCTTCTGATGGGACTTGCGTGGTGACTAGCTGTGAGACTAATCAGCACAGAGGTACCGATGTTCCCTGTTGCAGTGGGAATTTTAGGGCCCACCCTGTGTACAAATGCTGTGATGAAACTTGCCTGTTTCCTATTACTGATCCATAATGTATTTGAGCACACCAAGGTTCCTCTGTCGCCAGCCTTATAAAAGTTCTGCAGTGCCATAGATGGACTATCCCTATGTGTGTCATTAGTTGATCTTTGGCTTTTGGTCAATTCTGCTTTGAAGGATACTCTGCTAATTCAAGGGTTGGCTCCACAGACTCATGACTAGACCTGCATGTAACTGTGACAACATGAACGCCAATACTGAAACAGGGTACACATGGCCACTCACCTGAACTGGATACCTTTGTGCAATGAACTTCTGGAAATATGTGAACACATGCAGCATGGTCTGCTGGTCCTTCACTGCCACATGAGAAACATAGGTCACTTACATTTATCAAACTGTGGTGTACATAACAATTGTAGGATTGGATTTGAGACTGTGTCACAAACACTGTACCTACCTAGCATGTTCAAATGATGGACTCATGGGCAGTATACACACAAGTGACCATGAAGTGGTATCCAACATTTCATTACATGTGATGGGTAGCATATCTGACATAGCCGTTATCAACCGTCCTTGATCTATCCTGTGTATAGTTTGTCATGGGAAATGTTTTGTCCCCAAAATCAAGGAAGTACACACAGCATAAGACGCAACACATAGAACAAACACATATCATGACTGATGTACCTCAATGAATGGCATCTCATGGTTATACACATTTATAACACATTTATACATGCACATTACGCCAAAATTCTCTCGTGACTTTGCCACGGAGGTAAAACAACAATTTGAAGAGCCAATTCACAGACATAAACACACAGGCCATGAGTCTATTTGTTTAGTTGCTTAGCCTTGCTGTCCTCGATTGATGCCACATGTCATACCATCCTATCTTTGTATAGTTATAGGCTGCATGCATGTAAAAATTTTAAAAATCTCATAAACACAGTTTAAGACAGATTTTTTGAAGCAAACGTGTCAAAAAAGACGCATGTGCATCAAAATATAACTCATATGCATTAAAAAATGACACTCACACACATTATACATCAATTGGTCCCTAGGGTTAGTTCCAAAACTGCACCCCAGGAAATCGGTTATCCATTTAAAATATATTGATCCTTGAATGCGAGGGAATTTTCATGCATATGCGTAAAAAATATTGACGCAAACCCTGTATGCATCATAAAGTTACACGCAACACAAAGAAAAAGCCCGCAATTGAGACAGGAAGTGATGTAATAGGACATCCTGTTTACAGAAATGGTACAGTGGGTGTAACTTTCACTTTGCAGTCCGTGATTATTCTAGACTGTGTTGCTGTGTCTTGAGTTGTCTCTGTGAATATTGTGATTTTGTCTCCTGTGTGCTATTGCTATTGTATTTTGGTGTTTTGTAAGTGTCTGTGGTAATCTGTGTAAGTGTTTTTTGTCATTTATTGTGATTAGATTTGTCTTTGTACTGGTGAGAGTGTGTTTGTGGGTATTGTTAGTTGGGGTATTGTTGGGCTGTCTGTGGGTTAGTTAACTTTCCTTTCCATATCTCCTTTCCCTGTTTTTCCCTCTTTACCCTTTTCTAACCTATTTTGTTTGAGATGTTGGGAAGGCCACGTCTAGGGAGAATGGGTGAGGAGGAGCTAGGGGCTTTTGTGTGGCTGGTGTGCCACTTCCTCCCCCTGATGTTGGAGGCTGGGGGCCGGGTGATACAGAGGTATCACACGGAGGCAAGGAGGCTCAGGTGGGCAAATGTGCTGTTCCACCTAAGAAGAATCTTCAACACCCAGCGTAACGACCACCAATTGAAACATCGCTTTCTGACCTGGTGGCCAGAGAGCAGGACCTGCTGGACCACCTGGGTGAGGTGATTCGTGGCCCTGTTGGTGAGTACAAATTTGACTAATGTGTACAGTACAATGCTCTGGAGTGACAGTAGCCGATTTTGTGACATGCTGCATGCAATGTTTGTGGACATGTGGAATGCAAGTTGAACAAACTGTTGCCCTGATTTATACAAATATTGCAACACATTACCATCATTTGTTGACGCAAAAGCTGCACAAACATACAAAGGACAACATTATCTTGCAAATTAGTGCCGTTTTAGCGTCAATAGATGATGGTAATGCGGCAGAAACAAAATTATGATTCAGGGCCTGTGAGTGTACCAGGAATAGGATGTATTTCACATGCAAATACAAGGAACCAATGTAGTCCCCAGTTTTTTAAACCATGTCTGAACAGTGTTCATGGCCATACGTACAAAGCTGTTCCTAACATCTGCTAATCTCTTAGGCTGATATTTCTACTTTGTTTGTGCAGCATTTGCATTATTTCTGAATGCAAAAGTATAGCACGCTTGCTACAATAAAAAAAATTGTGCTAATTTCCATAGCTGTAGCATAAACAAATGAAGCAAATGCAACACAAAAAAAAGTCACATCTGGCCCTAAGTTCATTGTTTCTGTGTGTTTATGTCTGGACAGATAATCTTTCACATGGCCAAACCCAATTGTGCCAGGATGCTACCAGATTGCAGTAGCACAAAATAGGTTCATCTTGTGGCTTTTCGGGGTAGGCGTAGAAATCCTATCATTGAGTAGCATGGCCCAACAACATTTTTGGCTTGGGCGCAATTGCTGGTACAGAGCTGGTGCAGTTACCATTTGTGTCACTTTATAGCCAAACAATTTTGTAAAGTGAATGGCTCATCATGGGATCCCTGCTCTCTGTGAATGCATGGTCACAAACTATTTATTAGCAAAATGTTGTGCAAGGGACCACTCACTGCTTCCATTACAATTAAAGTTATGAAATAGGTTGTTATTTTATTTTTGGTACACCCCAGCTGATATAGTGCACCATATGTACAATTATTAACTTCTCAGTATGACGGCTATCACAGATATGGTGGTATGCTAAGATCAGCAGGCCAGCATTCCTGTGAGTGCCGCCATTCCCAAGGTGCTTTCAAATAGAGACCTACCTCGTCAAGATTGCAGAAGTGGGACATTTGCTAACCCATGTTTTAATTAGCGGACAGTGTCAGTTCGGTTGTATTACCACAGATCACCCAACTTGACAATTCTAAGTTAATGAATGTGGCAAAGTGTGATTTGCAATACCTCATATAGGTACACAGGGCCCAACACATTTCATGTGCAATGACTACACCTGTGCCCATGCATTCTGTCACGGATGATCAAATTAGACACTGTCAGCATACATCTTTTTGTTGTTTCGAATCAGATAAGTGGCCACTCCATGTTTAGCGTAACATTGTCACCAAGTAATACACAGGATCCCTGCCATCATGTTGTCATAGGGTGCATATACTGCTCTGGGTACACTGCCAATGTGGCATATGTAACCTACATACAACACTGGCGCACATATAATGGACAATTGAAAGAACAATAATTCCTGAACGCAAATCAACCCACATGAGCATCACACAGTAACTCATTGGGCCAGATGTATGAAAGCATTTTGCATTCGCAAACGGTGTGAATGCCCGTTTGCAAATGCAAAATGCCATTTCAGAATGTATGAAATACATTCTGAACACAATTTTAAGGAATCGCTAAAATAGCGATTCCTTAAAATTGCGACCCTCTTTAGAGAGTCGCTAATTGCGACTCTCTAAATTAGAAATCGCAAATAAGGATTCCTTTTTTGCGATTTCTTAGCACATGTATGAAGCCATTCCTAAATGCGATTTTGGCATTTAGGAATCGCCAATTACTACCAAGTTGAACTTGGTGGTAACCATGTGCAAAATTTAAAAATGCATTTAAAATGCATTTTTAAATTGTACATGTAAAGCACACATGCCCTTTTGGCATGTGTGCACCTTACATGTCCCCCCAAAAAAATGTGGGGTGCAGCAGAGGGGGCCTTAGCCCCCCAGCACCCTGGGGTTTTGCATTTCCAAAATTGCGATTTCTGGTTCAGAAATCACAATTTTGGAAATGCAAAAAATTCGCAGATATGTGCCAAAATCCCCATAGCTGGGAATGGGGCCGGTATCGCAATTTGCGATTCGGTAATAGCATTTGCGATTTTTAAGAAATCGCTATTACCGATTCGCAAATGTGATACATGGTACTTTGCGAGTCAGAAATAGCGATTTCTTTAAAATCGCCATTTCCGAATCGCAAAGGGCTGTGATGATACATCTGGCCCATTGTCCCTTGATGCACGAGCCACAATACCTGAGTCACTGGTATTGTAGTGCACCAGGAATGTGGCATTGCATGTGTCTCATAATTACAAATGATGAAATGAAGTACCCTCTGGAATGAATTAAGCACAAAATTGAGTACTCATGTTTGGCACCACATGATTGTTAGGGCCAGTGCATGTGTGCATATGTGTGTCTATCACTCACTGTGGTGTCAGTGTCAATGCATGTTTGCAGTTGGTGTGTCTACATGCCTGATGTGCAGCTCCATCATAAAAAATGTCACACACAGTGATTTGTTATTCCAAGTTTTGTACAGTGAGCAGACATTGAGCACATATCACCCTTCCATGTTTTACAGGTGGACCAGCCCCCTATACAATTTGTGAAGTGGCACGATTTGCAGACCCATTCGTATCCAGTAAGTGTTAATATGTTTGTCCTGTGTTGTGTTTGCAGCTGTTGTGTGATTGGCTCCTGTGTGCTGGACTCATTGCAAGGTATGATGTGCTAGCACATAATCTGATATGTGACTTGACTGGAGGTTGACATTTTGTTCCATGTTAGAGTTAGACATTCTACAGCGGAGAGTCATATATTGGGAGTCGAGTGATGCGCTATAGGCCTAGACAGGTGAACAAGGTGATTTGTTGCTACATGTATGACAAAAATTAATTTGGGGTAGGCCAGTGTCATAATTTAGTCAGCAAGTCAAACCCTGATTCACACAGACCAGTGATGCATAAGTTTTAAACACAGTCTTGCGCATCCTTGTTAAGTAATGAACATGTAGGACTATGTGGGTGACTTTCTAGCAGCATCTAGCTCCACATGTTGTACTCCATTTATGTGTCACTTGAGTGAAATGTCAAAGGCGTCCATGCAGGTCAAGACCAAATGGGTGCTTGCATCAATGTGCTTGATTTTGATTTTGGAAATGTCTCAGGGAGAGCTAATGCTGTTGAAAATTGTCGGCAATTAGAAAAATAAATGTAGATGTGATTGACCAATGATTGACTTAATCCTAGTTGGCAGGCCTCCTTACCTACGGTGGACTGACTAAACCCATGGACAGCTGTCAAAAGCTTTGTGGTTGTCCTTGATGTTTGAAAGTATGTGTTACATGTCCATCCCCCCGAGGCACAGGGTTAGGACTAGAATATGTGTAGCTAGGTGTGATGATCACAGTGCAGATGACAGACATGTATTTCAAGCATTCCTGTGTTCCAAACTACAATGCCCCCTCATGATTACCAACTGCATACCGTCCTGGCAGTTCCATGTACAAATCACCGGTCTTGTGTGCCTTGATTTTGATTATGAAGATAGTTATTAGTAGGCCTGGCAAATGTGGAGTACTTGCAGCATTTGTTATGTGACTAATAGCAGTACAAAGATGCACAGATCATTTAATTAAGTACACACCTTGTTGTGCATGGCTGTGCTGTTAGATAGTTGATTGGTAGGCTGCGTTGGCATGTCATTCCTCAGGAACATTCTATCATCTGTACTGTGATTTGGACTGTATGTGCTATTTTGAGTTGTTCTAAGTGTTAGAATATCAGCTGTAGATATATCGCACAATGATGTCACTAATGTTTGGCTGTCTCTATTTTTACAGCTGCCAACATGAATGCCCAGGAGATACGGGAATTTCAGAGGTGGGCAGTGCAGTACTGCCACATACTCGATGTGGAGGCTGGGTTCTGTAATATGGCATGAAGATATTGCCATGAGAGAGCCACAGGGGTATGCAGGGCATTTGCCCAAGGTTGGCCAGCATTGCCCACAACTGCCACCACCACCACAGCTCAGACCACAGTGGCCACAGGGATGACAGCCAATCCAGCCGGTACCTCGACTTTGTCAACCCAGGGCCCACAAGCAGCACCTCCTGCACCTCCCCCTCCAACCACAGCACCAGCACCAGCTTCTACAAGTGGTATCCAGACAACCCCAGCTGCTGTAGTGGACATTCAAGAATTCCAGACACTAAGATGTGACATGCAACATATGTTGCACCAGATGGACAGGCTGCAGCAGGAGGTGGCCCGCAATAGCAGGAGACAGCGGGTTATTAAGAAGATCCTGCGGAGGGCCAATTTGTGACTTTTGGATCCTCACCCATGATTCCCTCCCCTCCCTCCTCTTTCCTTGTTCTTTTCTTTAGTGGGTTTAGGGGGCTTAGTGTTAGGTTAGAGTAGGCTGTTAGTTGAGTTAGTACAAGTGGGTTGGGGGTGGATGGTGTTATATTATTACATGTTTTTTTGTGGGAGGGTGGGTGGTGGATGATGTTGGGGTTTATGTGTACAAAAAAAATAAAAAAAAGTAATATATGTTGTCCTACACGTGTCCCGTCATATAAGGGGGCAGGAGGGTTAATGTTTAGAGTGTTTAGTTAAATGTGGTAAGCAAGTTTAGCTTAGGGTAGTTAGGGCCAGTTGTGGGTAATATGTAGTTAGGATAGGTTAGGTTAGGTTAGTTTAAGTTTCCATTAACACTGATATAATAAAGTTTTAGGTACTCCATTACAGTATGTATCATATGCTTGGGGATCAGGTGCTATGCATGGCTGTACAGTGTCAATTTAGTAGTTGCATTTGTGTTCCATCCTGCATCCAAATCCCATTCTTGACATGGTTATTCCCACTTCCAAATATGCTGCCACATTGGCAGCTACAACAAAGCTACTTCTCTATGCACCTGCCATCCTTAGCACCCACCACACAAGGTAACTATGATTCCTCATGTGTTGTAAAGGTTGGTGTGTTTTTAAATGTGTCATCGTTTGAGTCCTGTGTTGGAAATTTGGGCACTGTGGGACGTCTGCCTGCAGCCTGATGTCCATGTAAGCCCTGAGAAGCTGAGTGATGTTATAATCTTATGAAGTTCTGTATACATAACTCACACCTATCATTTATTACATTGTACTCCCAGGTTACATAATTGTCCATACACTCGCACACATCCATTCCTGCTGTATGGTGTGTGTGATAGTTTATAGTCAGATGTCACATACATAATGATCGTCTTGAAGGGAATGTCGGCCACATTGAGTTTCATCTTGTACATACTTTGGAGCTGACATTTTCCATTCTACACAGCATTATACTGTTTGGGATCTTTTAACTTCAGAAATAAGCCTAAGGAAGCCCAGATGATGATAATATCCAGACCCCCAGTGCATAGTTATCAGCCCGCATTCTTTCTACACTATTGTATTGACATTCTGTGGCTATTGACATACTACATACATCACAAATATCCTACACAGTTGATGTGTCACATTACACAGAAACAAAGTGGTTGTGTAAGTGCTATATTTTAAAGTGATGTAGTGCAATATTTACATAGTCCAGGATTGTAAGTCCATTAGTGTGACGCCTTCTATTGTGACGCAACACAAGTGGAATGGTGAGGGACATGTCATTGGACATGCTGTGGTGAAGTGTCATTGAGTGTAGAGGAACATGAATTGCCAATGAGGTAGTGAGAGACAATTGCAGTGCATAGTGGTAAGGTAAACAGTGTACTGGAGAACAGTGCATGTTACCAACTGTAGCAAGACTGGCATGTTAACAAGCACAGGACATAGGAAATCAGTGGCCATGTGGCATGGACTTGTGCTACCCGGTACTCCTACGGGTGAAGGTGATCTGTTCCACGTTTTCATCTTCTGATGTGTGTGTCGTCTCCTCTGCCCTTGGTGGTGGTGGGTTTGAAGGGGCGACACACACTTCAGTGTTTGAAGACGTGGAGTCAGAATTCCCGGTAGCTGCCAACTGTGGGGCTATTAAGGCATTACTGCAGCAAGGAGAAGCTGCTGGTTCTTGAGTATAGCAGCTACATCACTGTGGTAGGCAGCCAGGTCGGCCCTGAGGGGGTCATGGTTGCATTCGTGCACGCAGTGAAAGGTTTGGGATGCCAGGTGCTGTGGCAACTCCCTAACTACTGTGATGAAATCCCTCACACATTGTTGTAGTCCTTGCAGTAGGGACTGCTGCGTTTGCATGGATGCTGACTGTTCTTCAGATGACATCATGCACATAAGCGTCTCCTCAAGGCTGGCTGCCATATTTTGCATTCCCATCCGCACCTCCTTGGCTAGCTCCGGCTGTACTCCCACTACTGTCCTCTCAAAGGTAATACCAGTGTCATCAGAGTCCTCAGCTGGGTTGGACCTGGCAGGTCTTACTATTGGGGTGGTGGGTGGTTCTTCTGTGATGGCTGCTGCATCTGTGCTCCTCCGTGCGACTGAAGGTGGGGTCTGGAGGGTCTGCCGGCTAATGTTTGTCAGCTCGTCATCCATGTCATCAGGGAAGTCCAGGACAGGCATATCCACAGGAGAACCATCGTCCCCTGCAATGAGATATTGTACAATTAGTGTGTCTGTGTTGTGGCAGTTGTAATCTGACATCACTGACTTCCTATTAGTGAGACATTGTAATCTTGGTTCCTGTTCAGTGTTCATGTCATTAATATTAGCATTCTCACAGGCATATGCCCCAGCTGCATGTCACATGTAGTGTGGGCAGTTTGGGGAATTTTCTGCGTCACATCCTCTAGGTGTAGGTTCTGTGTTGCTACCTTCTTGTCCTACTCAACACTCCCTCTACTTCCATAAGATGGTGAGGCCTTGCAATGGCTGTGGGTGTTCTGATGACACTTGCACCACACTTAACAATATGGGACTGACCCAGTCTCTGATATTTCACATACACCTATACGTTGCTGAGACCAAGCACATACTATGTATAGCATTGGCATGGCACAATACAGATGTCAGCATTGGTAGTGTGTCATGTTGATATTTGCGAATGTGTGCAACATTGGATTGCACTGACGGGCCTGGCAGTGTTCCATTTCCTCTTATGACTGTGCGGGTGTGTTTAACTAGCTAGACACATATGTCCTCCCCCTCAATGCTGTTGTCTTAGCAGTATGGCAGTTGGGATGTTGCAAGGTGGCATTGCAGCTACAGTAACACAGGCACGGGGTGGACCCTAGAATGGGCAGCATGGGTATGGCATTACTGCTGTGTACTTCATAATGTAAGTAACAATACCTGAAGTTTATTATGCCTATAGACAAGAGAATTTGACAGGATTTACAATTTGTTAGGAATTACAGGGGATTGATAACGTCATCATCCTGAACCCTCTATTCTGGGTGTGTTTGATCCATGGGCACTTAACTGCCTTTTGCTACTTGACCAGCACACACAGCACAGGTGGTAGTGGCAACTGTTGTCAATGGTACATGCCACTTGCGGATATGGCCTGAGACTGGAAATTGAGACCTAGTTCATGTTGTGACAATACCAGCTGTCCTGTGACAGCAGGCCAGTTTTACGTTCTACCCTACCCTCCTGGACTAGCTTGGCCTTTCCAGCAGGCTTGGCATAGCGGAGGACCACCATGCAAAGGTTGTTGGTGTAGTGTTGTGCTATGCCCCTGGTTTCCCCTGCACAGCCCATGCACCCGTGCTGTGCCCCTTTGCCCTTTCCCCTGCCTGATTTCCATGGCTGCCATTCATTGTATAGTTGGTATGTTCCTACCCCTGCTTGCAGTTAGCATTTAGGCAGTTGTGTCCCCCATGCAATTTACCCTGCATCTGTGTTGTTTCCTGGTAGTCTGCGCTGTCCTGTCCTTGAATTCCAGTGACAATCTCCTCTGGGATGACGGCTGCCACCATCTCCTCCATCTAGTCCAGGGCCTTCTGCAGTGCTGGACTCCCACCTCCAGTCTGCAGTGCTGCCTTCCTGTTCCTTGACATTTTTTCCTTGGTCCTGCGCTTGGAGTCATGCCAGAGTTTCTAGCACTCAGTGACTGTTCTCTGTACCTCTGCCACAATGTTTATCTTGTCCACAATTTGTTCCCAAATTGCCCCTCTCCTCCCAATTGGCAATTTTGAGGTGACAAACAGTAGATGCTGGTGTTCCGTCACCTTTTTCACCAGTATTTCCTACTCCTCTGCACTGAAACAACACTTCCTTTTCCTCTTCTCCCTCTCCTGGGTCTTGTCTGGGTCCTCCTGGCTGGTTCCTGGTCGATTGGGGTCTCCCTGGGGTCCCTCCTGGCTTCTGGCATCCATTTTGGGGCTCCTCAGCACATTTTGGTGTGTTTGCGCTGCTTTTTGACGCTATTGCGGGGAAAAATGGCGCGTATCCAGTTTGCGACATCGTAAACCAGATTAGAGTAATTTTCTCCACGTTAACGTTGTTTTGCTTTACGACGTGGCGCAGTGGTTAGAGTAAAACAAAAAAACTCTAACTCGTGGTTTGCGCCACAGAGCGTCAAAGTATACATTTGAAGCCCGGGTGGTGCAAAGAAATGGCGTTAGCCGGGGTTAAACTTTTTGACGCAAAATTGTACCGACAAATGTAATTGAACTTATAAAGCCGAAGAGTAGATAACATTAAAAATGCGTATTCGTTTTTAGGAGTAAGCCTTGTATAGACATTTGTGTTGTAAGATTCACTAAGAGCTCGTGCCTGGTTCCCTACCCCTGCAGACTAGCAGAGAGTAATTTGCCTCCGTAGTAAACACAAACAATATTATTTTCAGCACTGGGATACTCTCAGAGAATTCAAGGCAAACTAAAAAAAACAGCGCGCGCATGATGGGTCTGCAGGCTTCGAACCTACGTTGTGGTTTTTCCTACGATCAGTTGGCATGATTGTGTATACATATAAACATTCACCTCAAACCTTTTCCTCGTACATGTGTGTGTAAAACACTTCTCTGCTCTCCCACGTGTGTGTACTGTACATATGACCTGTGTGGTCCTTCACTGTGTGGAGACAAACAGGGGTTGTTTACCGTTGCCCCACGGACTTTTCCACAGGATCGTCATGTGGCATACATTGAAAGGTTGAAGATTACAATCTAATAGATGGCTGTTTACTGCAAACGAACAGCTCTCCAGGAAATACTGTATTTCTTCTGTTGTGGCTGTCTTGAAGATTGCTTCTGACTCCAGGACAGAATGTGCTTGTATTTCACAGTGGAGGATTAGTGAACTTTTACTCTAAGTTCGACCTTTGCTCCAATCTTAGATCAAAAGTGTAAACTTAGGCCAAAAGTCTAACTTTCCTACGAGTGAAGATAGAATTTTGGTCTAAGTTTACACTTTTGGTATTAACGTAGACTTTTAGTCTAAGTTTAACTTTGTGATTCAGGCCTCCTAAATTGAGCTACAAATACTAAAATCCAGCAATGGTTTATATGACCCCCCGGAACAAACTGATTGATAAACATGCTTCTCTATAAAAGAGATTACTCAAAAAATGCCAACCCCAGATTTTCTAACTAAATCATGTAGGACAGAGCAGCAAGTACAATTGCTGCATAGCATTGTGTGCTGGATTTTGACTGAGACACGTCTTTGTTATGTTCTCTCCCTTTTTCCCTCCCCACTTTTTTGGCTGCCATGTGCCAGCGCAGGCACCGTTGGGCCATAGTACAAGGGTGTCTGTAATGTATTAAGCATAGTTTTTTGCAGAGGAACAAGTCCCTTTCAGTACAAAATCTATGCTATAATGTGTCTCAAACGTTGCTTGAGCGCTGTAGAATACAGCACACATGCACAGAGGAAAAAACAAGAATAAACAAAAGCATTTTCATCATTATATTTGCCTCACAGGGGCACAGAAATTTGTCACAAACCCCTTTCTACAATTCTTTGCAGATAGGGATTTGCATAAAAACTCATGGCAATGCCCATCCACCACCCATGGAATGCCCTCTTGATGCAAATATACTCAAGGCCATACATTGCACAGCTTTTTGTTACCTTTGGTTACAATCCAAAGTGCATTATGATTTGCGTTGGACTCTAAATACCACTACTCCCTCTCAGAAGCCTTGCTGCTTCCAAATCTGGTCTGTTTTCCGATTTCGTACACAAAGCTGCAAAACAGAAATTTCAGTGTAGTAAGGGATGGAACTTATTTACGTGTTCTACTGCTAGCAGTTTCAGGTTCACATGGACTCTGCAGCTCACAAATTCACTACCTGAAAGCTATGATCTGCTGATTAAACATTTGCATGTAACTCTGGGCTCTAGTTACTTTAATCTGATAAACTGACTCCACCTATTTTCTGCTTGACAGACTACTTTCAT
This sequence comes from Pleurodeles waltl, assembly GCF_031143425.1. NCBI lineage: Eukaryota > Metazoa > Chordata > Amphibia > Caudata > Salamandridae > Pleurodeles > Pleurodeles waltl. Next base: position 1,097,125,755 of record NC_090437.1, read on the forward strand.
TTCTGTGTGCCATACGTGGTTTTATTTTCTTACTCAATTTATTGTGACCAATGGTATATATTTAAATAATTGATACAAATAAATGTATTCATTCATTCATGTAAATTTAGTAAAATCAAAAGGTGTTGGGTAATGCCAGACCTAAAAAAGGTAGGTGACTATTTCAATTCAACAAATTCAAATTTCTACATCATCTGTGATTCAGCATAGACCTTGAAAGAATTCCACTGTCTGAAAATTCTATCAGATATCCAGTTTTCTCACTGTTTGGATCACATCTGCTTCTAATAGTTGCATTTTACTGGTGGGCAGAGACTGAGTTGGGTTCTTTGTATTTATTGATTTACTCTATTAAATCACTATTCATTCACGCATTCTTGCAGACAAAAAAATAAGGAATACATATTCACCTGGCTATTGGTTTCAAGAAAAGGCAAAGTAAATTTCCCTTTCATTACTTTCTCTTTTTCATTGTTCACTACTATAGCCTATGCATATCTTTCTATGAAACACGTAGTCCCCCCCACCTAATGAAAATCGCAAAGGTAATGTCTAAGTCATTTAGGCTTAGATCCCTTCAGGATACCAACACAGTTCATAGTGATCAAATGCCAGAACAGTCTTCGTTCCAAAGCTACATGTGCAAACAAACAAAAATTGGTAAAGTCAATAGACCTGGAATTGGTTGTCAGGCTTTTGACTTTGTTAATTTTTAAATTGGTCTGTCATGATGTTTGTAAAAATGTATTGTTGGGTAAGCTGCCAGGTTCATGAATCGAAAAAACATATAAGTAAACATAGGCCCTCATTACGGCCCTGGGGGTGGGTGATAAAGTGGCGGTAATACCGCCAAATTATAACCATGCCGGTGATATCTCCCAAAGAAAGCCAATGTACCACACTAACCGCCAGGGTGAAAACAACAGCCACCACAGCGAGAGCCGGCAGCAGCCAGGCAGAAGACAAAGTACCGCCCACCTTATTTTGACCCTGCAAACCACCACCTTTTCTGGGGCAGTAACAATGCCAACAAAAGCCTGGTGGAAACAGAGCTCAGAAGTGAAAGGACTCACCATTGGAGACACAGGGAAGAACCAAGCAACCATGGAACACGAACTGCAAGTTTTACCGATGAACTTCTATGTTATACTGGAACACCAACGCCAATGAAGACGACGACGGTGAGTACAGCCGCCTGGCACACAAGGAAGGGTGGGAGGAAAACGACAGTGACACACACAAGCACGACACACACATACCATACACACAACCAGCTGCATTACAAAAACAATTTATTCCCGTAAATCGGCAGAATAATGCAAGGACAACAGGAATTGACTAAAGTGATTGTAATCAGATCAACATCAAAATTAATAATTTGATTTGGCAATGAAACAGATATATACACATGTACAAAAAAGGGACACTGCCCAGGCCAAAGTTCAAAGAGCCCACACGGCCACAGGGCACATTCTAAGGCCCAACTCGAATCCAGATAGAACACTGCAGGGGCATCAGTTTGCAAATAGGCAGGCACCTAGGGGTGGGGGCACCTCAGCCAGATGCGGGAACGAGCCCACTGGTTCTGGAGGGGACAACATGCCCATAGTTTTGTCCTGGAGAGTGCAAGGCCACAGTCTCTGGAGTGAGAACAAGCCCACTGGTTCTGGAGGGGGCAACATGCCCATTGCTTTGTCCTGTGGAGTTCAAGGCCACAGTCTCTGGAGTAGGTGACTTGTCCACTGGTTTTGGAGGGGGCAACATGCCCATTGCTTTGTCCTGGGGAGTGCAAGGCCACAGTCCCTGGAGTGGGTGAGCTGCCCACTGGTTCTGGAGGAGGCAACAGGCCCATTGCTTTGTCCTGGGGAGTGCAAGGCCACAGTATCCTGAGTGGGCGACTTGCCCACTGGTTCTGGAGGGGGCAACATGCCCATTGCTTTCTCCTGGGGAGTGCAAGGCCACAGTCTCTCAAGTGGGTGACTTGCCCACTGGTTCTGGAGGGGGCAGCCAGGACAGTAACCCCTGGAGGGTGGACTACATGGCGTCCGCCGGCGGTGATGGCTGCATGGTGGTGGTGGTTTGGGGAGGCTCCTGGGCAACCCCTGCAGTCAGGGATGGCTTTATGGTGGTGGTGGTTGGGGAAGGCTCCTGAGCAGTCCCTGCAATTACTGATGGCTGCACATCCACAGCTGGCAGTGGGGGCCCCGTGACACCTGGTGGTGGTGGCAGAGTTAGCCTGACAGCTTCTGCTGGTGTAGAGTGCCTCATCTCCTCCTGTTCATGGGTCGGGGATGCCTTACCCTTCCTGGCAGGGGTGGATGGGCTCTTCCCCTCTCTGCCTAGTAGTGCAGGCTCCTTTCCCTTCCTCACAGCTGGTGCAGGCTCCTTCCACTTCCTCACAGCTGGTTCAGTCTCCTTCCCCTTCTTCACATCTGGCGTAGGCTCCGTCCCCTTCCTCACAGCTGGTGCTGGACTCTTCCCTTTCATCGATGGTGGTGTTGGCTCCTTCCACTTCAGTGTTGTAGGTCTTGTATCCTTACCACCAAGAGTAGGTGGTGCTACCACTGTCTTCGTGGACTGTTTGGCTGAGGTGCTGGGCTGTGCTCTTGGTACACTGCCCATACATGCAGGACAGGGGAGGGGTAGGGAAGAGGTCAATTTGGGAAAGGAAAATCTTTTTAGGGACGTTGGGGCAGGAGGCAGGAGGAGTAATGGGAGTGAAGGATGAGGGAGTGGTAGTTGGAGGTGTATGTCTGCTGGATTTGGGTGCAGGTACATGGGCTGTATGCTGATGTGAGGTGGATGGCTGTTGAGTGTCTGAGTGCTTGCTTTTGTGTCCTTTTGGAGGGGGGGACAGACACAGTTGGAGAGGACACGGGTGACGCATGCTTGGATGTTGTGGAAGTGTCTGCCATTGAGGTGTGTTTTCTGCTTGGTGTGGTGATGCTGGTAGTGGATGTTGATGTAGTGCATGCAGGTGTGAGTGTGGAGGTACCTGGGAGGGAGGTGGGGGAGGAGGAGGGGGAGACAGTGGAGGCAGTTGATGTTGCGGTGTCTGCAACTGCATGGTGTTTGTGAGTGCTTGTGGGATAAAGTGTGGTGCCGGTGTTTGCCTGTGACACTCTTGGCTGTTGCCTTGTGTGCATACTCGTCTGTTTGTGTGCTTAGGATGGGTTGGGGTTAAGGAGAATGGGAACGGGAAGTGGGAGTTGGAATGGGGACAGTTGAAACAGGGACAATAGCTGCCATCAGAGAGGAGGCCAGAGCCTGAATCGGTCTCAGTTGGGCCGCCAGTCCACTGCAAATGCCCTCCAGGAATGCATTGCATTGCTGCATCTGGGATTCCAGCCCCTGGGTGGCATTCACAATGGTTGACTGCCCAACAGAGATGGATCTCAGGAGGTCAATAGCCTCCTCACTCAGGGCAGCAGGGCTCACTGGGGCAGGGCCTGAGGTGCCTGGGGCGAAGGAGATGCCCACCCTCCTGGGTGAGCGGGCAACTCGCTGAGAGGCTACTGGGAGGTTGGTGTTGGTATGGGGTGTGGCGACTGTACCTGCAGCTGGGGTGGTCACAGAGGTGTCCGCCACCAGGGAGCTCCCATCGGAGGAGGTATCAGAGTCTGTGTTGTCCCCTCCATCTCTGTCGTGGTGCACCCCTCGCCCTTCGTCCCATTGGTTCCTTCGGCGTCGGTGGACTCTGCCTTCAGGGTCCTGTGGGATGCAGCTCCCTCTGTTGCTGGTGCCTCTGCTCCTCTGCCAGATTTTGCTAATGCACACAATGACAGGATGACAAAACAAGAAAGGGGAGAGAGAGACAAAGGATACACTGGGTCAATGACTGCACCAACACCACCGTTGGTGTACACAGCACCCTCACAAACAGGGACCAGGCCTACCCACTATGCATTGCACTACCAGTGAAATGGCTAGTCAGAAAGGCATGAGGATGAGCACACACTGTCAAATGCAGCACACCTGGGACCGACACAGCCCTGCCTAGAAGTGAATACTAGCAAGCTAGATTACCTGTATTTGCTATGCAACGATTACCCTTCAGAGGCCCTACGCTGCTATGTCTGGCCTGGCCTTAGGGGCACCCACTAACACACAACCACCACCCGGATACCACCCCACCAGCCATAAGTTGTAATTATACCCACTTTACTGACCCCCTTATGGCTGCTGTGATGGTCTCAAGCGCCCATCCAGCTCAGAGTAGACCGCCGCCAGTATGCAGGCCATCAGAGGGGTCAGGGTCCGACGGGCACCCCTTCCTCATTGGGAGGCCATCCACAGGTGGGCCTCCGCGGTCTTCCGTGCCCAGTGTCTCAGGTCCTCCCACCGTTTCCAACAGTGGGTGCTCCACCTGCCATAGACCCCCAGGGTCCACATGTCCTTGGCAATGGCCCACCATAATCCTTTTTTTTGATGGGCACTGACTTGCACAGGAGAAATCAATTAAACGAACAGTCTAGCCTGTCACACACATGGCCCACCATGCCCGATCCCATCAACATTGCAACACACATAGGCAAGCTCACCCACCCTTACACAATGCCTTCAAACACATCTCCATGTATTCATCCACATGCATAGTTTCCATCACCATTGGCAAACCCATCGTCCGGCGCTCACCATGTAAACTACCACCAGACATCCCCCGATGACACGATGCTTGCACATACTTCCTCATGCATCCTTTCCACATGCATCGTGCCCATGGTGTACTCACCTGTGGGTTTGGAGGCCCATGCAGCAGTCCGTACTGGGGTAGGACCCCATCCACCAGTCGCTCCAACTCCTCAGAAGTGAAGGCTGGGGTCCTTTCCCCGGTCACATGGGCTATGGTATGTTCCAGAAACAGGTCACAGCAGCACATGCAGTGTAGGTCTTCTCCTGTGGAAGGTCAGGAAACAAGTGATGATTGAGAAATGAAACGCGGTCACATCCACTGCAGTGTATACTGTCACTGCCGGTGTACATCTCCATTGGCCACTGTACCACATGGGGCCCAATATTATCCAATGAGGAATTGCACAGCGGTTCACGACCACCTATTGCCACGTGCGCAACATCGGCGGAATTACCTCACTTCCACCTGTCCCTACACACAGGACAGGCAGTAGCCATTTCAAGGGGAAGAACAGGCCTATCGATAATTGCTGCGTCACAGGTTAAATAGGCACATACTTTTAAATTCCACTGTTCCAAAACATGATTGCATGATGTGGACTGCTGTTGTGGTATAGTTGTTCAAATTGTGACAGCCTACTTACTCTTGTGTCCCTTAGATACTTACCGCTGTGGATGAATAGGAGATGGAGACATACCCCTGTATAAAGACCCCTGCACTGGAGAACAGGCACATAATACTCACCTATAGACTGGACAGGGCCACAATCACAGAGCTGTGTGCCCAGTTGGAGCCTGACCTGATGTCAGCTATCCATCTTACCACTAGGATCCCCCCTCTTGTGCAGGTTCTATCAGTGCTCCATTTCCTGGCAACTGGTTCTTTCCAAGCAGGCATGTAAGCAGGCATGTCACATCCAATGTTCTCAATAGTGCTGGCAAGAGTCATGTCTGCCCTGGTAAAACAGATATGCAGCTACATTGCTTTCCCCCAGGTGGAAGATTTGGCCACTGTGAAGGCCGGATTCTATGCAATGGGACATATCTCCAATATTGTTGGGGCGATTGATGGGACACATATTCCGTTTGTCCCCGCCCCGGCAGAATGAACAGGTGTACAGTAATCGTAAGAGTTTCCACTCCATGATTGTGTAGATGGTGTGCCCTGTGGACCAGTACATCTCCCACGTTAATGCTAAGTAGCATGGGTCAGTACATGATGCCTTTGTCTTGAGGAATAGCAGCATTCCAAATGTGATGGCCCAACTACAGAGGCACAGGGTGTGGCTTATAGGTGAGCCTTGGTCCCCACCCAGTGTATGTTGGTGTTTGCCAAATAGGATAGTGTGTGGCTAAATGTTGTCCCTCAATATTTGCAGGAGAACTCTGGTTACCCAGAGGTATCGTGGCTGCTGTGAGGAATGCCAGGACAAGGGCTGAAGAATGTTATAATGAGGCACATGGGCCAACCAGAAGGATAATTGAGAGAACCTTCGGCCTCCTGAAGGCTAGGTTCAGGTGCCTCCATCTGACAAGTGGATCCCTGTGCTACTCACCCGAGATGGTCTGCCAGATAGTAGCGGCATGCTGCATGTTGCACAACCTGGCTCTCAGATGCCATGTACCTTTTCTGCAGGAGGAAGAGACTGGAGATTCCCCTGTGGCAGCAGTGGACCCTGAGGATAGTGAGGCTCAGGAGGCAGAGGATGAGGATGTGGACAACAGAACATTAGTGATTTGTCAGTACTTCCAATGCCTCACAGGTGAAACTGTGAAACTTCATATTTCTACAACCTTTGTTGTATTCTGTGTGGCATTGGCATTCTGGCATTACCCACTTGTTTCCTCCACTTTCTGTCACCTATGGATCGTCATTTTACAGATGTTGGTGATATGACAACAATGTCCTGATGTGATCACAACAGCCAGCAACAGGTCATTCATTTTGTGCTTTCACTATGTACAGTTCATTTGCAAAGGATGTAGCTGTTTCAATGAATGCACATTTGCAATACATGAAATACTAGTAATTAAAGTTTGTCCTAGGGTGTTTATTGTAGTACTAAGATATTGAGGGGAAAGTGCAATGGAATGGGGTGATGATGGAGGAAAGTCTAGGGTATTGTTTCAGTCTGTTTGTATCACAGGTGCAGTGTCTAAGAGGGACATAGGAAGAGGAGCAAAGGCAGTTCAAGGTGGACAAGGTGACTGAGTGGGATGCAAGGGGGACAATCAGGAGAGTCTAATTTCCTGGCAGAGGTCTTGGCAAGTGTCTCTGGCTTCTTTGTTGTTTGCAGGGAACGTTTGCAGGGTGGTTCACCTTCTGCGGGGGGTCTGGTGGCCTGTGGGTCCTGTGGCGGTGCCTCCCGCCCACTAGCGGCAGCTGAAGTGGAGGGCTGTTCAGTAGTTGACTGGCTAGTGGTAGGGGCCCGCTGGTGTGCTGTTGTCTCCCTCATGATGTTGGCCATGTCTTCCAGCACCCCTACTATGGAGATCAGGGTGTTGTTAATGGCCTGCAAGTCCTTCCTGATCCCCCGATGCTGTCCTTCATGCAGCCGCCTGTTCTCCTGCACGTTATGAAGGATCTGGCTCATTGTGTCCTGGGAATGTTGGTAGGCTCCCAGGATCTCGGAGAGTGCCTCCTGGAGAGTCAGTTCCCTGGTCCTGTCCTCCCCCTGGTGCACAGCAGTCCTCCAAGTGTCCCTGTTGGCCTGTGCCTCTGTCCCCTGAACCGTGTGCCCAATGCCACTGACCCCAGGTCCCTGATTGTCTTTTGGGTGAGGTGTGTACTGACGTCCCTGTACAGGTGGGCACACTGCTGATTGACGTGTCCTGGGGAAAGAGGTGTGGGTACGTTGGGTGAGTGCTGTGGTGTTGGTTCCTGATGGGGGAGGTTCTGTGGTGGTCTGTGAGTGGGCTTGGGTGATAGACTGTCCAGTGGTCCCTGTTGGGCCAGGTAGGTCCTCCAGATTCTAAAGTCCAGAGTTACTGTCAACACTGGGGGCCTCTTCTGTTGGGGGACTGGATAGCGGTGGCACCTCTTCTCCACTGACATTGGCTGGGGTACCTGTGGGGATGTAAATGATGTATTATGCTTCAAGTGTATGACATTTGTACTTCCCTAGCTTCCTCTTTATGGTTGGTGTTACCCTGCCAGCTTTTGGTGGTGTATGGTGAGGTATTGTGGTTATGATATTTTGCCTATACTGTGTATGCTTTAGTGATGGGTGTCCATGCAGGGCTGGGAGGGGTGTCCAAGCTTTGGTATTGCATGCAGGACTTGGCACTGTGGTTAGTCATATGTGTAAGTGCAGTGTGCGGGATGGTGTGGAGTGATGGGAGTGAGGGTGAGGGGGTGTGATGGCATGCAGGTATGGGGGTTGATGATTGGTAAATGTTAACTTACCAGTGTTTAGTCCTCCTGCTACTCCAGCGAGTCCCTCAGGATGCAGTATTGCCAGTGCCTGCTCCTCCCATGCTGTGAGCTGTGGGGGAGGAGGTTGGGGTCCACCACCAGACCTCTGTATGGCCAGCCGGTGCCTTGCTGCTATGGAACGTACCTTCCGTCTTAGGTTGTTCCACCTCTTCCTGATGTAGTCCCTTGTTATTGGGTGCTGTCCCATGGCGCTGACCCTGTCCACTATTCTCCGCCATAGTTCCATCTTCCTTGCAATGGATATTTGCTGTACCTGTGCTCCAAAGAGCTGTGGCTCTACCCTGACAATTTCCTCCACCATGAGGCTTAACTCCTCCTCAGTGAAACAGGGGTGCCTTTGTGGTACCATGGGTGTTTTGTGATGTGTGTTGGTGAGGGTGTCTTGGGTAATGTGGTGGGGTGTGTGATGTGGAGTGTGTGAGGGGTGTATGGGTGTAAGTGGTGTGTGTGAGAACAATGTACATAAAAAGTAGAAAGGAAGTTTGAGAGACAGACAGGTAGATGGACAGGAAGCTAGGTTGACAGATTGACAGATAAACAGGCAGGTAAGTAGACTGGCAGACAGACAGGTAGATAGCCAGGTAGATAGATAGACAGGCAAGTAAGAAGGCAGACAGATAGACAAAGTAAGACCGATAGATAGGTGGATAGACAGACAAGTAGCTAGTGAGACTGTCAGATAGGTAGATAGATAGGGCTCAGTTTCAATTAGTAATATGAGTTAAAAGTCTATGTAAACACTGCATACAAGAGCGGAATTGAAAGCAAACTAGAAAGCCATACAAGCAGGACATTAGGGCTAAATTGGTTTATATGTATGACTGTAGTCCTCCATTAGAAAATCTAACCTGCATGACTTACAGGAGTGCAGTTTCAAATGCACTTCATTGTTTGCACGCTAAAAGTTGATAACGTTTATAAAGAACAGTTTCAAATGGACACAAGAGGGTATGCTGTGGAATAGCAGCAGTTAGAAAAACAAAGGTCACTCCAAAAGGAATTTACAATCACATTAGAAGGTGGCAGGAAGTGATGAATCTGGAATGTGCTCTGCGCATGATGAGCTGGTAGAAAGTGTCCTGCTGTCACATCAGGCTTTAAACACAAAGGCAACACTAAAGTAATAGTAAAGTAAAAACAAAGACAACATAACTGAAGGGAGTTTCCTTGTGTGAATATGTACTTCTTCTGAAAGAGCAAAATGCAGTCACTCAGATAGAATTTATCCAGTGGCTGACTCATTGTCCTATACTGTTGTGGGCAGAAGCAAAAGGGGAATGACAGAGAAATAGCCCAATGGATGAGGAGACCTGTCACAACATCACTTTAAGTAAGAAGGTTAAAGGGAAAGGCGAACGTGGATCTATTTAACACCTAAAAGAAGCATAAAAAACACTAAATAATTCTAGTAATCTGAAATGCAACTGGGACTCAGTCTTAGACTCAGCATTCTGTAAGCTAGAACACCAAAGAAATCATTGCCCACTAGTCACCAAGAAATCCGGATCCAGGAATGACTCATGGTACACCACTGAACTAAGGTTAAGCAAAATGTCCCTGAATGCCGCCCACCAGAAGATACAGCAAGGAAAAAAATGAATCAGACTGCCTATCTGCAGTTGAGCAGTGTGAGGAAAGCCCACCAAACTCTGTTGTGGAATTCAAAAGTAATATATGGTTACACCTACATATTCTTATCCTATACCTGTCAAAATAAGTTCTGCCTTACATTAAAATGCTAAACAACAAATCTATAGTCAGAGGGAGTGGTGTACCAACAATGAAAGGGGTAGAACATGTCCAGAAATTATACATGGCTGATGATACTGATCTACCATAGAGACATCCACGTGTGGCAGGATCTAAAGCTAGGGACGGAAGATGTCTGTCTATGAACCTATCAAGGCCATTGGAGCCAATTGGGTACCAGGCCCTAATAGACTACAGACTGCACACTTCAAGGAATACAGACTTTTCTGGGATGACTTGCTCACTCCCTTGTATTTAGACTGATTTCAATCCTCAGGGATCCTGCAATCTTGGGAGGGATTCATTCTCTATCCAATTAATAAAAAGGTGAGCAATGCCATGCCAGGAGCTTTTCGGGTAAGTGCATTATTGAATGTTTAGGCCAAAGTCTATGCAGAAATCTTGCTAAATTAACTTAAGGCATGGGTGGCTGAAGCAACTATCATACCATTTTACCAAACTGGCTTTAGTCAACATTACTCTACCATTGATAACACTGTTGTCATGTCATACCAAACGTATTCTGCCTCCCTTCCGTCAAGGCTGCCTCTCTTTGTATGCTTCATTGAACATTCCACCGCTTTTGATGGTGTTGATCATAACAAACTTTAGGCAAGGCTAGCAGAGTGAGGTATTCCCACTACTCTCCTCCGAGTAATAGTCTCTCTTTATTCAGACATGTGGGTCTGCGTTAAGACCGGTATAGACAATTCTGATACAGAACAAATCTCGACCATACAAGGTCTGAAACAAGGGTGTGTCTTAGTTCCTATGCTATCGAATCTCTACGCAGCAGACATTAGTCCCTCATTGGCAAAGGCAAACACAATTCCACCAAAGATCAGTTCCATCAGGAATCCTATGAATCAATATGTGGATGATTTGCTCATTCTGGATCAGACAAAAGTGGGCCTGCAGTGTGCCTTTAATGAGCTCCACTCCTATAACATTGCAAAGAAATTGGTGGCTAATTCAGAAAAAAACAAAAATGATGATTTTTGACACTTACAAGAACAAAAGGAAATTAAAGTGGGGTCTGGGGAGCCAAACCATTTCGCAAACATCTAACTACAATTACCTGAGGTTTTAGTTCATGGACACAGACAAACCCACTCTTCATCCAAAACCGGAAGGCCCAGGCAGTCACATTCGCCTTATGCAGGCTATACCATCAAGTATAATCACCATTGGCAGAGACTATCCTGTGTGCCATGGAAGAAAAGTTACTACCCAATCTTTCTTATGGCCAATGACTATCTAAGTGCATTTTACCTCATAGTGGACACGTCTCAGAGCATCACCTACAGAAGGTTGCTTCATCACCCAAAATGCACTCGCCGTTCACTGCTTTACCTGGACCTTGTCTTTAACTGCAGATCTTTGAATGTAAGGCCGTCCTCCTCAAGTATTATTATGCCATTACACAAAGTAAATTGGATACCTTAAAAAAGGCTCTCCAAGCAATTTTAACCATTCCGACCAACCCCTAGACTTTATATCCCTGAAATGCGGCCTTCGACCTAAATGTCAACATAGATATGCTGGCAGCTTTTACTGTTCCTTACTCGAGTGTAAAATCAGGGGCATATTTATACTCCATTTGCGGCAAATCTGCGTCATTTTTTTTACACAAATTCGGCACAAAACTATCTTCATATTTATATTTTGATGTTAGACATGTTTAATGTCAAAATATTGGAGTTTGCACCATTTTTCAGTTGCATGAACCTACCTTGTGTCAATGAGATGCAAGGTAGGCATTCCCATCAAAAAAATGGTGCTATCCCCATAGCTCAATATTTATTCCACCATGCTAAAATGATGCACGGGTTGGAGGAGGGGCTAAATTATGGTGCAAAGCTTGCTTTGCTCCATTGCTTAACTCCTGGATCAGACCAGGTGTTAGGGGACCTGTGGACCTATTTCCATTGTTAAACACCATGGAATAGGTCAATAGGTGCCCTCCTCAAGCCCCAGGAACACCCCCACCCACACCTGAGGGACAGAGGAGGATTGGGGGCCCAATCCCAGGTAAGTAGGGTAAGTATAGGTAAATATTTTTTAAATTAAAGTGAAATCAGGGGCCCAACTTGGGACCCCCTGCATGGCACAGAGTGCACTGGCCATTCCCAGGGGACACTGGTCCCCTGTGCTGGCCATTGGGGTGGTGGGCATGACTCCTGTCTTTTCTAAGACAGGAATCATATGGTATGGATGGTTTTGCATCAGAAAATGATGTTAGGCTGGTTAAAAGCATTTATTTGGCTCTAACCAGCCTAATGTCATTTTTTGGTGCAAAACCCCCTACTTCCATTCCGCCACCCCCACCTGGCTAACGTCATTTTTTTTAATGCTAACCCACCCTTTGCGCCGGCTTGCGCCATTCCTTAAATATGCGCCCGGCTGGCGCTCAGGAATGGCGCAGGACGGTGCTAAACATTTTGATGCAAAACTCCGTTAGTGCAGTTTTGCATCAAAAAGTATAAATATGCCCCTCAGTACTGAGGAAATAGGCTGCACATCACATACGGATTACACTGCAGCCGTATTTTCAGACAGCACTAAGCAAGGAGACTGGGCACTGTATTCTTAGAGAGCGACTCATGGTCCTTCCAATCAATCAGTTTCCTTCCAATTGAGCACCAACACCTGGCAGCAGGCCCTGTAGAGTCTGTGACTACAGAAGAGAGTCCATGCATCACCTTCTGTGCTGTTGGCAAGAGATTTTAACTTTAACTTTTTGAACTGCAAGTTGTACTTTGTTAAAAACAATCATTATGTTCAACATGGTTCAACAGGGTTTCCACCTGTAAGGATGCACTGAAATTTGGTATCTCTTTTACCATACCCATGTATTTGGCACGCTTTGGGAAGTGTGTAAAAAAATTCCACTGCAATAAGGCAGCGGGGGATTTGAGCATCCACATCATTGTTACCGCAGCAGAACTGTAATTTTGCATTTTCCTTGATTTCATTTTACTGCCTTATTGTCCTGCAGTCTTTTATACAGATTTGGACTTTGGGGCTCCTCTGTTTACAGTTGTTACTTGATTTTATTTTCTTACTCGATTTCTTGTGACCAATGGTATCTATTTAACAAATTGACACAAATGAATGTATTCATTCATTCGTGTAAGTGTAGTGAAATCAAAAGGTGTTGAATAATGCCAGACCTAAAAAAGCAGGTGGCTATTTCAATTCTAAAAACTCAAATTTGTACCTCAACTGTGATGTGGCACAGACCTTGAAAGAATTCTACCGTCTTACTAATTCTAATTGAAGTTCAGATATCCAGTTTTCTTCCTGTTTGAATCACATCTGCTTCGAATGTTTCTAATTTTGTTGGTGGACAGAGACTGATTTGCGTTCTTTGTATATATTTATTGACTCTGTTAAATCACTATTCATTCACACATGATTATGCAAAATAAAATAAGGGATGCATACTGTTTACTTCACATGGATATTGATTTCAAGAAAAATCTAAATCACTTTCCCTTCTCTTTCATTACTTTCACTTTGCTCTCCTTGAAGCCTAAGAACCAGATTTAAAGCTTGACAGACAGGGTACTCCATCAAAAATGCAACAGAGTACCATGTCTGCTAAACTGACTGTCCACCCTCCTTATGTAGGTTTGGCAGGACTTTCCGTTAATAGAGCATCAATGGGAAGCCCAAGAGAGCTGTTGGAGGAATGGCATTACTCTACCAGCCCTATTCAGGATTGATGGTGCAATGTTGTTTGTATTCTGCTCATCATCAAGGAACATAATGACCCACACGGACAGACAAAAAACTTCCTCGGTGTGGGGTCATTCATTTTTTGCTTTTTAATAACAAGACAAAAACGTTTTGCACTTTGACAGGAGCCACCATGACAGCAGCTCCTAACGAGGTACATAAATGACAGAAATGACAGGTGGACTACCAGTTACCTATAAATTTGGTGGATGGTAGTTAATCAGCAGGGTGGACAAAAAATCATCCACCACACTGCTGGATGGAGTACCATCCGACAATTTGGTATTACAGAAGGGGCCTCAATCGCTTTTGCAACCCCTTCTGTAATACAGATAGCACAGCCATACGCATAGCACCAGCGCTACCATCAGAAGGTGTTGCCTCATTTGCACATGGGCACAAAGGCATAGAAGCCATCAGGAGGCGAACTGACAGTGTGCCACAAAAACATGGCACATTATCAGTGTGCAATCTGATGGCAGACCTCTGGAGGAGGTGAAGGGGATCCTGTGGACCCTCTAGACATCTTCTTGCACGCAGATGTTGTCACACAATGCACCCACCTGCATAGGGCACTCTGAAAAGTACAGACGGGTTGCCACCTGCACAGTGAAGCACAGAACAGCTGCTTCAAAGCCACTCCGTATTTCACTTGAATGAGCTGCCCCCAGGGTAGCGCAACTCCGCAGCTGCCCTGGGGGCAGTGCATTCAATCTAATACGGTGCACTCTCCTTATTTTTTGCAAGGTGCACTCTCCTTTTCTTTTGCAAGGTGCCTCTGGCACAAACAAGGAAAATGCACTGCATTGTGTAATGTGGTCCCAGGAGGGCCTCCTCAGCAATTTACAGCAAGAAAGGACAGTGTTATATACTCTAGGGTAGCTGTGAGTGATGTGCGCCACTAGTGATACACTTCATGTGTGTGTGCTGAGTACTGTGCCTCCCTCTGGGAAGATTTGGGTTATATACTGTTTGCAGCCACAATGTTTGTGATTTATAAGTAAGCAGTGATGAGCTGTAGGGGGCACATAGTAAAGTGCACTGAAGGCACATGATCATGTATAATTGGATACTTTATCCATGTGCGATAAATGGGTGCACGAAGTGAGAAAAAAGCTCATTCATTCCTGTATTTGTCGTTGGATTCTGCGACTTGAATTCACAAATATATGCACTTGGATTCAAACAAGAATATTGGCTCACATAAGGCACTCATGGCTGTCCTTTCGGATGATAAAAAAGGGAATTTTCAGCCTTTCTTTCTATTGCATTTGCGTGTGTTCTTTAAAGAGATTGAGAGCTTTTTGCAGATAGATTCCATATTTGGAATGGACTCTGTTAAAAAGTCATCTCTGTATACATAGTGCTAACAGGGGTTAAACCTACAGACATGCAATTCATATACAGCACACATGCACACTTACGTGGCTGCATTGGGCCCCATATCATGTGTGAATTTTAATCTGTGATTGTGTCACACAGACATTGTTGGATTTATGATGATCTGACTCTTTACTATGATTCTTTTAGCCACTTAATAGGTGGATCCCTTTTCTTGATCATTGAGGACCAATGTTTGTACCAGTATCTTTATACATATTTGTATTTATGCACTTTTCAGTGATTTTAGTAGGTCTTTATGAATGTCTTAAAACATATTTTTTAGGGTAATCATAGGGCAGAACTATGTTGACTCAATGATATGGCCACAGATTAGTTCCTCCCTGTTTTACTTGATTGTTTTTAATCCTGTCCCTGACAGACAAGAATAAGGCTGGAGGGTACAAACCATCGACATTTTTATATTTTACAACCCAATATTTAATGCAATCTGCTGAGTTTACACACACCTTAGAGTCAAATAGGGTAGTTGAGCGCCAAAGAGCAACTCCTCTCTCAGGAATTGCAGCCCATACCACAACACATCATTGTGGTGTGAAGAAGAACCCTATGATAAAGCATGCCAGCTCGGGGTTGGTGAGAGTACTCGTCCTAAAAAAGCTTGCTTTTTCTTTCTTTTTTCTTTTTGCCTTTGTGTCAGAAATATTTATTTGTAGTAAAAAAAAAATCTCCATCTAACCCAGCGTTAGCTGTTAGACCCAAGTATGTTGTTGTGATTGTTTCTGTCTTTGGGAGTTTGTACCTGCAGGCCTTAAAATACTCTTCAGCCCTTTTTGTGCTATTTGATACCTTCATGTAGACATAGAAATTGAAAACATTTAAAATATCAAACTAAATGAGCACTAAATCTTAAACATCAAATTACAAGTTCCAGAATACACTACTTTATTGGCTATGAATCTAAATTGGCTCAAGCTGTCCCATAGCATGGGGCACTTAACACCTACCCTGTGTTCACGGATAGCTTTCTGGAAAATATATAACAAAAACATGATACACAGATCTGGAGAGTGTGCATTTCTGATGTGGCAAGAAGTTCCCATAGAAAAGCTTTAGTTTTTTTATCTCCACCTCAGCATACGTAATGATCATGCATGGGTGCAAAGACACTTTGGTGAAATGGATTAAGACCGAGAACAGTTCTCTGTGATCGGGAGACACACCATGTGCACCTCCTGGAGATGTTGTCTCTCCTCGATTCAAATGACTGATGGCGGTGGTAAAACTGATTACTGGGCATGATAGGTCTTTTTCCTGCTGCCTTCTCAGAAAGAGAAAGCTATCATCTTCCCACACATTTGAAATTGTTCTATGAGTCCCTCTAACCAAATCCTTCACCTATCCATGAGAGGAATGGCTGTTGCATGTGTGTGTACTACAAATGTGTAGATGTTGTGTGTGCATACATTGCCTATTTGTGTACAGCGCATTAGAAGAGAATGTGGCTATAGCAACAGTGGGTTCCACTTTGTACTTAGGATACTCTGCATTGTAACTAAGATGAAGATTAAAAGGGAGAGGGTTGACAGCTAATGTATATTTAGGAGCTTCCCCCTAAGGGCTTTCAGGGGTTCTCATTCAGTAGGTCAGACAGTGGGGTACTGCTGAAATTAAGAAAGGAGACAAAGGGCCTAATTTATATTTTGGCATATATATATATATATATATATATATATATATATATATATATATATATATATATAGAGAGAGAGATTTTAGGAAGCAATCAAAATGTCAAGATAACTCTTGTGACTATGTTCTTGCTAAAGAAAGATCGGACTTGTCAAGTGGGAGTTGTGTGCTATAAAGTATTACAGCAGGTTTATATGTCTGCTGTAAAGGACAGACCAGTATTTTATGTGAATAACTTAGTGGATAAGTAAAGTCAGCCTTTACCTGTGCTTTAAAACAAATGCAATGTATGTGCAAGAGGGGCTATGGAGAGATAAACGGCACTTTTGCGGATGGTAGTGAGGGAATCCAAGTCCAAGGTCATGGGAGGGGGACACCAAAAATGATTGTCACATTGGGTGGCAGTAGCACTAAAGGACGTAATGATGGGTATGTGCAAGGTAAAGTACTAGTGTGTCTTTTTTATTGTTTTAAGTGTCTTTAGACTCATTGAGGGAAGAAGTGAATGTAAGGTGACTGTCATTTACTATTGCACACATCACACACACTCCCTCTCACCAGCAATATTCCGAACAACAAATCTGCCTTCTATGTAGGCTAGTGTTTGAGAGGGACATTTTAGCCAGTAGCAGAGATGGGGTCTCATTGGATGACTGCTGCTCAAGCCCAGCTCGAGTTATGGAGGGCAGCTCTAGGCAGGATCAGAGACTGAGACTGCATCTGAAAGAGAGGTCAATAGAGCAGAATCTGGGAGTGTTTTTTTCAGTCTGTGGAGTCCCGTCCGATGACTCCTCTTCCAGTGATTCTGAGGGAGACAATGAGGACGGTCACACTGTCCCTTCGCAAGCACTGCCTGTACAGTGGGACAACAGTGGGTTAGCCCAACCCAGAGAGCAGGCACATGAGATGGCAAGCACAGACAGTGTGCTCTCTTGGCAACCCCCCAACTTAGTTCAGCCCTAAATTCCACCTCTCACTGGTGACACTGGATGTAAAGTTGATACAGCCAACATTTTGTCATAGAGTTCCTCCATCTCTTTTTGGATGATGACTTCCTTTAGCAAATTGTACAGCATACAAAGTTACGTGCCAAACAATTTCAGAGGGAGCATGGAGGCACTCTAGGGCCCCGTTCTAGGGTACACCAGTGGACTCCCACCTCACTGGAGGAGTTGAAGATATTTTTGTACCTTATGCTCAAAAAAGGGATAGTGCAGAAACCCACTGTGTAGTCCTATTGGTCAACTCGCATTGTTTGGGTAACCCCCATCTTCGTACTGTACATGAGCAGAGATTGTTTTTTGCTATTGCAGCACATGCTGCATTTCAATGACAATTCTGCTGCATTGCCCCGAGACCACCCCCACCATAACAGGTTGTTCAAAATTCGGCCTGTCCTGGAACATCTGACTGCCAGGTTTCCAGAGATCTATTCTCCTGGAAAGAATATAGCAGTTAATGAGTCCTTGATCCTGTAGGGCAGCTACTTTCAGGCAGTACATTGCGAGCAAAGGACCTCGCTATGGCACCAAGTTGTACATGCTGTGTGAGAGTTCTAGTGGCTATGTGTACAGATTGAGAGTGTATATAGGGAAGGACTCCATGCTAAACCCTGTAGGTTGCCCTTCTACACTAGGGGTCACAGGAAAGATGGTATGGGAGCTTGTCTAGCCACTCCTTCACAAAGGTTATAACCTTTAGGTGCAAAATTTCTGTACAGGACTAGAGCTGTTCAGTGAGGTCTACAAAGCTGGCACTGTGACCTGTGTTACAGTTCACTGTCACCATAAAGGATTCCCGCAGGAGCTCATTTCCAAGCAGCTCCAGAAATCCCAGAGTACTGCGTTGCGTTCCAACAAACTGCTTGCAGTCAATTTCTTCGATAGGCATGATGTGTACATGCTCACTAACATTTTTGATGAGAGAATTTCTGCCATCATGGTTTGGGGTCAGATGGCCGAAGTCCATAAGCCCACCTGTATACTTGATTACAATATGTACATGGGAGCAATGAACAAGAACAACCAGGCTTTTCAACCATAAAATGTGAGTTGTAAAACTTGCACTTGGTACAAGAAACTGTTTACCCACATGATCCAGATGCCAACATACAAAGCATATGTCGTTTATCATCAGACAAACACAGCAAAACTGATGTCTTTCCTTGACTTTCAGTTGTCTGTGATTGAAAGCCTCAGTGCTGCTACACAAGCAGCAGCCTCCACTTCATATGTTCTGGAGGGTGTGGCAATGCTGTAAGAGACATTGCTGATCGCATTCCTAAAACACCCAAAAAGGATCGACTATGTTGTTGATGTAAAGTGTGCTCGAATCAGGGAAAAAGGCAGGAGAGTCGTGCCCATCTGAGCCAGGCCTGTGTTTTCCTATTTGCTTTATGTTGTGTCATACTAAAGCAAACGTCTGGAAAATTGACTGAGGTGGAGCCGTCGTTGGATAAACATTTCGATGGCTGTGCATGGATAACTAACGTCCATGTGCCACAACTTTGTTTGGAAAGCAGCCACCGAATTTTAGTTCATCTACTTCAGGAAATCATGGACTTCCTTATGGCCTGCTAGTCACCTTTATTCGCCATCAGAACGTGGTAGATGTTCTGTTCGATGATTAACATGCATTATAATCCCCACACTGCACATCCTAGTGGAGAGAACATATGCCACGTTGTCAGGGAGTTCCCTGTGTGGCAAAATGGCATGACTGAATTTTTAACTGCATGTCAGGGAACATATGAAAGCTACATGAGAACCAGAGTAAGTGTAATGAGTCAAACAAATGTCCCGTGGGATATAATCACCAACATTTCTACTTGTTTGAAAGTGTAAAAACTCAAGTTGTAGCTTCACTTTCAAAGCAAAAGTAGAAGTGTTGGTGAATGAATCCCACAGGATATTTGTGTGGTGTTTTACTTTAGAGACCTTGGGTAGTAATCACCATCATGTCTGCCTTAGTTTCAACTGTAGATATGTTTGCTCAGTTTGAGGAATATGCCTTGCAAGGCGCACTGGGACACCCCCAACTTGCATCCCAAAACTGGAAGGAGTTAGATTTAGCACAGTAAATGAGCTTATGGTGTATGAAACACATGTACAGGTTTACTAGGTTTCCCTAGGTGCCGGCTGAGCTACAGGCCAAAATCCACATCTAGGCACTTTGAGAAAAACGCATTTGCTTTCAATGGAAAAGTGTGATGTGTCCACGTTGTGTTTTGGGGCGTATCCTGACATGGGAACTAGGCCTACACACACAAGTGAGATACCATTTTTATCGGCAGACTTTGAGCAATGCAGGGTAGAAGGAAGATTGTGGCTCGCCTCAGATTGCAGAAATGTGCAGCACTGAAATGTGAGGAAAATATGCTATTTTAGAAACATTTTGAGGTTTGCAAAGCGTTCTGGGTGACAGAACCTGATGAAAGCCTCACAAGCAACCACATTCTGGATTTCCATTGGTGTCTAGTTTTGTAAAAATGTACGGGTTTAATAGTTTTCCCTGGGTGCCAGCTGAGCTAGAGCCCAAAATCCACAGCTAGACACTTTTCAAAAACACATCAATTTTTTGTGGAAAAATGTGATGTGTCCATGTTGTGTTTGGGGTGTTTTCTGTTGCTTAAGCACTAGCCTACCAACATAAGTGAGGTATCATTTTTATCAGGATACTTGGGGGAATGCTGGGTGGAAGGAAGTTTGTGGCTTCCCTCAGATTGCAAAACTTTGCAATAGCAAAATGTGAGAAAAATGTGTTTTTTTAGACTAAATGTGAGGTTTGCAAAGGATTATGAGTGACAGAACCTGGTGAGAGCCCCACAGGTCACCCCATACTGAATTCCTCTAGGTGCCTAGTTTTAAAAAATTTACAGGTTTGCTAGGTTTCCCTGGGTACCAGCTGAGCTACAGCCCAAAATCCACAGGTAGGCACTTTGCGAAAAATGCATCAGTTTTCAGTGGAGAAATGTGATGTGTCCATGTTGCATTTCGGCGCATTTCCTGTAATGGGTACTAGGCCTACCCACACAAGTGAGGGAGAATTTTTATTGGGAGACTTAGTGAAATGCTGGGTGGAAGGAAATTTGTGTCTCTCTCTCAGAATGAATCCTCAACAGAACCAAAATATGAGGACAATATGTTTTTAAGACAAAAGTTGAGTTTTGCAAAGGATCCTGGATAACAGAACCTGGTGAAAGCCCCACAATTCACCCCATCCTGGATTCTTCTAGGTGTCTGGATTTTCCAAAATGTATGGGTTTGCTAGGTTTCTCCAGGTGCCGGATGAGCTAGAACCCAAAATCCACAGCTAGACACTTTGCGAAAAACGCATCAGTTTTCAGTGGAAAAATGTTATGTGTCCACGTTGCGCTTTAGGGCATTTCCTGTCATGGGTACTAGGCTTACCCTTATAAGTGAGGCACCATGTGTATCGGGAGACTTGGAGAAATGCTGGGTAGAAGGAAGTTTGTGGCTCCCCTTAGGTTGCAAAACTTTGCAGCACCAAATGTGAGGAAGGTGTGTTTTTTAGACAAAAGTTGAGGCTTGCAAAGGATTCTGGGTGACAGAACCTGGTGAGAGCCCCACAATTCACCCCATCCTGGAATTCCCTAGGTGTCTACTGTCCAAAAATGTACATGTTTGCTAGGATTCCCTAGGTGCTGGCTAAGCTGGAGTCCAAAATCCACAGATAGGCACTTTGCGAAAAATGCTTGCGTTTTCAGTGGAAAAATATGATGTGTCCATGTTGTGTTTGGGGTGTTTCCTGTTGCAGGCACTAGCCTACCCACACAAGTAAGGTACCATTTTTATTGGGTGACTTGGGGGAATGTTGGGTGGAAGGGAGATTGTGGCTCCCTCACATTGCAGAACTATGCAATAGCGAAACGTGAAGAAGATGAGTTTTTTAGGCAAATTGTGAGGTTTGCAAAGGATTCTGGGTGACAGCACCTTGTGAGGGCCCCACAAGTCACCCTATCGTGGATTCTTCTCGGTGTCTAGTTTTCATAAATGTACAGGTTTGCTAGGTTTCCCTAGGTGTCGCTTGAGCTACAGCCCAAAACCCAAAGGTAGACACTTTGAGAAAAATGTATCAGTTTTCAGTGGAGAAATGTGATGTGTCCATGTTGGGTTTCTGGGCATTTCCTGTCGTGGGTACTAGGCCTACTCAGACAAGTGAAGAACCATTTTTATCGGGGACTCAGGGAAACACAGAATAGTAGAACAAGTGTTATTACCAATTGTTTTTCTCTGCGTTTGGGCCTTCCATTAGTAAGACAACTTGTAAGAAAGAAGTAATTTTGATAAATGCCCTGTAATTCACATGACCCCCAGATTCAGAGATGTGCAAGAAACCACTGCTTTAAACTCTGTATCTTGTGTCCATTAGGAAATATACAGGTTTCCTTGATTCCTATTTTTCGTTCTCTATATTTTACCAACAGAATTGCTGTATACCCGATACACAAGGAAAACCCTTTCTAAGGTGCAGCTCAGTTATTGGCTCTGGGCACCTCAGGTTCTTGGTGAACCTAAAAGCCCTGTATATCCCCGCAAACAGAAGGGTCTTGCAAATGTAACAGTATATTCCTTTTGAAAATCTGCCATAGCTGAAAAAACTTACAGATGAAAATGTAGAGAGAAACGGCTATTTTTTTAACACTATTTCAATATTTTTTTATTTCAACTGTTACTTTCTATAAGACAACTTTGAAGGATCTATACAAATGACCCCTTGCTGAATTCAGAAGTTTGTCTACGTTACAGAAATGTATAGCTGAAAGGAGGTTGAAATCACAACAAATAGGTAAATGGAATGTGGAGTTTCTGATTCCAGTCTCCCTATTCCTGAAAGCTGGGAAGATGATTTTAGCTTGGCAAACCCTTTGTTGATACCATTTGCAGGGGCACTTTTTCTCATTTTTCCCAAAAAACCCACATTTTAGCTGTATTTTAGCTAATTTATTGGTCCCAACCATGGGACTCGACAATCTCTGGTGCCTTTAGAATCCACAGGATGATGGGAAAAAATTATGCAAATTTTGTGTGGATTGCGTATGTGGAAAAAAAGGGCTTAGCACTGGGGGGAAGGGGTAGAAGGCCCAGCAGCTAAGGGGTTAAGTAGTCTCAGAATAGAACAATAAAAACACAGTTACACACAACCAAAAACACCTGCACTCACCGGAACTGACAGATAGCTGGAGATTGGATAACCCCCACAAGAAGAGCTTACACATATTAATCATTCTCACAATTGTTACTCAAGGATAGTCAATTGCTAGGAAACAAAGATATTTTCGAAGAGTTAGTAACCGTTCCAGATCACAGTAGTCATATTTGAAATAATTCACCCTTAACTTAACTATTAGTGTGGGTTTTATTGATGTGGGTTATATGTAAATCATGGAAACTCAATGAATCCCCTATGAAACAACTGTATAGTCAGCCATTTGAGAGATGAAATTCAGAACTTCATCACATTGAATAATGCATCAGTAAATTCCTAATATAACATGACAATGATTGAAAGTTTGTCTGAGAGGCCCTTTAATTGCACATATATCTAACTGAAAAACATGACTTCAAACTACAAAAAATAGAATGAGATCTTAGAAAATTAAAGAAGAGATGCTATTCAAACAAGAAAGATGAGGCTATTAGGAATCAGATCATGAAACAGACATATGAAATAAATAAATACTACATCAAATCAACCAAAATTCTTAATATTCAACCTGAAACAGAACTACTGAGATCAAAGTGAGAAATGAAGGAAGCTAAAAAACTAACACATCTGTGAAGAATTTAAATCCTTCTGTGGCAACCTGTATGCATATGGAAGAAATGTGAGGTAGAAACGATATAGTACCTCAATAAATTGACATTTCTGAACCTATCTTAAAAACTTTCAGCATTGAGCTAACTCACATGCCCATGAAAATAAATACATTTAAGTGTGGTTATATTTTCAATGCACATGAAAGAATCCTTAATCACAGAGATAAAAAGGAATGTAAACACCCTCAATTTTGTGGCAATTACAGACCAATAACATTGCTTAACTTAGATAGAAAATTACTAACAAAATGTTAAGGGTAATAACCTTAACTTTTAGTGAGTGGTTCATAAAAGAATAGAATTTGGAAACAAGTCTAACAACAATCTGTCCTCTCTTCAAAAATAGCCATATATAAAGTGAAGGAATAATTGATAATATTAAACTTATGTGCTATATAAAGAGGTACTAAACGGGGATGTCCTCTCTTCATTTCAGCATAGCATTAGAGACTTTTGAGTTTGTACTAAGATACAGTGAGGGTTCAAAATAATAGAAACAGGAAATGCAATGATTAAAACATTGCTTTTTACAGATAACAAATTATTCACCCATAGAATTACAGTGAATCTAGTTATCATATGGATATTTAGATATGTATTAGGGTATGAAGATAAATTGGATGGAAGAGTAGGTACTTATCAGAGAGCTTACGAGACACATTGGCTTTTCAAGCTGACCCAGTCCAACTTTAGGTGTATGGAAATTAACATCATAAATCAATGTAAAGCCGCTGATTAGGCGATAGTTGAAAAAAGAAAAAAGAACTGGAACCAATTGAGTCTTGGTCTCTGGGCAAAACTGAACCAGATTAAAATGATATTATAGCCAGATAATACATGTCTATGGATGAAATTCATGTGAAATACTACTTTTTAATGCACGGGAAGGCAAGAAAAAAACCTTAATCTTATTGTCTCCCTTATAATCCACAACATGAAAACAGGATTTGCTCTAGCAATCATCAAACACTTTTATGAAAGTGTCATCCTGAGCCAGGCCAGCAGATGCTTGAAAATAAAAAAAAATATTCAGAGGTACCAACTTGGGGAACAAGCAGAAAAACATTTGCTACAGTTATTTCTTCTAGATGTTTTTTTTGGGTGAACTGCTGACACCGAAAAACCTTGAAACACATTTAAATAGAGACAATGTAAGCATTATACAGGATAAATTGTAGGAGTGAGAAAAAACAAAAAAGTAATCAGTCCAATGCGTGAATTAGTCTCAGCCACTGGTAATTACCCAGGGCTGATCTCCAGTCCATAACATTTTGCCCACTGTTACTTAATGGAAATACCTACTTATGTTCTAGGGAGTGTGGAGCCATAGAACTCCACATAAAACATGAAATGCATAATCTTTGCAGCAAGAATACAAGGGAAAATGTTCATCTTACCTTGATCAATAGCCACTAAAGTTCATTAATTTATAAAACAAAAAGGGAACGTAAACTAGCTAAAAGAAAAGGCTAAAAACATAATGTTATCTTAGGGCTGAAGGCTGCATTTAAGATTTACTCCTGTGTCTTTATTTATTGAAAGGAGTATATTGGTTAACCTGAAACTATAGAAAAACAAGAACAAGAAAAACATACATGTATTCTGGCCATGCAAGAGTGAGGTCACTGACTGAACACTGAAAAAAGAGACTTTCTAATTACTGGTGGGAACATTGAACTCTTTATGTAGTCTTTTTGGCAATAAATTTAAGACATTTGTTACAGTAAAGTAAATTTGAGAAAGTTATAGAATTTGGCCATTTGGAGTTGAAATTTGTCACAGAACATGGCAAGGATAGAGGATTCTCTGAGGAGCCACAATCTCTAACGAGTAGAATGACAGAGCAAGACCATTTTTCTAAAGGATTGTGTGTTCATCCATCTTGATGTGTGGGTTCAACCACAGAGAAGAGAAGATACCTCACATCTTGTTATCGTGTTTTGAAAAACAATTATAGAGAGTTCTTGACAGCAATTATTCTGTTTTTGATGATTGAGAAGTAGTGTGGGACAGTAAGAGATTTTAGTGTGAGTGTGTTCATAAGAGAAAGAGGTTTTTGTAGGTCAGACTCAATATAACTATTCTGTCACATACCAATACTACTCTTCCAACACCACTAACCTGCCCACCATCCCCCAAATACTACTTCAATACTGGACAAAGTCACACAGTGTAGTTATCTTCCCCTCTGTATCCTATGAACTTCTCCTGTTCCCGCTCTTCTCCATGCGGCATTCCCTTCCCTTGTCTTCACCTCCCCCGTTTATCCCGTTCCTCTCACAGACCATTATTTGAGTATTCTATGTTGTTATATGTAGACAACTGTATACTATTACATACTGCCAAACACATATACTGAATTTAACTAGCCAACTATAGTGTATTGGTCCTATTGATATACTGTCTCCATTCTGTTTTTCTTATGATACCAATAAAAATGTTGAAAATAAAATGCTACTGTTTTCCTGTTTTCCTGTTCAAGGGCACATGCCAGTTACTCAATATATCACATGGCTCACAAGCCCTTTGTTGATACCCTGTATAAAGGAGTGTCTTTCAAAGTAAACATCATCATTTTGGACACTTTCTGTATTCTTTGGGGCAAATAAGCTGGTTTAGTTGACATAGGTTTGGGGAAAAATTGTACTTTCTAGATCTTAATCTCCGAATGAGTTGCAGCCAATGTTATGCTTTCAAGGCGACATCATAAAATTCTGCATATTGTTAGAAGCGTACATATTTTGACAGTAATGCTATATTTAGGTTAACAACTGTAGTTACAACAGTGCTTACAACAGTGCTTTGACAACATATTGTTTATAGGCACTTCGCAAAGAGACCATAGTCACCCACTCATTAATTTTGAATGAGACTCGGGTCCACGGGAGATAGTTGTCTGTGTTTGTTTGAGTACCTGTTTATGCATGTTACTGTGTCTGTACCTGTACATGTAAAGGTGATGGGTATTAGTCCAATTAAGATGTCTGCATATGTTAAATTTTGATAAACATTTAGTGAACAAACCAGTATGGACCTTTACCTTTAAGTGATATTGTACTCTTTCTTGGGCTAAAAATTGTCATCCCATTGTAGCTCTGTTTTCTCACTTCACTGTAATAGGTTTAAGTGCCACATGCTATAATGTGACTGCCTTTTCAGTTCTGTATTGCTAAAAACATAATGTTGTCTGTCACTCATAATTTCTATAGTCCCATAGTCCCAAAGCAATTATACCTTATTTTCACTGCAGTGTGCTGGGTAACTTGAACACATTGAATGATTTTCGAAAAGGCAAGCATTTTTTTAATTGATGTTTAGTCTGAATAAAGCTATTGTCAATCAGTGTTTGTTAATATGCCTTACTGTAGCAGAAAATGCTGACATCTTAAATATAGCACATAAACCATAGTCACACTGCACATGCCTTCATTGGTAAGGAGCGATATAGAATTCCTCTATCATATTAGTGAGAATTTAACGGTAGTGAGAACACTGATGTAAAATACAATCTTTGTGATGCCTGCAAATCTATTATAAGAAACTATTTGCATCTGTCTTTTCCTGTGAAGCAAAGGTAAGCTAACCAAAATTATTCTCTGCTTTTCAAAAAACCAATGTTGATTGAACATGAGACTAAAGGTAGGGAAGTATATTGCACAAGCAGCTTCAAAAACAAAGCAAAAAGATACAGGCAGGGTGTGAGTCCTTCCACTGGGTGCACCTGTCTTCAAAAACCTTGTTGGAAATGTCAATCGATCGGTTACAAGTGATTTATACAGGAACCAGCTCAGCTGCATTTTATGGTGGTCTGGACACTGTAATGCATTGGCCTGATTCATAAAGATTAACTTACACTTTTGGGTACATTTAGTTGTTTTGGTATTCATAAACTGTGGCCCTTGATTCACAAAGGCAAACGTACACATTTGTGTAAGGTTACGATTATTTGCAATTCACAACAGCACTTTACAAGTGTTATTTTTATGACTGTGGAGTCTTGGTACATAAAAAGATAGGACAGTCCTATATTTTTATGCTTGAAGTCTTCACAGCCGTAAAATTAAAGTAAAGTAAATGAAATATGCCAATCGAGTGTAGGCTAATTTTACCATGTGTTAGGGAGGGAGCACAAGCACTGTAGCACTGCTTAGCAGTAGCACAGAATACAGAGTCCTAATGCCAGAAAAATCTAATTCAGAAAACAGGAGGGGGAGGGCAAAGGTTTTTTGGGGAGTACCACACCAAGCATGTCAGGTGTAACATGTGCCATATAAATCTTAAACAGCACAGTGCTTAAGCCCGACTCTTGATGGACATCACAAAAAACATTTCAACAATAAGATATACATAGAGTGATGGCGGAAAGAAAACAGGTTTTGCCCATTTAAATAGCAAAGACTAAACCAAAATAAGGGCTTTGTTACAGGCACCAGTCTCACCAATCCAATTTAACAAAAGTGAATGAGACATATGACCTGATTACAAGTGTGGAGGTTTATAGACTATCACACTTGTGGTGGCGGTCTGGACCACCGCCAATGCAGAGGTCCGACCGCCGCATTAAAACCCTGGCAGTCAGACCGCCAGCTTTGCCAGGAACTTGGATCCCAGCAGACTGGAGGTGGTGGAGATCCTACTCACCAGGGCAGCACTGCAAGCAGCACTGTCCTGGGGATTACAACCTCATTCTCTGCCAGCCTTTTCATGGTAGTAACACCGCCATGAAAAGGCTGGTGAAGAAAAGGTGCAGGGGGCCACAGGAGGGCCCTGTACTGCCCATGCAGTTGGCATGGACAGTGCTGGTGGCCCTAGGGCAGTACAGGTGGCCCCCCTGGCCAGCACTGTCACAATGCTTTGCAGACAGTGAACATTGAGAGGACGGCGGTAGTGCACCCTGCGTGTGACATCATTGCTGCTGGCTCCATTAGTAGCCGGAGACAATGCTGTAGCCTGTTTCCCACATGGCCAGCAGGCGGAAACTTAGGTTTTCGCCCTCAACCTAGCAGGAAAACTATGAAAGCTCCGGCGGTGAGGTCGCTGCGCAGGTGGCAGCCACCCTGTCGGGAGTTTGGAGGACAGAGTTTTCCATCCACCAAACTCGTAGTGACCCTCATGGTGTCAAAAGCTGCAGACAAATCAGGGAGATCAACTGTATTCCTCATCCAAGGTAATGCAAAGCCGATACATCATGGCCACAAGGGCCACCTCCTTGCCATAACACTTACAGAATTACATCTGTCTCTCTTGAAAGTAATCAGAGGTATCTAGAAAGATGTTGGTTGGTTGTTGACTCCTTTGACTCTGCAAGTTCTCTAAAATAAGATAGCAAGCAAAGGGGGTGCGGGCTGCTCAAGATAACTGGATCCCTAACAATATTTTTAAATGCAGGACCATAGTTTCTTCTTTCCAATTAGAAGGCAAAATGGTTGTATAAAATGAAGTCTTAATGAAGTACACAATGGCAGAGGTTAGTGCTTCGACATCCGTATGAAAGACCTTGGTGGGCAGGGATTATTTGGGGAACTAGATTAGGTACACATGATGGTCGAGCTGATCTCTTCAATGCTGATGGCTAAAAACTGGATGATCAATGAACATTATACTTTGCATCTCTACTGTCACAAATAGGTTGATCTAATAATGGGCAAATGAAACACAAAATGTGCCAATTTGTTTGATCAAGAAGGAGGAAATAATCTCACACAGCTGCAAAATGAGTGTGAGGGATATGACCATTACAGCAGGTTTTTCTAGTATCTTTTGAATTTTATATAATTGAGCACTTTTATTATACTGGTAGTCAGCTCTATCTTCCTATGTTCCAGCCTTTAGATATTGGTAAAGTGAGCACTATTAAACTGAATAATAGTAACACCTCTCACCCACACTACTTAAACATGGGCAACACATGGGCAACTACTGGTACTGCAGCACCACTGCATTTAAAATAATGGAAGCACAACTTAAAATAGAACCCTAGAGAAAATAATTTTCAAATAAATTAATTTGTTTTGACCTTTGAAAAATATGAATACATTTATCTTGTTACAAAATACACATAAATAAAAATATTATGTAATATAGTATTTTAATTTAAATACGAATGTAATGTTTAATCATTAATGTATTCTATTCATAATGTTTTGCAATTTTCTATACATGCTAAATAAACATAACCATTTTGCTAACAATGTTTTTTTATAATACAATTTAGTGACACATGGTTTGCTTGACTTCTTCTTACATTTTGGAAGCTCTCTGATCTAAATAACTTTGATTAGCAGCATACCATAAAACACTGCATTGTTATTCACATACACCTACTCACACTTGAATGTCTTGTTTTCGCATAGTACTAATTAGAGCATTACACTCCATTCATTGTAAAGGCCCTCTATTTATTTGTCACACAATACTACTCCTAAATTGGCTTTTTTTGCATTTGGTACAAATAATTAATCATAAACAATGCTTTGAACATTCCACTCTTAATAAAAAGAAATATATTTGTTGTATTAACTTAATCTATTAATAAGAAGGGGATAGAGTACCTTTTTTAGGTTATTCTTTACATTGTTGCCTGCTGAACAAAAGATCTGGCTGAAAAAATGTGTAGGTTCCTTTAAGGACCTATACTGAGAACAGGACAAAGAAGCCCATAATTTAGACTTATAGCTAGCTGTAGTGCGCTGTACAAGCCATTAAAGGCCCACTCCAGTGTTAAAGGGCCTTACTGTTGACTCAGATCCACAGATGTTAGCTGTTGAACATTCATAGCAAGAGCTGTGAAAGTGGCCGAAGTCAGCCACTGGTTCTTCCATGGCTTGGCTAAACAGTTTTTTTCTCGCTCAGTCAGGTCCGGGAGATCCAGGTGCAGAGCAGCATTCCCCCTCCCTCCTTCCAAAGCTCAAGTGATTCTGTGAGATATGGGAGGGGGAAATCTCCGGTGTGCCTTGCACCACAGCCTCTGCCTTACGTTTTCCCTTGCCTACTCAATGTATTTGGAGAGGCAGGGGAAAGAGAATGGCAGAGGCTGTGACTTAGACTATTGAACTATTGGGAGCAGCTTGCCTATATCAATTTATATAGGCTGCTACGCCTACATTGTCTTCAACGGAGCTCTCAACATTCCAATGATCTAATAAGATGGTTTCATTTGAAATGAATGTTGCCTCTATCGTATTTGTGAACTTAGCTGCCCCCACATAAATGCTTAAATTCCAATCTCACTCTAAAGAATCACAATGATAAGAAGGCTCAATGTTATTCAGAAGGTCTAAGGAAAACTTAGAGAATGATGGGACAAAAAAATAAATTTAGTTGAAATGTAAATCTCATTCTGCCATACAACTCTTCGAAATGTAAAAAACACCTTTTGGGTGGGTTAAGTTTAAACTTCATTCCAAATAAAGGGCAAAGTCAGGAGTGTCTGTCTTTCATGAATGGGAGAAATGTTTTCCATCTTCAGCCAACTTCGACAGGGCAAAGTTAAACTTTTAGGCTAGCATGTCCCTATGGCTGGGTGTCAAAGCAGGTAAAGTTAGATCATTAAGTTTTCACCACAGTCTCTTAGGATCTTTCATTCCGAAAGGCAGTGAGCAAGTACTAAAGTGCCTGTATCCCAACTATTCCACGCTTTGACCAGCACAAAGAAGCAAAACATCTTGTTTTCAGAAAATGCAGCCATGTACCGTAGAAATGAAAATGGTGAGTAGAGAGAGTGCTGAAGTGCGGTGGCTAGCGGCAACCTTCAGCCCTGTGCAGCAGAGAGACCAGGGGCATTGCTTGGTCAGTAAGATTGGGGGATGTAAGCTTCAGATGTTTCAACAATCAGGATTGCATATAATGTTTAAATGTATTATACAACAAGCAG
The DNA here is from genome assembly GCF_031143425.1 of Pleurodeles waltl. Taxonomy (NCBI): domain Eukaryota; kingdom Metazoa; phylum Chordata; class Amphibia; order Caudata; family Salamandridae; genus Pleurodeles; species Pleurodeles waltl. The sequence continues at coordinate 1,097,157,058 of NC_090437.1, forward strand.
GGAGCATAGGAGGAGCCCAAGGTGCAGTGGAAAAGGAAAGGAATGTGGATTTGTAGGAGTACCTAGAGAGAAAACACAATATTTTGTAAAATAACCAATATTTTTAGGACTTTCAAAACAGAGAGGGAAAACGTGTGTGTGCTTTTTGTCTGCATCTATGTAAAAGTTCCTGGTGAAATCTGACTGGCATCTCACAATACCCGACAGAGGGCATGTGTACCCAACTATTTAGCAAAAAATAAATTTACTGGTGGTGTGGTAGTACTCCAAACACGCTGCCTAAAGCTAGGTCCCTGAGAGGGACACATTTTTCTGTTGTGGTACACATCTCTACTTAATTGCCCTTTTAAAAAAAAAAAAACTATATCAGCTTCATGACATTTAAAGTTGGCTGAGTGTAAACATATTCATGTGAAATTTGAAGGCTTTGTTTTTGCAACCTCATCCCACTCCTCCCAAAAAAGAAAGCAACCTTTAACGAAGGCTGCTATTAATTTGAGATGTTGCGGTTAATACAAGATAAAGCAAACTATGCATTCTCATAACTTCTCTTGATGAGAATGTTTTGTCAAAAATCACTCTTAGTTTAGGGCAGGATATTGAAATGAATGCCCTAATTTTAACCCCTTAGCTGCCAGGCCTTTTCCCCCTCCTGTGCTGAGCCTTTTTTTAGCTATTTGGGGCAGTTCGCGCTTAGGCCCTCATAACCTTTTCTCCACATAAGCTACCCACCCCAAATTTGTGTCCTTTTTTTCCAACATCCTAGGGATTCTAGAGGTACCCAGACTTTGTGGGTTCCCCTGAAGGAGACCAAGAAATTAGCCAAAATACAGCACTAATTTCATTTTTTTTTTTAAATGCGAAAAAAGGGCTGCAGAAGGAGGCTTGTGGTTTTTTGCCTGAAAATGGCATCAACAAAAGGTTAGCGGTGCTAACAGCACCATCTTCCCAGCTTTCAGGAACAGGCAGACTTGAATCAGAAAACCCAATTTTTCAACACAATTTTGGCATTTCACTGGGACATACCCCATTTTCACTATTTTTTGCGCCTTCAGCCTCCTTCCAGTTAGTGACAGAAATGGGTGTGAAACAATGCTGGATCCCAGAAAGCTAAACATTTCTGAAAAGTAGACAAAATTCTAAATTCAGCAAGGGGTCATTTGTGTAGATCCTCCAAGGGTTTCCTACAGAAAATAACAGCTGAGATAAAAAAATATTGAAATTGAGGTGAAAAAAACAGCCATTTTTCTCCACGTTTTACTCTGTACCTTTTTCCTACGATGTTAGATGTTTGAAAGCAATATACCGTTACGTCAGGTGGACTCTTCTGGTTGCAGGGATATATAGGGCTTGTAGGTTCATCAAGAACCCTAGGTACCCAGAGCAAATAAATTAGCTGCACCTTGCAATGGGTTTTCATTCTAAACCGGGTATACAGCAATTAATTTGCTGAAATATAAAAAGTGAAAAATAGATATCAAGAAAACCTTTGTATTTCCAAAATGGCCACAAGATAAGGTGTTGAAAAGCAGTGGTTATTTGCACATCTCTGAATTCTGGGGTCCCCATACTAGCATGTGAATTACAGGGCATTTCTCAAATAGACATCTTTTTTACACACTGTCTTACATTTGGAAGGAAAAAATGTAGAGAAAGACAAGGGACAATAACACTTGTTTTGCTATTCTGTGTTCCCCTAAGTCTCCCAATAAAAATGGTACCTCACTTGCGTGGGAAGGCCTATCGCCCGCGACAAGATATGCCCCAAAACACAATGTGGACACATCACATTTTCAGAAAAATAAAAGAGCTGTTTTTTTACAAAGTGCCTAGCTGTGGATTTTGGCCTCTAGCTATGCCGGCACCAGGGGAAACTTAGCAAACCTGAGCATTTTTTAAAACTAGACACCTAGGGGAATCCAAAATGAGGTGACTTGAGGGGCTCTGACCAGGTTCTGTTACCCAGAATCCTTTGCAAACCTCAAAATTTGGCAAGAAAACACTTTTTCCTGTCATTTCGGTGACAGAAAGTTCTGGAATCTGAGAGGAGCCACAAATTTCCTTCCACCCAGCGTTCCCCTAAGTCTCTCGATAAAAATGGTACCTCACTTGTGTGGGTAGGCCTAGCGCCCGCGACAAGATATGCCCCAAAACACGACGTGGACACATCACATTTTCAGAAAGACAACAGAGCTATTTTTTACTAAGTGCCTAGCTGTGGATTTTGGCCTCTAGCTCAGCCGGCACCTGGGGAAACCTAGCAAACCTGCGCATTTTTGAAAACTAGACACCTAGGGGAATCCAAGATGGGGTGACTTGTGGGGCTCTGACCAGGTTCTGTTCCCCAGAATCCTTTGCAAACCTCAAAATTTGGCAAAAAAAACACTTTTTCCTGCCATTTTGGTGACAGAAAGTTCTGGAATCTGAGAGGAGCCACAAATTTCCTTCCACCCAGCGTTCCCCCAAGTCTCACAATAAAAATGGTACCTCACTTGTGTGGGTAGGCCAAGCGCCCGCGACAGGATATGCCCCAAAACACGACGTGGACACATCACATTTTCAGAAAGAAAACAGAGCTGTTTTTTACTAAGTGCCTAGCTGTGGATTTTGGCCACTAGCTCAGATGGCACCTGGGGAAACCTAGCAAACCTGCTCATTTTTGAAAACTAGACACCTAGGGGAATCCAAGATGGGGTGACTTGTGGGACTCTGACCAAGTTCTGTTACCCAGAATCCTTTGCAAACCTCAAAATCTGGCAAAAAAAACACTTTTTCCTGTCATTTCGGTGACAGAAAGTTCTGGAATCTGAGAGGAGCCACAAATGTCCTTCCACCCAGTGTTCCCCCAAGTCTTCCGATAAAAATGGTACCTCACTTGTGTGGGTAGGCCTAGCGCCCGCAACAGGATATGCCCCAAAACACGACGTGGACACATCACATTTTCAGGAAGAAAACAGAGCTGTTTTTTGCTAAGTGCCTAGCTGTGGATTTTGGCCTCTTGCTCAGCCGCCTCCTGGGGAAACCTAGCAAATCTGCACATTTTTTAAAACTAAACAGCTAGGGGAATCCAAGATGGGGTGACTTGGTGGGCTCTGACCAGGTTCTGTTACCCAGAATCCTTTGCAAACCTCAAAATTTGGCAAAAAAAACACTTTTTCCTGTCATTTCGGTGACAGAAAGTTCTGGAATCTGAGAGGAGCGACAAATTTCCTTCCACCCAGCGTTCCCCCTAGTCTTCCGATAAAAATGGTACCTCACTTGTGTGGGTAGGCCTAGCGCCTGCGACAAGATATGCCCCAAAACACGACGTGGACACATCACATTTTCAGAAAGACAACAGAGCTATTTTTTACTAAGTGCCTAGCTGTGGATTTTGGCCTCTAGCTCAGCCGGCACCTGGGGAAACCTAGCAAACCTGCGCATTTTTGAAAACTAGACACCTAGGGGAATCCAAGATGGGGTGACTTGTGGGGCTCTGACCAGGTTCTGTTCCCCAGAATCCTTTGCAAACCTCAAAATTTGGCAAAAAAAACACTTTTTCCTGCCATTTTGGTGACAGAAAGTTCTGGAATCTGAGAGGAGCCACAAATTTCCTTCCACCCAGCGTTCCCCCAAGTCTCACAATAAAAATGGTACCTCACTTGTGTGGGTAGGCCAAGCGCCCGCGACAGGATATGCCCCAAAACACGACGTGGACACATCACATTTTCAGAAAGAAAACAGAGCTGTTTTTTACTAAGTGCCTAGCTGTGGATTTTGGCCACTAGCTCAGATGGCACCTGGGGAAACCTAGCAAACCTGCTCATTTTTGAAAACTAGACACCTAGGGGAATCCAAGATGGGGTGACTTGTGGGACTCTGACCAAGTTCTGTTACACAGAATCCTTTGCAAACCTCAAAATTTGGCAAAAAAAACACTTTTTCCTGTCATTTCGGTGACAGAAAGTTCTGGAATCTGAGAGGAGCCACAAATGTCCTTCCACCCAGTGTTCCCCCAAGTCTTCCGATAAAAATGGTACCTCACTTGTGTGGGTAGGCCTAGCGCCCGCAACAGGATATGCCCCGAAACACGACGTGGACACATCACATTTTCAGGAAGAAAACAGAGCTGTTTTTTGCTAAGTGCCTAGCTGTGGATTTTGGCCTCTTGCTCAGCCGCCTCCTGGGGAAACCTAGCAAATCTGCACATTTTTTAAAACTAAACAGCTAGGGGAATCCAAGATGGGGTGACTTGGTGGGCTCTGACCAGGTTCTGTTACCCAGAATCCTTTGCAAACCTCAAAATTTGGCAAAAAAAACACTTTTTCCTGTCATTTCGGTGACAGAAAGTTCTGGAATCTGAGAGGAGCGACAAATTTCCTTCCACCCAGCGTTCCCCCTAGTCTTCCGATAAAAATGGTACCTCACTTGTGTGGGTAGGCCTAGCGCCTGCGACAAGATATGCCCCAAAACACGACGTGGACACATCACATTTTCAGAAAGAAAACAGAGCTATTTTTTACTAAGTGCCTAGCTGTGGATGTTGGCCTCTAGCTCAGCCGGCACCTGGGGAAACCTAGCAAACCTGTGCATTTCTGAAAACTAGACACCTAGGGGAATCCAAGATGGGGTGACTTGTGGGGCTCTGACCAGATTCTGTTACCCAGAATCCTTTGCAAACCTCAAAATGTGGCAAAAAAAAACTATTTTTCCTGTAATTTCGGTAACAGAAAGTTCTGGAATCTGAGAGGAGCCACAAATTTCCTTCCACCCACCATTTCCCCAAGTCTCCTGATAAAAATGGTACCTCACTTGTGTGGGTAGGCCTAGCACCCGCGACAGGATATGCCCCAAAACACGACGTGGACACATCACATTTTCAGAAAGAAAACAGAGCTGTTTTTTACTAAGTGCCTAGCTGTGGATTTTGGCCTCTAGCTCAGCCGGCACCTGAGGAAACCTAGCAAACCTGCGCATTTTTGAAAACTAGACACCTAGGGGAATCCAAGATGGGGTGACTTGTGGGGCGCTGACCAGGTTCTGTTCCCCAGAATCCTTTGCAAACCTCAAAATTTGGCAATCAAAAACACCTTTTCCTGTCATTTTGGTGACAGAAAGTTCTGGAATCTGAGAGGAGCCACAAATTTCCTTCCACCCAACGCTCCCCCAAGTCTCACAATAAAAATGGTACCTCACTTGTGTGGGTAGGCGAAGCGCCCGCAACAGGATATGCCCCAAAACACGGCGTGGACACATCACATTTTCAGAAAGAAAACAGAGCTGTTTTTTACTAAGTGCCTAGCTGTGGATTTTGGCCACTAGCTCAGCCGGCACCTTGGGAAACCTAGCAAACCTGCGCATTTTTTAAAACTAGACACCTAGGGGAATCCAAGATGGGGTGACTTGTGGGACTCTGACAAAGTTCTGTTACCCAGAATACTTTGCAAACCTCAAAATTTGGCCCAAAAAAAAATCTTTTTCCAGTCATTTCGGTGACAGAAAGTTCTGGAATCTGAGAGGAGCCACAAATTTCCTTCCACCCAGTGTTCCCCCAAGTCTTCCGATAAAAATGGTACCTCACTTGTGTGGGTAGGCCTAGCGCCCGCAACAGGATATGCCCCAAAACACGACCTGGAATCTGAGAGGAGCCACAAATTTCCTTCCACCCAGTGTTCCCCCAAGTCTCCAGATAAAAATGGTACCTCACTTGTGTGGGTAGGCCGAGCGCCCGCAACAGGATATGCCCCAAAACACGACGTGGACACATCACATTTTCAGGAAGAAAACAGAGCTGTTTTTTGCTAAGTGCCTAGCTGTCGATTTTGGCCTTTAGCTCAGCCGGCACCTGGGGAAACCTAGCAAACCTGCACATTTTTGAAAACTAGACACCTAGGGGAATCCAATATGGGGTCACTAGTGGGGCTCTGACCAGGTTCTGTTACCCAGACTCCTTTGCAAACCTCAAAATTTGGCAAAAAAAACACTTTTTCCTGTACTTTCGGAGACAGAAAGTTCTGGAATCTGAGAGGAGCCACAAATTTCCTTCCACCCAACGTTCCCCCAAGTCTCCCGATAAAAATGGTACCTCACTTGTGTGGGTAGGCCTAGGGCCCGCGACAGGATATGCCCCAAAACACGACGTGGACACATCACATTTTCAGGAAGAAAACAGAGCTGTTTTTTGCTAAGTGCCTAGCTGTGGATTTTGGCCTCTTGCTCAGCCGCCTCCTGGGGAAACCTAGCCAATCTGCATATTTTTGAAAACTTAACACCTAGGGGAATCCAAGATGGGGTGACTTGGGGGGCTCTGACCAGGTTCTGTTACCCAGAATCCTTTGCAAACCTCAAAATTTGGCAAAAAAAACACTTTTTCCTGTAATTTCGGTAACAGAAAGTTCTGGAATCTGAGAGGAGCCACAAATTTCCTTCCACCCAGCATTTCCCCAAGTCTCCTGATAAAAATGGTACCTCACTTGTGTGGGTAGGCCTAGCGGCCGCGACACAATATGCCCCAAAACACGACGTGGACACATCACATTTTCAGAAAGAAAACAGAGCTGTTTTTTACTAAGTGCCTAGCTGTGGATTTGTGCCTCTAGCTCACCCGGCACCTGGGGAAAACTAGCAAACCTGCGCATTTTTGAAAACTAGACACCTAGGGGAATCCAAGATGGGGTGACTTGTGGGGCTCTGACCAGGTTCTGTTCCCCAGAATCCTTTGCAAACCTCAAAATTTGGCAAAAAAAAACTTTTTTCTGTCATTTTGGTGACAGAATGTTCTGGAATCTGAGAGGAGCAAAAAATGTCCTTCCACCCAGCGCTCCCCCAAGTCTCACAATAAAAATGGCACCTCACTTGTGTGGGTAGGCCAAGCGCCCGCGACAGGATATGCCCCAAAACACGACATGGACACATCACATTTTCAGAAAGAAAACAGAGCTGTTTTTCACTAAGTGCCTAGCTGTGGATTTTGGCCTCTAGCTCAGTCGGCACCTGGGGAAACCTAGCAAACCTGCATATTTTTCAAAACTAGACACCAAGGGGAATCCAAGATGAGGTGACTTGTGGGGCTCTGACCAGATTCTGTTACCCAGAATCCTTTGCAAACCTCAAAATTTGGCAAAAAAAACACTTGTTCCAGTCATTTCGGTGACAGAAAGTTCTGGAATCTGAGAGGAGCCACAAATTTCCTTCCACCCAGTGTTCCCCCAAGTCTCCAGATAAAAATGGTACCTCACTTGTGTGGGCAGGCCGAGCGCCCGCAACAGGATATGCCCCAAAACACGACGTGGACACATCACATTTTCAGAAAGAAAACAGAGCTTTTTTTCACTAAGTGCCTAGCAGTGGATTTTGGCCTTTAGCTCAGCCGGCACCTGGGGAAACATAGCAAACCTGTGCATTTTTGAAAACTAGACACCTAGGGGAATCCAAGATGGGGTCGCTTGTGGGGCTCTGACCAGGTTCTCTTACCCAGACTCCTTTGCAAACCTCAAAATTTGGCAAAAAAAACACTTTTTCCTGTCATTTCGGTGACAGAAAGTTCTGGAATCTGAGAGGAGCCACAAATTTCCTTCCACCCAACGTTCCCCCAAGTCTCCCGATAAAAATGGTACCTCACTTGTGTGGGTAGGCCTAGCGCCCGCGACAGGATATGCCCCAAAACACGACGTGGACACATCACATTTTCAGAAAGAAAACAGAGCTGTTTTTCACTAAGTGCCTAGCTGTGGATTTTGGCCTTTAGCTCAGTCGGCACCTGGGGAAACCTAGCAAACCTGCATATTTTTCAAAACTAGACACCAAGGGGAATCCAAGATGGGGTGACTTGTGGGGCTCTGACCAGGTTCTGTTACCCAGAATCCTTTGCAAACCTCAAAATTTGGCAAAAAAAACACTTGTTCCAGTCATTTCGGTTACTGAAAGTTCTGGAATCTGAGAGGAGCCACAAATTTCCTTCCACCCAGTGTTCCCCCAAGTCTCCAGATAAAAATGGTACCTCACTTGTGTGGGCAGGCGAGCGCCCGCAACAGGATATGCCCCAAAACACGACGTGGACACATTACATTTTCAGAAAACAAACAGAGCTATTTTTTGCTAAGTGCCTAGCAGTGGATTTTGGCCTTTAGCTCAGCCGGCACCTGGGGAAACATAGCAAACCTGTGCATTTTTGAAAACTAGACACCTAGGGGAATCCAAGATGGGGTCGCTTGTGGGGCTCTGACCAGGTTCTGTTACCCAGACTCCTTTGCAAACCTAAAAATTTGGCAAAAAAACCACTTTTTCCTGTCATTTCGGTGACAGAAAGTTCTGGAATCTGAGAGGAGCCACAAATTTCCTTCCACCCAACGTTCCCCCAAGTCTCCCGATAAAAATGGTACCTCACTTGTGTGGGCAGGCCGAGCGCCCGCAACAGGATATGCCCCAAAACACGACGTGGACACATCACATTTTCAGAAAACAAACAGAGCTATTTTTTGCTAAGTGCCTAGCTGTGGATTTTGGCCTTCAGCTCAGCCGGCACCTGGGGAAACATGGCAAACCTGTGCATTTTTAAAAACTAGACACCTAGGGGAATCCAAGATGGGGTCGCTTGTGGGGCTCTGATCAGGTTCTGTTACCCAGACTCCTTTGCAAACCTCAAAATTTGGCAAAAAAAACACTTTTTCCTGTCATTTCGGTGACAGAAAGTTCTGGAATCTGAGAGGAGCCACAAATTTCCTTCCACACAACGTTCCCCCAAGTCTCCCGATAAAAATGGTACCTCACTTGTGTGGGTAGGCCTAGCGCCCGCGACAGGATATGCCCCCAAAACACGACGTGGACACATCACATTTTCAGAAAGAAAACAGAGCTGTTTTTCACTAAGTGCCTAGCTGTGGATTTTGGCCTCTAGCTCAGTCGGCACCTGGGGAAACCTAGCAAACCTGCATATTTTTCAAAACTAGACACCAAGGGAATCCAAGATGGGGTGACTTGTGGGGCTCTGACCAGGGTCTGTTACTCAGACTCCTTTGCAAACCTCACAATTTGGCAAAAATAACACTTTTTCCTGTCATTTCGGAGACAGAAAGTTCTGGAATCTCAGAGGAGCCACAAATTTCCTTCCACCCATTGTTCCCCCAAGTCTCCTGATAAAAATGGTACCTCACTTGTGTGGGTAGGCCTAGCGCCCACAACATGATATGCCCCAAAACACGATATGGACACATCACATTTTCAGAAAGAAAACAGAGCTGTTTTTTACTAAGTGCCTAGCTGTGGATTTTGGCCTCTAGCTCAGCCGGCACCTGGGGAAACCTAGCAAACCTGCACATTTTTAAAAACTAGACACCTAGGGGAATCCAAGATGGGGTGACTTGTGTGGCTCTGACCAGGTTCTGTTACCCAGACTCCTTTGCAAACCTCAAAATTTGGCAAAAAAAACACTTTTTCCTGTCATTTCGGTGACAGAAAGTTCTGGAATCTGGGAGGAGCCACAAATTTCCTTCCACCCATTGTTCCCCCAAGTCTCCTGATAAAAATGGTACCTCACTTGTGTGGGTAGGCCTAGCGCCCACGACATGATATGCCCCAAAATACGATGTGGACACATCACATTTTCAGAAAGAAAACAGAGCTGTTTTTTACTAAGTGCCTAGCTGTGGATTTTGGCCTCTAGCTTAGCCGGCACCTGGGGAATCCCAGCAAACCGGTGCATTTTTTAAAACTAGACAAATAGGGGAATCCAAGATGGTGTGACTGGTGGGGCTCTGACCAGGTTCTGTTACCCAGAATCCTTTGCAGACCTCAAAATTTGGCTAAAAAAACCACTTTTTCCTGTCATTTCGGTGAAAGAAAGTTCTGGAATCTGAGAGGAGCCACAAATTTCCTTCCACTCAGCGTTCCCCCAAGTCTCCCGATAAAAATGGTACCTCACTTGTGTGGGTAGGCCTAGCGCCCGCGACAGGATATGCCCCAAAACACGACATGGACACATCACATTTTCAGAAAGAAAACAGAGCTGTTTTTCACTAAGTGCCTAGCTGTGGATTTTGGCCTCTAGCTCAGTCGGCACCTGGGGAAACCTAGCAAACCTGCATATTTTTCAAAACTAGACACCAAGGGGAATCCAAGATGGGGTGACTTGTGGGGCTCTGACCAGGTTCTGTTACCCAGAATCCTTTGCAAACCTCAAAATTTGGCAAAAAAAACACTTGTTCCAGTCATTTCGGTGACAGAAAGTTCTGGAATCTGAGAGGAGCCACAAATTTCCTTCCACCCAGTGTTCCCCCATGTCTCCAGATAAAAATGGTACCTCACTTGTGTGGGTAGGCCGAGCGCCCGCAACAGGATATGCCCCAAAACACGACGTGGACACATCACATTTTCAGAAAGAAAACAGAGCTGTTTTTTGCTAAGTGCCTAGAAGTGAATTTTGGCCTTTAGCTCAGCCGGCACCTGGGGAAACCTAGCAAACTGGTGCATTTTTGAAAACTAGACACCTAGGGGAATCCAAGATCGGGTGACTTCTGGGGCTCTGAACAGGTTCTGTTACCCAGAATCCTTAGCAAACCTCAAAATTTGGCAAATAAAAACACTTTTTCCTGTCATTTCGGTGAAAGAAAGTTCTGGAATCTGATAGGAGCCACAAATTTCCTTCCACTCAGTCTTCCCCCATGTCTCCAGATAAAAATGGTACCTCACTTGTGTGGGTAGGCCGAGCGCCCGCAACAGGATATGCCCCAAAACACGACGTGGACACATCACATTTTCAGAAAGAAAACAGAGCTGTTTTTTGCTAAGTGCCTAGAAGTGAATTTTGGCCTTTAGCTCAGCCGGCACCTGGGGAAACCTAGCAAATCTGTGCATTTTTGAAAACTAGACACCTAGGGGAATCCAAGATGGGCTCGCTTGTGGGGCTCTGACCCGGTTCTGTTACCCAGACTCCTTTGCAAACCTCAAAATTTGGCAAAAAAAACACTTTTTCCTGTCATTTCGGTGACAGAAAGTTCTGGAATCTGAGAGGAGCCACAAATTTCCTTCCACCCAACGTTCCCCCAAGTCTCCGGATAAAAATGGTACCTCACTTGTGTGGGTAGGCCTAGCGCCCGCGACAGGATATGCCCCAAAACACTACGTGGACACATCACATTTTCAGAAAGAAAACAGAGCTGTTTTTTACTAAGTGCCTAGCAGTGGATTTTGGCCTTTAGCTCAGCCGGCACCTGGGGAAACCTAGCAAACTGGTGCATTTTTGAAAACTAGACACCTAGGGGAATCCAAGATCGGGTGACTTGTGGGGCTCTGAACAGGTTCTGTTACCCAGAATCCTTAGCAAACCTCAAAATTTGGCAAATAAAAACACTTTTTCCTGTCATTTCGGTGAAAGAAAGTTCTGGAATCTGATAGGAGCCACAAATTTCCTTCCACTCAGCGTTCCCCCAAGTCTCCCGATAAAAATGGTACCTCACTTGTGTGGGTAGGCCTAGCGCCCGCGACAGGATATGCTCCAAAACACGACGTGGACACATCACATTTTCAGAAAGAAAACAGAGCTGTTTTTCACTAAGTGCCTAGCTGTGGATTTTGGCCTCTAGCTCAGTCGGCACCTGGGGAAACCTAGCAAACCTGCATATTTTTCAAAACTAGACACCAAGGGGAATCCAAGATGGGGTGACTTGTGGGGCTCTGACCAGGTTCTGTTACCCAGAATCCTTTGCAAACCTCAAAATTTGGCAAAAAAAACACTTGTTCCAGTCATTTCGGTGACAGAAAGTTCTGGAATCTGAGAGGAGCCACAAATTTCCTTCCACCCAGTGTTCCCCCATGTCTCCAGATAAAAATGGTACCTCACTTGTGTGGGTAGGCCGAGCGCCCGCAACAGGATATGCCCCAAAACACGACGTGGACACATCACATTTTCAGAAAGAAAACAGAGCTGTTTTTTGCTAAGTGCCCAGCAGTGGATTTTGGCCTTTAGCTCAGCCGGCACCTGGGGAAACCTAGCAAACCTGCATATTTTTCAAAACTAGACACCAAGGGGAATCCAAGATGGGGTGACTTGTGGGGCTCTGACCAGGTTCTGTTACCCAGAATCCTTTGCAAACCTCAAAATTTGGCAAAAAAAACACTTGTTCCAGTCATTTCGGTGACAGAAAGTTCTGGAATCTGAGAGGAGCCACAAATTTCCTTCCACCCAGTGTTCCCCCATGTCTCCAGATAAAAATGGTACCTCACTTGTGTGGGTAGGCCGAGCGCCCGCAACAGGATATGCCCCAAAACACGACGTGGACACATCACATTTTCAGAAAGAAAACAGAGCTGTTTTTTGCTAAGTGCCTAGAAGTGGATTTTGGCCTTTAGCTCAGCCGGCACCTGGGGAAACCTAGCAAACCTGTGCATTTTTTAAAACTAGACACCTAGGGGAATCCAAGATGGGCTCGCTTGTGGGGCTCTGACCCAGTTCTGTTACCCAGACTCCTTTGCAAACCTCAAAATTTGGCAAAAAAAACACTTTTTCCTGTCATTTCGGTGACAGAAAGTTCTGGAATCTGAGAGGAGCCACAAATTTCCTTCCACCCAACGTTCCCCCAAGTCTCCGGACAAAAATGGTACCTCACTTGTGTGGGTAGGCCTAGCGCCCGCGACAGGACATGCCCCAAAACACTACGTGGACACATCACATTTTCAGAAAGAAAACAGAGCTGTTTTTTACTAAGTGCCTAGCAGTGGATTTTGGCCTTTAGCTCAGCCGGCACCTGGGGAAACCTAGCAAACTGGTGCATTTTTGAAAACTAGACACCTAGGGGAATCCAAGATCGGGTGACTTCTGGGGCTCTGAACAGGTTCTGTTACCCAGAATCCTTAACAAACCTCAAAATTTGGCAAATAAAAACACTTTTTCCTGTCATTTCGGTGAAAGAAAGTTCTGGAATCTGATAGGAGCCACAAATTTCCTTCCACTCAGCGTTCCCCCAAGTCTCCCGATAAAAATGGTACCTCACTTGTGTGGGTAGGCCTAGCGCCCGCGACAGGATATGCTCCAAAACACGACGTGGACACATCACATTTTCAGAAAGAAAACAGAGCTGTTTTTCACTAAGTGCCTAGCTGTGGATTTTGGCCTCTAGCTCAGTCGGCACCTGGGGAAACCTAGCAAACCTGCATATTTTTCAAAACTAGACACCAAGGGGAATCCAAGATGGGGTGACTTGTGGGGCTCTGACCAGGTTCTGTTACCCAGAATCCTTTGCAAACCTCAAAATTTGGCAAAAAAAACACTTGTTCCAGTCATTTCGGTGACAGAAAGTTCTGGAATCTGAGAGGAGCCACAAATTTCCTTCCACCCAGTGTTCCCCCATGTCTCCAGATAAAAATGGTACCTCACTTGTGTGGGTAGGCCGAGCGCCCGCAACAGGATATGCCCCAAAACACGACGTGGACACATCACATTTTCAGAAAGAAAACAGAGCTGTTTTTTGCTAAGTGCCTAGCAGTGGATTTTGGCCTTTAGCTCAGCCGGCACCTGGGGAAACCTAGCAAACCTGTGCATTTTTTAAAACTAGACACCTAGGGGAATCCAAGATGGGCTCGCTTGTGGGGCTCTGACCAGGTTCTGTTACCCAGACTCCTTTGCAAACCTCAAAATTTGGCAAAAAAAACACTTTTTCCTGTCATTTCGGTGACAGAAAGTTCTGGAATCTGAGAGAAGCCACAAATTTCCTTCCACCCAACGTTCCCCCAAGTCTCCTGATACAAAATGGTACCTCACTTGTGTGGGTAGGCCTAGGCCCCGCAACAGGATATGCCCCAAAACACAACATGGACACATCACATTTTCAGAAAGAAAACAGAGCTGTTTTTTACTAAGTGCCTAGCTGTGGATTTTGGCCTCTAGCTCAGCCGGCACCTGGAGAAACGTAGCACACCTGCGCATTTTTGAAAACTAGACACCTAGGGGAATCCAAGATGGGGTGAATTGTGGGGCTCTGACCAGGTTCTATTACCCAGAATCCTTTACAAACCTCAAAATTTGGCAAAAAAAACACTTTTTCCTGTCATTTCGGTGACAGATACTTCTGGAATCTGAGAGGAGCCACAGATTTCCTTCCACCCAGTGTTCCCCCAAATCTTCCGATAAAAATGGTACCTCACTTGTGTGGGTAGGCCTAGCGCCCGCAACAGGATATGCCCCAAAACACGACGTGGACACATTACATTTTCAGAAAGAAAACAGAGCTGTTTCTTGCTAAGTGCCTAGCTGTGGATTTTGGCCTCTTGCTCAGCCGCCTCCTAGGGAAACCTAGCAAATCTGTGCATTTTTGAAAACTAAACACCTAGGGGAATCCAAGATGGGGTGACTTGTGGGGCTCTGACCAGGTTCTGTTTCCCAGACTCCTTTGCAAACCTCAAAATTTGGCAAAAAAAATACTTTTGCCTGTCATTTCGGTGACAGAAAGTTCTGGAATCTGAGAGAAGCCACAAATTTCCTCCCACCCAACGTTCCCCCAAGTCTCCCGATAAAAATGGTACCTCACTTGTGTGGGTAGGCCTAGCGCCCGCGACAGGATATGCCCCAAAACACGGCATGGACACATCACATTTTCAGAAAGAAAACAGAGCTGTTTTTTACTAAGTGTCTAGCTGTGGATTTTGGCCTCTAGCTCAGCCGGCACCTGGGGAAACGTAGCACACCTGCGCATTTTTGAAAACTAGACACCTAGGGGAATCCAAGATGGGGTGAATTGTGGGGCTCTGACCAGGTTCTGTTACCCAGAATCCTTTGCAAACCTCAAAATTTGGCAAAAAAAATACTTTTGCCTGTCATTTCGGTGACAGAAAGTTCTGGAATCTGAGAGGAGCCCCAAATTTCCTTCCACCCAGTGTTTCCCCAAGTCTCCAGATAAAAATGGTACCTCACTTGTGTGGGTAGGCCTAGCGCCCGCAACAGGATATGCCCCAAAACACGACGTGGACACATCACATTTTCAGAAAGAGAACAGAGCTGTTTTTTACTAAGTGCCTAGCGGTGGATTTAGGCCTCTAGCTCAGCTGGCACCATAGGAAACGTAGCAAACCTGCGCATTTTTGAAAACTAGACACCTAGGGGAATCCAATATGGGGGGAATTGTGGGGCTCTGACCAGGTTCTGTTACCCAGACTCCTTTGCAAACCTCAAAATTGGGCTAAAAAAGCAATTTTTCCTGTCATTTCGGTGACAGAATGTTCTGGAATCTGAGAGGAGCAAAAAATGTCCTTCCACCCAGCGCTCCCCCAAGTCTCACAATAAAAATGGCACCTCACTTGTGTGGGTAGGCCAAGCGCCCGCGACAGGATATGCCCCAAAACACGACATGGACACATCACATTTTCAGAAAGAAAACAGAGCTGTTTTTCACTAAGTGCCTAGCTGTGGATTTTGGCCTCTAGCTCAGTCGGCACCTGGGGAAACCTAGCAAACCTGCATATTTTTCAAAACTAGACACCAAGGGGAATCCAAGATGGGGTGACTTGTGGGGCTCTGACCAGATTCTGTTACCCAGAATCCTTTGCAAACCTCAAAATTTGGCAAAAAAAACACTTGTTCCAGTCATTTCGGTGACAGAAAGTTCTGGAATCTGAGAGGAGCCACAAATTTCCTTCCACCCAGTGTTCCCCCAAGTCTCCAGATAAAAATGGTACCTCACTTGTGTGGGCAGGCCGAGCGCCCGCAACAGGATATGCCCCAAAACACGACGTGGACTCATCACATTTTCAGAAAACAAACAGAGCTATTTTTTGCTAAGTGCCTAGCAGTGGATTTTGGCCTTTAGCTCAGCCGGCACCTGGGGAAACATAGCAAACCTGTGCATTTTTTAAAACTAGACACCTAGGGGAATCCAAGATGGGGTCGCTTGTGGGGCTCTGACCAGGTTCTCTTACCCAGACTCCTTTGCAAACCTCAAAATTTGGCAAAAAAACACTTTTTCCTGTCATTTCGGTGACAGAAAGTTCTGGAATCTGAGAGGAGCCACAAATTTCCTTCCACCCAACGTTCCCCCAAGTCTCCCGATAAAAATGGTACCTCACTTGTGTGGGTAGGCCTAGCGCCCGCGACAGGATATGCCCCAAAACACGACGTGGACACATCACATTTTCAGAAAGAAAACAGAGCTGTTTTTCACTAAGTGCCTAGCTGTGGATTTTGGCCTTTAGCTCAGTCGGCACCTGAGGAAACCTAGCAAACCTGCATATTTTTCAAAACTAGACACCAAGGGGAATCCAAGATGGGGTGACTTGTGGGGCTCTGACCAGGTTCTGTTACCCAGAATCCTTTGCAAACCTCAAAATTTGGCAAAAAAAACACTTGTTCCAGTCATTTCGGTTACTGAAAGTTCTGGAATCTGAGAGGAGCCACAAATTTCCTTCCACCCAGTGTTCCCCCAAGTCTCCAGATAAAAATGGTACCTCACTTGTGTGGGCAGGCCGAGCGCCCGCAACAGGATATGCCCCAAAACACAACGTGGACACATCACATTTTCAGAAAACAAACAGAGCTATTTTTTGCTAAGTGCCTAGCAGTGGATTTTGGCCTTTAGCTCAGCCGGCACCTTGGGAAACATAGCAAACCTGTGCATTTTTGAAAACTAGACACCTAGGGGAATCCAAGATGGGGTCGCTTGTGGGGCTCTGACCAGGTTCTGTTACCCAGACTCCTTTGCAAACCTCAAAATTTGGCAAAAAAACCACTTTTTCCTGTCATTTCGGTGACAGAAAGTTCTGGAATCTGAGAGGAGCCACAAATTTCCTTCCATCCAGTGTTCCCCCATGTCTCCAGATAAAAATGGTACCTCACTTGTGTGGGTAGGCCGAGCGCCCGCAACAGGATATGCCCCAAAACACGACGTGGACACATCACATTTTCAGAAAGAAAACAGAGCTGTTTTTCACTAAGTGCCTAGCAGTGGATTTTGGCCTTTAGCTCAGCCGGCACCTGGGGAAACATAGCAAACCTGTGCATTTTTGAAAACTAGACACCTAGGGGAATCCAAGATGGGGTCGCTTGTGGGGCTCTGACCAGGTTCTCTTACCCAGACTCCTTTGCAAACCTCCAAATTTGGCAAAAAAAACACTTTTTCCAGTCATTTCGGTGACAGAAAGTTCTGGAATCTGAGAGGAGCCACAAATTTCCTTCCACCCAACGTTCCCCCAAGTCTCCCGATAAAAATGGTACCTCACTTGTGTGGGTAGGCCTAGCGCCCGCGACCGGATATGCCCCAAAACACGACGTGGACATATCACATTTTCAGAAAGAAAACAGAGCTGTTTTTCACTAAGTGCCTAGCTGTGGATTTTGGCCTTTAGCTCAGTCGGCACCTGGGGAAACCTAGCAAACCTGCATATTTTTCAAAACTAGACACCAAGGGGAATCCAAGATGGGGTGACTTGTGGGGCTCTGACCAGGTTCTGTTACCCAGAATCCTTTGCAAACCTCAAAATTTGGCAAAAAAAACACTTGTTCCAGTCATTTCCGTTACTGAAAGTTCTGGAATCTGAGAGGAGCCACAAATTTCCTTCCACCCAGTGTTCCCCCAAGTCTCCAGATAAAAATGGTACCTCACTTGTGTGGGCAGGCCGAGCGCCCGCAACAGGATATGCCCCAAAACATGACGTGGACACATCACATTTTCAGAAAACAAACAGAGCTATTTTTTGCTAAGTGCCTAGCAGTGGATTTTGGCCTTTAGCTCAGCCGGCACCTGGGGAAACATAGCAAACCTGTGCATTTTTGAAAACTAGACACCTAGGGGAATCCAAGATGGGGTCGCTTGTGGGGCTCTGACCATGTTCTGTTACCCAGAATCCTTTGCAAACCTCAAAATTTGGCCAAAAAAAACACTTTTTCCTGTCATTTCGGTGACAGAAAGTTCTGGAATCTGAGAGGAGCCACAAATTTCCTTCACACAACGTTCCCCCAAGTCTCCCGATAAAAATGGTACCTCACTTGTGTGGGTAGGCCTAGCGCCCGCGACAGGATATGCCACAAAACACGACGTGGACACCTCACATTTTCAGAAAGAAAACAGAGCTGTTTTTCACTAAGTGCCTAGCTGTGGATTTTGGCCTCTAGCTCAGTCGGCACCTGGGGAAACCTAGCAAACCTGCATATTTTTCAAAACTAGACACCAAGGGGAATCCAAGATGGGGTGACTTGTGGGGCTCTGACCAGGTTCTGTTACCCAGAATCCTTTGCAAACCTCAAAATTTGGCAAAAAAAACACTTGTTCCAGTCATTTCGGTGACAGAAAGTTCGGGAATCTGAGAGGAGCCACACATTTCCTTCCACCCAGTGTTCCCCCAAGTCTCCAGATAAAAATGGTACCTCACTTGTGTGGGCAGGCCGAGCGCCCGCAACAGGATATGCCCCAAAACACGACGTGGACTCATCACATTTTCAGAAAACAAACAGAGCTATTTTTTGCTAAGTGCCTAGCAGTGGATTTTGGCCTTTAGCTCAGCCGGCACCTGGGGAAACATAGCAAACCTGTGCATTTTTGAAAACTAGACACCTAGGGGAATACAAGATGGGGTCGCTTGTGGGGCTCTGACCAGGTTCTGTTACCCAGACTCCTTTGCAAACCTCAAAATTTGGCAAAAAAAACACTTTTTCCTGTCATTTCGGTGACAGAAAGTTCTGGAATCTGAGAGGAGCCACAAATTTCCTTCCACCCAACGTTCCCCCAAGTCTCCCGATAAAAATGGTACCTCACTTGTGTGGGTAGGCCTAGCGCCCGCGACAGGATATGCCCCAAAACACGACGTGGACACATCACATTTTCAGAAAGAAAACAGAGCTGTTTTTTACTAAGTGCCTAGCAGTGGATTTTGGCCTTTAGCTCAGCCGGCACCTGGGGAAACCTAGCAAACTGGTGCATTTTTGAAAACTAGACTCCTAGGGGAATACAAGATGGGGTGACTTGTGGGGCTCTGAACAGGTTCTGTTACCCAGAATCCTTAGCAAACCTCAAAATTTGGCAAACAAAAACACTTTTTCCTGTCATTTCGGTGACAGAAAGTTCTGGAATCTGAGAGGAGCCACAAATTTCCTTCCACCCAGCGTTCCCCTAAGTCTCTCGATAAAAATGGTACCTCACTTGTGTGGGTAGGCCTAGCGCCCGCGACAGGATATGCCCCAAAACACGACGTGGACACATCACATTTTCAGGAAGAAAACAGAGCTGTTTTTTGCTAAGTGCCTAGCTGTGGATTTTGGCCTCTTGCTCAGCCGCCTCCTGGGGAAACCTAGCAAATCTGCACATTTTTGAAAACTAAACAGCTAGGGGAATCCAAGATGGGGTGACTTGGGGGGCTCTGACCAGGTTCTGTTACCCAGAATCCTTTGCAAACCTCAAAATTTGGCAAAAAAAACACTTTTTCCTGTCATTTCGGTGACAGAAAGTTCTGGAATCTGAGAGGAGCGACAAATTTCCTTCCACCCAGCGTTCCCCCTAGTCTTCCGATAAAAATGGTACCTCACTTGTGTGGGTAGGCCTAGCGCCTGCGACAAGATATGCCCCAAAACACGACGTGGACACATCACATTTTCAGAAAGAAAACAGAGCTATTTTTTACTAAGTGCCTAGCTGTGGTTGTTGGCCTCTAGCTCAGCCGGCACCTGGGGAAACCTAGCAAACCTGTGCATTTCTGAAAACTAGACACCTAGGGGAATCCAAGATGGGGTGACTTGTGGGGCTCTGACCAGATTCTGTTACCCAGAATCCTTTGCAAACCTCAAAATGTGGCAAAAAAAACTATTTTTCCTGTAATTTCGGTAACAGAAAGTTCTGGAATCTGAGAGGAGCCACAAATTTCCTTCCACCCAGCATTTCCCCAAGTCTCCTGATAAAAATGGTACCTCACTTGTGTGGGTAGGCCTAGCACCCGCGACAGGATATGCCCCAAAACACGACGTGGACACATCACATTTTCAGAAAGAAAACAGAGCTGTTTTTTACTAAGTGCCTAACTGTGGATTTTGGCCTCTAGCTCAGCCGGCAACTGAGGAAACCTAGCAAACCTGCGCATTTTTGAAAACTAGACACCTAGGGGAATCCAAGATGGGGTGACTTGTGGGGCGCTGACCAGGTTCTGTTCCCCAGAATCCTTTGCAAACCTCAAAATTTGGCAATCAAAAACACCTTTTCCTGTCATTTTGGTGACAGAAAGTTCTGGAATCTGAGAGGAGCCACAAATTTCCTTCCACCCAACGCTCCCCCAAGTCTCACAATAAAAATGGTACCTCACTTGTGTGGGTAGGCCAAGCGCCCGCAACAGGATATGCCCCAAAACACGGCGTGGACACATCACATTTTCAGAAAGAAAACAGAGCTGTTTTTTACTAAGTGCCTAGCTGTGGATTTTGGCCACTAGCTCAGCCGGCACCTTGGGAAACCTAGCAAACCTGCGCATTTTTGAAAACTAGACATCTAGGGGAATCCAAGATGGGGTGACTTGTGGGACTCTGAGAAAGTTCTGTTACCCAGAATCCTTTGCAAACCTCAAAATTTGGCCCCAAAAAAAATCTTTTTCCAGTCATTTCGGTGACAGAAAGTTCTGGAATCTGAGAGGAGCCACAAATTTCCTTCCACCCAGTGT
Source organism: Pleurodeles waltl (assembly GCF_031143425.1). Classification (NCBI taxonomy): domain Eukaryota; kingdom Metazoa; phylum Chordata; class Amphibia; order Caudata; family Salamandridae; genus Pleurodeles; species Pleurodeles waltl. The sequence continues at coordinate 1,097,177,653 of NC_090437.1, forward strand.
TCCCCCAAGTCTTCCGATAAAAATGGAACCTCACTTGTGTGGGTAGGCCTAGCGCCCGCAACAGGATATGCCCCAAAACACGACCTGGAATCTGAGAGGAGCCACAAATTTCCTTCCACCCAGTGTTCCCCCAAGTCTCCAGATAAAAATGGTACCTCACTTGTGTGGGTAGGCCGAGTGCCCGCAACAGGATATGCCCCAAAACACGACGTGGACACATCACATTTTCAGGAAGAAAACAGAGCTGTTTTTTGCTAAGTGCCTAGCTGTGGATTTTGGCCTCTAGCTCAGTCGGCACCTGGGGAAACCTAGCAAACCTGCATATTTTTCAAAACTAGACACCAAGGGGAATCCAAGATGGGGTGACTTGTGGGGCTCTGACCAGGTTCTGTTACCCAGAATCCTTTGCAAACCTCAAAATTTGGCAAAAAAAACACTTGTTCCAGTCATTTCGGTGACAGAAAGTTCTGGAATCTGAGAGGAGCCACAAATTTCCTTCCACCCAGTGTTCCCCCATGTCTCCAGATAAAAATGGTACCTCACTTGTGTGGGTAGGCCGAGCGCCCGCAACAGGATATGCCCCAAAACACGACATGGACACATCACATTTTCAGAAAGAAAACAGAGCTGTTTTTTGCTAAGTGCCTAGCAGTGGATTTTGGCCTTTAGCTCAGCCGGCACCTGGGGAAACCTAGCAAACCTGTGCATTTTTGAAAACTAGACACCTAGGGGAATCCAAGATGGGCTCGCTTGTGGGGCTCTGACCCGGTTCTGTTACCCAGACTCCTTTGCAAACCTCAAAATTTGGCAAAAAAAACACTTTTTCCTGTCATTTCGGTGACAGAAAGTTCTGGAATCTGAGAGGAGCCACAAATTTCCTTCCACCCAACGTTCCCCCAAGTCTCCCGATAAAAATGGTACCTCACTTGTGTGGGTAGGCCTAGCGCCCGCGACAGGATATGCCACAAAACACGACGTGGACACATCACATTTTCAGAAAGAAAACAGAGCTGTTTTTCACTAAGTGCCTAGCTGTGGATTTTGGCCTCTAGCTCAGTCGGCACCTGGGGAAACCTAGCAAACCTGCATATTTTTCAAAACTAGACACCAAGGGGAATCCAAGATGGGGTGACTTGTGGGGCTCTGACCAGGTTCTGTTACCCAGAATCCTTTGCAAACCTCAAAATTTGGCAAAAAAAACACTTGTTCCAGTCATTTCGGTGACAGAAAGTTCTGGAATCTGAGAGGAGCCACACATTTCATTCCACCCAGTGTTCCCCCAAGTCTCCAGATAAAAATGGTACCTCACTTGTGTGGGCAGGCCGAGCGCCCGCAACAGGATATGCCCCAAAACACGACGTGGACTCATCACATTTTCAGAAAACAAACAGAGCTATTTTTTGCTAAGTGCCTAGCAGTGGATTTTGGCCTTTAGCTCAGCCGGCACCTGGGGAAACATAGCAAACCTGTGCATTTTTGAAAACTAGACACCTAGGGGAATCCAAGATGGGGTCGCTTGTGGGGCTCTGACCAGGTTCTGTTACCCAGACTCCTTTGCAAACCTCAAAATTTGGCAAAAAAAACACTTTTTCCTGTCATTTCGGTGACAGAAAGTTCTGGAATCTGAGAGGAGCCACAAATTTCCTTCCACCCAGCGTTCCCCTAAGTCTCTCTATAAAAATGGTACCTCACTTGTGTGGGTAGGCCTAGCGCCCGCGACAGGATATGCCCCAAAACACGACGTGGACACATCACATTTTCAGGAAGAAAACAGAGCTGTTTTTTGCTAAGTGCCTAGCTGTGGATTTTGGCCTCTTGCTCAGCCGCCTCCTGGGGAAACCTAGCAAATCTGCACATTTTTGAAAACTAAACAGCTAGGGGAATCCAAGATGGGGTGACTTGGGGGGCTCTGACCAGGTTCTGTTACCCAGAATCCTTTGCAAACCTCAAAATTTGGCAAAAAAAACACTTTTTCCTGTCATTTCGGTGACAGAAAGTTCTGGAATCTGAGAGCAGCGACAAATTTCCTTCCACCCAGCGTTCCCCCTAGTCTTCCGATAAAAATGGTACCTCACTTGTGTGGGTAGGCCTAGCGCCTGCGACAAGATATGCCCCAAAACACGACGTGGACACATCACATTTTCAGAAAGAAAACAGAGCTATTTTTTACTAAGTGCCTAGCTGTGGATGTTGGCCTCTAGCTCAGCCGGCACCTGGGGAAACCTAGCAAACCTGTGCATTTCTGAAAACTAGACACCTAGGGGAATCCAAGATGGGGTGACTTGTGGGGCTCTGACCAGATTCTGTTCCCCAGAATCCTTTGCAAACCTCAAAATTTGGCAATCAAAAACACCTTTTCCTGTCATTTTGGTGACAGAAAGTTCTGGAATCTGAGAGGAGCCACAAATTTCCTTCCACCCAACGCTCCCCCAAGTCTCACAATAAAAATGGTACCTCACTTGTGTGGGTAGGCCAAGCGCCCGCAACAGGATATGCCCCAAAACACGGCGTGGACACATCACATTTTCAGAAAGAAAACAGAGCTGTTTTTTACTAAGTGCCTAGCTGTGGATTTTGGCCACTAGCTCAGCCGGCACCTTGGGAAACCTAGCAAACCTGCGCATTTTTGAAAACTAGACACCTAGGGGAATCCAAGATGGGGTGACTTGTGGGACTCTGACAAAGTTCTGTTACCCAGAATCCTTTGCAAACCTCAAAATTTGGCCCAAAAAAAAATCTTTTTCCAGTCATTTCGGTGACAGAAAGTTCTGGAATCTGAGAGGAGCCACAAATTTCCTTCCACCCAGTGTTCCCCCAAGTCTTCCGATAAAAATGGTACCTCACTTGTGTGGGTAGGCCTAGCGCCCGCAACAGGATATGCCCCAAAACACGACCTGGAATCTGAGAGGAGCCACAAATTTCCTTCCACCCAGTGTTCCCCCAAGTCTCCAGATAAAAATGGTACCTCACTTGTGTGGGTAGGCCGAGCGCCCGCAACAGGATATGCCCCAAAACACGACGTGGACACATCACATTTTCAGGAAGAAAACAGAGCTGTTTTTTGCTAAGTGCCTAGCTGTCGATTTTGGCCTTTAGCTCAGCCGGCACCTGGGGAAACCTAGCAAACCTGCACATTTTTGAAAACTAGACACCTAGGGGAATCCAATATGGGGTCACTTGTGGGGCTCTGACCAGGTTCTGTTACCCAGACTCCTTTGCAAACCTCAAAATTTGGCAAAAAAAACACTTTTTCCTGTACTTTCGGAGACAGAAAGTTCTGGAATCTGAGAGGAGCCACAAATTTCCTTCCACCCAACGTTCCCCCAAGTCTCCCGATAAAAATGGTACCTCACTTGTGTGGGTAGGCCTAGGGCCCGCGACAGGATATGCCCCAAAACACGACGTGGACACATCACATTTTCAGGAAGAAAACAGAGCTGTTTTTTGCTAAGTGCCTAGCTGTGGATTTTGGCCTCTTGCTCAGCCGCCTCCTGGGGAAACCTAGCCAATCTGCATATTTTTGAAAACTAAACACCTAGGGGAATCCAAGATGGGGTGACTTGGGGGGCTCTGACCAGGTTCTGTTACCCAGAATCCTTTGCAAACCTCAAAATTTGGCAAAAAAAACACTTTTTCCTGTAATTTCGGTAACAGAAAGTTCTGGAATCTGAGAGGAGCCACAAATTTCCTTCCACCCAGCATTTCCCCAAGTCTCCTGATAAAAATGGTACCTCACTTGTGTGGGTAGGCCTAGCGGCCGCGACACAACATGCCCCAAAACACGACGTGGACACATCACATTTTCAGAAAGAAAACAGAGCTGTTTTTTACTAAGTGCCTAGCTGTGGATTTGTGCCTCTAGCTCACCCGGCACCTGGGGAAAACTAGCAAACCTGCGCATTTTTGAAAACTAGACACCTAGGGGAATCCAAGATGGGGTGACTTGTGGGGCTCTGACCAGGTTCTGTTCCCCAGAATCCTTTGCAAACCTCAAAATTTGGCAAAAAAAACACTTTTTTCTGTCATTTTGGTGACAGAATGTTCTGGAATCTGAGAGGAGCAAAAAATGTCCTTCCACCCAGCGCTCCCCCAAGTCTCACAATAAAAATGGCACCTCACTTGTGTGGGTAGGCCAAGCGCCCGCGACAGGATATGCCCCAAAACACGACATGGACACATCACATTTTCAGAAAGAAAACAGAGCTGTTTTTCACTAAGTGCCTAGCTGTGGATTTTGGCCTCTAGCTCAGTCGGCACCTGGGGAAACCTAGCAAACCTGCATATTTTTCAAAACTAGACACCAAGGGGAATCCACGATGGGGTGACTTGTGGGGCTCTGACCAGATTCTGTTACCCAGAATCCTTTGCAAACCTCAAAATTTGGCAAAAAAAACACTTGTTCCAGTCATTTCGGTGACAGAAAGTTCTGGAATCTGAGAGGAGCCACAAATTTCCTTCCACCCAGTGTTCCCCCAAGTCTCCAGATAAAAATGGTACCTCACTTGTGTGGGCAGGCCGAGCGCCCGCAACAGGATATGCCCCAAAACACGACGTGGACACATCACATTTTCAGAAAGAAAACAGAGCTGTTTTTCACTAAGTGCCTAGCAGTGGATTTTGGCCTTTAGCTCAGCCGGCACCTGGGGAAACATAGCAAACCTGTGCATTTTTGAAAACTAGACACCTAGGGGAATCCAAGATGGGGTCGCTTGTGGGGCTCTGACCAGGTTCTCTTACCCAGACTCCTTTGCAAACCTCAAAATTTGGCAAAAAAAACACTTTTTCCTGTCATTTCGGTGACAGAAAGTTCTGGAATCTGAGAGGAGCCACAAATTTCCTTCCACCCAACGTTCCCCCAAGTCTCCCGATAAAAATGGTACCTCACTTGTGTGGGTAGGCCTAGCGCCCGCGACAGGATATGCCCCAAAACACGACGTGGACACATCACATTTTCAGAAAGAAAACAGAGCTGTTTTTCACTAAGTGCCTAGCTGTGGATTTTGGCCTTTAGCTCAGTCGGCACCTGGGGAAACCTAGCAAACCTGCATATTTTTCAAAACTAGACACCAAGGGGAATCCAAGATGGGGTGACTTGTGGGGCTCTGACCAGGTTCTGTTACCCAGAATCCTTTGCAAACCTCAAAATATGGCAAAAAAAACACTTGTTCCAGTCATTTCCGTTACTGAAAGTTCTGGAATCTGAGAGGAGCCACAAATTTCCTTCCACCCAGTGTTCCCCCAAGTCTCCAGATAAAAATGGTACCTCACTTGTGTGGGCAGGCCGAGCGCCCGCAACAGGATATGCCCCAAAACACGACGTGGACACATCACATTTTCAGAAAACAAACAGAGCTATTTTTTGCTAAGTGCCTAGCAGTGGATTTTGGCCTTTAGCTCAGCCGGCACCTGGGGAAACATAGCAAACCTGTGCATTTTTGAAAACTAGACACCTAGGGGAATCCAAGATGGGGTCGCTTGTGGGGCTCTGACCAGGTTCTGTTACCCAGAATCCTTTGCAAACCTCAAAATTTGGCAAAAAAAACACTTTTTCCTGTCATTTCGGTGACAGAAAGTTCTGGAATCTGAGAGGAGCCACGAATTTCCTTCCACACAACGTTCCCCCAAGTCTCCCGATAAAAATGGTACCTCACTTGTGTGGGTAGGCCTAGCGCCCGCGACAGGATATGCCACAAAACACGACGTGGACACATCACATTTTCAGAAAGAAAACAGAGCTGTTTTTCACTAAGTGCCTAGCTGTGGATTTTGGCCTCTAGCTCAGTCGGCACCTGGGGAAACCTAGCAAACCTGCATATTTTTCAAAACTAGACACCAAGGGGAATCCAAGATGGGGTGACTTGTGGGGCTCTGACCAGGTTCTGTTACCCAGAATCCTTTGCAAACCTCAAAATTTGGCAAAAAAAACACTTGTTCCAGTCATTTCGGTGACAGAAAGTTCTGGAATCTGAGAGGAGCCACACATTTCATTCCACCCAGTGTTCCCCCAAGTCTCCAGATAAAAATGGTACCTCACTTGTGTGGGCAGGCCGAGCGCCCGCAACAGGATATGCCCCAAAACACGACGTGGACTCATCACATTTTCAGAAAACAAACAGAGCTATTTTTTGCTAAGTGCCTAGCAGTGGATTTTGGCCTTTAGCTCAGCCGGCACCTGGGGAAACATAGCAAACCTGTGCATTTTTGAAAACTAGACACCTAGGGGAATCCAAGATGGGGTCGCTTGTGGGGCTCTGACCAGGTTCTGTTACCCAGACTCCTTTGCAAACCTCAAAATTTGGCAAAAAAAACACTTTTTCCTGTCATTTCGGTGACAGAAAGTTCTGGAATCTGAGAGCAGCGACAAATTTCCTTCCACCCAGCGTTCCCCCTAGTCTTCCGATAAAAATGGTACCTCACTTGTGTGGGTAGGCCTAGCGCCCGCGACAGGATATGCCCCAAAACACGACGTGGACACATCACATTTTCAGGAAGAAAACAGAGCTGTTTTTTGCTAAGTGCCTAGCTGTGGATTTTGGCCTCTTGCTCAGCCGCCTCCTGGGGAAACCTAGCAAATCTGCACATTTTTGAAAACTAAACAGCTAGGGGAATCCAAGATGGGGTGACTTGGGGGGCTCTGACCAGGTTCTGTTACCCAGAATCCTTTGCAAACCTCAAAATTTGGCAAAAAAAACACTTTTTCCTGTCATTTCGGTGACAGAAAGTTCTGGAATCTGAGAGCAGCGACAAATTTCCTTCCACCCAGCGTTCCCCCTAGTCTTCCGATAAAAATGGTACCTCACTTGTGTGGGTAGGCCTAGCGCCTGCGACAAGATATGCCCCAAAACACGACGTGGACACATCACATTTTCAGAAAGAAAACAGAGCTATTTTTTACTAAGTGCCTAGCTGTGGATGTTGGCCTCTAGCTCAGCCGGCACCTGGGGAAACCTAGCAAACCTGTGCATTTCTGAAAACTAGACACCTAGGGGAATCCAAGATGGGGTGACTTGTGGGGCTCTGACCAGATTCTGTTCCCCAGAATCCTTTGCAAACCTCAAAATTTGGCAATCAAAAACACCTTTTCCTGTCATTTTGGTGACAGAAAGTTCTGGAATCTGAGAGGAGCCACAAATTTCCTTCCACCCAACGCTCCCCCAAGTTTCACAATAAAAATGGTACCTCACTTGTGTGGGTAGGCCAAGCGCCCGCAACAGGATATGCCCCAAAACACGGCGTGGACACATCACATTTTCAGAAAGAAAACAGAGCTGTTTTTTACTAAGTGCCTAGCTGTGGATTTTGGCCACTAGCTCAGCCGGCACCTTGGGAAACCTAGCAAACCTGCGCATTTTTGAAAACTAGACACCTAGGGGAATCCAAGATGGGGTGACTTGTGGGACTCTGACAAAGTTCTGTTACCCAGAATCCTTTGCAAACCTCAAAATTTGGCCCAAAAAAAAATATTTTTCCAGTCATTTCGGTGACAGAAAGTTCTGGAATCTGAGAGGAGCCACAAATTTCCTTCCACCCAGTGTTCCCCCAAGTCTTCCGATAAAAATGGTACCTCACTTGTGTGGGTAGGCCTAGCGCCCACAACAGGATATGCCCCAAAACACGACCTGGAATCTGAGAGGAGCCACAAATTTCCTTCCACCCAGTGTTCCCCCAAGTCTCCAGATAAAAATGGTACCTCACTTGTGTGGGTAGGCCGAGCGCCCGCAACAGGATATGCCCCAAAACACGACGTGGACACATCACATTTTCAGGAAGAAAACAGAGCTGTTTTTTGCTAAGTGCCTAGCTGTCGATTTTGGCCTTTAGCTCAGCCGGCACCTGGGGAAACCTAGCAAACCTGCACATTTTTGAAAACTAGACACCTAGGGGAATCCAATATGGGGTCACTTGTGGGGCTCTGACCAGGTTCTGTTACCCAGACTCCTTTGCAAACCTCAAAATTTGGCAAAAAAAACACTTTTTCCTGTACTTTCGGAGACAGAAAGTTCTGGAATCTGAGAGGAGCCACAAATTTCCTTCCACCCAACGTTCCCCCAAGTCTCCCGATAAAAATGGTACCTCACTTGTGTGGGTAGGCCTAGGGCCCGCGACAGGATATGCCCCAAAACACGACGTGGACACATCACATTTTCAGGAAGAAAACAGAGCTGTTTTTTGCTAAGTGCCTAGCTGTGGATTTTGGCCTCTTGCTCAGCCGCCTCCTGGGGAAACCTAGCCAATCTGCATATTTTTGAAAACTAAACACCTAGGGGAATCCAAGATGGGGTGACTTGGGGGGCTCTGACCAGGTTCTGTTACCCAGAATCCTTTGCAAACCTCAAAATTTGGCAAAAAAAACACTTTTTCCTGTAATTTCGGTAACAGAAAGTTCTGGAATCTGAGAGGAGCCACAAATTTCCTTCCACCCAGCATTTCCCCAAGTCTCCTGATAAAAATGGTACCTCACTTGTGTGGGTAGGCCTAGCGGCCGCGACACAACATGCCCCAAAACACGACGTGGACACATCACATTTTCAGAAAGAAAACAGAGCTGTTTTTTACTAAGTGCCTAGCTGTGGATTTGTGCCTCTAGCTCACCCGGCACCTGGGGAAAACTAGCAAACCTGCGCATTTTTGAAAACTAGACACCTAGGGGAATCCAAGATGGGGTGACTTGTGGGGCTCTGACCAGGTTCTGTTCCCCAGAATCCTTTGCAAACCTCAAAATTTGGCAAAAAAAACACTTTTTTCTGTCATTTTGGTGACAGAATGTTCTGGAATCTGAGAGGAGCAAAAAATGTCCTTCCACCCAGCGCTCCCCCAAGTCTCACAATAAAAATGGCACCTCACTTGTGTGGGTAGGCCAAGCGCCCGCGACAGGATATGCCCCAAAACACGACATGGACACATCACATTTTCAGAAAGAAAACAGAGCTGTTTTTCACTAAGTGCCTAGCTGTGGATTTTGGCCTCTAGCTCAGTCGGCACCTGGGGAAACCTAGCAAACCTGCATATTTTTCAAAACTAGACACCAAGGGGAATCCACGATGGGGTGACTTGTGGGGCTCTGACCAGATTCTGTTACCCAGAATCCTTTGCAAACCTCAAAATTTGGCAAAAAAAACACTTGTTCCAGTCATTTCGGTGACAGAAAGTTCTGGAATCTGAGAGGAGCCACAAATTTCCTTCCACCCAGTGTTCCCCCAAGTCTCCAGATAAAAATGGTACCTCACTTGTGTGGGCAGGCCGAGCGCCCGCAACAGGATATGCCCCAAAACACGACGTGGACACATCACATTTTCAGAAAGAAAACAGAGCTGTTTTTCACTAAGTGCCTAGCAGTGGATTTTGGCCTTTAGCTCAGCCGGCACCTGGGGAAACATAGCAAACCTGTGCATTTTTGAAAACTAGACACCTAGGGGAATCCAAGATGGGGTCGCTTGTGGGGCTCTGACCAGGTTCTCTTACCCAGACTCCTTTGCAAACCTCAAAATTTGGCAAAAAAAACACTTTTTCCTGTCATTTCGGTGACAGAAAGTTCTGGAATCTGAGAGGAGCCACAAATTTCCTTCCACCCAACGTTCCCCCAAGTCTCCCGATAAAAATGGTACCTCACTTGTGTGGGTAGGCCTAGCGCCCGCGACAGGATATGCCCCAAAACACGACGTGGACACATCACATTTTCAGAAAGAAAACAGAGCTGTTTTTCACTAAGTGCCTAGCTGTGGATTTTGGCCTTTAGCTCAGTCGGCACCTGGGGAAACCTAGCAAACCTGCATATTTTTCAAAACTAGACACCAAGGGGAATCCAAGATGGGGTGACTTGTGGGGCTCTGACCAGGTTCTGTTACCCAGAATCCTTTGCAAACCTCAAAATATGGCAAAAAAAACACTTGTTCCAGTCATTTCCGTTACTGAAAGTTCTGGAATCTGAGAGGAGCCACAAATTTCCTTCCACCCAGTGTTCCCCCAAGTCTCCAGATAAAAATGGTACCTCACTTGTGTGGGCAGGCCGAGCGCCCGCAACAGGATATGCCCCAAAACACGATGTGGACACATCACATTTTCAGAAAACAAACAGAGCTATTTTTTGCTAAGTGCCTAGCAGTGGATTTTGGCCTTTAGCTCAGCCGGCACCTGGGGAAACATAGCAAACCTGTGCATTTTTGAAAACTAGACACCTAGGGGAATCCAAGATGGGATCGCTTGTGGGGCTCTGACCAGGTTCTGTTACCCAGAATCCTTTGCAAACCTCAAAATTTGGCAAAAAAAACACTTTTTCCTGTCATTTCGGTGACAGAAAGTTCTGGAATCTGAGAGGAGCCACGAATTTCCTTCCACACAACGTTCCCCCAAGTCTCCCGATAAAAATGGTACCTCACTTGTGTGGGTAGGCCTAGCGCCCGCGACAGGATATGCCACAAAACACGACGTGGACACATCACATTTTCAGAAAGAAAACAGAGCTGTTTTTCACTAAGTGCCTAGCTGTGGATTTTGGCCTCTAGCTCAGTCGGCACCTGGGGAAACCTAGCAAACCTGCATATTTTTCAAAACTAGACACCAAGGGGAATCCAAGATGGGGTGACTTGTGGGGCTCTGACCAGGTTCTGTTACCCAGAATCCTTTGCAAACCTCAAAATTTGGCAAAAAAAACACTTGTTCCAGTCATTTCGGTGACAGAAAGTTCTGGAATCTGAGAGGAGCCACACATTTCATTCCACCCAGTGTTCCCCCAAGTCTCCAGATAAAAATGGTACCTCACTTGTGTGGGCAGGCCGAGCGCCCGCAACAGGATATGCCCCAAAACACGACGTGGACTCATCACATTTTCAGAAAACAAACAGAGCTATTTTTTGCTAAGTGCCTAGCAGTGGATTTTGGCCTTTAGCTCAGCCGGCACCTGGGGAAACATAGCAAACCTGTGCATTTTTGAAAACTAGACACCTAGGGGAATCCAAGATGGGGTCGCTTGTGGGGCTCTGACCAGGTTCTGTTACCCAGACTCCTTTGCAAACCTCAAAATTTGGCAAAAAAAACACTTTTTCCTGTCATTTCGGTGACAGAAAGTTCTGGAATCTGAGAGGAGCCACAAATTTCCTTCCACCCAGCGTTCCCCTAAGTCTCTCTATAAAAATGGTACCTCACTTGTGTGGGTAGGCCTAGCGCCCGCGACAGGATATGCCCCAAAACACGACGTGGACACATCACATTTTCAGGAAGAAAACAGAGCTGTTTTTTGCTAAGTGCCTAGCTGTGGATTTTGGCCTCTTGCTCAGCCGCCTCCTGGGGAAACCTAGCAAATCTGCACATTTTTGAAAACTAAACAGCTAGGGGAATCCAAGATGGGGTGACTTGGGGGGCTCTGACCAGGTTCTGTTACCCAGAATCCTTTGCAAACCTCAAAATTTGGCAAAAAAAACACTTTTTCCTGTCATTTCGGTGACAGAAAGTTCTGGAATCTGAGAGCAGCGACAAATTTCCTTCCACCCAGCGTTCCCCCTAGTCTTCCGATAAAAATGGTACCTCACTTGTGTGGGTAGGCCTAGCGCCTGCGACAAGATATGCCCCAAAACACGACGTGCACACATCACATTTTCAGAAAGAAAACAGAGCTATTTTTTACTAAGTGCCTAGCTGTGGATGTTGGCCTCTAGCTCAGCCGGCACCTGGGGAAACCTAGCAAACCTGTGCATTTCTGAAAACTAGACACCTAGGGGAATCCAAGATGGGGTGACTTGTGGGGCTCTGACCAGATTCTGTTCCCCAGAATCCTTTGCAAACCTCAAAATTTGGCAATCAAAAACACCTTTTCCTGTCATTTTGGTGACAGAAAGTTCTGGAATCTGAGAGGAGCCCCAAATTTCCTTCCACCCAACGCTCCCCCAAGTCTCACAATAAAAATGGTACCTCACTTGTGTGGGTAGGCCAAGCGCCCGCAACAGGATATGCCCCAAAACACGGCGTGGACACATCACATTTTCAGAAAGAAAACAGAGCTGTTTTTTACTAAGTGCCTAGCTGTGGATTTTGGCCACTAGCTCAGCCGGCACCTTGGGAAACCTAGCAAACCTGCGCATTTTTGAAAACTAGACACCTAGGGGAATCCAAGATGGGGTGACTTGTGGGACTCTGACAAAGTTCTGTTACCCAGAATCCTTTGCAAACCTCAAAATTTGGCCCAAAAAAAAATCTTTTTCCAGTCATTTCGGTGACAGAAAGTTCTGGAATCTGAGAGGAGCCACAAATTTCCTTCCACCCAGTGTTCCCCCAAGTCTTCCGATAAAAATGGTACCTCACTTGTGTGGGTAGGCCTAGCGCCCGCAACAGGATATGCCCCAAAACACGACCTGGAATCTGAGAGGAGCCACAAATTTCCTTCCACCCAGTGTTCCCCCAAGTCTCCAGATAAAAATGGTACCTCACTTGTGTGGGTAGGCCGAGCGCCCGCAACAGGATATGCCCCAAAACACGACGTGGACACATCACATTTTCAGGAAGAAAACAGAGCTGTTTTTTGCTAAGTGCCTAGCTGTCGATTTTGGCCTTTAGCTCAGCCGGCACCTGGGGAAACCTAGCAAACCTGCACATTTTTGAAAACTAGACACCTAGGGGAATCCAATATGGGGTCACTTGTGGGGCTCTGACCAGGTTCTGTTACCAAGACTCCTTTGCAAACCTCAAAATTTGGCAAAAAAAACACTTTTTCCTGTACTTTCGGAGACAGAAAGTTCTGGAATCTGAGAGGAGCCACAAATTTCCTTCCACCCAACGTTCCCCCAAGTCTCCCGATAAAAATGGTACCTCACTTGTGTGGGTAGGCCTAGGGCCCGCGACAGGATATGCCCCAAAACACGACGTGGACACATCACATTTTCAGGAAGAAAACAGAGCTGTTTTTTGCTAAGTGCCTAGCTGTGGATTTTGGCCTCTTGCTCAGCCGCCTCCTGGGGAAACCTAGCCAATCTGCATATTTTTGAAAACTAAACACCTAGGGGAATCCAAGATGGGGTGACTTGGGGGGCTCTGACCAGGTTCTGTTACCCAGAATCCTTTGCAAACCTCAAAATTTGGCAAAAAAAACACTTTTTCCAGTAATTTCGGTAACAGAAAGTTCTGGAATCTGAGAGGAGCCACAAATTTCCTTCCACCCAGCATTTCCCCAAGTCTCCTGATAAAAATGGTACCTCACTTGTGTGGGTAGGCCTAGCGGCCGCGACACAACATGCCCCAAAACACGACGTGGACACATCACATTTTCAGAAAGAAAACAGAGCTGTTTTTTACTAAGTGCCTAGCTGTGGATTTGTGCCTCTAGCTCACCCGGCACCTGGGGAAAACTAGCAAACCTGCGCATTTTTGAAAACTAGACACCTAGGGGAATCCAAGATGGGGTGACTTGTGGGGCTCTGACCAGGTTCTGTTTCCCAGAATCCTTTGCAAACCTCAAAATTTGGCAAAAAAAACACTTTTTTCTGTCATTTTGGTGACAGAATGTTCTGGAATCTGAGAGGAGCAAAAAATGTCCTTCCACCCAGCGCTCCCCCAAGTCTCACAATAAAAATGGCACCTCACTTGTGTGGGTAGGCCAAGCGCCCGCGACAGGATATGCCCCAAAACACGACATGGACACATCACATTTTCAGAAAGAAAACAGAGCTGTTTTTCACTAAGTGCCTAGCTGTGGATTTTGGCCTCTAGCTCAGTCGGCACCTGGGGAAACCTAGCAAACCTGCATATTTTTCAAAACTAGACACCAAGGGGAATCCACGATGGGGTGACTTGTGGGGCTCTGACCAGATTCTGTTACCCAGAATCCTTTGCAAACCTCAAAATTTGGCAAAAAAAACACTTGTTCCAGTCATTTCGGTGACAGAAAGTTCTGGAATCTGAGAGGAGCCACAAATTTCCTTCCACCCAGTGTTCCCCCAAGTCTCCAGATAAAAATGGTACCTCACTTGTGTGGGCAGGCCGAGCGCCCGCAACGGGATATGCCCCAAAACACGACGTGGACACATCACATTTTCAGAAAGAAAACAGAGCTGTTTTTCACTAAGTGCCTAGCAGTGGATTTTGGCCTTTAGCTCAGCCGGCACCTGGGGAAACATAGCAAACCTGTGCATTTTTGAAAACTAGACACCTAGGGGAATCCAAGATGGGGTCGCTTGTGGGGCTCTGACCAGGTTCTCTTACCCAGACTCCTTTGCAAACCTCAAAATTTGGCAAAAAAAACACTTTTTCCTGTCATTTCGGTGACAGAAAGTTCTGGAATCTGAGAGGAGCCACAAATTTCCTTCCACCCAACGTTCCCCCAAGTCTCCCGATAAAAATGGTACCTCACTTGTGTGGGTAGGCATAGCGCCCGCGACAGGATATGCCCCAAAACACGACGTGGACACATCACATTTTCAGAAAGAAAACAGAGCTGTTTTTCACTAAGTGCCTAGCTGTGGATTTTGGCCTTTAGCTCAGTCGGCACCTGGGGAAACCTAGCAAACCTGCATATTTTTCAAAACTAGACACCAAGGGGAATTCAAGATGGGGTGACTTGTGGGGCTCTGACCAGGTTCTGTTACCCAGAATCCTTTGCAAACCTCAAAATTTGGCAAAAAAAACACTTGTTCCAGTCATTTCGGTTACTTAAAGTTCTGGAATCTGAGAGGAGCCACAAATTTCCTTCCACCCAGTGTTCCCCCAAGTCTCCAGATAAAAATGGTACCTCACTTGTGTGGGCAGGCCGAGCGCCCGCAACAGGATATGCCCCAAAACACTACGTGGACACATCACATTTTCAGAAAACAAACAGAGCTATTTTTTGCTAAGTGCCTAGCAGTGGATTTTGGCCTTTAGCTCAGCCGGCACCTGGGGAAACATAGCAAACCTGTGCATTTTTGAAAACTAGACACCTAGGGGAATCCAAGATGGGGTCGCTTGTGGGGCTCTGACCAGGTTCTGTTACCCAGACTCCTTTGCAAACCTCAAAATTTGGCAAAAAAAACACTTTTTCCTGTCATTTCGGTGACAGAAAGTTCTGGAATCTGAGAGGAGCCACAAATTTCCTTCCACCCAACGTTCCCCCAAGTCTCCCGATAAAAATGGTACCTCACTTGTGTGGGCAGGCCGAGCGCCCGCTACAGGATATGCCCCAAAACACGACGTGGACACGTCACATTTTCAGAAAACAAACAGAGCTATTTTTTGCTAAGTGCCTAGCTGTGGATTTTGGCCTTTAGCTCAGCCGGCACCTGGGGAAACATAGCAAACCTGTGCATTTTTAAAAACTAGACACCTAGGGGAATCCAAGATGGGGTCGCTTGTGGGGCTCTGATCAGGTTCTGTTACCCAGACTCCTTTGCAAACCTCAAAATTTGGCAAAAAAAACACTTTTTCCTGTCATTTCGGTGACAGAAAGTTCTGGAATCTGAGAGGAGCCACAAATTTCCTTCCACACAACGTTCCCCCAAGTCTCCCGATAAAAATGGTACCTCACTTGTGTGGGTAGGCCTAGCGCCCGCGACAGGATATGCCCCCAAAACACGACGTGGACACATCACATTTTCAGAAAGAAAACAGAGCTGTTTTTCACTAAGTGCCTAGCTGTGGATTTTGGCCTCTAGCTCAGTCGGCACCTGGGGAAACCTAGCAAACCTGCATATTTTTCAAAACTAGACACCAAGGGGAATCCAAGATGGGGTGACTTGTGGGGCTCTGACCAGGTTCTGTTACCCAGAATCCTTTGCAAACCTCAAAATTTGGCAAAAAAAATACTTGTTCCAGTCATTTCGGTGACAGAAAGTTCTGGAATCTGAGAGGAGCCACACATTTCCTTCCACCCAGTGTTCCCCCAAGTCTCCAGATAAAAATGGTACCTCACTTGTGTGGGCAGGCCGAGCGCCCGCAACAGGATATGCCCCAAAACACGACGTGGACTCATCACATTTTCAGAAAACAAACAGAGCTATTTTTTGCTAAGTGCCTAGCAGTGGATTTTGGCCTTTAGCTCAGCCGGCACCTGGGGAAACATAGCAAACCTGTGCATTTTTGAAAACTAGACACCTAGGGGAATCCAAGATGGGGTCGCTTGTGGGGCTCTGACCAGGTTCTGTTACCCAGACTCCTTTGCAAACCTCAAAATTTGGCAAAAAAAACACTTTTTCCTGTCATTTCGGTGACAGAAAGTTCTGGAATCTGAGAGGAGCCACAAATTTCCTTCCACCCAACGTTCCCCCAAGTCTCCCGATAAAAATGGTACCTCACTTGTGTGGGTAGGCCTAGCGCCCGCGACAGGATATGCCCCAAAACACGACGTGGACACATCACATTTTCAGAAAGAAAACAGAGCTGTTTTTTACTAAGTGCCTAGCAGTGGATTTTGGCCTTTAGCTCAGCCGGCACCTGGGGAAACCTAGCAAACTGGTGCATTTTTGAAAACTAGACTCCTAGGGGAATACAAGATGGGGTGACTTGTGGGGCTCTGAACAGGTTCTGTTACCCAGAATCCTTAGCAAACCTCAAAATTTGGCAAACAAAAACACTTTTTCCTGTCATTTCGGTGACAGAAAGTTCTGGAATCTGAGAGGAGCCACAAATTTCCTTCCACCCAGCGTTCCCCTAAGTCTCTCGATAAAAATGGTACCTCACTTGTGTGGGTAGGCCTAGCGCCCGCGACAGGATATGCCCCAAAACAAGACGTGGACACATCACATTTTCAGAAAGAAAACAGAGCTTTTTTTACTAAGTGCCTAGCTGTGGATTTTGGCCTCTAGCTCAGCCGGCACCTGGGGAAACCTAGCAAACCTGCACATTTTTGAAAACTAGACACCTAGGGGAATCCAAGACGGGGTGACTTGTGTGGCTCTGACCAGGTTCTGTTACTCAGACTCCTTTGCAAACCTCACAATTTGGCAAAAATAACACTTTTTCCTGTCATTTCGGAGACAGAAAGTTCTGGAATCTCAGAGGAGCCACAAATTTCCTTCCACCCATTGTTCCCCCAAGTCTCCTGATAAAAATGGTACCTCACATGTGTGGGTAGGCCTAGCGCCCACGACATGATATGCCCCAAAATACGATGTGGACACATCACATTTTCAGAAAGAAAACAGAGCTGTTTTTTACTAAGTGACTAGCTGTGGATTTTGGCCTCTAGCTCAGCCGGCACCTGGGGAATCCCAGCAAACCGGTGCATTTTTTAAAACTAGACAAATAGGGGAATCCAAGATGGTGTGACTGGTGGGGCTCTGACCAGGTTCTGTTACCCAGAATCCTTTGCAGACCTCAAAATTTGGCAAAAAAAAACACTTTTTCCTGTCATTTCGGTGAAAGAAAGTTCTGGAATCTGAGAGGAGCCACAAATTTCCTTCCACTCAGCGTTCCCCCAAGTCTCCCGATAAAAATGGTACCTCACTTGTGTGGGTAGGCCTAGCGCCCGCGACAGGATATGCCCCAAAACACGACATGGACACATCACATTTTCAGAAAGAAAACAGAGCTGTTTTTCACTAAGTGCCTAGCTGTGGATTTTGGCCTCTAGCTCAGTCGGCACCTGGGGAAACCTAGCAAACCTGCATATTTTTCAAAACTAGACACCAAGGGGAATCCAAGATGGGGTGACTTGTGGGGCTCTGACCAGGTTCTGTTACCCAGAATCCTTTGCAAACCTCAAAATTTGGCAAAAAAAACACTTGTTCCAGTCATTTCGGTGACAGAAAGTTCTGGAATCTGAGAGGAGCCACAAATTCCCTTCCACCCAGTGTTCCCCCATGTCTCCAGATAAAAATGGTACCTCACTTGTGTGGGTAGGCCGAGCGCCCGCAACAGGATATGCCCCAAAACACGACGTGGACACATCACATTTTCAGAAAGAAAACAGAGCTGTTTTTTGCTAAGTGCCTAGCAGTGGATTTTGGCCTTTAGCTCAGCCGGCACCTGGGGAAACCTAGCAAACCTGTGCATTTTTGAAAACTAGACACCTAGGGGAATCCAAGATGGGCTCGCTTGTGGGGCTCTGACCCGGTTCTGTTACCCAGACTCCTTTGCAAACCTCAAAATTTGGCAAAAAAAACACTTTTTCCCGTCATTTCGGTGACAGAAAGTTCTGGAATCTGAGAGGAGCCACAAATTTCCTTCCACCCAACGTTCCCCCAAGTCTCCCGATAAAAATGGTACCTCACTTGTGTGGGTAGGCCTAGCGCCCGCGACAGGATATGCCCCAAAACACTACGTGGACACATCACATTTTCAGAAAGAAAACAGAGCTGTTTTTTACTAAGTGCCTAGCAGTGGATTTTGGCCTTTAGCTCAGCCGGCACCTGGGGAAACCTAGCAAACTGGTGCATTTTTGAAAACTAGACACCTAGGGGAATCCAAGATCGGGTGACTTGTGGGGCTCTGAACAGGTTCTGTTACCCAGAATCCTTAGCAAACCTCAAAATTTGGCAAATAAAAACACTTTTTCATGTCATTTCGGTGAAAGAAAGTTCTGGAATCTGATAGGAGCCACAAATTTCCTTCCACTCAGCGTTCCCCCAAGTCTCCCGATAAAAATGGTACCTCACTTGTGTGGGTAGGCCTAGCGCCCGCGACAGGATATGCTCCAAAACACGACGTGGACACATCACATTTTCAGAAAGAAAACAGAGCTGTTTTTCACTAAGTGCCTAGCTGTGGATTTTGGCCTCTAGCTCAGTCGGCACCTGGGGAAACTTAGCAAACCTGCATATTTTTCAAAACTAGACACCAAGGGGAATCCAAGATGGGGTGACTTGTGGGGCTCTGACCAGGTTCTGTTACCCAGAATCCTTTGCAAACCTCAAAATTGGGCCCAAAAAAAAATCTTTTTCCAGTCATTTCGGTGACAGAAAGTTCTGGAATCTGAGAGGAGCCACAAATTTCCTTCCACCCAGTGTTCCCCCAAGTCTTCCGATAAAAATGGTACCTCACTTGTGTGGGTAGGCCTAGCGCCCGCAACAGGATATGCCCCAAAACACGACCTGGAATCTGAGAGGAGCCACAAATTCCCTTCCACCCAGTGTTCCCCCATGTCTCCAGATAAAAATGGTACCTCACTTGTGTGGGTAGGCCGAGCGCCGGCAACAGGATATGCCCCAAAACACGACGTGGACACATCACATTTTCAGAAAGAAAACAGAGCTGTTTTTTGCTAAGTGCCTAGCAGTGGATTTTGGCCTTTAGCTCAGCCGGCACCTGGGGAAACCTAGCAAACCTGTGCATTTTTGAAAACTAGACACCTAGGGGAATCCAAGATGGGCTCGCTTGTGGGGCTCTGACCCGGTTCTGTTACCCAGACTCCTTTGCAAACCTCAAAATTTGGCAAAAAAAACACTTTTTCCTGTCATTTCGGTGACAGAAAGTTCTGGAATCTGAGAGGAGCCACAAATTTCCTTCCACCCAACGTTCCCCCAAGTCTCCCGATAAAAATGGTACCTCACTTGTGTGGGTAGGCCTAGCGCCCGCGACAGGATATGCCCCAAAACACTACGTGGACACATCACATTTTCAGAAAGAAAACAGAGCTGTTTTTTACTAAGTGCCTAGCAGTGGATTTTGGCCTTTAGCTCAGCCGGCACCTGGGGAAACCTAGCAAACTGGTGCATTTTTGAAAACTAGACACCTAGGGGAATCCAAGATCGGGTGACTTGTGGGGCTCTGAACAGGTTCTGTTACCCAGAATCCTTAGCAAACCTCAAAATTTGGCAAATAAAAACACTTTTTCCTGTCATTTCGGTGAAAGAAAGTTCTGGAATCTGATAGGAGCCACAAATTTCCTTCCACTCAGCGTTCCCCCAAGTCTCCCGATAAAAATGGTACCTCACTTGTGTGGGTAGGCCTAGCGCCCGCGACAGGATATGCTCCAAAACACGACGTGGACACATCACATTTTCAGAAAGAAAACAGAGCTGTTTTTCACTAAGTGCCTAGCTGTGGATTTTGGCCTCTAGCTCAGTCGGCACCTGGGGAAACCTAGCAAACCTGCATATTTTTCAAAACTAGACACCAAGGGGAATCCAAGATGGGGTGACTTGTGGGGCTCTGACCAGGTTCTGTTACCCAGAATCCTTTGCAAACCTCAAAATTTGGCAAAAAAAATACTTGTTCCAGTCATTTCGGTGACAGAAAGTTCTGGAATCTGAGAGGAGCCACACATTTCCTTCCACCCAGTGTTCCCCCAAGTCTCCAGATAAAAATGGTACCTCACTTGTGTGGGCAGGCCGAGCGCCCGCAACAGGATATGCCCCAAAACACGACGTGGACTCATCACATTTTCAGAAAACAAACAGAGCTATTTTTTGCTAAGTGCCTAGCAGTGGATTTTGGCCTTTAGCTCAGCCGGCACCTGGGGAAACATAGCAAACCTGTGCATTTTTGAAAACTAGACACCTAGGGGAATCCAAGATGGGGTCGCTTGTGGGGCTCTGACCAGGTTCTGTTACCCAGACTCCTTTGCAAACCTCAAAATTTGGCAAAAAAAACACTTTTTCCTGTCATTTCGGTGACAGAAAGTTCTGGAATCTGAGAGGAGCCACAAATTTCCTTCCACCCAACGTTCCCCCAAGTCTCCCGATAAAAATGGTACCTCACTTGTGTGGGTAGGCCTAGCGCCCGCGACAGGATATGCCCCAAAACACGACGTGGACACATCACATTTTCAGAAAGAAAACAGAGCTGTTTTTTACTAAGTGCCTAGCAGTGGATTTTGGCCTTTAGCTCAGCCGGCACCTGGGGAAACCTAGCAAACTGGTGCATTTTTGAAAACTAGACTCCTAGGGGAATACAAGATGGGGTGACTTGTGGGGCTCTGAACAGGTTCTGTTACCCAGAATCCTTAGCAAACCTCAAAATTTGGCAAACAAAAACACTTTTTCCTGTCATTTCGGTGACAGAAAGTTCTGGAATCTGAGAGGAGCCACAAATTTCCTTCCACCCAGCGTTCCCCTAAGTCTCTCGATAAAAATGGTACCTCACTTGTGTGGGTAGGCCTAGCGCCCGCGACAGGATATGCCCCAAAACAAGACGTGGACACATCACATTTTCAGAAAGAAAACAGAGCTTTTTTTACTAAGTGCCTAGCTGTGGATTTTGGCCTCTAGCTCAGCCGGCACCTGGGGAAACCTAGCAAACCTGCACATTTTTGAAAACTAGACACCTAGGGGAATCCAAGACGGGGTGACTTGTGTGGCTCTGACCAGGTTCTGTTACTCAGACTCCTTTGCAAACCTCACAATTTGGCAAAAATAACACTTTTTCCTGTCATTTCGGAGACAGAAAGTTCTGGAATCTCAGAGGAGCCACAAATGTCCTTCCACCCATTGTTCCCCCAAGTCTCCTGATAAAAATGGTACCTCACATGTGTGGGTAGGCCTAGCGCCCACGACATGATATGCCCCAAAATACGATGTGGACACATCACATTTTCAGAAAGAAAACAGAGCTGTTTTTTACTAAGTGACTAGCTGTGGATTTTGGCCTCTAGCTCAGCCGGCACCTGGGGAATCCCAGCAAACCGGTGCATTTTTTAAAACTAGACAAATAGGGGAATCCAAGATGGTGTGACTGGTGGGGCTCTGACCAGGTTCTGTTACCCAGAATCCTTTGCAGACCTCAAAATTTGGCAAAAAAAAACACTTTTTCCTGTCATTTCGGTGAAAGAAAGTTCTGGAATCTGAGAGGAGCCACAAATTTCCTTCCACTCAGCGTTCCCCCAAGTCTCCCGATAAAAATGGTACCTCACTTGTGTGGGTAGGCCTAGCGCCCGCGACAGGATATGCCCCAAAACACGACATGGACACATCACATTTTCAGAAAGAAAACAGAGCTGTTTTTCACTAAGTGCCTAGCTGTGGATTTTGGCCTCTAGCTCAGTCGGCACCTGGGGAAACCTAGCAAACCTGCATATTTTTCAAAACTAGACACCAAGGGGAATCCAAGATGGGGTGACTTGTGGGGCTCTGACCAGGTTCTGTTACCCAGAATCCTTTGCAAACCTCAAAATTTGGCAAAAAAAACACTTGTTCCAGTCATTTCGGTGACAGAAAGTTCTGGAATCTGAGAGGAGCCACAAATTCCCTTCCACCCAGTGTTCCCCCATGTCTCCAGATAAAAATGGTACCTCACTTGTGTGGGTAGGCCGAGCGCCCGCAACAGGATATGCCCCAAAACACGACGTGGACACATCACATTTTCAGAAAGAAAACAGAGCTGTTTTTTGCTAAGTGCCTAGCAGTGGATTTTGGCCTTTAGCTCAGCCGGCACCTGGGGAAACCTAGCAAACCTGTGCATTTTTGAAAACTAGACACCTAGGGGAATCCAAGATGGGCTCGCTTGTGGGGCTCTGACCCGGTTCTGTTACCCAGACTCCTTTGCAAACCTCAAAATTTGGCAAAAAAAACACTTTTTCCCGTCATTTCGGTGACAGAAAGTTCTGGAATCTGAGAGGAGCCACAAATTTCCTTCCACCCAACGTTCCCCCAAGTCTCCCGATAAAAATGGTACCTCACTTGTGTGGGTAGGCCTAGCGCCCGCGACAGGATATGCCCCAAAACACTACGTGGACACATCACATTTTCAGAAAGAAAACAGAGCTGTTTTTTACTAAGTGCCTAGCAGTGGATTTTGGCCTTTAGCTCAGCCGGCACCTGGGGAAACCTAGCAAACTGGTGCATTTTTGAAAACTAGACACCTAGGGGAATCCAAGATCGGGTGACTTGTGGGGCTCTGAACAGGTTCTGTTACCCAGAATCCTTAGCAAACCTCAAAATTTGGCAAATAAAAACACTTTTTCATGTCATTTCGGTGAAAGAAAGTTCTGGAATCTGATAGGAGCCACAAATTTCCTTCCACTCAGCGTTCCCCCAAGTCTCCCGATAAAAATGGTACCTCACTTGTGTGGGTAGGCCTAGCGCCCGCGACAGGATATGCTCCAAAACACGACGTGGACACATCACATTTTCAGAAAGAAAACAGAGCTGTTTTTCACTAAGTGCCTAGCTGTGGATTTTGGCCTCTAGCTCAGTCGGCACCTGGGGAAACCTAGCAAACCTGCATATTTTTCAAAACTAGACACCAAGGGGAATCCAAGATGGGGTGACTTGTGGGGCTCTGACCAGGTTCTGTTACCCAGAATCCTTTGCAAACCTCAAAATTGGGCCCAAAAAAAAATCTTTTTCCAGTCATTTCGGTGACAGAAAGTTCTGGAATCTGAGAGGAGCCACAAATTTCCTTCCACCCAGTGTTCCCCCAAGTCTTCCGATAAAAATGGTACCTCACTTGTGTGGGTAGGCCTAGCGCCCGTAACAGGATATGCCCCAAAACACGACCTGGAATCTGAGAGGAGCCACAAATTCCCTTCCACCCAGTGTTCCCCCATGTCTCCAGATAAAAATGGTACCTCACTTGTGTGGGTAGGCCGAGCGCCGGCAACAGGATATGCCCCAAAACACGACGTGGACACATCACATTTTCAGAAAGAAAACAGAGCTGTTTTTTGCTAAGTGCCTAGCAGTGGATTTTGGCCTTTAGCTCAGCCGGCACCTGGGGAAACCTAGCAAACCTGTGCATTTTTGAAAACTAGACACCTAGGGGAATCCAAGATGGGCTCGCTTGTGGGGCTCTGACCCGGTTCTGTTACCCAGACTCCTTTGCAAACCTCAAAATTTGGCAAAAAAAACACTTTTTCCTGTCATTTCGGTGACAGAAAGTTCTGGAATCTGAGAGGAGCCACAAATTTCCTTCCACCCAACGTTCCCCCAAGTCTCCCGATAAAAATGGTACCTCACTTGTGTGGGTAGGCCTAGCGCCCGCGACAGGATATGCCCCAAAACACTACGTGGACACATCACATTTTCAGAAAGAAAACAGAGCTGTTTTTTACTAAGTGCCTAGCAGTGGATTTTGGCCTTTAGCTCAGCCGGCACCTGGGGAAACCTAGCAAACTGGTGCATTTTTGAAAACTAGACACCTAGGGGAATCCAAGATCGGGTGACTTGTGGGGCTCTGAACAGGTTCTGTTACCCAGAATCCTTAGCAAACCTCAAAATTTGGCAAATAAAAACACTTTTTCCTGTCATTTCGGTGAAAGAAAGTTCTGGAATCTGATAGGAGCCACAAATTTCCTTCCACTCAGCGTTCCCCCAAGTCTCCCGATAAAAATGGTACCTCACTTGTGTGGGTAGGCCTAGCGCCCGCGACAGGATATGCTCCAAAACACGACGTGGACACATCACATTTTCAGAAAGAAAACAGAGCTGTTTTTCACTAAGTGCCTAGCTGTGGATTTTGGCCTCTAGCTCAGTCGGCACCTGGGGAAACCTAGCAAACCTGCATATTTTTCAAAACTAGACACCAAGGGGAATCCAAGATGGGGTGACTTGTGGGGCTCTGACCAGGTTCTGTTACCCAGAATCCTTTGCAAACCTCAAAATTGGGCCCAAAAAAAAATCTTTTTCCAGTCATTTCGTTGACAGAAAGTTCTGGAATCTGAGAGGAGCCACAAATTTCCTTCCACCCAGTGTTCCCCCATGTCTCCAGATAAAAATGGTACCTCACTTGTGTGGGTAGGCCGAGCGCCCGCAACAGGATATGCCCCAAAACACGACGTGGACACATCACATTTTCAGAAAGAAAACAGAGCTGTTTCTTGCTAAGTGCCTAGCAGTGGATTTTGGCCTTTAGCTCAGCCGGCACCTGGGGAAACCTAGGAAACCTGTGCATTTTTTAAAACTAGACACCTAGGGGAATCCAAGATGGGCTCGCTTGTGGGGCTCTGACCAGGTTCTGTTACCCAGACTCCTTTGCAAACCTCAAAATTTGGCAAAAAAAACACTTTTTCCTGTCATTTCGGTGACAGAAAGTTCTGGAATCTGAGAGAAGCCACAAATTTCCTTCCACCCAACGTTCCCCCAAGTCTCCTGATACAAAATGGTACCTCACTTGTGTGGGTAGGCCTAGGCCCCGCAACAGGATGTGCCCCAAAACACAACATGGACACATCACATTTTCAGAAAGAAATCAGAGCTGTTTTTTACTAAGTGCCTAGCTGTGGATTTTGGCCTCTAGCTCAGCCGGCACCTGGAGAAACGTAGCACACCTGCGCATTTTTGAAAACTAGACACCTAGGGGAATCCAAGATGGGGTGAATTGTGGGGCTCTGACCAGGTTCTATTACCCAGAATCCTTTACAAACCTCAAAATTTGGCAAAAAAAACACTTTTTCCTGTCATTTCGGTGACAGATACTTCTGGAATCTGAGAGGAGCCACAGATTTCCTTCCACCCAGCGTTCCCCCAAATCTTCCGATAAAAATGGTACCTCACTTGTGTGGGTAGGCCTAGCGCCCGCAACAGGATATGCCCCAAAACACGACGTGGACACATTACATTTTCAGAAAGAAAACAGAGCTGTTTTTTACTAAGTGTCTAGCTGTGGATTTTGGCCTCTTGCTCAGCCGCCTCCTGGGGAAACCTAGCAAATCTGTGCATTTTTGAAAACTAAACACCTAGGGGAATCCAAGATGGGGTGACTTGTGGGGCTCTGACCAGGTTCTGTTTCCCAGACTCCTTTGCAAACCTCAAAATTTGGCAAAAAAAATACTTTTGCCTGTCATTTCGGTGACAGAAAGTTCTGGAATCTGAGAGAAGCCACAAATTTCCTCCCACCCAACGTTCCCCCAAGTCTCCCGATAAAAATGGTACCTCACTTGTGTGGGTAGGCCTAGCGCCCGCAACAGGATATGCCCCAAAACACGACGTGGACACATCACATTTTCAGAAAGAAAACAGAGCTGTTTTTTACTAAGTGCCTAGCGGTGGATTTAGGCCTCTAGCTCAGCTGGCACAATGGGAAACGTAGCAAACCTGGGCATTTTTGAAAACTAGACACCTAGGGGAATCCAATATGGGGGGAATTGTGGGGCTCTGACCAGGTTCTGTTACCCAGACTCCTTTGCAAACCTCAAAATTGGGCTAAAAAGCTATTTTTCCTGTCATTTCGGTGACAGAATGTTCTGGAATCTGAGAGGAGCAAAAAATGTCCTTCCACCCAGCGCTCCCCCAAGTCTCACAATAAAAATGGCACCTCACTTGTGTGGGTAGGCCAAGCGCCCGCGACAAGATATGCCCCAAAACACGACATGGACACATCACATTTTCAGAAAGAAAACAGAGCTGTTTTTCACTAAGTGCCTAGCTGTGGATTTTGGCCTCTAGCTCAGTCGGCACCTGGGGAAACCTAGCAAACCTGCATATTTTTCAAAACTAGACACCAAGGGGAATCCAAGATGGGGTGACTTGTGGGGCTCTGACCAGATTCTGTTACCCAGAATCCTTTGCAAACCTCAAAATTTGGCAAAAAAAACACTTGTTCCAGTCATTTCGGTGACAGAAAGTTCTGGAATCTGAGAGGAGCCACAAATTTCCTTCCACCCAGTGTTCCCCCAAGTCACCTGATAAAAATGGTACCTCACTTGTGTGGGCAGGCCGAGCGCCCGCAACAGGATATGCCCCAAAACACGACGTGGACACATCACATTTTCAGAAAGAAAACAGAGCTGTTTTTCACTAAGTGCCTAGCAGTGGATTTTGGCCTTTAGCTCAGCCGGCACCTGGGGAAACATAGCAAACCTGTGCATTTTTGAAAACTAGACACCTAGGGGAATCCAAGATGGGGTCGCTTGTGGGGCTCTGACCAGGTTCTCTTACCCAGACTCCTTTGCAAACCTCAAAATTTGGCAAAAAAAACACTTTTTCCTGTCATTTCGGTGACAGAAAGTTCTGGAATCTGAGAGGAGCCACACATTTCCTTCCACCCAACGTTCCCCCAAGTCTCCCGATAAAAATGGTACCTCACTTGTGTGGGTAGGCCTAGCGCCCGCGACAGGATATGCCCCAAAACACGACGTGGACACATCACATTTTCAGAAAGAAAACAGAGCTGTTTTTCACTAAGTGCCTAGCTGTGGATTTTGGCCTTTAGCTCAGTCGGCACCTGGGGAAACCTAGCAAACCTGCATATTTTTCAAAACTAGACACCAAGGGGAATCCAAGATGGGGTGACTTGTGGGGCTCTGACCAGGTTCTGTTACCCAGAATCCTTTGCAAACCTCAAAATTTGGCAAAAAAAACACTTGTTCCTGTCATTTCGGTTACTGAAAGTTCTGGAATCTGAGAGGAGCCACAAATTTCCTTCCACCCAGTGTTCCCCCAAGTCTCCAGATAAAAATGGTACCTCACTTGTGTGGGCAGGCCGAGCGCCCGCAACAGGATATGCCCCAAAACACGACGTGGACACATCACATTTTCAGAAAACAAACAGAGCTATTTTTTGCTAAGTGGCTAGCAGTGGATTTTGGCCTTTAGCTCAGCCGGCACCTGGGGAAACATAGCAAACCTGTGCATTTTTGAAAACTAGACACCTAGGGGAATCCAAGATGGGCTCGCTTGTGGGGCTCTGACCAGGTTCTGTTACCCAGACTCCTTTGCAAACCTCAAAATTTGGCAAAAAAAACACTTTTTCATGTCATTTCGGTGACAGAAAGTTCTGGAATCTGAGAGGAGCCATAAATTTCCTTCCACCCAACGTTCCCCCAAGTCTCCCGATAAAAATGGTACCTCACTTGTGTGGGCAGGCCGAGCGCCCGCAACAGGATATGCCCCAAAACACGACGTGGACACATCACATTTTCAGAAAACAAACAGAGCTATTTTTTGCTAAGTGCCTAGCTGTGGATTTTGGCCTTTAGCTCAGCCGGCACCTGGGGAAACATAGCAAACCTGTGCATTTTTGAAAACTAGACACCTAGGGGAATCCAAGATGGGCTCGCTTGTGGGGCTCTGACCCGGTTCTGTTACCCAGACTCCTTTGCAAACCTCAAAATTTGGCAAAAAAAACACTTTTTCCTGTCATTTCGGTGACAGAAAGTTCTGGAATCTGAGAGGAGCCACAAATTTCCTTCCACCCAACGTTCCCCCAAGTCTCCCGATAAAAATGGTACCTCACTTGTGTGGGTAGGCCTAGCGCCCGCGACAGGATATGCCCCAAAACACTACGTGGACACATCACATTTTCAGAAAGAAAACAGAGCTGTTTTTTACTAAGTGCCTAGCAGTGGATTTTGGCCTTTAGCTCAGCCGGCACCTGGGGAAACCTAGCAAACTGGTGCATTTTTGAAAACTAGACACCTAGGGGAATCCAAGATCGGGTGACTTGTGGGGCTCTGAACAGGTTCTGTTACCCAGAATCCTTAGCAAACCTCAAAATTTGGCAAATAAAAACACTTTTTCCTGTCATTTCGGTGAAAGAAAGTTCTGGAATCTGATAGGAGCCACAAATTTCCTTCCACTCAGCGTTCCCCCAAGTCTCCCGATAAAAATGGTACCTCACTTGTGTGGGTAGGCCTAGCGCCCGCGACAGGATATGCTCCAAAACACGACGTGGACACATCACATTTTCAGAAAGAAAACAGAGCTGTTTTTCACTAAGTGCCTAGCTGTGGATTTTGGCCTCTAGCTCAGTCGGCACCTGGGGAAACCTAGCAAACCTGCATATTTTTCAAAACTAGACACCAAGGGGAATCCAAGATGGGGTGACTTGTGGGGCTCTGACCAGGTTCTGTTACCCAGAATCCTTTGCAAACCTCAAAATTGGGCCCAAAAAAAAAACTTTTTCCAGTCATTTCGGTGACAGAAAGTTCTGGAATCTGAGAGGAGCCACAAATTTCCTTCCACCCAGTGTTCCCCCAAGTCTCCAGATAAAAATGGTACCTCACTTGTGTGGGCAGGCCGAGCGCCCGCAACAGGATATGCCCCAAAACACGACGTGGACACATCACATTTTCAGAAAGAAAACAGAGCTGTTTTTCACTAAGTGCCTAGCAGTGGATTTTGGCCTTTAGCTCAGCCGGCACCTGGGGAAACATAGCAAACCTGTGCATTTTTGAAAACTAGACACCTAGGGGAATCCAAGATGGGGTCGCTTGTGGGGCTCTGACCAGGTTCTCTTACCCAGACTCCTTTGCAAACCTCAAAATTTGGCAAAAAAAACACTTTTTCCTGTCATTTCGGTGACAGAAAGTTCTGGAATCTGAGAGGAGCCACACATTTCCTTCCACCCAACGTTCCCCCAAGTCTCCCGATAAAAATGGTACCTCACTTGTGTGGGTAGGCCTAGCGCCCGCGACAGGATATGCCCCAAAACACGACGTGGACACATCACATTTTCAGAAAGAAAACAGAGCTGTTTTTCACTAAGTGCCTAGCTGTGGATTTTGGCCTTTAGCTCAGTCGGCACCTGGGGAAACCTAGCAAACCTGCATATTTTTCAAAACTAGACACCAAGGGGAATCCAAGATGGGGTGACTTGTGGGGCTCTGACCAGGTTCTGTTACCCAGAATCCTTTGCAAACCTCAAAATTTGGCAAAAAAAACACTTGTTCCAGTCATTTCGGTTACTGAAAGTTCTGGAATCTGAGAGGAGCCACAAATTTCCTTCCACCCAGTGTTCCCCCAAGTCTCCAGATAAAAATGGTACCTCACTTGTGTGGGCAGGCCGAGCGCCCGCAACAGGATATGCCCCAAAACACGACGTGGACACATCACATTTTCAGAAAACAAACAGAGCTATTTTTTGCTAAGTGCCTAGCAGTGGATTTTGGCCTTTAGCTCAGCCGGCACCTGGGGAAACATAGCAAACCTGTGCATTTTTGAAAACTAGACACCTAGGGGAATCCAAGATGGGGTCGCTTGTGGGGCTCTGACCAGGTTCTGTTACCCAGACTCCTTTGCAAACCTTAAAATTTGGCAAAAAAAACACTTTTTCCTGTCATTTCGGTGACAGAAAGTTCTGGAATCTGAGAGGAGCCATAAATTTCCTTCCACCCAACGTTCCCCCAAGTCTCCCGATAAAAATGGTACCTCACTTGTGTGGGCAGGCCGAGCGCCCGCAACAGGATATGCCCCAAAACACGACGTGGACACATCACATTTTCAGAAAACAAACAGAGCTATTTTTTGCTAAGTGCCTAGCTGTGGATTTTGGCCTTTAGCTCAGCCGGCACCTGGGGAAACATAGCAAACCTGTGCATTTTTGAAAACTAGACACCTAGGGGAATCCAAGATGGGCTCGCTTGTGGGGCTCTGACCCGGTTCTGTTACCCAGACTCCTTTGCAAACTTCAAAATTTGGCAAAAAAAACACTTTTTCCTGTCATTTCGGTGACAGAAAGTTCTGGAATCTGAGAGGAGCCACAAATTTCCTTCCACCCAACGTTCCCCCAAGTCTCCCGATAAAAATGGTACCTCACTTGTGTGGGTAGGCCTAGCGCCCGCGACAGGATATGCCCCAAAACACTACGTGGACACATCACATTTTCAGAAAGAAAACAGAGCTGTTTTTTACTAAGTGCCTAGCAGTGGATTTTGGCCTTTAGCTCAGCCGGCACCTGGGGAAACCTAGCAAACTGGTGCATTTTTGAAAACTAGACACCTAGGGGAATCCAAGATCGGGTGACTTGTGGGGCTCTGAACAGGTTCTGTTACCCAGAATCCTTAGCAAACCTCAAAATTTGGCAAACAAAAACACTTTTTCCTGTCATTTCGGTGAAAGAAAGTTCTGGAATCTGATAGGAGCCCAAATTTCCTTCCACTCAGCGTTCCCCCAAGTCTCCCGATAAAAATGGTACCTCACTTGTGTGGGTAGGCCTAGCGCCCGCGACAGGATATGCTCCAAAACACGACGTGGACACATCACATTTTCAGAAAGAAAACAGAGCTGTTTTTCACTAAGTGCCTAGCTGTGGATTTTGGCCTCTAGCTCAGTCGGCACCTGGGGAAACCTAGCAAACCTGCATATTTTTCAAACCTAGACACCAAGGGGAATCCAAGATGGGGTGACTTGTGGGGCTCTGACCAGGTTCTGTTACCCAGAATCCTTTGCAAACCTCAAAATTGGGCCCAAAAAAAAATCTTTTTCCAGTCATTTCGGTGACAGAAAGTTCTGGAATCTGAGAGGAGCCACAAATTTCCTTCCACCCAGTGTTCCCCCAAGTCTTCCGATAAAAATGGTACCTCACTTGTGTGGGTAGGCCTAGCGCCCGCAACAGGATATGCCCCAAAACACGACCTGGAATCTGAGAGGAGCCACAAATTCCCTTCCACCCAGTGTTCCCCCATGTCTCCAGATAAAAATGGTACCTCACTTGTGTGGGTAGGCCGAGCGCCCGCAACAGGATATGCCCCAAAACACGACGTGGACACATCACATTTTCAGAAAGAAAACAGAGCTGTTTTTTGCTAAGTGCCTAGCAGTGGATTTTGGCCTTTAGCTCAGCCGGCACCTGGGGAAACCTAGCAAACCTGTGCATTTTTGAAAACTAGACACCTAGGGGAATCCAAGATGGGCTCGCTTGTGGGGCTCTGACCCGGTTCTGTTACCCAGACTCCTTTGCAAACCTCAAAATTTGGCAAAAAAAACACTTTTTCCTGTCATTTCGGTGACAGAAAGTTCTGGAATCTGAGAGGAGCCACAAATTTCCTTCCACCCAACGTTCCCCCAAGTCTCCCGATAAAAATGGTACCTCACTTGTGTGGGTAGGCCTAGCGCCCGCGACAGGATATGCCCCAAAACACTACGTGGACACATCACATTTTCAGAAAGAAAACAGAGCTGTTTTTTACTAAGTGCCTAGCAGTGGATTTTGGCCTTTAGCTCAGCCGGCACCTGGGGAAACCTAGCAAACTGGTGCATTTTTGAAAACTAGACACCTAGGGGAATCCAAGATCGGGTGACTTGTGGGGCTCTGAACAGGTTCTGTTACCCAGAATCCTTAGCAAACCTCAAAATTTGGCAAATAAAAACACTTTTTCCTGTCATTTCGGTGAAAGAAAGTTCTGGAATCTGATAGGAGCCACAAATTCCCTTCCACTCAGCGTTCCCCCAAGTCTCCCGATAAAAATGGTACCTCACTTGTGTGGGTAGGCCTAGCGCCCGCGACAGGATATGCTCCAAAACACGACGTGGACACATCACATTTTCAGAAAGAAAACAGAGCTGTTTTTCACTAAGTGCCTAGCTGTGGATTTTGGCCTCTAGCTCAGTCGGCACCTGGGGAAACCTAGCAAACCTGCATATTTTTCAAAACTAGACACCAAGGGGAATCCAAGATGGGGTGACTTGTGGGGCTCTGACCAGGTTCTGTTGCCCAGAATCCTTTGCAAACCTCAAAATTGGGCCCAAAAAAAAATCTTTTTCCAGTCATTTCGGTGACAGAAAGTTCTGGAATCTGAGAGGAGCCACAAATTTCCTTCCACCCAGTGTTCCCCCATGTCTCGAGATAAAAATGGTACCTCACTTGTGTGGGTAGGCCGAGCGCCCGCAACAGGATATGCCCCAAAACACGACGTGGACACATCACATTTTCAGAAAGAAAACAGAGCTGTTTTTTGCTAAGTGACTAGCAGTGGATTTTGGCCTTTAGCTCAGCCGGCACCTGGGGAAACCTAGGAAACCTGTGCATTTTTTAAAACTAGACACCTAGGGGAATCCAAGATGGGCTCGCTTGTGGGGCTCTGACCAGGTTCTGTTACCCAGACTCCTTTGCAAACCTCAAAATTTGGCAAAAAAAACACTTTTTCCTGTCATTTCGGTGACAGAAAGTTCTGGAATCTGAGAGAAGCCACAAATTTCCTTCCACCCAACGTTCCCCCAAGTCTCCTGATACAAAATGGTACCTCACTTGTGTGGGTAGGCCTAGGCCCCGCAACAGGATATGCCCCAAAACACAACATAGACACATCACATTTTCAGAAAGAAAACAGAGCTGTTTTTAACTAAGTGCCTAGCTGTGGATTTTGGCCTCTAGCTCAGCCGGCACCTGGAGAAACGTAGCACACCTGCGCATTTTTGAAAACTAGACACCTAGGGGAATCCAAGATGGGGTGAATTGTGGGGCTCTGACCAGGTTCTATTACCCAGAATCCTTTACAAACCTCAAAATTTGGCAAAAAAAACACTTTTTCCTGTCATTTCGGTGACAGATACTTCTGGAATCTGAGAGGAGCCACAGATTTCCTTCCACCCAGTGTTCCCCCAAATCTTCCGATAAAAATGGTACCTCACTTGTGTGGGTAGGCCTAGCGCCCGCAACAGGATATGCCCCAAAACACGACGTGGACACATTACATTTTCAGAAAGAAAACAGAGCTGTTTCTTGCTAAGTGCCTAGCTGTGGATTTTGGCCTCTTGCTCACCCGCCTCCTGGGGAAACCTAGCAAATCTGTGCATTTTTGAAAACTAAACACCTAGGGGAATCCAAGATGGGGTGACTTGTGGGGCTCTGACCAGGTTCTGTTTCCCAGACTCCTTTGCAAACCTCAAAATTTGGCAAAAAAAATACTTTTGCCTGTCATTTCGGTGACAGAAAGTTCTGGAATCTGAGAGAAGCCACAAATTTCCTCCCACCCAACGTTCCCCCAAGTCTCCCGATAAAAATGGTACCTCACTTGTGTGGGTAGGCCTAGCGCCCGCGACAGGATATGCCCCAAAACACGGCATGGACACATCACATTTTCAGAAAGAAAACAGAGCTGTTTTTTACTAAGTGTCTAGCTGTGGATTTTGGCCTCTAGCTCAGCCGGCACCTGGGGAAACGTAGCACACCTGCGCATTTTTGAAAACTAGACACCTAGGGGAATCCAAGATGGGGTGAATTGTGGGGCTCTGACCAGGTTCTGTTACCCAGAATCCTTTGCAAACCTCAAAATTTGGCAAAAAAAATACTTTTGCCTGTCATTTCGGTGACAGAAAGTTCTGGAATCTGAGAGGAGCCCCAAATTTCCTTCCACCCAGTGTTTCCCCAAGTCTCCAGATAAAAATGGTACCTCACTTGTGTGGGTAGGCCTAGCGCCCGCAACAGGATATGCCCCAAAACACGACGTGGACACATCACATTTTCAGAAAGAAAACAGAGCTGTTTTTTACTAAGTGCCTAGCGGTGGATTTAGGCCTCTAGCTCAGCTGGCACCATGGGAAACGTAGCAAACCTGCGCATTTTTGAAAACTAGACACCTAGGGGAATCCAATATGGGGGGAATTGTGGGGCTCTGACCAGGTTCTGTTACCCAGACTCCTTTGCAAACCTCAAAATTGGGCTAAAAAGCAATTTTTCCTGTCATTTCGGTGACAGAATGTTCTGGAATCTGAGAGGAGCAAAAAATGTCCTTCCACCCAGCGCTCCCCCAAGTCTCACAATAAAAATGGCACCTCACTTGTGTGGGTAGGCCAAGCGCCCGCGACAGGATATGCCCCAAAACACGACATGGACACATCACATTTTCAGAAAGAAAACAGAGCTGTTTTTCACTAAGTGCCTAGCTGTGGATTTTGGCCTCTAGCTCAGTCGGCACCTGGGGAAACCTAGCAAACCTGCATATTTTTCAAAACTAGACACCAAGGGGAATCCAAGATGGGGTGACTTGTGGGGCTCTGACCAGATTCTGTTACCCAGAATCCTTTGCAAACCTCAAAATTTGGCAAAAAAAACACTTGTTCCAGTCATTTCGGTGACAGAAAGTTCTGGAATCTGAGAGGAGCCACAAATTTCCTTCCACCCAGTGTTCCCCCAAGTCTCCAGATAAAAATGGTACCTCACTTGTGTGGGCAGGCCGAGCGCCCGCAACAGGATATGCCCCAAAACACGACGTGGACACATCACATTTTCAGAAAGAAAACAGAGCTGTTTTTCACTAAGTGCCTAGCAGTGGATTTTGGCCTTTAGCTCAGCCGGCACCTGGGGAAACATAGCAAACCTGTGCATTTTTTAAAACTAGACACCTAGGGGAATCCAAGATGGGGTCGCTTGTGGGGCTCTGACCAGGTTCTCTTACCCAGACTCCTTTGCAAACCTCAAAATTTGGCAAAAAAAACACTTTTTCCTGTCATTTCGGTGACAGAAAGTTCTGGAATCTGAGAGGAGCCACACATTTCCTTCCACCCAACGTTCCCCCAAGTCTCCCGATAAAAATGGTACCTCACTTGTGTGGGTAGGCCTAGCGCCCGCGACAGGATATGCCCCAAAACACGACGTGGACACATCACATTTTCAGAAAGAAAACAGAGCTGTTTTTCACTAAGTGCCTAGCTGTGGATTTTGGCCTTTAGCTCAGTCGGCACCTGGGGAAACCTAGCAAACCTGCATATTTTTCAAAACTAGACACCAAGGGGAATCCAAGATGGGGTGACTTGTGGGGCTCTGACCAGGTTCTGTTACCCAGAATCCTTTGCAAACCTCAAAATTTGGCAAAAAAAACACTTGTTCCAGTCATTTCGGTTACTGAAAGTTCTAGAATCTGAGAGGAGCCACAAATTTCCTTCCACCCAGTATTCCCCCAAGTCTCCAGATAAAAATGGTACCTCACTTGTGTGGGCAGGCCGAGTGCCCGCAACAGGATATGCCCCAAAACACGACGTGGACACATCACATTTTCAGAAAACAAACAGAGCTATTTTTTGCTAAGTGCTAGCAGTGGATTTTGGCCTTTAGCTCAGCCGGCACCTGGGGAAACATAGCAAACCTGTGCATTTTTTAAAACTAGACACCTAGGGGAATCCAAGATGGGGTCGCTTGTGGGGCTCTGACCAGGTTCTGTTACCCAGACTCCTTTGCAAACCTCAAAATTTGGCAAAAAAAACACTTTTTCCTGTCATTTCGGTGACAGAAAGTTCTGGAATCTGAGAGGAGCCATACATTTCCTTCCACCCAACGTTCCCCCAAGTCTCCCGATAAAAATGGTACCTCACTTGTGTGGGCAGGCCGAGCGCCCGCAACAGGATATGCCCCAAAACACGACGTGGACACAT
Source organism: Pleurodeles waltl (assembly GCF_031143425.1). Taxonomy (NCBI): domain Eukaryota; kingdom Metazoa; phylum Chordata; class Amphibia; order Caudata; family Salamandridae; genus Pleurodeles; species Pleurodeles waltl. The sequence goes on from NC_090437.1 coordinate 1,097,213,511, forward strand.
CACATTTTCAGAAAACAAACAGAGCTATTTTTTGCTAAGTGCCTAGCTGTGGATTTTGGCCTTTAGCTCAGCCGGCACCTGGGGAAACATAGCAAACCTGTGCATTTTTAAAAACTAGACACCTAGGGGAATCCAAGATGGGGTCGCTTGTGGGGCTCTGATCAGGTTCTGTTACCCAGACTCCTTTGCAAACCTCAAAATTTGGCAAAAAAAACACTTTTTCCTGTCATTTCGGTGACAGAAAGTTCTGGAATCTGAGAGGAGCCACAAATTTCCTTCCACACAACGTTCCCCCAAGTCTCCCGATTAAAATGGTACCTCACTTGTGTGGGTAGGCCTAGCGCCCGCGACAGGATATGCCCCAAAACACGACGTGGACACATCACATTTTCAGAAAGAAAACAGAGCTGTTTTTCACTAAGTGCCTAGCTGTGGATTTTGGCCTCTAGCTCAGTCGGCACCTGGGGAAACCTAGCAAACCTGCATATTTTTCAAAACTAGACACCAAGGGGAATCCAAGATGGGGTGACTTGTGGGGCTCTGACCAGGTTCTGTTACCCAGAATCCTTTGCAAACCTCAAAATTTGGCAAAAAAAACACTTGTTCCAGTCATTTCGGTGACAGAAAGTTCTGGAATCTGAGAGGAGCCACACATTTCCTTCCACCCAGTGTTCCCCCAAGTCTCCAGATAAAAATGGTACCTCACTTGTGTGGGCAGGCCGAGCGCCCGCAACAGGATATGCCCCAAAACACGACGTGGACTCATCACATTTTCAGAAAACAAACAGAGCTATTTTTTGCTAAGTGCCTAGCAGTGGATTTTGGCCTTTAGCTCAGCCGGCACCTGGGGAAACATAGCAAACCTGTGCATTTTTGAAAACTAGACACCTAGGGGAATCCAAGATGGGGTCGCTTGTGGGGCTCTGACCAGGTTCTGTTACCCAGACTCCTTTGCAAACCTCAAAATTTGGCAAAAAAAACACTTTTTCCTGTCATTTCGGTGACAGAAAGTTCTGGAATCTGAGAGGAGCCACAAATTTCCTTCCACCCAACGTTCCCCCAAGTCTCCCGATAAAAATGGTACCTCACTTGTGTGGGTAGGCCTAGCGCCCGCGACAGGATATGCCCCAAAACACGACGTGGACACATTACATTTTCAGAAAGAAAACAGAGCTGTTTTTTACTAAGTGCCTAGCTGTGGATTTTGGCCACTAGCTCAGCCGGCACCTTGGGAAACCTAGCAAACCTGCGCATTTTTGAAAACTAGACACCTAGGGGAATCCAAGATGGGGTGACTTGTGGGACTCTGACAAAGTTCTGTTACCCAGAATCCTTTGCAAACCTCAAAATTTGGCCCAAAAAAAAATGTTTTTCCAGTCATTTCGGTGACAGAAAGTTCTGGAATCTGAGAGGAGCCACAAATTTCCTTCCACCCAGTGTTCCCCCAAGTCTTCCGATAAAAATGGTACCTCACTTGTGTGGGTAGGCCTAGTGCCCGCAACAGGATATGCCCCAAAACACGACCTGGAATCTGAGAGGAGCCACAAATTTCCTTCCACCCAGTGTTCCCCCAAGTCTCCAGATAAAAATGGTACCTCACTTGTGTGGGTAGGCCGAGCGCCCGCAACAGGATATGCCCCAAAACACGACGTGGACACATCACATTTTCAGGAAGAAAACAGAGCTGTTTTTTGCTAAGTGCCTAGCTGTCGATTTTGGCCTTTAGCTCAGCCGGCACCTGGGGAAACCTAGCAAACCTGCACATTTTTGAAAACTAGACACCTAGGGGAATCCAATATGGGGTCACTTGTGGGGCTCTGACCAGGTTCTGTTACCCAGACTCCTTTGCAAACCTCAAAATTTGGCAAAAAAAACACTTTTTCCTGTACTTTCGGAGACAGAAAGTTCTGGAATCTGAGAGGAGCCACAAATTTCCTTCCACCCAACGTTCCCCCAAGTCTCCCGATAAAAATGGTACCTCACTTGTGTGGGTAGGCCTAGGGCCCGCGACAGGATATGCCCCAAAACACGACATGGACACATCACATTTTCAGGAAGAAAACAGAGCTGTTTTTTGCTAAGTGCCTAGCTGTGGATTTTGGCATCTTGCTCAGCCGCCTCCTGGGGAAACCTAGCAAATCTGCATATTTTTGAAAACTAAACACCTAGGGGAATCCAAGATGGGGTGACTTGTGGGGCTCTGACCAGGTTCTGTTACCCAGAATCCTTTGCAAACCTCAAAATTTGGCAAAAAAACCACTTTTTCCTGTAATTTCGGTAACAGAAAGTTCTGGAATCTGAGAGGAGCCACAAATTTCCTTCCACCCAGCATTTCCCCAAGTCTCCTGATAAAAATGGTACCTCACTTGTGTGGGTAGGCCTAGCGGCCGCGACACAATATGCCCCAAAACACGACGTGGACACATCACATTTTCAGAAAGAAAACAGAGCTGTTTTTTACTAAGTGCCTAGCTGTGGATTTGTGCCTCTAGCTCACCCGGCACCTGGGGAAAACTAGGAAACCTGCGCATTTTTGAAAACTAGACACCTAGGGGAATCCAAGATGGGGTGACTTGTGGGGCTCTGACCAGGTTCTGTTCCCCAGAATCCTTTGCAAACCTCAAAATTTGGCAAAAAAAACACTTTTTTCTGTCATTTTGGTGACAGAATGTTCTGGAATCTGAGAGGAGCAAAAAATGTCCTTCCACCCAGCGCTCCCCCAAGTCTCACAATAAAAATGGCACCTCACTTGTGTGGGTAGGCCAAGCGCCCGCGACAGGATATGCCCCAAAACACGACATGGACACATCACATTTTCAGAAAGAAAACAGAGCTGTTTTTCACTAAGTGCCTAGCTGTGGATTTTGGCCTCTAGCTCAGTCGGCACCTGGGGAAACCTAGCAAACCTGCATATTTTTCAAAACTAGACACCAAGGGGAATCCAAGATGGGGTGACTTGTGGGGCTCTGACCAGATTCTGTTACCCAGAATCCTTTGCAAACCTCAAAATTTGGCAAAAAAAACACTTGTTCCAGTCATTTCGGTGACAGAAAGTTCTGGAATCTGAGAGGAGCCACAAATTTCCTTCCACCCAGTGTTCCCCCAAGTCTCCAGATAAAAATGGTACCTCACTTGTGTGGGCAGGCCGAGCGCCCGCAACAGGATATGCCCCAAAACACGACGTGGACACATCACATTTTCAGAAAGAAAACAGAGCTGTTTTTCACTAAGTGCCTAGCAGTGGATTTTGGCCTTTAGCTCAGCCGGCACCTGGGGAAACATAGCAAACCTGTGCATTTTTGAAAACTAGACACCTAGGGGAATCCAAGATGGGGTCGCTTGTGGGGCTCTGACCAGGTTCTCTTACCCAGACTCCTTTGCAAACCTCAAAATTTGGCAAAAAAAACACTTTTTCCTGTCATTTCGGTGACAGAAAGTTCTGGAATCTGAGAGGAGCCACAAATTTCCTTCCACCCAACGTTCCCCCAAGTCTCCCGATAAAAATGGTACCTCACTTGTGTGGGCAGGCCGAGCGCCCGCAACAGGATATGCCCCAAAACACGACGTGGACACATCACATTTTCAGAAAACAAACAGAGCTATTTTTTGCTAAGTGCCTAGCTGTGGATTTTGGCCTTTAGCTCAGCCGGCACCTGGGGAAACATAGCAAACCTGTGCATTTTTAAAAACTAGACACCTAGGGGAATCCAAGATGGGGTCGCTTGTGGGGCTCTGATCAGGTTCTGTTACCCAGACTCCTTTGCAAACCTCAAAATTTGGCAAAAAAAACACTTTTTCCTGTCATTTCGGTGACAGAAAGTTCTGGAATCTGAGAGGAGCCACAAATTTCCTTCCACACAACGTTCCCCCAAGTCTCCCGATTAAAATGGTACCTCACTTGTGTGGGTAGGCCTAGCGCCCGCGACAGGATATGCCCCAAAACACGACGTGGACACATCACATTTTCAGAAAGAAAACAGAGCTGTTTTTCACTAAGTGCCTAGCTGTGGATTTTGGCCTCTAGCTCAGTCGGCACCTGGGGAAACCTAGCAAACCTGCATATTTTTCAAAACTAGACACCAAGGGGAATCCAAGATGGGGTGACTTGTGGGGCTCTGACCAGGTTCTGTTACCCAGAATCCTTTGCAAACCTCAAAATTTGGCAAAAAAAACACTTGTTCCAGTCATTTCGGTGACAGAAAGTTCTGGAATCTGAGAGGAGCCACACATTTCCTTCCACCCAGTGTTCCCCCAAGTCTCCAGATAAAAATGGTACCTCACTTGTGTGGGCAGGCCGAGCGCCCGCAACAGGATATGCCCCAAAACACGACGTGGACTCATCACATTTTCAGAAAACAAACAGAGCTATTTTTTGCTAAGTGCCTAGCAGTGGATTTTGGCCTTTAGCTCAGCCGGCACCTGGGGAAACATAGCAAACCTGTGCATTTTTGAAAACTAGACACCTAGGGGAATCCAAGATGGGGTCGCTTGTGGGGCTCTGACCAGGTTCTGTTACCCAGACTCCTTTGCAAACCTCAAAATTTGGCAAAAAAAACACTTTTTCCTGTCATTTCGGTGACAGAAAGTTCTGGAATCTGAGAGGAGCCACAAATTTCCTTCCACCCAACGTTCCCCCAAGTCTCCCGATAAAAATGGTACCTCACTTGTGTGGGTAGGCCTAGCGCCCGCGACAGGATATGCCCCAAAAGACGACGTGGACACATCACATTTTCAGAAAGAAAACAGAGCTGTTTTTTACTAAGTGCCTAGCTGTGGATTTTGGCCACTAGCTCAGCCGGCACCTTGGGAAACCTAGCAAACCTGCGCATTTTTGAAAACTAGACACCTAGGGGAATCCAAGATGGGGTGACTTGTGGGACTCTGACAAAGTTCTGTTACCCAGAATCCTTTGCAAACCTCAAAATTTGGCCCAAAAAAAAATCTTTTTCCAGTCATTTCGGTGACAGAAAGTTCTGGAATCTGAGAGGAGCCACAAATTTCCTGCCACCCAGTGTTCCCCCAAGTCTTCCGATAAAAATGGTACCTCACTTGTGTGGGTAGGCCTAGCGCCCGCAACAGGATATGCCCCAAAACACGACCTGGAATCTGAGAGGAGCCACAAATTTCCTTCCACCCAGTGTTCCCCCAAGTCTCCAGATAAAAATGGTACCTCACTTGTGTGGGTAGGCCGAGCGCCCGCAACAGGATATGCCCCAAAACACGACGTGGACACATCACATTTTCAGGAAGAAAACAGAGCTGTTTTTTGCTAAGTGCCTAGCTGTCGATTTTGGCCTTTAGCTCAGCCGGCACCTGGGGAAACCTAGCAAACCTGCAAATTTTTGAAAACTAGACACCTAGGGGAATCCAATATGGGGTCACTTGTGGGGCTCTGACCAGGTTCTGTTACCCAGACTCCTTTGCAAACCTCAAAATTTGGCAAAAAAAACACTTTTTCCTGTACTTTCGGAGACAGAAAGTTCTGGAATCTGAGAGGAGCCACAAATTTCCTTCCACCCAACGTTCCCCCAAGTCTCCCGATAAAAATGGTACCTCACTTGTGTGGGTAGGCCTAGGGCCCGCGACAGGATATGCCCCAAAACACGACGTGGACACATCACATTTTCAGGAAGAAAACAGAGCTGTTTTTTGCTAAGTGCCTAGCTGTGGATTTTGGCATCTTGCTCAGCCGCCTCCTGGGGAAACCTAGCAAATCTGCATATTTTTGAAAACTAAACACCTAGGGGAATCCAAGATGGGGTGACTTGGGGGGCTCTGACCAGGTTCTGTTACCCAGAATCCTTTGCAAACCTCAAAATTTGGCAAAAAAAACACTTTTTCCTGTAATTTCGGTAACAGAAAGTTCTGGAATCTGAGAGGAGCCACAAATTTCCTTCCACCCAGCATTTCCCCAAGTCTCCTGATAAAAATGGTACCTCACTTGTGTGGGTAGGCCTAGCGGCCGCGACACAATATGCCCCAAAACACGACGTGGACACATCACATTTTCAGAAAGAAAACAGAGCTGTTTTTTACTAAGTGCCTAGCTGTGGATTTGTGCCTCTAGCTCACCCGGCACCTGGGGAAAACTAGCAAACCTGCGCATTTTTGAAAACTAGACACCTAGGGGAATCCAAGATGGGGTGACTTGTGGGGCTCTGACCAGGTTCTGTTCCCCAGAATCCTTTGCAAACCTCAAAATTTGGCAAAAAAAACACTTTTTTCTGTCATTTTGGTGACAGAATGTTCTGGAATCTGAGAGGAGCAAAAAATGTCCTTCCACCCAGCGCTCCCCCAAGTCTCACAATAAAAATGGCACCTCACTTGTGTGGGTAGGCCAAGCGCCCGCGACAGAATATGCCCCAAAACACGACATGGACACATCACATTTTCAGAAAGAAAACAGAGCTGTTTTTCACTAAGTGCCTAGCTGTGGATTTTGGCCTCTAGCTCAGTCGGCACCTGGGGAAACCTAGCAAACCTGCATATTTTTCAAAACTAGACACCAAGGGGAATCCAAGATGGGGTGACTTGTGGGGCTCTGACCAGATTCTGTTACCCAGAATCCTTTGCAAACCTCAAAATTTGGCAAAAAAAACACTTGTTCCAGTCATTTCGGTGACAGAAAGTTCTGGAATCTGAGAGGAGCCACAAATTTCCTTCCACCCAGTGTTCCCCCAAGTCTCCAGATAAAAATGGTACCTCACTTGTGTGGGCAGGCCGAGCGCCCGCAACAGGATATGCCCCAAAACACGACGTGGACACATCACATTTTCAGAAAGAAAACAGAGCTGTTTTTCACTAAGTGCCTAGCAGTGGATTTTGGCCTTTAGCTCAGCCGGCACCTGGGGAAACATAGCAAACCTGTGCATTTTTGAAAACTAGACACCTAGGGGAATCCAAGATGGGGTCGCTTGTGGGGCTCTGACCAGGTTCTCTTACCCAGACTCCTTTGCAAACCTCAAAATTTGGCCAAAAAAACACTTTTTCCTGTCATTTCGGTGACAGAAAGTTCTGGAATCTGAGAGGAGCCACAAATTTCCTTCCACCCAACGTTCCCCCAAGTCTCCCGATAAAAATGGTACCTCACTTGTGTGGGTAGGCCTAGCGCCCGCGACCGGATATGCCCCAAAACACGACGTGGACACATCACATTTTCAGAAAGAAAACAGAGCTGTTTTTCACTAAGTGCCTAGCTGTGGATTTTGGCCTTTAGCTCAGTCGGCACCTGGGGAAACCTAGCAAACCTGCATATTTTTCAAAACTAGACACCAAGGGGAATCCAAGATGGGGTGACTTGTGGGGCTCTGACCAGGTTCTGTTACCCAGAATCCTTTGCAAACCTCAAAATTTGGCAAAAAAAACACTTGTTCCAGTCATTTCCGTTACTGAAAGTTCTGGAATCTGAGAGGAGCCACAAATTTCCTTCCACCCAATGTTCCCCCAAGTCTCCAGATAAAAATGGTACCTCACTTGTGTGGGCAGGCCGAGCGCCCGCAACAGGATATGCCCCAAAACACGACGTGGACACATCACATTTTCAGAAAACAAACAGAGCTATTTTTTGCTAAGTGCCTAGCAGTGGATTTTGGCCTTTAACTCAGCCGGCACCTGGGGAAACATAGCAAACCTGTGCATTTTTGAAAACTAGACACCTAGGGGAATCTAAGATGGGGTCGCTTGTGGGGCTCCGACCAGGTTCTGTTACCCAGAATCCTTTGCAAACCTCAAAATTTGGCAAAAAAACCACTTTTTCCTGTCATTTCGGTGACAGAAAGTTCTGGAATCTGAGAGGAGCCACAAATTTCCTTCCACACAACGTTCCCCCAAGTCTCCCGATAAAAATGGTACCTCACTTGTGTGGGTAGGCCTAGCGCCCGCGACAGGATATGCCACAAAACACGACGTGGACACATCACATTTTCAGAAAGAAAACAGAGCTGTTTTTCACTAAGTGCCTAGCTGTGGATTTTGGCCTCTAGCTCAGTCGGCACCTGGGGAAACCTAGCAAACCTGCATATTTTTCAAAACTAGACACCAAGGGGAATCCAAGATGGGGTGACTTGTGGGGCTCTGACCAGGTTCTGTTACCCAGAATCCTTTGCAAACCTCAAAATTTGGCAAAAAAAACACTTGTTCCAGTCATTTCAGTGACAGAAAGTTCTGGAATCTGAGAGGAGCCACACATTTCCTTCCACCCAGTGTTCCCCCAAGTCTCCAGATAAAAATGGTACCTCACTTGTGTGGGCAGGCCGAGCGCCCGCAACAGGATATGCCCCAAAACACGACGTGGACTCATCACATTTTCAGAAAACAAACAGAGCTATTTTTTGCTAAGTGCCTAGCAGTGGATTTTGGCCTTTAGCTCAGCCGGCACCTGGGGAAACATAGCAAACCTGTGCATTTTTGAAAACTAGACATCTAGGGGAATCCAAGATGGGGTCGCTTGTGGGGCTCTGACCAGGTTCTGTTACCCAGACTCCTTTGCAAACCTCAAAATTTGGCAAAAAAAACACTTTTTCCTGTCATTTCGGTGACAGAAAGTTCTGGAATCTGAGAGGAGCCACAAATTTCCTTCCACCCAACGTTCCCCCAAGTCTCCCGATAAAAATGGTACCTCACTTGTGTGGGTAGGCCTAGCGCCCGCGACAGGATATGCCCCAAAACACGACGTGGACACATCACATTTTCAGAAAGAAAACAGAGCTGTTTTTTACTAAGTGCCTAGCAGTGGATTTTGGCCTTTAGCTCAGCCGGCACCTGGGGAAACCTAGCAAACTGGTGCATTTTTGAAAACTAGACTCCTAGGGGAATACAAGATGGGGTGACTTGTGGGGCTCTGAACAGGTTCTGTTACCCAGAATCCTTAGCAAACCTCAAAATTTGGCAAACAAAAACACTTTTTCCTGTCATTTCGGTGACAGAAAGTTCTGGAATCTGAGAGGAGCCACAAATTTCCTTCCACCCAGCGTTCCCCTAAGTCTCTCGATAAAAATGGTACCTCACTTGTGTGGGTAGGCCTAGCGCCCGCGACAGGATATGCCCCAAAACAAGACGTGGACACATCACATTTTCAGAAAGAAAACAGATCTTTTTTTACTAAGTGCCTAGCTGTGGATTTTGGCCTCTAGCTCAGCCGGCACCTGGGGAAACCTAGCAAACCTGCACATTTTTGAAAACTAGACACCTAGGGGAATCCAAGATGGGGTGACTTGTGTGGCTCTGACCAGGTTCTGTTACTCAGACTCCTTTGCAAACCTCAAAATTTGGCAAAAATAACACTTTTTCCTGTCATTTCGGAGACAGAAAGTTCTGGAATCTCAGAGGAGCCACAAATTTCCTTCCACCCATTGTTCCCCCAAGTCTCCTGATAAAAATGGTACCTCACTTGTGTGGGTAGGCCTAGCGCCCACGACATGATATGCCCCAAAACACGATGTGGACACATCACATTTTCAGAAAGAAAACAGAGCTGTTTTTTACTAAGTGCCTAGCTGTGGATTTTGGCCTCTAGCTCAGCCGGCACCTGGGGAAACCTAGCAAACCTGCACATTTTTGAAAACTAGACACCTAGGGGAATCCAAGATGGGGTGACTTGTGTGGCTCTGACCAGGTTCTGTTACCCAGACTCCTTTGCAAACCTCAAAATTTGGCAAAAAAAACACTTTTTCCTGTCATTTCGGTGACAGAAAGTTCGGGAATCTGGGAGGAGCCACAAATTTCCTTCCACCCATTGTTCCCCCAAGTCTCCTGATAAAAATGGTACCTCACTTGTGTGGGTAGGCCTAGCGCCCACGACATGATATGCCCCAAAATACGATGTGGACACATCACATTTTCAGAAAGAAAACAGAGCTGTTTTTTACTAAGTGCCTAGCTGTGGATTTTGGCCTCTAGCTCAGCCGGCACCTGGGGAATCCCAGCAAACCGGTGCATTTTTTAAAACTAGACAAATAGGGGAATCCAAGATGGTGTGACTGGTGGGGCTCTGACCAGGTTCTGTTACCCAGAATCCTTTGCAGACCTCAAAATTTGGCAAAAAAAAACACTTTTTCCTGTCATTTCGGTGAAAGAAAGTTCTGGAATCTGAGAGGAGCCACAAATTTCCTTCCACTCAGCGTTCCCCCAAGTCTCCCGATAAAAATGGTACCTCACTTGTGTGGGTAGGCCTAGCGCCCGCGACAGGATATGGCCCAAAACACGACATGGACACATCACATTTTCAGAAAGAAAACAGAGCTGTTTTTCACTAAGTGCCTAGCTGTGGATTTTGGCCTCTAGCTCAGTCGGCACCTGGGGAAACCTAGCAAACCTGCATATTTTTCAAAACTAGACACCAAGGGGAATCCAAGATGGGGTGACTTGTGGGGCTCTGACCAGGTTCTGTTACCCAGAATCCTTTGCAAACCTCAAAATTTGGCAAAAAAAACACTTGTTCCAGTCATTTCGGTGACAGAAAGTTCTGGAATCTGAGAGGAGCCACAAATTTCCTTCCACCCAGTGTTCCCCCATGTCTCCAGATAAAAATGGTACCTCACTTGTGTGGGTAGGCCGAGCGCCCGCAACAGGATATGCCCCAAAACACGACGTGGACACATCACATTTTCAGAAAGAAAACAGAGCTGTTTTTTGCTAAGTGCCTAGCAGTGGATTTTGGCCTTTAGCTCAGCCGGCACCTGGGGAAACCTAGCAAACCTGTGCATTTTTGAAAACTAGACACCTAGGGGAATCCAAGATGGGCTCGCTTGTGGGTCTCTGACCCGGTTCTGTTACCCAGACTCCTTTGCAAACCTCAAAATTTGGCAAAAAAAACACTTTTTCCTGTCATTTCGGTGACAGAAAGTTCTGGAATCTGAGAGGAGCCACAAATTTCCTTCCACCCAACGTTCCCCCAAGTCTCCCGATAAAAATGGTACCTCACTTGGGTGGGTAGGCCTAGCGCCCGCGACAGGATATGCCCCAAATCACTACGTGGACACATCACATTTTCAGAAAGAAAACAGAGCTGTTTTTTACTAAGTGCCTAGCAGTGGATTTTGGCCTTTAGCTCAGCCGGCACCTGGGGAAACCTAGCAAACTGGTGCATTTTTTAAAACTAGACACCTAGGGGAATCCAAGATCGGGTGACTTGTGGGGCTCTGAACAGGTTCTGTTACCCAGAATCCTTAGCAAACCTCAAAATTTGGCAAATAAAAACACTTTTTCCTGTCATTTCGGTGAAAGAAAGTTCTGGAATCTGATAGGAGCCACAAATTTCCTTCCACTCAGCGTTCCCCCAAGTCTCCCGATAAAAATGGTACCTCACTTGTGTGGGTAGGCCTAGCGCCCGCGACAGGATATGCTCCAAAACACGACAAAAACAGAACATTTTCAGAAAGAAAACAGAGCTGTTTTTCACTAAGTGCCTAGCTGTGGATTTTGGCCTCTAGCTCAGTCGGCACCTGGGGAAACCTAGCAAACCTGCATATTTTTCAAAACTAGACACCAAGGGGAATCCAAGATGGGGTGACTTGTGGGGCTCTGACCAGGTTCTGTTACCCAGAATCCTTTGCAAACCTCAAAATTTGGCAAAAAAAACACTTGTTCCAGTCATTTCGGTGACAGAAAGTTCTGGAATCTGAGAGGAGCCACAAATTTCCTTCCACCCAGTGTTCCCCCATGTCTCCAGATAAAAATGGTACCTCACTTGTGTGGGTAGGCCGAGCGCCCGCAACAGGATATGCCCCAAAACACGACGTGGACACATCACATTTTCAGAAAGAAAACAGAGCTGTTTTTTGCTAAGTGCCTAGCAGTGGATTTTGGCCTTTAGCTCAGCCGGCACCTGGGGAAACCTAGCAAACCTGTGCATTTTTTAAAACTAGACACCTAGGGGAATCCAAGATGGGCTCGCTTGTGGGGCTCTGACCAGGTTCTGTTACCCAGACTCCTTTGCAAACCTCAAAATTTGGCAAAAAAAACACTTTTTCCAGTCATTTCGGTGACAGAAAGTTCTGGAATCTGAGAGAAGCCACAAATTTCCTTCCACCCAACGTTCCCCCAAGTCTCCTGATACAAAATGGTACCTCACTTGTGTGGGTAGGCCTAGGCCCCGCAACAGGATATGCCCCAAAACACAACATGGACACATCACATTTTCAGAAAGAAAACAGAGCTGTTTTTTACTAAGTGCCTAGCTGTGGATTTTGGCCTCTAGCTCAGCCGGCACCTGGAGAAACGTAGCACACCTGCGCATTTTTGAAAACTAGACACCTAGGGGAATCCAAGATGGGGTGAATTGTGGGGCTCAGACCAGGTTCTATTACCCAGAATCCTTTACAAACCTCAAAATTTGGCAAAAAAAACACTTTTTCCTGTCATTTCGGTGACAGATACTTCTGGAATCTGAGAGGAGCCACAGATTTCCTTCCACCCAAGTGTTCCCCCAAATCTTCCGATAAAAATGGTACCTCACTTGTGTGGGTAGGCCTAGCGCCCGCAACAGGATATGCCCCAAAACACGACGTGGACACATTACATTTTCAGAAAGAAAACAGAGCTGTTTCTTGCTAAGTGCCTAGCTGTGGATTTTGGCCTCTTGCTCAGCCGCCTCCTGGGGAAACCTAGCAAATCTGTGCATTTTTGAAAACTAAACACCTAGGGGAATCCAAGATGGGGTGACTTGTGGGGCTCTGACCAGGTTCTGTTTCCCAGACTCCTTTGCAAACCTCAAAATTTGGCAAAAAAAATACTTTTGCCTGTCATTTCGGTGACAGAAAGTTCTGGAATCTGAGAGAAGCCACAAATTTCCTCCCACCCAACGTTCCCCCAAGTCTCCCGATAAAAATGGTACCTCACTTGTGTGGGTAGGCCTAGCGCCCGCGACAGGATATGCCCCAAAACACGGCATGGACACATAACATTTTCAGAAAGAAAACAGAGCTATTTTTTACTAAGTGTCTAGCTGTGGATTTTGGCCTCTAGCTCAGCCGGCACCTGGGGAAACGTAGCACACCTGCGCATTTTTGAAAACTAGACACCTAGGGGAATCCAAGATGGGGTGAATTGTGGGGCTCTGACCAGGTTCTGTTACCCAGAATCCTTTGCAAACCTCAAAATTTGGCAAAAAAAATACTTTTGCCTGTCATTTCGGTGACAGAAAGTTCTGGAATCTGAGAGGAGCCCCAAATTTCCTTCCACCCAGTGTTTCCCCAAGTCTCCAGATAAAAATGGTACCTCACTTGTGTGGGTAGGCCTAGCGCCCGCAACAGGATATGCCCCAAAACACGACGTGGACACATCACATTTTCAGAAAGAAAACAGAGCTGTTTTTTACTAAGTGCCTAGCGGAGGATTTAGGCCTCTAGCTCAGCTGGCACCATGGGAAACGTAGCAAACCTGCGCATTTTTGAAAACTAGACACCTAGGGGAATCCAATATGGGGGGAATTGTGGGGCTCTGACCAGGTTCTGTTACCCAGACTCCTTTGCAAACCTCAAAATTGGGCTAAAAAAGCAATTTTTCCTGTCATTTCGGTGACAGAATGTTCTGGAATCTGAGAGGAGCAAAAAATGTCCTTCCACCCAGCGCTCCCCCAAGTCTCACAATAAAAATGGCACCTCACTTGTATGGGTAGGCCAAGCGCCCGCGACAGGATATGCCCCAAAACACGACATGGACACATCACATTTTCAGAAAGAAAACAGAGCTGTTTTTCACTAAGTGCCTAGCTGTGGATTTTGGCCTCTAGCTCAGTCGGCACCTGGGGAAACCTAGCAAACCTGCATATTTTTCAAAACTAGACACCAAGGGGAATCCAAGATGGGGTGACTTGTGGGGCTCTGACCAGATTCTGTTACCCAGAATCATTTGCAAACCTCAAAATTTGGCAAAAAAAACACTTGTTCCAGTCATTTCGGTGACAGAAAGTTCTGGAATCTGAGAGGAGCCACAAATTTCCTTCCACCCAGTGTTCCCCCAAGTCTCCAGATAAAAATGGTACCTCACTTGTGTGGGCAGGCCGAGCGCCCGCAACAGGATATGCCCCAAAACACGACGTGGACACATCACATTTTCAGAAAGAAAACAGAGCTGTTTTTCACTAAGTGCCTAGCAGTGGATTTTGGCCTTTAGCTCAGCCGGCACCTGGGGAAACATAGCAAACCTGTGCATTTTTGAAAACTAGAAACCTAGGGGAATCCAAGATGGGGTCGCTTGTGGGGCTCTGACCAGGTTCTCTTACCCAGACTCCTTTGCAAACCTCCAAATTTGGCAAAAAAAACACTTTTTCCTGTCATTTCGGTGACAGAAAGTTCTGGAATCTGAGAGGAGCCACAAATTTCCTGCCACCCAACGTTCCCCCAAGTCTCCCGATAAAAATGGTACCTCACTTGTGTGGGTAGGCCTAGCGCCCGCGACAGGATATGCCCCAAAACACGACGTGGACACATCACATTTTCAGAAAGAAAACAGAGCTGTTTTTCACTAAGTGCCTAGCTGTGGATTTTGGCCTTTAGCTCAGTCGGCACCTGGGGAAACCTAGCAAACCTGCATATTTTTCAAAACTAGACACCAAGGGGAATCCAAGATGGGGTGACTTGTGGGGCTCTGACCAGGTTCTGTTACCCAGAATCCTTTGCAAACCTCAAAATTTGGCAAAAAAAACACTTGTTCCAGTCATTTCGGTTACTGAAAGTTCTGGAATCTGAGAGGAGCCACAAATTTCCTTCCACCCAGTGTTCCCCCAAGTCTCCAGATAAAAATGGTACCTCACTTGTGTGGGCAGGCCGAGCGCCCGCAACAGGATATGCCCCAAAACACGAAGTGGACACATCACATTTTCAGAAAACAAACAGAGCTATTTTTCGCTAAGTGCCTAGCAGTGGATTTTGGCCTTTAGCTCAGCCGGCACCTGGGGAAACATAGCAAACCTGTGCATTTTTTAAAACTAGACACCTAGGGGAATCCAAGATGGGGTCGCTTGTGGGGCTCTGACCAGGTTCTGTTACCCAGACTCCTTTGCAAACCTCAAAATTTGGCAAAAAAAACACTTTTTCCTGTCATTTCGGTGACAGAAAGTTCTGGAATCTGAGAGGAGCCACAAATTTCCTTCCACCCAACGTTCCCCCAAGTCTCCCGATAAAAATGGTACCTCACTTGTGTGGGCAGGCCGAGCGCCCGCAACAGGATATGCCCCAAAACACGACGTGGACACATCACATTTTCAGAAAACAAACAGAGCTATTTTTTGCTAAGTGCCTAGCTGTGGATTTTGGCCTTTAGCTCAGCCGGCACCTGGGGAAACATAGCAAACCTGTGCATTTTTAAAAACTAGACACCTAGGGGAATCCAAGATGGGGTCGCTTGTGGGGCTCTGATCAGGTTCTGTTACCCAGACTCCTTTGCAAACCTCAAAATTTGGCAAAAAAAACACTTTTTCCTGTCATTTCGGTGACAGAAAGTTCTGGAATCTGAGAGGAGCCACAAATTTCCTTCCACACAACGTTCCCCCAAGTCTCCCGATAAAAATGGTACCTCACTTGTGTGGGTAGGCCTAGCGCCCGCGACAGGATATGCCCCAAAACACGACGTGGACACATCAAATTTTCAGAAAGAAAACAGAGCTGTTTTTCACTAAGTGCCTAGCTGTGGATTTTGGCCTCTAGCTCAGTCGGCACCTGGGGAAACCTAGCAAACCTGCATATTTTTCAAAACTAGACACCAAGGGGAATCCAAGATGGGGTGACTTGTGGGGCTCTGACCAGGTTCTGTTACCCAGAATCCTTTGCAAACCTCAAAATTTGGCAAAAAAAACACTTGTTCCAGTCATTTCGGTGACAGAAAGTTCTGGAATCTGAGAGGAGCCACACATTTCCTTCCACCCAGTGTTCCCCCAAGTCTCCAGATAAAAATGGTACCTCACTTGTGTGGGCAGGCGAGCGCCCGCAACAGGATATGCCCCAAAACACAACGTGGACTCATCACATTTTCAGAAAACAAACAGAGCTATTTTTTGCTAAGTGCCTAGCAGTGGATTTTGGCCTTTAGCTCAGCCGGCACCTGGGGAAACATAGCAAACCTGTGCATTTTTGAAAACTAGACACCTAGGGGAATCCAAGATGGGGTCGCTTGTGGGGCTCTGACCAGGTTCTGTTACCCAGACTCCTTTGCAAACCTCAAAATTTGGCAAAAAAAACACTTTTTCCTGTCATTTCGGTGACAGAAAGTTCTGGAATCTGAGAGGAGCCACAAATTTCCTTCCACCCAACGTTCCCCCAAGTCTCCCGATAAAAATGGTACCTCACTTGTGTGGGTAGGCCTAGCGCCCGCGACAGGATATGCCCCAAAACACGACGTGGACACATCACATTTTCAGAAAGAAAACAGAGCTGTTTTTTACTAAGTGCCTAGCAGTGGATTTTGGCCTTTAGCTCAGCCGGCACCTGGGGAAACCTAGCAAACTGGTGCATTTTTGAAAACTAGACTCCTAGGGGAATACAAGATGGGGTGACTTGTGGGGCTCTGAACAGGTTCTGTTACCCAGAATCCTTAGCAAACCTCAAAATTTGGCAAACAAAAACACTTTTTCCTGTCATTTCGGTGACAGAAAGTTCTGGAATCTGAGAGGAGCCACAAATTTCCTTCCACCCAGCGTTCCCCTAAGTCTCTCGATAAAAATGGTACCTCACTTGTGTGGGTAGGCCTAGCGCCCGCGACAGGATATGCCCCAAAACAAGACGTGGACACATCACATTTTCAGAAAGAAAACAGAGCTTTTTTTACTAAGTGCCTAGCTGTGGATTTTGGCCTCTAGCTCAGCCGGCACCTGGGGAAACCTAGCAAACCTGCACATTTTTGAAAACTAGACACCTAGGGGAATCCAAGATGGGGTGACTTGTGTGGCTCTGACCAGGTTCTGTTACTCAGACTCCTTTGCAAACCTCAAAATTTGGCAAAAATAACACTTTTTCCTGTCATTTCGGAGACAGAAAGTTCTGGAATCTCAGAGGAGCCACAAATTTCCTTCCACCCATTGTTCCCCCAAGTCTCCTGATAAAAATGGTACCTCACTTGTGTGGGTAGGCCTAGCGCCCACGACATGATATGCCCCAAAACACGATGTGGACACATCACATTTTCAGAAAGAAAACAGAGCTGTTTTTTACTAAGTGCCTAGCTGTGGATTTTGGCCTCTAGCTCAGCCGGCACCTGGGGAAACCTAGCAAACCTGCACATTTTTGAAAACTAGACACCTAGGGGAATCCAAGATGGGGTGACTTGTGTGGCTCTGACCAGGTTCTGTTACCCAGACTCCTTTGCAAACCTCAAAATTTGGCAAAAAAAACACTTTTTCCTGTCATTTCGGTGACAGAAAGTTCTGGAATCTGGGAGGAGCCACAAATTTCCTTCCACCCATTGTTCCCCCAAGTCTCCTGATAAAAATGGTACCTCACTTGTGTGGGTAGGCCTAGCGCCCACGACATGATATGACCCAAAATACGATGTGGACACATCACATTTTCAGAAAGAAAACAGAGCTGTTTTTTACTAAGTGCCTAGCTGTGGATTTTGGCCTCTAGCTCAGCCGGCACCTGGGGAATCCCAGCAAACCGGTGCATTTTTTAAAACTAGACAAATAGGGGAATCCAAGATGGTGTGACTGGTGGGGCTCTGACCAGGTTCTGTTACCCAGAATCCTTTGCAGACCTCAAAATTTGGCAAAAAAACCCACTTTTTCCTGTCATTTCGGTGAAAGAAAGTTCTGGAATCTGAGAGGAGCCACAAATTTCCTTCCACTCAGCGTTCCCCCAAGTCTCCCGATAAAAATGGTACCTCACTTGTGTGGGTAGGCCTAGCGCCAGCGACAGGATATGCCCCAAAACACGACATGGACACATCACATTTTCAGAAAGTAAACAGAGCTGTTTTTCACTAAGTGCCTAGCTGTGGATTTTGGCCTCTAGCTCAGTCGGCACCTGGGGAAACCTAGCAAACCTGCATATTTTTCAAAACTAGACACCAAGGGGAATCCAAGATGGGGTGACTTGTGGGGCTCTGACCAGGTTCTGTTACCCAGAATCCTTTGCAAACCTCAAAATTTGGCAAAAAAAACACTTGTTCCAGTCATTTCGGTGACAGAAAGTTCTGGAATCAGAGAGGAGCCACAAATTTCCTTCCACCCAGTGTTCTCCCATGTCTCCAGATAAAAATGGTACCTCACTTGTGTGGGTAGGCCGAGCGCCCGCAACAGGATATGCCCCAAAACACGACGTGGACACATCACATTTTCAGAAAGAAAACAGAGCTGTTTTTTGCTAAGTGCCTAGCAGTGGATTTTGGCCTTTAGCTCAGCCGGCACCTGGGGAAACCTAGCAAACCTGTGCATTTTTGAAAACTAGACACCTAGGGGAATCCAAGATGGGCTCGCTTGTGGGGCTCTGACCCGGTTCTGTTACCCAGACTCCTTTGCAAACCTCAAAATTTGGCAAAAAAAACACTTTTTCCTGTCATTTCGGTGACAGAAAGTTCTGGAATCTGAGAGGAGCCACAAATTTCCTTCCACCCAACGTTCCCCCAAGTCTCCCGATAAAAATTGTACCTCACTTGTGTGGGTAGGCCTAGCGCCCGCGACAGGATATGCCCCAAAACACTACGTGGACACATCACATTATCAGAAAGAAAACAGAGCTGTTTTTTACTAAGTGCCTAGCAGTGGATTTTGGCCTTTAGCTCAGCCGGCACCTGGGGAAACCTAGCAAACTGGTGCATTTTTGAAAACTAGACACCTAGGGGAATCCAAGATCGGGTGACTTGTGGGGCTCTGAACAGGTTCTGTTACCCAGAATCCTTAGCAAACCTCAAAATTTGGCAAATAAAAACACTTTTTCCTGTCATTTCGGTGAAAGAAAGTTCTGGAATCTGATAGGAGCCACAAATTTCCTTCCACTCAGCGTTCCCCCAAGTCTCCCGATAAAAATGGTACCTCACTTGTGTGGGTAGGCCTAGCGCCCGCGACAGGATATGCTCCAAAACACGACGTGGACACATCACATTTTCAGAAAGAAAACAGAGCTGTTTTTCACTAAGTGCCTAGCTGTGGATTTTGGCCTCTAGCTCAGTCGGCACCTGGGGAAACCTAGCAAACCTGCATATTTTTCAAAACTAGACACCAAGGGGAATCCAAGATGGGGTGACTTGTGGGGCTCTGACCAGGTTCTGTTACCCAGAATCCTTTGCAAACCTCAAAATTTGGCAAAAAAAACACTTGTTCCAGTCATTTCGGTGACAGAAAGTTCTGGAATCTGAGAGGAGCCACAAATTTCCTTCCACCCAGTGTTCCCCCATGTCTCCAGATAAAAATGGTACCTCACTTGTGTGGGTAGGCCGAGCGCCCGCAACAGGATATGCCCCAAAACACGACGTGGACACATCACATTTTCAGAAAGAAAACAGAGCTGTTTTTTGCTAAGTGCCTAGCAGTGGATTTTGGCCTTTAGCTCAGCCGGCACCTGGGGAAACCTAGCAAACCTGTGCATTTTTTTAAACTAGACACCTAGGGGAATCCAAGATGGGCTCGCTTGTGGGGCTCTGACCAGGTTCTGTTACCCAGACTCCTTTGCAAACCTCAAAATTTGGCAAAAAAAAACACTTTTTCCTGTCATTTCGGTGACAGAAAGTTCTGGAATCTGAGAGAAGCCACAATTTCCTTCCACCCAACGTTCCCCCAAGTCTCCTGATACAAAATGGTACCTCACTTGTGTGGGTAGGCCTAGGCCCCGCAACAGGATATGCCCCAAAACACAACATGGACACATCACATTTTCAGAAAGAAAACAGAGCTGTTTTTTACTAAGTGCCTAGCTGTGGATTTTGGCCTCTAGCTCAGCCGGCACCTGGAGAAACGTAGCACACCTGTGCATTTTTGAAAACTAGACACCTAGGGGAATCCAAGATGGGGTGAATTGTGGGACTCTGACCAGGTTCTATTACCCAGAATCCTTTACAAACCTCAAAATTTGGCAAAAAAAACACTTTTTCCTGTCATTTCGGTGACAGATACTTCTGGAATCTGAGAGGAGCCACAGATTTCCTTCCACCCAGTGTTTCCCCAAATCTTCCGATAAAAATGGTACCTCACTTGTGTGGGTAGGCCTAGCGCCCGCAACAGGATATGCCCCAAAACACGATGTGGACACATTACATTTTCAGAAAGAAAACAGAGCTGTTTCTTGCTAAGTGCCTAGCTGTGGATTTTGGCCTCTTGCTCAGCCGCCTCCTGGGGAAACCTAGCAAATCTGTGCATTTTTGAAAACTAGACACCTAGGGGAATCCAAGATGGGGTCGCTTGTGGGGCTCTGATCAGGTTCTGTTACCCAGACTCCTTTGCAAACCTCAAAATTTGGCAAAAAAAACACTTTTTCCTGTCATTTCGGTGACAGAAAGTTCTGGAATCTGAGAGGAGCCACAAATTTCCTTCCACACAACGTTCCCCCAAGTCTCCCGATAAAAATGGTACCTCACTTGTGTGGGTAGGCCTAGCGCCCGCGACAGGATATGCCCCAAAACACGACGTGGACACATCACATTTTCAGAAAGAAAACAGAGCTGTTTTTCACTAAGTGCCTAGCTGTGGATTTTGGCCTCTAGCTCAGTCGGCACCTGGGGAAACCTAGCAAACCTGCATATTTTTCAAAACTAGACACTAAGGGGAATCCAAGATGGGGTGACTTGTGGGGCTCTGACCAGGTTCTGTTACCCAGAATCCTTTGCAAACCTCAAAATTTGGCAAAAAAAACACTTGTTCCAGTCATTTCGGTGACAGAAAGTTCTGGAATCTGAGAGGAGCCACACATTTCCTTCCACCCAGTGTTCCCCCAAGTCTCCAGATAAAAATGGTACCTCACTTGTGTGGGCAGGCGAGCGCCCGCAACAGGATATGCCCCAAAACACAACGTGGACTCATCACATTTTCAGAAAACAAACAGAGCTATTTTTTGCTAAGTGCCTAGCAGTGGATTTTGGCCTTTAGCTCAGCCGGCACCTGGGGAAACATAGCAAACCTGTGCATTTTTGAAAACTAGACACCTAGGGGAATCCAAGATGGGGTCGCTTGTGGGGCTCTGACCAGGTTCTGTTACCCAGACTCCTTTGCAAACCTCAAAATTTGGCAAAAAAAACACTTTTTCCTGTCATTTCGGTGACAGAAAGTTCTGGAATCTGAGAGGAGCCACAAATTTCCTTCCACACAACGTTCCCCCAAGTCTCCCGATAAAAATGGTACCTCACTTGTGTGGGTAGGCCTAGCGCCCGCGACAGGATATGCCCCAAAACACGACGTGGACACATCACATTTTCAGAAAGAAAACAGAGCTGTTTTTTACTAAGTGCCTAGCAGTGGATTTTGGCCTTTAGCTCAGCCGGCACCTGGGGAAACCTAGCAAACTGGTGCATTTTTGAAAACTAGACTCCTAGGGGAATACAAGATGGGGTGACTTGTGGGGCTCTGAACAGGTTCTGTTACCCAGAATCCTTAGCAAACCTCAAAATTTGGCAAACAAAAACACTTTTTCCTGTCATTTCGGTGACAGAAAGTTCTGGAA